>NW_022900917.1:64341321-64352255 GCF_012274545.1 Fukomys damarensis | reverse complement strand
AAAAAAAAAAAAAAAAAAAAATAGAATACATCGTGATTAGAGGAGACACAAAGCAGCCTTAAGATTTAGAGACTGCCTCTTTTGTCTAAGCAGGATTGCCAGGGCTGCCTCAGGGGTCACCGTGGAGCTCCAGGCTCTCTGGGAATCTCCCCAATCCCTGGCTCCCCTGCTGATGATAGCCAAGACCTGGGTGACCACCTGTTGGTGGAGCTGAGGAAAGTAGGGTGTATGTGTACATGTGTGTGTCTTTATGCACACATTTGTGTGCATGTCTGTGCCTTCCATTTGGAGCTGCATAGGCCGACCTGTGCCCCGCCTCTCACCCTAGGCCTGGAACAAGCTTACCTGTCACAGGTTCAAGAGGGAATGTTTTCACTGTCCAGGACTTTGGGACAAGGGCTTGCTGTGTTTAAAATTTGTGGCCCCAGGAAAAGATGTTGAGCCTGTGCCAAGATAACTGGGGCTTGGCCAAATGCTTCTTTACTTTCTCCAAAGCTGCCATAGTCACTGACCTTCCAAACCTGGAGAATGACTCCTTTCACCTGCCAGTAGAACAAACACTGGGATTCATCAGCAGGTGATGGGAAGCCTTAAAGGATAAGAGAAATCAGGTGTCAAATGTGACACGGACAGTAAACTTTGACTTTGTTTCTACGTCATGATAAGAATACACAGGTATTACACAAACATTCCCAAAGCAATGTGGGTGTGATGATTGTTTCAGCTTTTCCACCAAGGATCTTTCGGGAGTGCCTATGCCTTGCCCCACCTCACCCCTGGATTTCTGCTTGTGTCATACACACACACACACACCCCGCTTTAGAATGCTAGTCCTCGTGAGACCCAATTCCTCTTGCTAGTGTCACCATGGGACATAGTCTTGGAACTCTTCCAGTGTTGCAAGGCACCCCTGCTTGTGTGGCATCATACCCCTGTTTGGGCCCATCTCTCACACTGTCATTCTTCACTTCCTTGTTTTCCTCAAGGGCAGAGAGGAGGCCTTGTTCCTTGTGCTGTCCCCAGAGATCTGGGAGCCTTTCAGGTGCATGCCATCACTATGGGAATGAATGAATGAAAAAATACAAGCTTCCTCACCTCCTTCCAGATTCTGTGCTTTTCCTATGCTTATCAGTGAGGAACGAATGGAATGCACCTTACTGGCACACATGTAGCCCATCTTCCAGATCACTTCATCTCATTTGCACTTCAATAAGCATCTCCGTGCTGTGCCAGGTGCACACACAAAACTCACTGTTTCATTTTGCCCTGACGACAGTGTCCTGAGCTTTCAGCCAGCTGCATGAGTTACCCTTTCTGGAAGTAGATGAGGTGGGAAGTTTGGCTCCAGATGTGGACCTGTGGGTTCAGTGACAAACTTGAAAAGAAGTCTGCATGGAGCCAGCTCCAGTCACAGAAGTCATCAGGCCTTAGACCTGGTGCTCCTGAACTGCTGTCCAGGGATTCTTCTGACCCAGAAGGGCACCAAAGCAGAGAATCTCAGAAGACAGGAGCCCAGGAGCCAGAGGTCAATCTCATGGCTCATGTCTTTGGAATTTCTGGCAGGATTCTCTTTCCGAGATCCCACCCCCTGGACCTGCTCACATGGCCATTCCCCATTTTCTCTTTGCCTGATTCATGCCTGAGCTTGCACTTTGGATCAGACCTGGTCACTATCTGCAGGAGGACACATTTCTACCTTGGGACAGGGCTTAGACCCATGTCATCCCTCCCTCTTTCCTTCCCTCCCTCCTCCCCTCCTCCAGGAGCTTGAGCACACAGAGAGTTGGGCTCTCTCACTTCATCGTGGACCCCAGAACAGGGACCTGGAGTGAGATTTTTCCCTGGGGCTGTTGGAAACAGATTTTGATGCATGCTGAGGGAGCCAATGCAAGCCTGACTCCACAAGGTCTCCTGGAGAGAATCGTGTCCTAGAAACTGAAGTGAGGTGGCTCCCCACTGTCACTGACCTGTCTCTGAAAATGAAAGAGCACAGGGCTGGCTTCCAGGGGGCATGGCTTTTGGTGGGGAGGACCCTGTGTGGCCAGGTGAGGCCCAGCTCTCTCCACAAGGCTGCAGACCCACTTCCCTCCTGAAGCATGTGGCCGTCCTGGGTTCCGGCCATCAAGATCCAGACCAGTGATCCAGAGTATGGGGGACTTGCAGTGGTTTGCAGCCCACAGCTCAGTTATCAGGCTTTAGCTTTAAGTGACTTAGTCAGATAATCCAAATGTGGAGGTGATCAGCCTATTAAAAAAAAAATCTCTTTCCTTTGGCAGTTGTGGTCTCTTCTCACTGAGCCACAGCACCTGGTTTATGCCTGCAAATAGTGTTCCCTCAGGAATGGGGCTCAGGAGCCATGTGGGCAAGGATTTCAAGTGAATAGTCGGCACCAGAAGAAGCACTATATTAAGGTCTGGTTATGTTTAGAAGTCATCCAGAGAATGCTTGGCATGCTGAATATAAACTATTGCTTCCGTCTGCCTGCCACACTTGAAGATTTCTCCCAAAGGAACCCAGGCCTGGGGCACTCTGGAGTAGCTGAAAGTGTCTCCAGGGAAGCTTCCTTTCTCAGGACCTCAGTAACACTAGGAAAATAGATCTGAGCTTGTGTCTGCCTGGACTTCCCAGAATAAGGTGAGCTGGGGGATGGGGTTCAGTGGTACAGTGCTTCCCTAGCGTGCTTGAAGCCCTGGGCTCCATCCCAGCACCACAAAAATAAAATAGAATAAAAAGTGAGTGTGTGGATAGATAAAACCCAGTAATGTCAGGATTCAGATTCCAGCAGAAAAGGCTTCCTTTGAAGCTGACCCACTTGCCCATTGCCTTAATAATGGAATTTCTCTTAGAGACAGGCGCTAAGTATGAGTATTACACTTTGGAAGTTCAGTTAGCCCAGAACAGTGACAGAAAAGACAGTTCCCTAACCCATACTGAGTTGAAGGATGGTGGTCTGGAAAAGATCATGAAATGTTTTATCCCATCCCCTCACGTATCACATGGGGAAACTGAGGCCCAGAGAGATGATGGTGACCTGTTCAAGGTCACATTGCCTTTCAGTACCAGACACACTGCCATTCCACTCCAGGTTGTAGAATTAATTTTTGCCCTTATAGTGTGTTCCCAGAAATTGGAGAAATATTGCTAAGGTAAAAATGAAAATGCTGTCAGGCTTGAGGTGGCACCGGATGAGGTTCCATAATCATGTGAGAGAAGTGGCCCCCAGTAGCTCTGGGATATGAAAGCAGTTTGGGATGGGCTTTAACAGTGTGCAAGATTTCAGTAGACCTTCAGGTAGATTCCCCAGGACTGGCTCAATCAGAATCATCTTGTTTAAAGGTTAAAGAGACATGTTGAAGGGCTTGAGTGAAATAAACAGTTTGCCAGCAAATTCTTGGCTCTGTAGGCTGGGGCCTCTTTAGTAGGGGTATGTGATGCACAGGGAGGTGATCTCCCACACCTGCACCCTGCCCTCCCCCTCTCTGAAAAGTTAGCCCCATGCTTGGCATTGCTGTGGCTGGGGCCGGGGCTCGGACACAGAAGGGAGGTCCTGGAGAGAGGTGAGAAGAGTGCTGAGTGTCACACAGATCGAGTGTTAGGGCCAGATTTGCATTTCAGTAGTTTTGTAGAATCTCTGGCCTCTGTTTTCTCATCCACAAAATGGAGATAGGATGGTTTTCTGGAGTAAAGTGCCAGGCACATAAGAGCACTGTGTATAGTGCTCAGGAAATGGTGCACTAGGGCTAGGAGTCTGGAAGTTTGTAATTCATTGGGGAGGAGAGAAGACTAAGTTCCCATGAATTTGTGTGTATAGATTTGGTGGTTCCAGAGAGGTCTAGAGGCATAAAGGGAGCAAGAAGAAAGGCATGGCCCCTTTGAGTCTCAGGCTATGACTTTCATTTTAGGAATTATGTTTGCTCATTCAGTGACCTGTCTGGGAAATTCAAGTGAGAAAAAAAATTTTTTTTGGTGGCTTGTAAGGAATTCTTTCTTGTATGTGTTTTCTTTCCAACGTACTGATGTGAGGCCAGAGCTGCCTACCTCACTTCCATCTGTTGAGCATTCAAGCTGAAAGAAGTCCCCAAGGCTGTGCTCCCCACATGCCACACACTCTGCTGGATGCTTCACAGCCATCTTATGAGGCAGGACGCCATTATCCCATTTTATGAGTGAGAAAGTTAAGGTGCTAACAGGGTCATATAATTTGATCAAATTCACAAATAGTCAGTGGCAGTGCTGGATTTGAACTAGGCAATCTGTTCTCGTAATCAATATGTCAAAATGCCTTTCAAGCAGTAGAAAAAGAGAGGAAGCTGAACGTCCCTATGATAATAGTGAGCGGCGGAAGAGGAATGGAGGATTGGGGTCTGACTCTTCCAGTGACCTGAAAATCCCACATTCTCCCTGAAGGCCTGAATCAAATCTCCCCTTTTCCCAGCCCCTTCTGCATAGAACCTGCTGGGTTCCCTCCAGCAGCCACCCCTACATCCCAGTCATGTCTCTCCCACCCCACAGCTTTCTCACCATGGGATACTGGAATCTTTCACCTTGGAAAGGACCGGAGAGGTTACCTCCTAATTCGTCCTCTGACACAGGCGTCCCTTGGTAAGACCTGTGGAAGCAGCCAAGGATGGCAAGGCTCCTCCAGATACTGTAACTCAGAGGCTCTCAACCTTGCCCCTATTGGCATTTTTGGATGGGTACCTCTCTGTTGTCAGGGGCTGTCCTGTGCATTGCAGAATGTATAGCAGCACCCCCCTCTTCTACTTCCTAGAGGCCAATGCCTGCCCATCTTCCCGAGTTGTAACAGTCAGAAGGTTTCCAGACACTGTCAAGTGTCCCTGCTGAGAAGGGAAACAACATTATCTCTAGCTAAGAGTCACTGCTTTAATTCTGCCTTGTCCACTCTTCAGAGGCTGCCCCCATCCCAGCCTCCATTGGCCACTGGCTAAAAAGAACCCACCTCCCTTCACCTTGCTTCTGGTGAAGCGGCCAAGAGTCAACAACCAGGCATCCTCATGGCCATTTCCTGGCCTCAGAGGCAGTTCTGATTCCTTGGTAAGCTGCTCACTTCCTCGCCTTGCCTCCCCTTTGTTAACCTCCTCTTCTTTAGGATGGATCATCCAAAGGTCTTGTGAGGTTGAGATGGAGGGACTTGGTGTTTTGATCCATCACCTTCTTTACTATTCTTCCTTTCCAGAGTGCTGTTCTGCAGTGATCATCTCCTTTGGTTTGGTGTCTGCATATTCCAGGGTAACAGCACATGCATTTCTTCCTGGGCTTCATGGCCAGAGAGTATAATACACTTCTTTCCATGTAGGATCTGCAGCTCTGCATTCCCTTAAACCACCTCTCTTTCCCTACTGCTACCCCCAAGTACATACTCCCTGCCTCTCCCACACACTCTGGGTCTGGAAATTATCCAACCTGGACACTGGAGCAGGAGAGAAACATCCCCCTGGCAATGGAAAGGCCTGAGAACAGAAGTGAGGCCTCTTCTCCTGTCTCATCAGGGTTTCTGACTGGCCGGTGCAGAAGGCCTCACTGACCTGCCCAGTTCTCTGTGATCTGACTCAGAAATGTGTTGTCTGAAATGTCTGGCTTTCACCCTAAGTGAGACACAGTCTCCTATGTCCCCCTGGCCACAACCTTCCCTTTCTGGGCAGCAGCATGGTGAGAAGATAGACAGTGTGGGCATGGTCAGATAAGACACTTGCCTAATGTCCCAGGATCTGCACTGTGGGCCTTTGGCAAGTGGCTCTACTGGAAAATGCTGCCCTATGTGGCTCTGTCTTCATCTCCCCCATCCTGCTCAGTTAATGAGGTCTCCTACTCTGCCTAAGGTTGTCAGAAGGGCTGAATGGTGAGACCTCAATTGACAGGCCCTCTGGAAATGCAGTTACCCTGTAATTAAATTCTTATGTTAAAAAAGTCTTCATCAATCATACTAAACAAGCTGCGTGCATTTGATGTGTGTGGGTTGCAGGAAGATTTGGTAACACGTGGCGGGGTTTGAAGACCTTCACGAGACGTGCCAGGTGGATTCTGCCTTGCTGCTGTCATCCCGCCTTTGCCAGTAATAGCTCCTGCTCCTGATCTCAGAGGGGAGTTGTGTGTCACCTCCAAGCACCACTGGATAAGCACTGGATTATTTGTCAGGGAAAACAGAGTTTGTGGACAGTTGAGTGTTAGGAAAACAGAGCTGACTCAGGACTAACCCTGACCTACTTCTTGGCTCTGACTCAGGCTCTGAAAAGGCAATTAGCCTCTCTGAACCTCAGTATTGCCAGTCTGTAAAATTGGATAATGATGTTCACAGGGACTTTGCCAGAGCAGTAGAGAGGGTCAAATAAGACTGCAAGACAAACATACTTTCAACTTACAGAGTGTACATAAAAAGAATCAGTGGATTGTTGTGAAGAGAAGGGATAGATCAAGCACCCACCAGTGCAAACCTGGGGACTAGGGGGTGGGGTCTCGGTGCTGGCAGGCAAAGCAGCTGGGCAGGGGTTCAGAGGAGGAAGGGATCATTCTTCTGGGATGCTGATCGCTGATGTCTTAGCAAAGGTGGCCTCAAGCGGAGTGCTGCCCAGTATGGAGATGGCATCTCCATAGCGAGAGATGGTGGGCTGTGCAGTGGTGCTCACCTATCTTACAAATCTCCTGAGGCCTGACTCAGGCTGGGGATTCAGCCCCTTTGGTCTCAGGGAATTCACAATCCCTCATGGCAGTGGGGACTGTGTCTCTCTGGCTCTACTCCTGTACCCACTACCTGTCCCACACTAGAAATACTTCTGTCTTTAATAAATTCCCAGGCCATTCGGCCCTGCCATGCTCAGCACCAGGGATTGGTGTAGCAGGGAAGAAGACCTCTTTGTGTGATTTTTAGGAGCCTCTCCTGTAGACTTGCTAGGTGCTCCCAATTGCTCAGAGAGAGTACTCTAGCGTGGAGGACTTCCTGGAGGAAGTAGAATATAAACAGTGCCTCAGCATGGACAGGCTTTGAAGAGGAGGGCACTCAAGAGTGGGAGATGAAATAGAGGCTGCTCAAGGGTAGGGATGGACCGGGCCTGTGTTGGGGATTGTGATTAAATCTGCCTGGCTCCAGCAGAGCTGTGTGGAGATGTAGAGGGTCTGAGACCAGAACAGTGGAAGAGCCACACCTCAGGCTCCCAAGTGCCAGATTCTGTTGTGTCAACATCACATGGAGGCACTGGGGTCTTTGTAGTTGTGGTCAGAGAGGTGGTATAAAATGCTAGCCATGGGTGTGGTACGACTAGTCTGACACTTGTGTTCACTGAGTTACAGGAAAGAGACTGTGGAGACAAACACCCATCAGGCCACCATGACAATGGCCCAGGAGACCAGGGAAGATGGAGGCCTTGAGAAGTTGCCTCTAGACAGTGATGGTAGAGCATGGGAAATTGTTGAGAAGGATTGGATTGCATCTGTTTTGCACAAGTTCCTAAACAGTAGAAGCCCCACCTCTTGTATGGCTCTGCACAGTGAAGCTGCCAGAGCCCCTCTTCCCCTGCGTCTTCTCTCAGGACTGCGTCAGGACTGCAGATCCCTCAAGTCACTGCTGCCCTGCCTGCGTCTGTCACAGAAGCCCATGGGAAGCAGGAAATGGAGTGCAGAAGGCCACACTAACAGGCTTTGTGCTTCTTCCAGTGGCTCAGGGCTGTTCTCCAGCCACCTGCTTGGAGTTGTGATAAGCCAAGTCCTTTTTCAGAAGAGCAGCTAACCAGTGAGACAGGGACTCCCTGCAGTCTTAGTGATGATGGAAACGTTGGCAGGGAAAGAGATTGTTTTAAAAAGGAGTGGACATCTAGTCAGCCACTGAACTGAGTCCTGTCTTTGAGAACCAGAAAAGCAAGAGAGGAAAAATGTCCATCTGAACATGTGCTTTCCAAGCAGTGCTTTGGGGGCTATAAGAAGCGTATTATTACTGTTGACTGCAGTATGGAAAAGACCAAAAATGGGTGCATTCCTTTGTCCTAGCAGCCAGGTTGAGCCGCAGCACTCCTTCACATGGGGTGAATAATAATGTGATTTTTCTTCTACTGTATTTGACACCTGCTTTTGCTTTCCCCAGACACAGCAACATGGACTTCACTTCCGGTTGCATCCTCACATCCCCAGGCTGCTCTCTACCTATCAGGCTCAGCACAAATACTTATTCAGAGCTGGTGTTTTCCCTCAGCATCAGGTTCTGTTGGGGAAGGAAATCTGCCTTTCCCAGGTATACACCTGGAGGCAGGTAGAGGATCTTGAAGGAATAAAGCCATATTCTGGAGGCATAGGGATGGCAGGGGTAGAGACTGACCAGGAGCTGTGATGGTCTGCAGAGCAGGATGTTACAGCTTCCACAGCCAAATCAGCTCTGCCCCTCTCCCCTCATGATATATGTCGTGCTCACCTTATATTGGCCATACCATCTCACAAGCCATTGGACTGGAAAGTGTTGTTCAGCATTGTCTGGTCAGAGCTGCTCCAACCTTCCTTTAAGACAAGAGTGGGTAAGGCTTTGGGAATCTCTTTTCCCTCCAAAGGGAAAGAGCAGGCTGGGATTCAGCTGACATGTGGCAACATGGACATCTCAGTTGTCAAAATACTTTTTAAGAAGTCAAGAGCTCTGAGCACCCTAAGTACCCCATGTCCCCTGTCCCCTCATCAGACTTCTCCCTTCCCCACATTAAAGGTTAGCACTGGCACAAGACTCTGCTCCCACCTTCTCCCAGGCCTATTTCAACTGGTGCAGGCCACATGGACATTAAATATTTTAAGAATCTCTCTATAGTTTGTAGGTTATGCCAAGTCCCACAGCACTGGGCTCTAGTATTTCCTGCTGCTTAATTTTCCCCTTATTGAAATAGAATTGGTACTTACCCCACTTACTCTCATGGTCCCAGCCCAGATGTCACTTTGTCTATGAAGCCATTACTGGTCAGAGTCACCTGCCTCTTTGCCCGCGAAATACTTGGTTTATCATTCTTTTGTGAAATTGATGAGATTTAATTACAATTACAAAAGTAGTTTTTACAACAAGCGCAGTTTGTCCTCTAGGGGACACATGGTAATGTGTGGAGACAGTTTTGGTCATCACACTGCGCAGGTGCTCCTGGTATACAGTAGGTAGAGGACAGTGATATCTCGGACATCCTGTAGTAACAGGACAGCTCCCCATATCACAGAATTATCAACCCTAACATGTCATGAGCGCTGAGGTTAAAGAGACTGAGCCCCAGGGAGACCTGCACATCCCCGTGCCTTCTCGGTTCCTTTCCAGATCTTGCTCCTGGAAGGAAGGACACTGCCCCTACCTAGTCCTGCCTGCCCCCGCACCCAGGAACCAGGGCAAGGCAAGACTTTGCATTTAGTTGGACACTCAATAAATAGGGATTAATTGAACCTCACTTCATTAAATTGAATCAAACCTAAGCTGTGCTGCAGATCATTGGGCACCAGTTACCCTGTGTGAAAGCTCCATCTTCCCTTTGCTCCACAGGTAGGGAAGGTACAATGTCCCACTCAGCCCACCTCCATGGCCAAGACCAGGCTTCTGAGAGGGTGGGTGTAGGGATATAAGGACAAGTAGGATAATTGTGAAGCCTTGTATATTACAGCAGTAACAATTTTAGCTCCTCATTTATCGTGAATCTCAGCAACATAAAGAATAGTTCTTTGATCTCATCATAAACAAAAAGTGGGACTCAGAAATATCACGGCCCCAACCAGCTTTGAACTAGGTTGGAAAAGCACAGAACTACATTAGCCCAGAAGACAGAATGGTGACATGGAGCCCACAAAGGAAATGTTTACATTGCAGCTGCACACTACGGGAAGTGTGAGGCAGGCAGCTGGCTCAAGTGCCATGCCTTCCCCAGGCCCAGCACCTATGCCTGAGGCCCACAGGGCTGAACCTCCTCAGCCTTAGGACACCCCACTTTGGGGGGCTCTGGAGAGGCACAAAGATAGTGTGAGGAGTGGGGTGACCTGATGTTTGGCCTACCACCAGACCGGTGGGCTGAGTTCCCTCCTCTGTATATAGGAATAGTACATTCTTAACCTGCTTTTAGTCAGGAGCTGAACCTTGCTGTCTCATGTGTTTCCCCCAGTACAGCAAGTGCTCTGGTTGCACTGCCTCCTTTCCCCCTTTCCTTGTCCTCGTCCCACAGACAAGAACACTGACGCACAAGGAGACGATCTTGATGCCTGCGGTCTCACGGTTCCACTCCCAGCCTATGACTTGCCCATTTTAGAACGCAGCTTTGGTTTTTGCTTTGTTTTATGTATGCTCAAAAGTGCAGCATCGCCCTGCTTTGCACTTTCTCTGTGAGGTCTGGAACACACAAGGCTGCTTTGCCTGGAGGTTTTAAGCTCCAGTCATAGTGCTCGCTAGGCTTTTTATGTTTTGCTTGATTAGAATTGGGGCTTTCCACTACAGCACTCTGAAAAAAGAAATTGAAGAGGATATTAAAAAATGGAAAGATATCCCCTGCTCCTGGGTAGGAAGAATCAACATACTGAAAATGGCCATACTATCAAAACTGCTATATATATTCAATGCAATGCCAATTGAAATTCCAACACTATATTTCACAGAACTAGAAAAAAGAATCCAAAAATTCATTTGGAACCATAAGAGACCTAGAATAGCAAAAGCCGTATTAGGCAACAGACACATGGCACTCAGTATAACAATTCCCAATTTGAAACTATACTACAAAGCCACTGTGATAAAAACAGCATGTTACTGGCAAAGAAACAGGCCTGAGGATCAGTGGAACAGACTGAAAGACACAAAAACAAACCCAGATGTACTCAGCTACCTCATCTTTGACAAAGGAGCTGATCATCCTCAGTGGAGGAAAGATAGCCTCTTTAATAAATGGTGTTGGAAAAACTGGATTTCAACCTGCCACAGATTAAAACTA
>NW_022900917.1:64281873-64341115 GCF_012274545.1 Fukomys damarensis | reverse complement strand
GTTCCTCAGATAAAGGAATATTATCAAGAATATATAAAGAACTCAAAACAATCAGCCCCCCCCCAAATATAAAGACCCAATTCAAAAATGGGCATCCGAAATGAACAGACATTTATCAGACAAAGAAGTCAAAGCAGCAAGTAAATATATGAAAAAATATTCCACATCACTGGTCATTCGAGAGATGCAGATGAAAACGACACTGAGATTCCACCTCACCCCACAAAGAATGGCTGCTATCAAGAAATCACACTAACAAATGTTGGTGGGGTTGTGGGGAGAAAGGAATCCTTCTCCATTGTTGGTGGGAGTGCAGATTGGTGCAACCACTATGGAAATCAATATGGAGATACCTCAAAGAGCTTGGACTGGAGTTTCCATTTGACCCAGCCATCCCTCTGCTGGGTATCTTTCCAAAAGAACTAAAAGAATCATATCACAGAGAAGTATGAGCACCCATGTTTATAGCAGCACAGTTTGTAATAGCAAAAACTTGGAAACAACCTATTTGCCCATCAATTGGAAACTGGATAAAGAAGATGTGGTTTTTCTATAAAATGGAATATTACTCAGCCATAAAGAATGACAAAATAGATTCATTCATAGGAAAATGGATACATATTGAAGATATACTCCTAAGTGAAATAAATAAGGCACATATGTGTAAATACCGAATCATTTCTCTGGTGTTAATAATGTGTAATAATACAGAAGATCCTAATAAGATTACTGACATTGAGAAATGGGAAGAAAGGAGCTAAAGGTGTAGGGAAGGTGGGATGGGTAGGGGAAGGGTAAAAAGGGAAAAGAAAATAATGTGAGATAATGAAAAGATGGAAATAAAGTGGTTGTAGATGGGGAGGGGAGGAGGAGGTGAAGGGAGGGCAGGGACAAGGGGAAAAAATGAGAACCAAGACTTGTCATGTAAAGGTACAAGATCCCAACAATGAATGTAACTGTACTGTATCCCTAAAATGTACCAATAAACTCAATTAAAGCTGAAAAAAAAAAAAGAATTTGGGCTTTCCTTCTTCGCAAGATTCAATTTTCTGTTCCATCCAGAGCAGCTTGCTGTTCCCCAGCTACACTCTGGTTCCTAGCACAGAGTTACCTTATTTCAAAGTATTTCTGTTTCCTGATGAAAATAGATACTAGAGAGTAGAACTACCCCAAAACCGGGATACAGTGTGTTGGCCATATGGAGACTAATAAAGCTCTGATTTCTTTCTTGGCCCTCTTAGAAATGTGTCTAATTTGGGACATGTTTTGTTTGGTTCATCTTGTATCTAGATGAGTTCTCTTCTCCCTAAGCAACATCTCTCTGGAGTGCACAATTCCCTCTCCTCAAGGTGAGCAATCCTCTCTCCAGCTGTTCATAATTACTAATTAGTGAACAAAGTGGCTAATAAACAAAATTACCTATTGGGTGTTGGTTTAGGATTGGACCAAAGAGAGGAGAAAGGTTTCAGTCTACTTGCTGTTTGTTTTATTGTCCCCTAAATAAAGGAATCTCAATAAAACATACCACATGTCCCTGCTGGTAATTTATTATAGCCACATACTAAAGATTTCAGATGATTCCAGAAGTTTCTCTCTCTCTCTCTCTCTCTCTCTCTCTCTCTTTCTCTCTGTCATATTTAAACATATCTAGAAAGAGATAGACAATTATATTCAACTAATATCTCTTGGCATCTAATTACATCATTTCTTTGCAATCTCATTATCCTCTTCATCTATTGGACCAAGAAGTTGAGCCCAAACTTACAGACTTCCTGAAGGACATACTTGATACGTAGCAGTCCCAGGAATCACCCATGGTCTCCAAATCCAAGAGGCAGTTAAACCAAATAATGTCTATTTTGTTGGAAAGACAGAAATAGCTTGTAAGAAGAGAAAAGATGCTGATTTTGAGTAGGTGAGTCCACTTGGCTTTCTGGAAGCTGCCCAACCCAGGATAGCCACATGTGGTGGGCAGTTGGGGTGGGAGAACGGTGTACTCGCCCACTGGGTGGTTCTGTGAGATTACTGCTCAGGAAATATTTAGAAAATGAGGCCCACTTGCTTTACTTCCCAGCAAAGCCTTCAGTCGCTGCACACTCTGTGGTGCAGAAACGGTTCCTCTAGGGCCCTGGAGGCTATGTGGGACAACTCTTCATTCCCTGCCCCTTTCACTGACCTGTCTTCCTTCTGTTGCCTTCTTCCTTTTATTTTTTTCTTTCCTGCTCTTCAGAGAAAGTAGGTCTGTAGCAACCACTGAACTAGGTCTCTCTTTACATTCTGCTCTCTCTTGCTTCCTTTCCCTCTAATGCCTTCCAGCCTGGTCTGGTTTTTCATATCATACCTTTGAGAAGGCTTTTTACATCTCTTCAAAGTTTTCTCCAAATTCAGTTTCTGCTTAGGATTAACTGATGCTGCTATCACTAGAGGTCACCAATGACCACTCACCTCCTTCCTGCTTCCCATGATCTTGAGCTCCCACATTTCCTTCTATTTTCTGCCACTTTCTGAGTTGGGTGGTCCCGGCCTGCCCTGAGCATTGTTGCTGGAATCAACCAGAAGGCTCATCCTTCCTTGCTTTCTGGTGGGTGGCAGATGGACCTTACACCCATAGACTCACCTTGCTGCCTAAGTCAGCAGCCCAGGAAACTTGCGATTTGTTGCCATAGAGATGAGGAGCATTTATTGTAGTACCTTCCTCAGACTTTCTTATGCAACCTGCCCTCTTTCCTGGATTGCTGGGATGCACAGGGAGGTTTCTTAAATTAACCCTGTCAAAATAGCCTTTGAATCCTTTTAGATTTTTTTTTTTATCTCATAAGACACAAACTGTTCAAGAGAAGAACTGGGAACAAAGACAGACAACTCAGACCTGGAGAGAACTTTGAAAGCATTTAGAGGGAAGCATGAAATGACTGATGGGTTGGAAAATAGGACCTCAGATGAGAGGTGAGAGGGATGAGGATTATTTAACTGGAAAAAGAGAAGCTGACCTAATAAGAGGCTTCCAGCTTGTGAAGAGTATGGATGCTGGTGGTGAGCTGGCTGCCCATTACCAGCAGTGCAGGAGAGAATCTGAAAGTGGGAGGTCAAGGAGTGAGAGCTGAGGAAGAAACTTCCTCTCTTAGGGTCTCCTAAACTGGACTAAGGAGAATCTACATCAAACTTTCCCAGAGAAGATTGCCTCTGGCATAGTGATTGGAGCTTGGTCTATGAATCTGGGTAGAGCATCCCCGCTACCTTGACCTCATGATACCTGGATGGCAACATCAGCATCTCCTGGGGCACCAGGGAACAATACAATTTCCTGAGCCCTACCCAGACCTCCTGTTTAGGATTTCTAGAAATTCAGGAGTCTAGTGGGTTGTTTTGTTTTGTTTTCTTAATTTTGTTTTGCTTTTTCCAGAGAAAATTTATACCCAATTCACTGAGAGCTCTGTAGTTTGGATCATAATTATCTCCCAAAGGCTGGTGTGCTAAACGTTTGATCCCCAGGGTGGTGCTGTTGGGAAGTGATGGAGCCTTTAACCCTTTGGAAATCACAGTGGATCTGAGAGCAAACTGTTTCTTAAATATTGTTATTTATCAGGTGCATTGGATTCGAGGTCATGAGTAGCTGTGTGTTTATATATAACTGATACTAAGCTATAGCATGATAACACGTCTTGTAAAGATGTGTGATATGTGATAACGTATTATGTATGAGAGATACCATGAACTCTAGTAAACATTTTGTGTTTGTTTAATGATTTCTAGATTGTAACTGAAAATAGATTTAAAATCATGTATTTTATTATATAAGTATAGTAAATGCAAATATGCAGTGATTCATTTTTTCCCACATTTTAGCACCTGCTAGCAATGAGTACATCTCTTTGATACACACAACCTCTGCTGTCATTTTTTGGCCAAGACCTCTGGATGGTTAAGAGGTGGGGCCTAGTGAAAGTTCCTTAAATCACTGGCAGCATGCCCTTGAAGGGGCTTGTGGCTCTGTTATCTTCCTCTTCCTCTCTTTGGCTTCCTGCCCATGAGGTGCAAGGCTGTGGTCTGCCGTACGCTCCTGCTGTAAATATGCTGCCTCACACAGGCCCAAAGCAGTGGGGCCAATTGATCATGTATTGGAGCCTCCAAAACTGTGAGTCCAAGTACTCTTTCCCTTTGTAAGCTGATTATCTTAGGTATTTGTTATGGTGATGCTAGCCTAAGAACCAAGGGGCTACTTATGAGAAGAAAGAGAAACACCACCCCAAATAACTCTTGCTGACCTATCCAGCATTGAGCAAGTTATTTCATCCCCATCCATGAGCCCAGACCATGTCTGCTCTAGGGGCTTCATTCAGTGTTCCTTCTGGACCTCTGCATTGGGCTCTGATGCCCTATGGCTCCAAGAGCTTCTGTGTCCCTCCTGAGCCTAAGAACAGAGGTGATGGATGAAGTATTTAGTCCACAGATTAGCTGCGGACAGCACTTAAGTTGTAGGTAGCAGCTTTGTGGAGTTTTCTTGTAAAAAACTAAAACAGTAATGGCAAACCTTTCAGAGACCGAGTGCCCAACCTAAAACCCAAAGCCCACTTATTTATCACCAGATACCAACAGTGCAATTAAACCTGAATACTGAGGGTTTAGTTTAGAAAAAACAACTGTCATCCAGAGCTCAACTGCTGGGGTGACTTTGTTCATGTGCCAATTGAGAGGATTCTGTGTGCCTGCTGCAGCATCGTACCATGGGTTCGCCATCACTGACCTAGAAGTTCAGTTTTACCTCTCCTAGTTGCCATTTTTTCTGGAAAAGAAGACAAGTGGACAGATAACCTCTTATACCAGCTCTGCCTTTCTGTCTCTATTGTTGAAGACTTGAATGTTTGAAGAGATCTTTAAGAGTAGAAAGTCTTAGAATTAGTGTAATATTTCATGAAGTATTTTGAACTCAGTGGGTTTTTTTTTTCCTTTTTACATAGTGTCTGGGGAAGTTGGGATGGATAAGTTAAAAGTGTACAAGTATACCCGTCCTGTTAACTCAGCCTGCTGTTACCACATGTGACCATGGGTGAGCTTTTCTGTCACTTGGGGGCAGCATATCAAACTACAGATCCTGATCCATGGCCTCGAAACAATTTCTTACATATTTTAAATGTGGAGCCTATAGTCAAAGAGCACGATTCATGGCATTATTAGGGATATTGGGGACAGGGACAGGAAAATTATTTCATGGCCTTGTTTGCTTTTTCCCAGGTAGGTTCAAGATCATTGTGGCATTTTTAAAAAGAAACTTCAAAAGCAATTATTAACTTTGCTTCTGAACTATGAAAATGTAGAATCTTAGGAAAAGAAAAATTCCTAGCTGCTTGCTTTCCTCCTTTGTAATGAAACCTGCCCAGGCCACATTGCTATCTAAACTAAAGTACTAGATTTTCCCATCTTTGACAAGTGAGTTCTGGCCAGTGAGAGATATAAACTGAAGTACCTGTACTCTATGCTATAACATAAGGAACACTCCTTAAAAGAAAAAAGATAGTCCATTCCTTCCTCCCTTCCATCCCTCCCTCCTTCCTCCCTCCCTCTGGTGATCCATCCCTCCTTCTCTTTTTTCCTTCCTCTCTTCCTCCTTTCTGGAATGCAGTTGTAATGGTTGAAATTTCTATGACCAAAAGATGAAAAATAAACATTGAGGATGGCAAAGCAGAAAGATAAGAGCTCAAGAGTCAATGACTCCATTCTACCTCAAGACTGCCTCCCTTTGAACAGCTTTTCTTGAAAGAAAGTAAATCCATGATTATTTTGTGTTTCATTTGTGCAGCTGAACCAAATCCTCATACAGTGGGAACTTGATTCACAAAGTTAATTCCTTCCATGACTTCCACATTGGACGAGAACAGAATCAAATTCAATAGTTAGTTCAGTGTTATACTTTGGGAAGATTTGATTCAGTTCTTGTCTAATTTGGTTTATGACCAGAATCGTGGAAAGAATTAACTTTGTGAACTGAGGTACCACTATAGATACAGATAGGTTCCAGGCAACTTGGCTTATATGGTGAGAATCAAAGGCAAAAGTGCAAAGAGCATCCTTGAGAAGCAGATGCCACAGCTGAGTTGTTCAGGGCAGTAGACTTCTGTTATTACATAGCACGTGAAAGGACACGAGTTTTGTTGTCAGATGAGATGTGACTCATGAGCCTGTCACGGGTTAACCATGACCTCGATAGAGTAATCCTCTTGAGTCTCAGTTTCTTCTTTTGTAGATTGGAATAATCATCTTTACTTCCTAGGCTACTCATAAGTACTAGTTATCATATTTACAGTGTGTCTTATTTGCTACCTAGCACGTAGAAGGTGCTTAAATGCAGTAGCTATGCGTGTGAATGAGCATATTTGCATGTCTGTACTTTGCCCCAGTTTTTATGCCCACTGTGCTATGCTCATGTAGATAAATCCCCTGGCCTCTTCTCTCCAGGGCCTGGGGAGCATCTGCTGTCCTAAGACAGAGGCCAAGTTTGGGGAGACCATGGTATGTGCACAGTCAGAGGCAGAAGGACATTGTCTCAGAGTGGGCTTCTCAGCCCTTGCTCACTCAGGCCCACTAACTGGGATTGCTTCTTCTCTTTTTTAACTCCACTGAACCCTTTCTCTTTTTTTTGTCTTTGGATCCCTGAAGTCCTTCCATGGAAGTGTCCAACTGTTCCCGCCAATCTTGGACATTTCCCTGAGCTTGTGTTGAGACTGCCCTTCTTGTGGCTGGCCTGCTCTCCACTGATGTGTGTGTGTTTGTGTGTCCTCTCCATCAGGACTATGCTCTTCTGTAGAGCAGAGACTGGGTCCTCCATGCTCTGTATGGGGAACATACACAGGGACTCAGTATTATCAGAAAGAAAGCAGAGTTGTGCAGGTCTGGTTCTCTCTTCCCTGTGGCTGCAGACAATGCAGTGAAGCAGAAAGAGAGGGAGCCAGTAAGGGACAACGCTGCCCAGAGATACTCAGGGACCTAGCCCAGACTTGAGGAAAGCCTGACCCACAGACACAGGGGAGCCCTTTTCCCCTCCATGTGTGAACTGGGTAAAAGCTCATTTCTAATCCCAAGGAAACTTCTACACACAAAAGCTCCCTGTCGCAGTCCCCCCAGGACCTCTCCAGGAATTTAGTCAGATGTGATAATGGGCCAGGGCCAGTAGATGTCAGGCGTCAGGGACATCTCTTCCATCAAGAGATACTATTTTCATCTCTCAGCTCTCCAGAGGGACCGGTGCTTCACCCAGGAGACACCCCAAGTTCTCCCACCCCTGGCCATACCTGATTTCCAGCTGGCATATTAGGGTCTGTGAGGTTTTAGGAGACAATTTAGGAAGCTCCTAGAAAGGGGGCTGGTTTCTCCTTACAAACCCACCTTATCAAATCTGAGAATATACTGAGGAAGACTTGGAAATCATTAGAAGAACACTTTCCTTCTCCATATTACATTTATATTCCTATTTTTATAAATATCTCTATTCCTCATTTTATAAATACCACTATTCTAAATTTATGTAATCATATGGATCACCTAATATCACACTCTATGCCTGATAACTTACTAACTACACTAACAAAACCAGTTTCAGCCCTCAGAGGAGATGTGGACTACTTGTCTCTGTTCATAAAACCCCTCTTGGAGAACACTCATTTTTGGTGAGTTCTCCCCCAGTCTGCCTGGATTCTTTGTGCAGGAGTACTTACATGCTGCTCACCTATCCCTAGCACTGGCATCCTCTCCTACCCTCCACCCATTTCCCAGAATATTTCAGAAAGTTTTCCCTTTTTTCCTCTGGAGGTAGTCTGTGTATAAAAACAGACAGGATGCCTATGTAATGTTGTGGAAGGTCTTCTGGTGAGTAATTGTGGGTCCTAGGTTCTGGGTGGGAACTCTGCATATCATGCAAGTGCCAATATGAAAAGGTTAAGGACACTTAGTCAGACCCACATGAGTGATAGCCACAAATGCGGTTCAGGACCAAAGCTGAGAGGCCAGTGCCATCACCCGCTGTGGCTGGCTACAACCACGACTTGTTGCTGGGTCACCAGAGTGCAGGTGAGGCATGTCCTTGGCCAAGCCCCAGGGTCCCCTGCTTTTGCAGTGAGTCTTCACTAAATGGGAAGTGAGAACAGAATGCTGCCCAGATCTCTTTCTTCCATATTAACTGTGAGTATGAACTAGGGCAAATGCACATAAAGGAAATACATTAAACATGTTAATGCAAAGGGGAAAATAGGATTTTTATAGGCATCTTTGAGAGCTGACATGAAACTGAAGACTGGTCAGTGGTCAGAGAGGAGCTCATTTTGTTTGGAGTTGCAGCTCCTGTGGAAGAGGTTGGCAGTAGGACCTCATGTCATCAAGGTCTGAAAGGTCACAGACACCCATAAACCTCAGTGTGGCAGTCCAGTGCAGTGACAGGCTGCCTGCATAAACAAAGATGTGAATAATGATTTCTCAATACAGTTCATAAAATCATTGCAGAGCTGAAATAGTCTCATCTTCTGCCAGAAGTCTCATTCAGCTAAAATCAGACCATCTAAATATACTACTAAATATATGGACCAGTGAATGCACAAGGAGAAAAAGGAGCAGCCAAAGGGATGCCAGGCAGGGCTCAAGCCTGAGCACAGGAATTCTTTGGGATAAGGAAATCTTGAGAGAGATGGGTCATTTAGGGGCTTCTTCTCCCCACAAAGGCTGAGACTGTCACATATACATATACTATGTCCCCTAGATGTCAGCAGAGAGGATTTGGAAAGCACAGAGAAGAGAAGGGTCTTGTGTTTCCATGAGAATTTTTTAAAATAAAGACATTTCCAGGGCACAAATGCTCCACAGGCAGAGACATACAGGGAATACTGAGAACACCCTATGGGCATCCATGGAGAATTTAAGGAAAGGAAAATAAAGGAACCACAGGCCACATTCAGAAAATGGCCTGTAGACTACTAAAGAATTAAATGCATTCATAGGACCTACCTGTTTTAAACAGTCCTAGTCTGTTCTAATCAGTTTTATCCTAAAGAGTAGAAAAATGGCTGATATTTCTTAGCACTTGCAACAGAGATCTCAGTGGTATTATGGAACATTTTAGGGCCAGAGAAGGCAAAGGTTTTGATTTTCAACAGTCCACATGCTCTTGAAGAGTAAACTTTATGCTAGCCTCTGGCAGAGTCTCAGATGGCACGTGTGTGTTTTGGAAAAAAAATCAGTAATTTTAGCAATGTGGTACATGTTAGCTAGATTTTCTTTTTTATAAGGTTACTAGGCTTAGATCAAGAGAAGGATACTAAAGATAGTTTTGATTTCAGGGAGGCATTTAAGGACATCTATCACAAGTTCTTTGTGAAAAATAGGGAGAAATAGGTTTGAAATTGATCAGCCAGTAATGACCAGAGAATGTGGGTTAAGAGGTTGACAATCCGGACAGACTTCAGTTCAATGCCATGGGCTCAGGCCTATCACCGACCCTCAGGGAATCACAAAAATGAGAGGGACTAAAATTTGTTGAGGACACAAAGTTGCAAGAAAGAACTAGTGCCATGAATAGAAAAAGCATATTTACAAAATCCATACTGACTTCCCACTTAACATGACAGGAGACCAAACATGCTTCCTAAGAACTTCCAAATAAAGTACCATAAATATACCAACAAGTTTAAAACTGGCACTCAGATTTTAAATTAAGGAGCAGTAAAAAGCCGGTATTGAAGAGAAGTGAAATTCCTGCCAGGGAGAATGGGTAGATTGAGAGGCATAATCCTGGCTAGCATCCTGCATGTCTTCTCCTTGACAGTTTCAAAGAACTGGGTTGTTAAATAAGAATCCAGATAGAAAAATGTCATAAAGACGTTAAGATATGCAAGAGCTCAGACTATAAGCTACTCGCATCTTCCTCAGGGGACAGTAAATCAATTAGTCCTTAATGTTCCAGGTGACTGAGATGAATCAAAATCAAGGACCCTAAGATAGTGTAAAGTAGACCAGTGGTAAACTTGAAACCAATTAAATAGAGCCTAGCAGTAATGGCGAACCTTTTCGAGCTTTCAGTGTTACAAATAGCCTGCTGCTCAAGCATGCCGTAGATTCACCGCCACTGCTGCTAGGGCATAATAATTAAGAGAACAGGCACAGGGGATAGAGAGACCTGCAGATGAATCCCATTATGATTTCTATAAAGATTAAGTAGACAATGAGATAAAGTACCCAATACATTATAATGTGTATTAACCCTATACTATTTTAATAAAAATTACTATGCTGTCGTTACAGAGAAGAAATTATAATTTAAGAAATAATTTGAGAAATAACTATGTAAGAAACTGCATATATAAGATTAATTAATAATATCAAGGAAAGGGGCTAGAAAAAGAGGTTTTACATGTGTCTTTAAAATTACTTTTCTTAATGAAGGGAGACATGAATTTAAGTTTCGTTTTGAACTTTGTAAATGACAGAAGCTTAGGTTACATGTACATATTTAATAAATGTAAAGTTTAAAAAATAAGGGTTTTAACTTGCAAAAACATGAAAAAGCCAAAATGAAACAAAGTTCATGCTGACATACGCAAAAATGAGAAGATAAATACACACAAAAAAGCCCAGAGGCATAGAACCAAATGGCAAAGTCAAGTCATACATATTCATTATGACTGAAGTGAGTAAATACCCTTACTACTAAAAGCCTAAGATTTGCTGATTTGGGTTACAAAATAAAATCAGTCCATATTTTAAATGAGACATCCCCAAAACAAACTGATGCAGAAAGGCTAAAAATAAAATTAATTAACTGAGAAACAATATAGATTTGAAAACAATGTTTCAGAGAGCTGCTACTATGAAATTAAAATTATGTGATCGCTAGAAAGTTTTAAAAATTTAATAAAGTTATACAGTAATGTAAACAAAGGAGATTTTAAGATAAAGAGAAAGAGTACTATTTATGGTTATGTGCTAAAAAAAAAATCTCAGTTGCAACTGAAAATATGTAAACTTCAACTGTAGGTAATTTGTTCCAGAGCAAAAATATTAGAAAGTTTTAAAAATTTTAAAAATATTAAAACTTCAGTAAAACTAGTATTATCTTGACAAGGATCTCATATACACAGAGTTTCTTTTAAAATATTGCATATGTACACAGATGAGAAAGAGAAAAACAACAAAATAAAATTGAATTCAATGAGTTCACAATTAGGATATACATATCCAACTAATTCAAAGACTATTTGATACTGGCAAATGTATTACTATATATAACATGTCAATAAATCAATTTAAAAACACAGAATACAATAAAATCCAATATCCACTTTAAATAAAACTCCTAGGATAGAAGAACTACCATGATCCCTATGAAGATTGAGAATACCTGTCTCAAACCAAGAATAAACATTTAAATGATAGAATCCTTGAAGCATTCCTTTTAAAATGAAGAACAGAAGAGTTATGTGCTCTAGAACCATTGCTGAGAGTACAACAAAGTAGAGTGGAAAGGAAAGGAAGAAACAAAATTACCGATATTTACCATGGTAATAGTCCTCAAAAATTAACTCAAAATGGTTAGAATTAATAAACTCAGGAAGGTGGCTGGATGCCAGAGATATATTTTCAAAGTCAGCAGTTTTTTATGTATCAAGAATGATCATTTAGAAAATAGGATGGACAATAATTTCTATTTTCAATAATTATAAAATTTTTAAAAATTATAAAATTTTTAAAATATACTTAGGGGAAATATTCTTAAATACATGGGACTGTATGACACAATTAAAAACAAACAATTTTAATGAAGAGAAACATGTTACATTTCTAAAGGAAGGACTGAATATTATAAGGATTACAAATCTTCCTAAAATAATTTATAACTTTAAAATCTCAGGGTGTTTTTTCTTTGTTTAGTTAGAGGTTTTGTTCCTTTTGGGAGTATATATTTGCTTTGTTTTGTTTTTTGAGGGAGTGGAGAAAGAGGACACTTGGTAAAAACAGTTTTAGAGTTTACCTATAAAAAACAAACAAATTATCAAGAAAAATATGTAAAGAACGCAGGAAGGAAAGGATCTTCTCCTATGTGACAAAATGTCTTAGTGTAGTTGAATAGATTAGTACAGGTAAAGGAACCCATAGATACAGGAGTGAAACACAACAGGCAAGAAACAAACTCTAGTGGAAATAATTGCTGATATATGGAATAAAAATTTTGAAAATAAATGTGTCCAGGTAGCTTTGTGCAATTACACAATTTTAAAGGTGAAAAGGCAGAGTCAGAAGAATAAAGGTTCAATTCGAAAGAAGAAATTTTGCATCATCCTTTCATTTCTAGTGTACCATAAACTGTGCTGAGAATCTGCTTTTCCTTACAAACTAAGCTTGAAATTGCCTCCAAGTTATGTATCATAAACATAACCTTAAAATTCTTCTTTAAAAGTGAAATTCAGGAGTGTACTTTTAGGTGCATTTATAGCTCATAAGGACCTATTATATGATGAAGCAAAAAGACCACTGGTAGGTGGGTGAGATAAGAGTGCTGGACAATGAAATATTTAGAAAGGAAATAGCTTTGCATACCTACCTGATACATTTAGCAAAAGCAAATTACAGGTGGATTAGTTAAATGTAAAATTTTTAAAAAAACAAGAATTGAGGAAAAATGAATATTTAACTGCTCTCAGAATTCAAGACTTTTTAAATATAAAACTAATGGAAGAATGCACAAAGGGAAAGACTAAACTAGTAAACTCATAAAAATTTTACACACAGGAAAATTACAGAAAGTTTTGGAAGGTAAACACTTAGGAAAATATTCTTTATAAAATGATAGACACTAGGGCAGTGCTGCTTTTGTTTAAGGAGATTTTTGAAATCAACAGGAGAAACATTCATGTCCTCATTAGAGAATTTGACAAAGAACTCAAACAGATTTATTCACAAAATGTAAACATTTGTCAATGAGTTTATTCTAAAAATTAACCTCAGTAGCAAAAAAGAAATGTAAATTAAAATAGGTACTATTTACATCTATCAAGTGACAAAAACAATGCACTTTCAAAATGTGTCATAAGATTCTCATATATTATAGTAATTTTTTAAAAAAATGTATAACCTTTATGGAACAATTTAGTAATATGTATCAGTATCTTTAAAATTTTCATGCCACTTACCAGTAATTTTTCTCCTAAGAATCTGAGAACTGAATAAAGATTTAGATTTATGTACAGTGATGTTCATTGCAACATTATGGATACAGTAGTAGTAAAAAAAGGAACTAACATCAAAGGAGAATATGTAAGTCATGTTATAATTCATTTGATGGGTTAATAAAATGACGTTTTTTTGAAGCTGACAAGTAGAAATGCTCCTTTTATGTTACTAGTAAAACATAAAACATATGGGCAGCATAATAACAGTTTAAAAGCACATAAGTGTGTATGATATATTTTCTAATGGTATAAAAATAAATTCAATGGCATATGAATAAATATTCTAGACTAGAGCTAATAAAGATACATTTATTAGAAATGTAAATTTAAAGGCGCAATCTCAAAACATAGGAATGGAAGAGGCTTTAACTACTACATTTATGAAAGACCAGGGGAGTTTTGTTGACCCGGGCTAGGTAACACGATTATTACCAAGGCAGACCAGGTGGTTTTGGTGACAGTTTGTGCGTCCAGGAGGGGAAGACAGAAGTTCCCCAGGCTCTGCCAGGTCTAGGGCACATGGAGCCCTGCTCCCACAGTTCCAGAGGCTCAGGTATGCTCCTCCTCTTACATTGATCACATACAGTGAGGAGCTCAGGGGAAGCAAAGGAAACTGTGCTTCTTGAGGAACTGTAGTGGGATCTAGGGTGTTTAATGTGGAGAGAGAGACATTTAGGAACATGGTGTTAGCTAATTTCATATGCGTGAGGTGATCACAGGTAGAAAAGCTAGACTCATTCTGAGGGGCTTCAGGAAGCAAAACTGGTTATTGTGTGGGAGTTACTGGGAAAGACCACTGTATATCGCGCAGTCAGGTGTTCATCACACAGAATGGTGAGTTCAGCAGAACAAGTCGTCTTTCAGGAGTGATAGCGAGAGGCTCTGCTGGACAGAAATGGGACGAGCAGGCTTTCAGAGCCCCTTCCACCTGTATGGGTCTGTAACTCCATCAGTGATTGACTGGAGGCCTAGGAGGGCAGAAAAACATCTTTGAAATTTGCATGGATCCTTATTTTTTCATTTTTTTATTGGTTATACAGATTAATGGATTTAATTTTGGCAGATTGTATGTGCACATAGTGCACTTTGGTCATTTCAGCCTTCATCATCCCATTTCTCCACCCTCCCCTCTAGTTTCACATTTTTTGGAGAATTTCAATGTATGTATTTTGTTCATATCCATCTCCCCCATTACCTGCCCGTACATTGTTCTCCCCTCCCTCTTATTCCCATCTTCTTGTCTAATAATAGCCTCCCTTCCACTTTCATGTCATCTTTTTTAGATTCCACATATCAGGGAGAGAATATGTAATATCTGTCTCTCCAAGCCTGTGTCTGGTGTATTTCACTCATGAGGTCCATCCATTTCCTTGCAAATGACAGAATTTTGTTCTTATGCCTGAATAATACCTACCATGTATATATGCCAATTTTTCTTTATCCATTTATTTGTTTGGCACACCTAGGCTGGTTCCGTGTCTTCCCTATTGGGAAATGTGCTGCAGTAAACATGGATATGCAAGTATTCCTGTAGTGGAAGGTTCCATAGATTGACCAGCAGTTCTCAACCTTTCCTTTATAACAGAATCATCTGGTGAGCCTGTTAAAACAGATTGCAGGGCTTTACCCTCAGAGCTCCTGATTTAACAGGTCTGAGGTGTGCCTGAGAATTTGTGTTATTTAACTTCAAGAACAACTGTGGCAAATAAGTTTCTTGCACCAGTAACTTGGCTAAATAATTTTCTTGCACCAGTAACTTGGCTTAGTGGTATAGAAATCCCAGCAACAGTGTATGGCACATGGGAGCCATACAAAAGGATAAAGTTCCTTTCTCATCTCAGTTGCTTGGACTGTATTGTAGTTTGTAGAATTACACTGCAGGCTGTTTGGGTCTGTTCATTTCAGACCCACACTTCTACACTGAGCACAGGACAGCTCAATCACCAGACCAAACAGACTGATCCTGGTCATTAAAAGTTGCTGAGGGGAGCAGGTACTGTATTTTTTTCTTCTTCTTCTTTAGCTGCTCTTACATGGTGGGGAAGTTCATTTCACATAGATGTCCATGAAGGAAATGAAGTCTTAATCTTGGGCTCTAGAATGGCCTGGTATTAGCATTTGGGGTTTTGTTTTGTTGGTTTTTTGGTTGGTTATTGTTTGCTGTTTCACTTGACCCTGGAAAGGAGCCTTTCTTGGTGAAGCAACTTTTATGTTTATAGTAGTTAGTTCATGATATAGAATACCACAGATGAGCCCCAGGAGTTTGATGGTGTCCCAGAGAATGTTGAAAGAAGATAACCAGGTTCTTCTCCATTTAGAGTGAGCTTAATGGAGTTGAGTTTTCCATCAATTGGTCTAGGAACATATTTGTGTCCCTCCTACCCCTACCCTGGCTCCCATTCTCTCTGCTGTCTTCCCCAGCTTATAGGGTGGAATGTGAACAGGCTTTGTGCTTAGCACACTTGGAAGTCTGTTGCCATGGCACTAGTGAGGAATCTGGTTTCCGTGGCAACATCAGGTTGACGTGTTGTACCTTATACCATGGCAGAGCTTGAGCAGTGGCTTGTGGGATCCCCAGTTAAGCCAGGGTTTATGGGAACATGTAGTATTGAAAACTGCCATTTTCACACAGTCCACCCCATCTTTATGCCTGCTCTCCACCCCTCCACAACACTAAAATAATCAGAGTAGTAATACTCTTTGGCAACCCACAAAATAAGATGTCACATTGAAGTTTTTTGTTCTAGCATTGGAAAGCTGACTTATAATCAGAGCAAGGGTGTAGCAATTTAGGTGTCTCTTTTTCTTCTTATAAGCTGCCAATCCCATCATGAGGACCCCAAACTCATCCAATTCTTGTTAACTCCCAGAAGCCCTACCTGCAGGTCCTATCAATGTGTGAATGTGCTGCTTAAGTGTCAACCTGAATTTCAAAGGAAGCACTCCAACTACAGGCCGTGATGGCTAAGAAAATCCCTTTGCTGCCCTGTGTGTATGTGAAGATGATTTGTAAGTCACACCTGTTCTCTTCTTACAGGCTCAATACAAGTAGCCCATCTTTTCTTTCCTAGTGCATGGTGAATTTTGTTCCTTAAAGAGATTTCCAATTTCTTTTTCTCATAGAATTCCAGAGCCAGTAGAGCATTCAGAGGATCACCCGCTCCAATCCTGATTTTGTAGGAGAGGAAGCTCAGTTGCCAAAATGGTAAAACGACCTTGCCAACATCACACAACTAGTTAGGGAACCCCACAACCCACAACCCTCATTCTTCCCCAAAATAATGATGTTTCCATCAGCACCTTTACTTAGCCTCACTTGTTTTCATTTTCTCTTCCTGTTGTGGTTAATTTTCTCTGCCTTCCTCAGGATCTTACCATTTCTTTCTTGTATGAGAGAATTTTCTAGAAAGAGAATATTCTAGAAGGTTGTTGATTGCATTGTGTGGGAAATTTGGCTACACCTTTTGGTTATATTGAGGCTTTCATTGTGGCAACTGTCTTTACTCTCTTCTGTTTTTGTGGTACTCATGGCTCCAATGGGGCCTTCTTACATTTTCCATGCCTTCCCAAATCCTGCTGATTTTCCAGTGACTGGGAGTTGAGTATTAGGTTTTGTTCATTGGTAACTCTGTGCACCAGACTGTTTACCAGGGAGGCAGCCAGAACATGGCCTTCAAGGCCACCAACCCTCTGCCTCTTGTATTAGTGTGTCACAGCCCATACATTGCCTTCTGTGGGCCAGCCTGCAGGATGGGAATAGCCAAGGTGGTTTCCCCACTCTTAATTCTTGAGAATACTGTCAGAGCTCTACTCTGGCTTCTTCCCCATAGAGATGCCTCCCTCCACAGTTTTTCCTCCCCCTTCTCTGTCCACTGTAAAGAGGAGCCCCTTAGCCATTCATTTAGCAGTCAGAAACTCTAATAGTAGGTAATAACCACAGCTGCAGGAATGATACATTAGCATTAGGTGACAAACCATCTCCCATCAACATTAGCCCCACCACATCCAGCTAGCACAAGGTTAAAATTTATTTCCTCAATCTCAAGGTCATGTATCTACCGGAAGCTAGATTCTTTATAAAGTTGGGTGCCTCCACTTTGGGATCCATGGTGGCAGAAGCTCTGATCTTGGACATGCTGTCAGGCAAAAACAATAGTAAAGGGCTTCCAGTGACAATCTATGCCTATTATTACTTCTTGAGGTAAGCTTGTGACTCCAGTTTTCAGATGCAGATACAAGGTAAGAGAGGATAAGGGATTCATTCAGGGTCAGCACGTTAGGTCAGAGACAGAACATGACCTCTGGTCCCAGGCTCACTTCCCATTTGCTGCCTTTCTCTCAAGTACCTGTGCTGAGTTGTCACTAAGGATGTCCCTAAGGATGAGACAGTGTGCTCCTCACTTGGGCCTGGTGGGACACAGACATGAAAGTGTAGTCAGGGCCACCTTAGCAAAACATGTCTGGCTTGGGGTTTGAGAGGTGGTGTCCTGGGTCCAACCTTGCCTGCAGCTCCAGTGGAGCCATAAACAGACCAAGCCCTAGCTTTCTTACCACTGTGAAGGAGTTGGACTGTCTTCAAGGTCACATTTACTGATGTCATTCTAAGACTTAAAAACTCCTCATTAATGATCACGCCTCCTATCTGAAGTCTTTTCAACTTCCTATTTAAAGTCAATATAGAACTGTCACTGGTGGTTTTTTCAGGCCCCTGCTGTGTCTTCTTTCTATACATTATACCCAAAGAACGCTTTTTATTATTGTTGTTAAATCAAGTGCTTGTCTTGATATATGTTTTTAACATGTCACGGCGGGGATAGTGCCTTTCTGGCAATGATGATATAAAGAACAAGAGCCTTTAGCCTGAGGTACTCCCCAGAGCTGATCCCTAACTCAGGCTGAGTCCACTGCAGAGTGAGAAGTGTCAGCCTCACTGCTGATCTGAGAGCTGTCTTCACTCCCAGGGATGAGTCTCAGGAGGACTTCCTCACCTGGGAGGATCAGAAATAATCAAACCAACCTGGAATCTTTCAGAGAAGGACCAAAGAACTAAGCAAGCAGCTAGCAGGGGCAAGAAACACAGACCAAGTAGGACCACCTGCAGTTCACCATCACCTGGCCCTAGCAAGGACTGGCCACCAACAAGTGTGTGGTAAACATTGCCGAATTGCCATGATTGCTCACATAGGAGCATCAGCCAGGAGCAGGGCTGCAGCCACCCCTGATATCTCAGCCTTTGCTCAGGGAAGTGGTACCTTTCTGGCCATTAGAAGCACACTTCCATAGAGTGTGCTGGGCCTAGTTCCATGAGCTAAGGTGTGACTTGGGCAAATCATTGAAATCTGAGCCGTGTTTATGAGGAAAAGTACTTCTTCTTCTCAAACATGTAGCAAAGTCCTTATAAAACACACTTGACAGGTATCCCCATGAGCACGTGAGCTTGCAGAAGAAGAGGACAGAGAGGAGGATAAGGTCTTCTCCACTTTCGTGTCCCCATCATGTGATACAGTGCTGTCACACATGAGGTTCTCAACCTAAAATAGGTGGTGGTTGGAGAGGTGAATAGCTAGGTGGGCAAACAGACAGGTAAGTGATATATAAGGAATTATGTGATTGCCCCTGAAGGTCAACTTTACTTCTTTCAAAAGGGTTGTCTTGCCTTCGGTAACAGGCTATGCCCTGCCCTGTGAGAGGCTGTGGAGGGTTACACCACTCAGGGGCTGTCAGTGAGGGTTAACTGCAGTTCCACTGCTCTAGGATAAACAATCTGCTGTCCATGGCCAGAAGAATATGTCTTGTGCTCACCTTTCTGCAAGGAAGAGCCCAGCCTGTACCTGCTTCTGCAGAGAGAAGAGAAGGCAGTGGCATGGGGGCACAGAGCGCCAGCATCCAAAGCCTGCACAGCACCCTGCCTGCCTGGCTGGAGATGGATGACAGTAATCACAGAGCCCGTGATCTGGCCTTTTCTGCCGGGCCCACCTGCTGCTGCCGTTGTCATGTTCTGTGCTCTGCTGCCATCCTCCGCAGTGGCACAGCCTGCATCTTGGCAGCCTTGGGGTAATAATTAGGGGTGGGGCAGCTCCCCAGCTGGTGTGGAATTTGAGGAGGGGCCTGGAGGAGAAGGAGGGCTGGGACCTGGCCAACAAAAGGAGGAATTAAATGGGCTGTCCTGAGAACCCACAGTTAGCATTTACTCTCCAGTGATAGCTGTGGGCTTTACCCAGAAGCAGGGCTTTCGAGAGCTCCCAGCGCCCTCCCTCCCTCTCCCAGCCCCTTCTATTTGTGAGTATGATTTATCCTGGTGAGGTTGGAAGGGCTGTCTGCAGAGCCATTGAGCTGTGATGTTGTGTGCCAGGGCTCAAGGGGCCAGGCCTGGGGCTCCCATGCAGTGCAGGGACAAACACAGTGACAGGGGAAAAAAAAAAGAGCCTGCTCCACCAGTCAAGCTGTGGCTCCGACCCTCTTGAGCCGGTAGACAATGGCCCAGTCCTCAAGGGACTTACCTTCTAGCATGGCCTTTCAGTGCCCCTGCTCAGGTTCCCCAAGCCACAGAGATTGCAGAAGGCCATAAATAAAGGGAGATTTAGGTTTTATTTCATTTGTTGTCAGCGTCCTTCAAACTGCCATTTGTGTGGTGGGGGGTGGTGAAAAAATACCCCACCACCTTCTCTCCACAGCCACAGACAAGGCGCATGGATCAATGTTATATTCCTCATTTCACACAACCAACACCACATACCTAAAATGGTGGGGCATGTTCTCCCCATCTTGCCACAACAAGAGTGAGGCTCACACGCTCTTGGGGCTGACTGAAATTCACATGGTCTTCGAGGAGGAGAGGGGCTGTGGAACCATGTACGCCTGGCTCCTAGAGCTCTTTGTGTTTCTGTGTGCACTTCTGAGAGCCACCTGGTCTCCCCTTGCCACACGGGGGAATTTCTCTTTTGTCCTGAGAAGAGAGAAAGAGAAGAAAGAGTGAGCAAGTCATCCCCAGGCCTCTAGGGGACCTGTAAGTGATCTAGTGGTCTATATAAATCCTGATGGTCTCAAGCGGAGAAGAGATGTGGGTGGGTGTCATTCAGGAGTGAGGTCGCCAACAGAAGTCATCGTGACTTCTACTCTGCCAGGACCTCATTGAAACTGCTCGCTCTTCTTTGGGCTCTTGTGGCTTCCAGTAATAAAAATGATGCTAGCTACTAATAATACAGTTAACAGTTGCAACCAAGTTCACAATCACCTGGGGACAAGGGAGGCACCGAGCCGTGTGCATGGACTCCTAAGGTAGAAACAGCCTCAGGAAGACATGTTGGAAAAACAGAGGGCTTGAGTGTGTCCCAGGCCCCTCTGTGTGGGTTCCTTTGAATGCCTGGCAGGTACACAGATTTAGCCACTTCTCTCTCTGACCTCCAACATGCAATCTCTAAAAATTATTTTTCTATCAGAACATCACAGGACAGGGCCATACCTGCCATGAAGACCCCAGCCCGCATTGCCCAGGATGCCTCCAGTCATCAGAGCTAACACCTTTTGCCACTATTGCCTGGAGGGACATCCCAATGACAGGCCAGTGGGAGCATCTACCCTGTGCAGAAACAGGGCCATGTTGTCTACAGAGAATTTAAAGACAGCAATAAAACTGACAAAAAACGTGGATCTGATTTTTATTGTCATCATGCCCTGGCAATTTTAAATAATGTCCATGATAAAATACTCCTCCCCACAGGACAGAAGGCTCCCCCTCACTAGCATCCCTGGGCCCCCTGCTCAGTCTGCACCCTCCTGGTCAGCTGAGTATTCAGCTCTTCTCTTCTGTTTGGTTGGGGTTTAGTGCCATCATTATGGTTGTTTTAAGCCACAGGTCACCACAGTCCCTTTCTGGTCAGTCTGTGTTTACTGCACTAATTTAGCTTTCTTTTTATGGTTATGTTCAGGAAACCACCTCAAGAAGGGTAAGAAACCACAGGAGAGAAGGAGGACAAGAGACAAAATTCTGTTTTCCTCTTTTTGTTGTTTCCTGAGAAATGGTATAGAAATATTTCTTATTTGTCTTTGGTTTGGGGGAAGTGCTGCTTTTAACCAAGCCTAAACCGAGGCCTCTCTTGGCAGTGTCCCTTTAACAGAACTGAGGGAGGACGGCATGCAGGGATGTGTATAGCAGCAGAGGCTCCTGTACTGTACAATTTTCTGGGTCCTGACTGATAAATTATCGTGCGTCTTCCGTGTGCTCTGACACGCAATACAATTTGTCCATGTAACAGTGATGATAGGCTGTCCTGGGCTAATAACCAGGAGGCCTTTATTTAGCTCCTTCAGCCTTTTACAGAAGTCTTAAGTAACTGTTCGCATCCCTTTATTGGTTTTCTCTTCCACATTTTAGTGTAAGTAGGAAAAGCTTTTAACCTTGAGCATTTTACTCATTCAGAGCTGGGGGCAAAGAAGAAGACATATTGTTAAGAGAGTAAAGGAAGTAGGAAGATCTTGACAGTCACCACTGGAATGGCTTTTTCTTGCCCTGCCTCATAGGATGTGTGGTTGTCTGGGTCTTAGAGACCATGAGGTCCAGCCCTCACTTTGTGAGAAAAGCTAACGCCAAGAGTTGAAAGGAGCCTGCCCAAGGCATATCCACGGCAGTGTCATCTGGGAACAACATTGAGCTGTTCTCACTCGTCACAAAGAGCCCTCCGCCATGCCAAGAATTGTCTACAGAGATGTTGGTCCTCTGATTTCCACCTCACCCAGTTGATGCTTAACTCCATTTAAACAAATGTTCAACACTGTCCAGTGGCTGAGTGTCCCTTGCACACTTTTCTCTGTCAGTTATTAGTGGTTGAGCGTGTGCTCTTCAAGACAGACACTGTTCCTAGGTAAACAGCCTTGGGTGGCTTCTGTGTGGTCTGATCCTACCTTGTTCAAAGCAGACTCTGGCACTTGTGAGGCATGTTTAAGACATGGTTTTGGAAGCCTTAATACATGCAGCTACAATGCTTGTAATTCAGATAATGGGAAAGTCATGCCTACATGAAGATCTTGTGTGCAAAGGACTTCCTAAGAACTGGAAAACTAGGTGAAGGCATGCAAGTGTTGACTCTGTATTTATTTGTTTGTTTGTTTACTGGTACCAGAGATCAGACTCAGGCCCTTGTGCTTGCAAGGCAGGTGGTGGAATCCTGAGTCAAACCCCTGGCCCAAACCTGTACATTTTTATGGTAACAAGGAGAATCTACTCATTGCTCTCTACCTGATTACACTCCACTGATTTTTCTCACCCCTTTGGGAACCTTCTAGTCAACTTTTCTAACTGGGTCCTAGACAGATTGGTGATATCTCAGGCATTTCCCCATCGAGAATAAATACATGAACTCCTTGGGGCAGCTTTTCACATGTGACCCAATCAGATGAGTTCCCTGGAGCTCAGCACCCCAGGGGCTTCCCTGTGAGGAACTCACACCCAGCAGCTTGGCCTGCCAGATTTTTCAGCTCCACGGAAAATCACTGCTGTCCCTTTTTGGCACAAGAAAAAGCCCTTGCTGCAGAGGGACTTGCCCCAGTGGGTTTCACAAAGGTTTGTTCTGGGATGAAAGTTGGCACAGGAAAAGCTCTGCCAGCGAAGAACGTTGGCATTAAAGACATAATAATACTAATTAACTTTCGCAGGCCCTTGCTCTCTGCATTTATTGTTTGTGGTGAGATAAAGCCTTAAATAACAGGGACAGCCTCTTGGGGAGTCCCACTGGGGATGAAGGTGCTGTCCTTATTCTGGAAGGCATGGGGATGGCAGCACACCTCCCAGGGTCACCTGTGAAGCTGTAGCCTTCCTGATTCAGGCCCTATGCTTCCTTCTGACGGTGTGGGTTAGGGAGGAGACTGAGGCATGCAGAAGAAGAGAAGCACTTTCCAGTGGCTTTGCCCTTGCAAGTCTAAGTCCTCCGCCATCTGTACTCCTGGGCCCGCTATGAATTCCTGTGACAGCAATGTTCAGCTTGGCTGCCTGTAGGAAAAGTCCCTTGCTTCTCTGGCCTCAGTTTTAACATTTAAAAAAACGGGTAGGGGTGAGAGAGAGAGAGAGAGAGAGAGAGGGAGAGGGAGAGGGAGAGAGAGTTAGATCTAATTTTTAACCTGGATAGGCTCAAACAGTCTTTGAAGTTCCAGAGAGTATATGTGAGGGTGCTGCTGGGCATTTTTCAGGGTTTGAAAATCCATTGCTTACCTTTATTTTCAAAGAGGACCCTGAATGAAAGGTTAAGGGTCCTAAATGAGGTGGCCCTCAGAGAGAGAGGGAGAGGGAGAGGGAGAGAGAGTTAGATCTAATTTTTAACCTGGATAGGCTCAAACAGTCTTTGAAGTTCCAGAGAGTATATGTGAGGGTGCTGCTGGGCATTTTTCAGGGTTTGAAAATCCATTGCTTACCTTTATTTTCAAAGAGGACCCTGAATGAAAGGTTAAGGGTCCTAAATGAGGTGGCCCTCAAGGATCCATCTTATTCTTCCAGTCAATGACTTTAGAGCTGCCAAAGCTGAAACATTTTTATCATCTCAGTGATACTCAGCATTAGGCTGTGGAGATAGGTGATCACACTTGGGTCATAAATGCCCTGTAAGTTGGCTGCTTTAGAGGAATTGATCATGGAGCTTCAAATAATGTTCACCAACATTAGGGTGGCCGTGGTGTCTCCACCTTCTCTGTGTCAGCTCTGGGAAGCCTGGCTCCTCTTCCTGGTTATCCTTCCCTCAAGTACATTTTATCTATTCTGGGGCTACCTCTGAAGATAATTTCTCCTATTGGGCAGCCTGAGTGGTTTCCCTGCAATTGAGAACTAAACCTGTCTCCCTAGTCTTGCTACCTAGGAACCCCCTCACTACTACTTCAGTCCGTTTCCTAGGGCTTACACACAGGGAGAATGACCCGCAGAGTGATTGGCGTTGTTTGTCACTTTTGCTAATAAATTAGTGATAATGAGTTTGACTCTTAGAAATGACTATTAGAGGGCTGGAGATTTAGCTCAGCGGTTCGGTGGCCTGCCTTGCAAGCACAAGGACCAGAGTTCAATCCCCGGTACCAAAAAAAAAAAAAAAAGAAGAAAGAAAATGGCTATTAGAAATGTTTGAGAAACTCTTCCATAGTACTTAGGGACATCCTGGAAGAAAATGGAAACAACTCAATTTGAGGATGAAAACATTGGAGGGTTTGGGGGGACTGATTTCCGGGGGCTTCCCTAGGGGTCAGAGTGCCCTTTCCTAAATCTTGCAGCCTCCAGCCGGGCAGTTGGCCCCCTTCCTCTGCTTGTGGTTTCCCCAAACACTCTCTTAGTCTAATCACATGTTCTTAAACAAAGGCCCACAGGTTCTACAGATTGAGTTCGAGGCCACCCATGAACCCAGATGAGAAATAGCTGAATCTCTCAGTCACAGACTTCTAACTGCAATTTATCATGCTATTTCTTCATGAAACCCACAATATTATTAGCAGTTTGCCTACCACTAGAAACCATTGTTATTTTCATATCACATTAGGATGGTTGCAGAAAACTTGAAAGTATTGTTTTCCCTCATCACTACTTTGAAATGCTGGTAGTCTCCTAGATTTTGTTGTTTAATAACATAACAAAGAAGCATGTGTATTTTTATATTGTAAGCGTTTCTTATAAATATTTTGATAACTATTTCAATATAATTGGTTTTATTTGCAGTCCTTTATTTGAGTTTAAAAACAGTTTGAGAAGGGATCCACAAGCATCACCAGAGCTGCCAAAGGCATCCAGAACACACAAAAATGTCTTACAAACCCTTGCTTTAAATTGATAATTCACTTGTTCAATTCCCTGCCATTCCTATCTGAATCACATTATGGGTGGAACTCTGGGCTCATGCACATGTCAGGGTATGGGAAACTTCCCAGAACTCTGAGAGATACAGGAGCCAAGTTCATACATGCTGAGAGTTGAAATTAAGCACATACCCTACAAGGAAAGTTCCCAACTTGATAAATCCCAGAATGTGTTTTGCCCAAGGCTGTTGTTTACCTGCTCATTAAATAAGAAACTAACCCATGAATTTTAAAAAAGGAATTTGCATCAATGTGGAACTGACTTAGAACAGCATTCCTCCAAAATCCGGAAATCAGATTATTGGTTCCCTTTCAGCTCTTTTGAGTCCCATGGGGGGTGAGGAGAGAGAGTGTCTTTTGTATTCATCAATGGGATCAGGAATAAGAAGCCACTTTGCTCTAGGCTACCAGGAAAGAGAGAAGTATACCTTGGTGGCTAGGATCATGTATTCTAGAATCAGCTAGAACCAGTTTGCAATCCTAGGTTCAAGTCCAAGCACAATCACTAACTGTGTGTGACGTAGACAAGATGTTCAGTCAGCTTTCTCATTCATAAAATGGCATGCAGTGCCACTGAGATACATTCCTATTCCCATAGCACTCAGCAGGTATAACTGTTGCCATTGTCCCATACAGATCACACCCACTACATGTGGAAGACTCAGGAAGAAAGAAGTGGTAGAAATAGGGATGTATTTATTCACTTTCTGTTACTGGAACAAATTCCTAAGATAATCAACTAAGACAGAAGAAAGGTTTATTTTGGCTCATGGTTTCAGAGGTTTTGGTCCATGGTTGCTTAATTCTGTTGCTTTGGATCTGTGGCAGCATGGTATATCATAGTGAAGGGGGACAGGGGAAGGACTGGGGCCCCCATATCTTCTTAAAGAGTACACCCCCCATTGACCTAACTTTCTCTTGCTAGGCCTCACCTTCTAAATAGTTCACCACCTTCCAGTAGCACCACAGGCTGAGGACCAAGTCTTCACCAAATGGGCTTTTGGGGGGATATTAAAGATTCAGACTGTAGCACTGAGCAAAATGGAAGCATTTTGGGACTTTAGTGGGGAGTCTGGTGGCAGAAGTTCATCCAGAACCCTCTAATTCCCATTCTACCAGGTATTCCTGTAATCTGTCTCATCACTATTTCCTGAGTGGCAAGAGACCAGCAATGTGGAGCAGTCCTTTGGGTAGTAGGAATGTGACTTTTTTCCTTGGTTTCTAAGTAACGATGTCTTCTTGTCCATCTGAGTGAGCACTTGGGCGTATATACCCACACATTTTAAATAGAGGGGTCTAAATTACCAGAGACAGAGCCAGTTAGACAGCAGAATCAGTTGGGAATCTGTACTGCCTCATCAATAATGGCAGTATTAATAATGATCATCCTAAGGATTGCATGTCAGAGCCATGGCAGGGAAAGGAGCCTTTTTCCCCTGCCTTCCTGGAGAGAGGAGACAAAGCATGTCATAACGGAAGAAACCAAAAATACAGCAAAGTGGCCTTTGCCCCAGGGGCCTTCACAGAGGAATCCATGCTGCACAAGATACCATCACAGAATGGCCAAAAATGGTAGGGGAAAAGCAGAAGCCCATCTCAAATTTATCTGCTGGTTTCAACTTTCTCTTTTAATCACTTCAGAAGACCTCTTAATGAACAGGAAACCCAATTGGTTAGCGTTTCACCCTCTGGCTTCCCTTTTAACCAAAGGCTCTAATGATCAGGGAAATCATAACTCTTAGGGTATAAGAACCTTACAAGGTCAGAGGATTGCCATCCTTGCCTGAGGACCTCATCTGAATCTCAGCAAATAATAAAGACTTCTCTGATTTTTAAAACTCTCCAGACAAGCTACTCTCCTTGCCTCTGTTGATCACAAAACACACAAGTGGGCAGCAGCACCAAATACACTTTTTTCCACCCAAACCAGGCTCTCTCTGCAGCTTCCTCGCTGGGTGATCACTAGTTACTGTCTTTCCATAAGAGTTCTTAATGTTTTCCAAGGTAGCCTTATTTCTTCATCTTCTTTCTACTGTCTTTTTCTCCAGGTTGCACAATTCATCCTTTCTGAACAAGTTGTTCTTTGCAATCCTAGTCACTTTATGGTATGTTGAACTCTCTCCTGGTTCTCCTTTTCCTATTTTGCTGGAGGGTCTTGGATTTAGGTGTGGAATCCAGGACTGGTGTTTCCTAATCCCCCTGCTGTGCCCTCCTTTCCTTTTAGCAAAAGCTCAGTGATTATCTTCTGCAAGGTAAGGCTGTTTTTCCACCTCAATATCTTTCTCTTATTGCACACTTGCACCATTTTTCTTGTCCTAGCAAGAAATCCTTTGTTTTTCCTTCTCTGAGCAGGCCAAAAAGGAAAGAAAGTGAGAGGGAGAGTAAGCAGCATGTATAGGCAAACCTAAGTCACTGGCCTCTTGGCCACTGCAGTAACATTTCAGAGGCCTTCAGAGAAATTTCTTTGCATCTGAACAAAGCCCACTCCTTCACTTAGGAAAACCTGTTAACTTTTTAGAATTTACTGCAAGAGTGATCACTCAGAAGGTATGCCTGTTTCCTACTCAGCTCTAATGGACATATTTGATGCCCTCTGGAAAAAGAACTGGGAATGGTCAGCTCCAGAGATAGGTATCCAGATGCTTGCGGAAGCAGTAAAATGGAAAAAGATACAACCAGTACTCCTTCCTCAAGGATGGAATTCACTTTCATTGGCTGAAGATGTTACAAAGATGCAGTCTAGATTCCCAGATCAAATCGGTCTTTCTATCCATAACATGTGGTAATGTGAGTCACAGAGAAAGTTAAGAAAGAGAAAACATGAGCAAATGCCAGTGGCATAGAATCGTAGTCTCCAGGCTGGAAAAGACTTTGGAGGAATCTGCTATAAGCTCTTCATTTGGAAAATGGGAAGCCTGGCCTGCCCAGGCTCTAGGCTGATTACACATGGCAAGGACTCCATGAGTCCTCCATCCTATTCCCTGCCTCCTCCTCTAAGCAAATGGACCTCATCTGCTATTTCAGATAGGGGAGAAAATGAGACTCTCAGATAGTAGTTTCCTCAACTTTGTTCTGTCTAAATAAATTGGTTTCTGTATTCATCCTCACCCTGTCTGTATAGCACTACTGCACCAGGGGCCAATAGGACCTACTGAGTCTCCCATGGCTTCCTTCCCTGTCCTTCTCCCTCACCAGCCTGAGCCCTGCCATCTTTTACCTGGACAACTGCAACTGCCTTGACTGATCTCCTTGCTTCTCTCCAGTCTTAATTGAGCTGTCACTCAAACTAGATTATCTTGCATTTCTAATAAAATCATTTCTGTTTAGAATTTTTTAAATCTTTCAGTGGTCCCAAATGCCCCAAGCACAGCTGTCAACTCCCTAATAGGGCTTACACACCAGTGGCTCTCACCTGGATGCATCCCTTGGCACCTTACTGCCTGGGTCTCATCTCTGGTGATTCCATCTCATCTGTTTGGGGTGGAGCTGGTGGTGAGCTGCATCCAGCTGGAGGCAGTCCTGCCTGACTTTCCAGCTGGTGATTAAATCTTTCGGATTCTTCTGATTGGGTTGTTAAACACAGCCATACTTAAAAATTAAATTTTATAAACTCAGTCAAAAATGACATTAAAACAGGTAATAAATAATCAAAAACTATCACTCCCTAACTATTTTAGCACATTTTATTATGAACTATGCTCTGGAGGTTGTTTACATGGAGTGAGTCTTCGGGATGGAAATACAATACAATAGTATGCTGCTACTGAACATCTCTTCCTAGCTCTGCACTCAGTGACATTTCATGGGCAGCTTGAAATCCACCATGATGGAAATGTTTCCAACACAGAATCATTAGACGGTTACGCCGTTAGGTAGGATGCATGTGTTGTTTTTGCCCACAAGCCCGCTTGCGGAACAAGGTTCAGGGGCCCGGACTGGGAGGGCAAGGCTTGGAATCAGCACACAGACTCCAGGGAGGTTTCTGGAAGCTTCTGCTTTATTCAGGAAATACACAGGCTTATATAGGATAAGGTGGGGGTGGAACCAGGGTGGAGTCAGGATATTCGGCACATCGTTATTGGTCACATGTTAATTTTTGGATTGTATGTTTTAGGGGCTGAGGCGAATGGAATCAGGACTTTAGAGGTTTTTGAGAGAAACAGTTTATCTAAGGTCAGATCTCTACACACCTGAGGGCGCGGATTATTCCAGCCCTAATAGGCCTTGGAGTTTTCTCAGGAGAGATGGGTGTGACGTTCCTGACTCAGCCAGGCATTAACCTGATCCTCAGTTACCCCGTTTGTCTTTGACTCCAGAGCCTCAGCCAAAAGGACCACATTTTTATGATTTTGTTACTGGCACGTCTGATCTTTAAAATAAGGGGAGAACAATAACAATATGCCAAACAAGGTTAATAATATATGGGGATCCCAATATCAATCCACGTATCCAACTACTCAGATTATTCCATCCAGCCTGAATTTTTGACCCAATGGTATCCCGCACATTATTTAAAGTTACAACATCTAATGCCTGGGTATTAATTCCTCCCAAACCAAGGTTAATTGGATTTGTAAATTGAGTACAGCTGCATGAACAACTTGAAATAGCAGGGTGGTCTTTTTGAAGGCTTGGGTGGTGTTTTCTGTTAGCTGGTTGACCGTTGTTGTTGTCACTGCTTGATTTTGTGAGGTGACTGTTGCCGTTGTTGTGGTCGAAATAGCTGCCACCATGGAAATGACAGCAGTAAGGGTGGAAATTTCAAAATCTTTCTTACTGCGGGGATGAAGCAAAAGATTAAAGAGAGGATCTGAATTTTGTCATTCCATATGGAGATCAACAGGGACCCAAACAGCTGGGGGTGTTCTAGCAAAATGTAAACTCCAAGTTTCTGTATGATTAAACAAAGAAGGATCAATACAAGGGGTAAAACGAACATGAAAGGGAAAGGCAGAACAAGATAGAGGTAGGGGGGTTAGGTACTTGCAGATTTGTCCAGAACGAAGTAGAGATCAGAGGCTATGCAGCAAGAAGGCTGTTCCTGGGCACGCAGCAGCGCCCCCAGGACCGCTCAACACCAGCAGCCACAGGCCGGGGAACAGCCCGCCCTGCGGCTGCACCCCAGGGACCGTGGCAGCCCCCATCTCGCCAGTCTTGACCCCACGCTCACAGCCCTCTCAGCCCGGCTGGCACCTAAAGAGCCTGGGGAGTGGGGCCTCCAGCAGCTGGGGCAATGGGATCCGCAGTGGGAGGCAGGGACAGCGGAGGCCAGGAAAGACAAAAGGACCTTTGGCCACCGTGTAGCTGTCGGATTCAGCCACCAACCAGACTCCCCTCCTGGCTCAGCAGGCCCCGGCGTCCCGAAGCTGCTCTGAAACTTTTTGGGAGCTCTCAGCTGCGAGCGGGCGGGCTTTGGAGGAGGAGGCTGGGTGGCCCGGAGGCGGAGGACCCCGAGCCACACTAAGGCCCGAACAAGGTGGCAGCGCACAGGGTGGAAGCCACCATCTTGGACTGGAAAAGGTCGGCTCTTCCGGATGACCATTACTCCAGTGATGAGGGGTTTTAGCTGGCGCACTTCATCGACAGGAAGTGAGAGACCAGAGGGTGGGGCTGACTCCTTTGGGGAAGAAGAAAGCAGCAGAGGAGACAGCCCGCCTGTGCCATCTTTTTTAAGAGGCTTTTGTCCGCCACCTTTAGAGCACTCAGGGACCCCTACACTCGCCTGACTTTGGGCTGGAAACGCCTCAGATACCTTTACGGGATGAGGACCCTTTACTAAGGCAGCCTGTACCGGCCATTCTTGACTCATGGCATTACCCATATAGGGATCCTTACCTGAAACTTCAATCGTCATTTTCATCTGCGAGCCCACTCGTGGAACAAGGTTCAGGGGCCCAGACGGAGGGCAAGGCACAGAATCACCATGCAGACTCCGGGGAGGTTTCTGGAACCTTCCGCTTTTATCAGGAAATGCACACGCTTATATAGGGTAAGGCGGGGGTGGAGCCAGGGTAGAGTCGGGGTATTCGGCACATCATTATGGCCACATGTTAATTTTGGGATTGTATGCTTTAGGGGATGAGGCAGATGGAGTCAGGACTTTAGAGGTTTTTGAGAGAAACAGTTTCTCTCTCTAAGGTCAGATCTCTACACACCCAACGGGGCGGATTATTCCAGCCCTAATAGGCCTTGAAGTTTTCTCAGGAGAGATGGGTGTGGCATTCCTGACTCAGCCAGACATTAACCTGATCCTCACACAGGTCTTCACATAATTTCTTTTTTTGTGGTACTGAGCCAGGGCCTTAACATTGAGCTATATCCCTAGCATCCCGCCTTCTTTGTCTTTTCCCCTTGATTTTGAGACAGTTTTGCTAAGTTGCCCAGGCTGGGCTTGAGTTTATAATCTTCCTGCCTCAGCCTCCCAGAATGCAGGGAGTACCGGCATGAGTGACCATGACAGGCTTGATGTAATTTTTAAAACCTCCCCCAGGTGATTTCACTGAGTTGAGAAGCTCCAGCCAGGACCTGGCTCCTCTAGCCTTGTCTCTTGCAGACCTTCTCTAGCCCAGTTTCCTTTAGTCCAACCATCTGCAGTGGCCCAGATATGTCATACTACTTCTTGTTTCTGTGATTTTATTCCTCGATACACTGATTCTTCTGCCTGGGACACCCACTGCTTCCACATGTGCCTAGCAGGCCCCTGTTGATCTTCAGTTCTATATCTTGTCCAGCATGTGGTTCTCCTTACTGCCTGTCGGTTATACCTCCATAAAGCTGGGAGAAAATAAGCAGAATTATGGAATACAGTGGCTGGATTTGGTGGTGTGGATGAGGGAGATGTGAAGAACCTGGGGAGGCAAGGAGAGCTGCTGGGTTCATGCTGTGGGTAGGGCAATGAAGTTGGCTGTGTCTATGACACCCAAGTGCAGTCGTCAAAGGAACAGTGAGACTCTCAGGTCTAGAAGTCAGAGGTGAGGTGTGGACTAGAAGTATAGACAGGAAGTCATCATTTTATGGATGGATGCTAACTGAAACTACAGGAGCAAAAGTGTTCGTGCCTTGAATGAGAGGAGCAAAGGACTTCTTAGCACACATGCTTAGCAAATGACCAGACTAGAAAGAGCCAGCAACAGAGAGAAAACAGAGTGGGAGATAGGTAAAGAGCAAGCCAGGAGACTATGGACTCATGGAAGTGGAGGAAGGCACTGTGGGAGGAGAGTGGTAGACCGACCCCCATGCTCCTGCTCGGAGGACAGGGACAGTTAAGAAAGGGAGACACAGTGGGCCCCAGTGAATGTGGCCAGGATGCCAGTGGAGGCATGGGCAGAGAGCAGAGAGAGCATGCTTCTGCAGAGGTGGGAGAAGGACCATGAGGACAAGTGTCTGAATTCCTTTAAGACACTGGCCTGGGAAGGAGAGGGTTGAGAGAGCAGTTTGGAGACTGAAGGCTGTTTTCTGTATTTGCTGTTTGTTTTTTCACAGGAGAGGCAAGCTGGCTATATTTGGGATAAAGAGAAAGATTATCTGTGAGTGAAGGAGAATGACCTTTCAAAGTGATCAAGGCCACATGTCATTTTATAACCCCTGTCTAACCTGCTAGGCACTAGGATTATTGGAGACGTTTCCTTGCTCATTAGTAACTTCTGCAGTTGTCCATTGCTTCCTAATTGCCCATATCTTGGGCTTCATTTTTCTTTTCCTTGACAGACTTTTTAAAATAAGCCCCCTGTCATAAGACTTTTAGAGGCATCATTTGTTCCATGTGTCTGTGCTCTGTTCTGACTCACCTCTGAGCTAGCCCACTCACTGCCATTCTCTAACTCCTCTGCTACCAAGTCGCTAGAGCCCTTTCCTGTGTCCATTCTGGGTAGGTTCCAAGTGGTTAGAATATACTATGCAGTTCCTTTCTGTCTTATTTCTCATTTATCAGAATTTGCAGAAAACTTCCTTTAGTGCCTCCAATTCTCAATTAAAGTGGCTGAATTTTTATTATAGCTTCTCTCAAGAATACTCTAGGAATCATAGACTTCTAGAAGCTTATTACTGAAGTAGATGGGGAGAAGTCATCTGACCCATTTCCTTACTTCTGGGCAGTTCGATTTCTAACCTCTTTTTATAAATGCATCATCTTCTTCAAGATTTCTTCAGAAATGACCCAGAAATCTAGGCCTATGACTAGGGAAACTTTATAATTTACCATTTAAGCAAGAATACTAGCAAGAGTGAAAGAAGGCCCTCACCAAATTGCACAACAAGACAAGTGGTATAAATGGATCTGTCCTTGGCTAAGGTTAGGATATTGAATCAGCCTGCATTTGATAAGTGAGATGGACAGAAACTAAGATAAACTTTTGGGTACTGTGTAATATTGAGGGCTTGTCATTGAACCTTTACTACGGGTAATAAGGATTGTTCTATCAACTGGAACCAAAGGTAGATAAGACACAATCCTTGCCTTAAATATTTGTTGGGAAAGAGAGACACAAATAATATTTTCCATAATTCTGTTTAAGTTTTTATTTCAGTTTTGATAGGTAACAGTTTTATGAACAAAGTGCTTTGAGAACAAAGCAGAAGTGATTAGCCTGAAAGAATCCATGAATCTCAGGTGACACAGGAATTAGACTTTGAAGAATCTGATGGTTTGGAAGTGAACCCCAACCCATGTTTTGAAAACTTGCTTCTGGCCTTTGGAATTATCAGAAGGTGGTAGAACCTTTAGGAGGTGGGGCCAAGCAGGAAGAAGTTAGGCTATTGGGGTGTGCCTTTGAAGGAGATACTGGGACCCTGGCCCCTTCTTGGCCTTCTCTTTGTTTCCTGGCTACCATAAGATAAATAGGCCTCCTTTGACATGCACTCACACCACAATGCATTGTGCTACCTCAGGCGAAAAGCAACAGAGCCAACTGACCATAATCTAAAACTTCTGAAACCATGACCTAAAATAAACCTTTCCTTCTTTTAAATTTACTTATTTCAGATATTTACCACAGTGATGGAAAGCTGACTAACACAAGGAATGATCAGGACTATTCTGAGAGCATAAACATAGGGAGAGGAGGTAACATGAACAGAGTATATAGCCAGAGCACAGCAAGTATGAGGGAGAGGCAGAAATAAAGCTGAGGAATTGGTTGGAGTCCTGATAAGGAGCTTTAACCTTATGAAGGCACCATTAATTCTAGACATTTGTGATCTTTTCTGTGTGTGTGGGTGTAAGGTCATGCACAGGGCAGTGGCACCCTGAAGTTTGGTAGATGTATCTGTTGAAGATAGGGAGAAGGCAGAGCAGGAATCAACTGGAAGTGGGGAGGCCAACTCAAAAGATTGTACAACAGTGGGAAGGAACTCAATGGCACTGAACTGGGGCAGTGTCAAAGAGGACCAAAGTCATGCTAGGGAGACAGTTCTAAAAGAGAATTTGGCAGTAGAAATTATAGGACTTAGTGACTAGCAAGAAAGGTAAGGAATGCAAAGATGCCAAGATCTGGCAAGTGTGCTTTGGAGGACCAGGAAGATGAGGCTTCAGTTCACTGAAACCTGGCATAATTAAAGGAACCAAGTCTGACACTACAGAAGGCAGTTTGGGGCATGTGTTTAGGGATTTGTGCTATAATTACATGGAGATGTCCATTAAGAGTTTATACCTATGAGTCTAGGAGTCGGGAAACAGAATTGTTTCAGAAATATTCATTCCTCACTGGATTGATGGAAAACATGGTAGCCCATGAGATTACTCAGGGAACAAAGAAGTGAGAGAGAGGCTTTGGGAACCAAGGATGGATCTTTGGGAAGTGTCTCACCCTAAAGAAAAGGGAGCCATGAAAGTCTGTTCAATGGAACCATCAAATGGGTGGAACAGAGTCAAGGGGAGAACTGTTGGGAAGTCAGGAGAGAAGAAAGGCTAAGAGAAAAATGTTCAGTGACACCACAGGTAACCAAGAAGAGGCCCTTGGAACACAGAGCCAGCTGGTCATTTGGGGTTCTTCAAAACATCAGTTTTCATAAATAGAAGTTGTCATGTCCATGACTTCAGTGGAGTGGGAAGGTGGAGAGTGGAACAGTGCAGGCTCTTCTTTCAATTTGAAATTGGGGCAAAGGAAAAAGTTTGAGGGCCGGGGATTTAGCTCAGCGGTTCGGTGGCCTGCCTTGCAAGCGCAAGGACCCGAGTTCGATCCCCGGTACCCCCCCAAAAAAAGTTTGAAAATTGAGAATTGTTTTTAGGCTAATGAAGTCTTAACAAAGACCCTAAAGGGAAATTTTGAAGAATTCTCACTCTAGGTGTCACTATAGAGAAAACTTCATGCTTTGCTCTCTAGATCTGCACAGTCCAATAAATTAACCACTGGCCATATGTAACTATTTATACTTAAATTAATTAAAACAGAATCAAACTGAAAATTCAGTTCCTCAATTGTACTGGCTGCATAAAAAGTCTCGGGAGCCATATGGCTGCCACCCTGGACAGCACCGACCTCAAGCTTTTGCTTGATCTTGGAGAGCTCCATTTGACCGAGATGCCACTGCATCGCTTCCCTAATCTTTCAGCCAAGGGTGTGGCACATGCCTGTTAATACCAGAACTCTGGGAGGCTGAGGGAAGAGAATCGTGAGTTCAAGCCGAGCCTGTGCAATCTAGCAAAACCTTGTCTCAAAATTACTTTTTTTCATGTACAAAAGAGGGGTGGGACACCCTAGATTCAATCCCCAGTACTGGGGAAAAGACAATTTAGTGTGGTATCAGTGTTATATGTTCCCAAATCCAATTGTAGGATGAAGAAAGCCAGACAATGTTTTATCAGATAAACTGAAGAACTCTGATGATTTTAAAGTCAACCTTTTTCCCCAATACTGACCTATAATAAATTGTTCTATGATGTTAAACAAAAGAGAAAAAGGGAAATGTAAACCTGTGGATTGCCTTTGATGAGCCATCTACTTACAGTCTTTTCATGGTTACCATCAGAACTGTTTTCATCTGATAATTAGCCTTTGTGCATCCACGGTAGCTTAATCTTTCTAATTTTTTTTAAGTTATGTGCTCATTAGGAAGATTTGGCAGCACAGCCTCTTCCTTCCAGGAAGCTACAGGGGCCCTGCTAGCTTTCCACCTGTCTGGACACTTACGCAGACCTTGTCAGCTGGTGGAAAGAAAAAGCATCCAATCTGCCAGCTCCTTGGATGTATCCATTGGGTAGTAGTGGATTTCTGAGAAATCATCATATCTAGATGCAGACCTAGAAACTACTCTTCATTTCTCCTTGCACTTCTTTATCATCTGTTGGGAAATTTGTGGGTGATTTTGTCTCCAGGACACTTGCAGTCAGAAAGGTCTTTGTCTTGTTCTGTGTACAGCAGCACTCGAGCTCGGGTTGGAGCAGTGTGACTGGGGCTCAGGTGTGAGAACCATTCCTGAGCACTCTCCACAGTGGTGTGTAACTTGGGAAGGAGTCTATTGGCTGAATGTTTTCAGGGTTGCCCCCTGCCAAGGGTGTGTTCACCGACACCTTCAGCAGAATGTGGCGATTAGAGAACTTCTCTTAGTGGACATCTGGCCTTTGCTATGTTGCTCAAACTCCTAGGGTAATCTTTGCATCTGTAAGAATCTGTGGCATTGACAGACTGTTGACTACAGTTAACCCTTCAGTATCATGCAGACAGATAACTTTTTTTAGGCATGCAGACAGATACCTCCTTCTCAGCCAAACCATATGCAGGCAGGTGGTTGCTCCTAACTTAATGGCGCTGAAAGTTAAGTGGCACCTCTTCCACTCAAATCTGGGCTGACAAGGGGAGAAAGACCTCCAGAACTGCCTTATAATAGTAGTTACTTAACAAACTGAGCAGAAAATGCAGCCTGGATTGAGGAGGCCTCTTCACATGACCACTGGCAAAATGGCATGAGGGGAACTCTTAGCTCCAGCTCTGGACAGTGGGCCTGTGCCCAGCCTGCCTGGCCCTCCCACATCTCCTCCAGAAAAGGCTGTGCATTCAAAAGTAAGGCGAGGAATAGGGTGCCAGCACTGGACCCTGCTCATCTTCTGGCTCTGCCATCGGCCAGCTGTGCAGCTTTGGACACATGGTAAGCAGAAAAGCTTCAGAGCCTGACAGCCCCAGTGCTACCTCCACACTGTGCTGTCCATCTGGCTTGGGACAACACCCCCGCTCTGCCTAAAAAACTCTCTGAGCCTCCACCTCTAATCTGCAAAAGAAGTTAAGATGATGTATGTCAAGGTTGTTGATGTATGTCAAGGGCCAAAAACAGGTACTGTGCAGATTTTCATTCCCATTCTTTTCTCATGTTTGAATCCTTGTTGGGTCCTTGTTTTCTTACTGCTATAGTAGGTTATAAGATCTGCAGTTCTATCACTCCAACAACCTTTCCAGGTGTGTCTACATTTCTAAATCAAACTAAAGCTATACATCTTCCAGAATCCCATGGCAAAATATTGGTGGGCCAGGTTGGAGGCCAGTCCCCTACCACCCAGCATGATTCTGTTTCTCTTCCTGAGGTGGCTTACCTCTGGTGTGAACACATTCAGAATAACTCATGATAAACACAGGCATCAGAATATAAGGCTCAAGAAAAGTGTGACAGGTAAAATAAAAGTATTTCCATCCTTTATGCTTTACTTTTAAGGTCAAGGATAGAATAAATATGAGGCCCTGTCAGTAGACCTGCAAGTGCTTCATCTTTTACTTTATTGTAAAATGGTAAAATCCCCTGCTGCCTGGAGAGAGTGGCCGCCTTCTGTCCTCTTTAGAAATAATATTGTCCTGGTCCAGGGATTTAGCTCAGTGGTTCTGCTGTCTGCCTCGCAAGCACAAGGATCTGAGTTTGATCCCTGATACCAAAAAAGAAAAAGAAAAAGAAATAATATCATCCTATTCACTATATGTGTAAGTGTGAAGAATGTTCAGTACTTGAAACCTGATTCTGGAAGGTCTCCCCTCCCTAAGCCAAGGGAGTCTTTAGAGATATCTCAGGGAAATGGGTGGAGCTAACAGGAAGGACTACAGAGTGGAGGAAATGGAAGAAGCAACCAGACAGTCCCAGTGTAGATATTTGACTGCTCGGCTTCCCCTCTGTAACTAGGCTAGATGTACCATAATTTACATCTACCAGGATCCAGTCTTCATTGTCAGGTTGCCTTATTCTGTTTATATTTTCGTATCATTTTCTTTTTTATTAGTTTCCTAATGAAATTTTTATATAAAAATTCCCAGCCTTATTTTACTGTAGTTCAGTAAAAGAAAAAGGGTTCTTCCCCACCATTCTTAAGACAAAGAGAAGAAGTATGCCCCTAGTGGCTAGAGGTTGTAGTTACAGGGAAAGCAAGCAGAGGATCTCTCAGAATCCCAAAGAACAAGCACTTCTGGAACTGTCCAAGCCTCTAGGTGATTCACTGGGCTCTTTTATTTGAGGAAAGGTAGGCAGTGAACTCCTAGCTTTCCTTCTGGTATTTACATTAGCACAGACCCGAATCACATGAGCAGGTGCTCATACAAATGAGAACTTCAAATGTTCATTGATGTGCATCATACTGAATTCTTACAAGCAGGGGTCCGGTGTGAAGGTCCCTAATTTTCAGAGACTAATTTATCAAGATCATGTGATGAGTAGGCACTGGAGCCTGGCCGCTCATCCCCACTGGTTGCTTTCCTGTTCTTGAATTCAAGCAATGCATGGTCCTCTCCAGTTGAAGGAGTTCAGCCTATGAGAAAAGGGCATGGGAAGGGTTCCTTTCGTACTGTCTTGACCATTGGGTCCCACCCTGGTTTAATCCACAGAGCTTCTAGGAAATAGCAAGCTTTTTAGAGTGCTGAGTTATTTCCTCAGGTTCTGTCTGTGCCAAGTTGCATGTGTTTCAGTGGCATATGCATCTGTTCTCCAGCCCTTCTGCTACAGGAACGACAGAAAGAGGCAATGAGTGCGTCCTATTGGGAAATGTGGAAATAGTTGCAGCTTAATTATTCCTGCATGTATAGCCAGAAAAACTGTCCCTATCCCATTTCCTGGTCTGAGGATACCGAGGTCTGCCCAAGAAGAGGGAAGATTATTTTTCTCTTTCTGTTGCTGAGGGTCAGAAAAACATTGCAACTAACCAGTGGCTGGGTCAGGCCTATCAGGGTCTGTGGCCTGGGGAATGTGCTGAGCTTTGATTCAGCTGAGCAGTGGCTCACTGCCTGGGCCTTGTGGTCCTCCAAGACACAGCTGAGGTTCCCAAAACTGAGGGCCCTGTGAATGGGGTGAGTTCTGTTACCAGGACTAGCCCTGTCACCACCTATTAAATCTTCTGGGGACCCAGGAGCCCCAGCCTGTGGCTACACAGAAGCCTCGTCCTCCTGGCCCAGAACTCTGGTACAAAGCTAGACCTCTCTGACTATTTAATGTTTCATTAGTGGTTTTCTAAGGGCACGGGTCCAAGCTTGGCTGAGCCACTCCATTCGGAAGTACATGAACACTTAATAAAACCAAACTGTTGAAGGATTCCCCAACCCAGGAATCTGGTCACTTGGAAGTCCAGGCTGGAGGCCCTGGGAGGCCTGCTGCATTATGTCAGCCTTTTCCTTGTCTGAATACTTTCATGCCCTACATCTATCTTTCTCAAGATGTCCAGCCCAGTAGTAGTTCTCAACTATTTGGGGTTTGCCAGCTTATTTTCATATCTTTTGAAAGCTTTGGGCTCTCTCCAGAGGGATACAGCTGTGCACATGTAGGCAACATTTTACTTAGATTTGCAAGGTGGTTGCAGCTACCTTCTAAATATCACAAGCAGATCCTGGTTGAGAATGTGCTAAGCACAAGTGTTTCAGTGCTTTGGTATGGGGACTATGGAATGTTATCTCACCAGGAAAAAGAATAAACAGGTTAGTGGTTTTTCCAAGTTTTTGTTTTGTTTTGTTTGGAAATTCCGGAAGTCCACGTTATGATTTAAATACAAAAGTATTCCTCAAAAGAATCAAGCATTGAGGACTTGATCCCCAAGATAGCACTGTTCAGGATGGGACCTTGAGAGGTGACTGGATCGTGAGGGCTCTAATGTCATCAGTGGCTTAACCCATTGATGCACTCAGACTGCAGTGGCTGTGAGGAGGTGGGGCCCAGTTGGATCACTGGGAACATGTTTTTCAGGATGTTTTCTGTCCCCAGCCCCTTTCTTTCTGTGCCTCTTTCCCTGTCTTTGTGCTTCATGTCTGCCACAAGGTGAGCAGCTCAACTCTACCACACCCTTTCACCTCGGAGCAAGCTCACCATAGACTGAAATCCCTGACAGCCTGAGCCAAAATAAACTTTTTCTCCTTTGAATTACATGGGCCAAGTATTTTTTCCCAGCAACAGAAAGGTGACTAATTCAGTCGAGTTGTAGAAGGGGGCTAGGTCATTAGAATCACTTCAGAATCCAGGCATGTGTGGAAACTTGGTTGAGTGAGGGCCACACCGTAGACAAAGTAACTCTGTGGCAATTATGCAGAGCCTGTGGGAGCTTTGGGGGTCTAGGAGCAAGGCAGGTAAGCAGCAGCAGGACCAGGAGTTGTTTGCAGTGATGCTAATGGCAGCAGCCCTGTGTGGAGGAAAACGCGCAAACGTTAGAGGAAATGCACCTTACATTTAGGTATTCACTGCTGTTGATTAACCATGTGGTCCTTGGCAAGTCGAAGTGGTAATAAGGCTGATGGTTTCTGGGGAGCTGAGATACACAGTGTGTCCTTATTTGCATCTTCCAACTTGCATTATCCTTAGGCAGACGCCAGTGACCCAGCCAACTTGGCATTCTAAGAACCTTCTCTACCTCTTTCCCCTCTCTCAGGGCAATCCCTGATACCTCCTGTGAATCCAAAAAAATCATGCTAAACTTTCCTTTGTGAAAATTGTTGTATAAATGTAATAGGTATTCTTTCACCTCTATATGTCAAATTATCACAGTGAATAAGTTTCTCCAACCTGCAGGCCCTGCATTTGGATGGGGCGCCTTAGAGATTGAGTCCATCTTCTTGAGCATCCTTAGGGGCTTTGGCTATAAACAATCACCCAGGGAGGAAGGACCAGAAGGATGGGGCTAAGACTTTAGGGTGTGGGTGTGAACACCCAATTTTGTTCAGCTGAGAGGAGCGTGGCCTTTCATTTCTGTCCCATGCCATCCTAGTGTGAAGTCCCAGTGGGACAGAAACAGCCTACAACTGATCTGTTACTGTCTATATGAGTGACTTTGCCACTTTTGTCAGCCTCCTCCAACCATCAGATGCTCACAGATATTTAGCAGGTTGTCTGCTATCTTCATTTTCTAAGCAGATAGTCTTGGCCTCTGTGAAAATGAAGGACATCATGACTGGGTGCCACTCGGTGGGACGGAGCCGGAGCTCTGGTGTGTGAGTCAGAGGAGCTGCCAAGTAAGGAGCCAGGTGATTTCTGTGAACGCTGTCTCCTTATCTGCACATTGGGCGTCATAGGTCTTCGGCACCTTATTTCTCCCCACCTTCTGCTGAGTTGTCACTGTGGATTGAGATTATGTCCAGGAAAGCACTCTGCATGTACCATTCCAGAATGCGTCCAGATAGGGATATCTACACTGCTTAGACCTGCAGCAGGAAATGGGCAGGTAAGTGTTAAGTGCAGAGGAGAGCATGCATAGGGTGTAAAACTGACCAACACTGTCCTTGGGTCTGACTTCATGAAGAACGCACCAGGTAACATTGAAGAGGGTGACATGACATGCCTTGTTCTTACCTGGAGGCTGAGTATTAGAAAGGTGCATAAAACACTATTCCTGAGAAGCCAGAAGAGTGGTCCTGGTGGCAAGCAGAGGAAAAAGTCCCTGAGAGAGGCTGGTTAGCTTTGGCCACCTGGGACTCAGTGCTTGTGTGACCACCACCCAGTGAATCTTCTTTCTCTTAGCCACCCTGTGTCCAGAGGGTTGCATTTCTAAGACATTAATTCCATCATGCAACATTCCTTTAGAAATTCCTTCAGCGAGGGCTTTTGCACATGCTCTCTGCTCTGTCCAGGACACCCTTTATCACCTTGTCCTTGGAGGGGCAACACAAGTGTCACCTGCTTACTGAAGCCTTTCCTCTACCTCCTGTCCCTGAGCAGGTAGCTCTGTCCTCTATGGACTCAAGGATCGGTGCTTTTCCATGTCTTGGTTTCTGCAGAGGACAGTAGGTGGGGTACTCTCCTGTCCCCCCAGCAGGGTCCACAGCTTTCACCACCACTGCTTCTGGCTCATAATAGAATAGGGTCCAGAAAAGGCAGATAAACCAGGGATCAGCTAGCGGATTCTGGCTCAGTATGCTGTTTTCTCATCCAGTGATCTCACGTGCTTCTGGCTTCCACATTTCACACTTGTTCCCGAAATGTTACTCTTCTGTAGCCAAACAGCCACTTCCTCAGTGACCTCCGAGGAATGCTCCATGTCTTAGCGGGTGACAAGGCAAAACCCACAGCTGGACCCTGTGGGAACGCACCCAGGTCCTGGCTTGTTGAGGTAGGTTGGTAGCACACATCTGGAGGCCAAGCTTCCATAGGGTGTGGGGATGCTGGGAGCTAAGGCTCACAGGGCCAGAAAAACCTGAGGGCTGTCAGCCTTAGGCTGAAGAATCTCCCAAGACTGTGGCAAAGAAGCTTCCAACCATGCTAGGTCAAAAACTCTTTTTGTTCCTGACTCCTGCTTCCTTCCTGTCATCCCATCCTGTGTCATTACTGACTTTGTCATGATGAACAGCTAACTGGCACTCGTTCCTGATGGCTGCACCGTCTCGTATGAGCCCCAGGCAGAGGAGAGAGGATGGAAAAGCAAGGACACAGGGCATTTCCAGGAGGACAGAGCATGGCACAGGGGCCAGGCTAGCTGTGCCTCGCCGCGGCTGCATTCTGAGCAAAGCTTGAAGGACCAGAGCAGGGATGGGAGAGCAGGGCTGTGCAGAGCATCTGGGCAGACAGACTGAGCAAAGGGAGCCAAAGAAAAGAGTGATGTGGCTTCTCCATCTGTCAAAGAGCAGAACGCGAAAATAAGGGAAACAGACAAGGGAGAGGCTACACGAGTGAAAATGTCTGGGGGAAACAGGAGAGCTGAGGGTGTCCAGCCACTTTGGTGGCACTAAGCAGGATTGGTATTACTAATATTGAATACATTATTCCAGCACACAGAGGGAGACCAGTTAAATCATTGTTGAAACTGATTAGATTGGGGATTAATCATACACTCGGCAGTGGCCCTGAAAGACAGGCTGGAGAAGGGCATGGGCAGAGGGCTTGCAGCCACGAAGGCAAGAGGCACCTTTGTCCAGGGAGGGGCCATCACCCTGAAGACAGAAGCTCTACTGCTTTTCCAGCTAGGGCCAGGCCACAGTGGGGAGGCAGAGCCTAGAGTCCAAGATGGGCTCATAGATCTAACAGGGTATGGCATTTTGGGTTTTTTTGTTTTGTTTTGTTTTGTTTTTGTTTTGTGGAGACAGGGTCTCATTATGTAGTTGAGACTGACCCAGAACTCACTATGTGATCCAGGTTGGTCTCAAACTTACAGTGATCCTCCTGCCTCAGCCTCCCGAGTGCTGGGATTACCGCCATGCGCCGCCACACCCAGCAACAGTGTACGCATTCTGACCTTAAACAAAGCATATGACTTTTCTGACCTGAAAAGATTTTACTGGGGACAAATTGGAAGGTTGGAAAGGCTAAAAATACCTCCCAGAATCATTGAAAAGACCAGAGAGATGGGTATGAAAGTGCTTTTTGGACCAGAAAAAACTAAAAGTCCTTAACACAAATTGCAGGGGTGGGGGGAGTTACCTCTCTCTCTCTCTCTCTCTCTCTCTCTCTCTCTCTCTCTCTCTCTCTCTCTGTAGGCCCTAAGGGCTCCTTCTTGGTCTATGGGCAGACTCAACAGCAAAATTTTCATCATGAGATAATCATTCTTTTCCATCTGAAAACCATCAGCCTTCCAGAGCCTTCCATTTGGTCCTCAGTGTCTCAAAGCAGAGGCATCTCCAAAGGGGAGAATGATATCCAAGGCCTGCAAGACCTCTGAGCCTCCTAGCTTCTCCCGTTTTCTGGCCACATTTTTCTTGGGCATTTTACTCCGAATTCTCCATTCAGCCAATCTAAACTTCAGGCAGGTTGGAGACAGCAGAGAGTGGCCGGAGTGGGTCGAGGGGGCCCCGTGGTTTTGGAGGCTCTCTGATGCACCAGTAATGGCAGGTGCTGGCTACTGTCAGTTCCTAGCTACTGTCATTGCCACAGACCCCAGAAGTAGGGAGCTTCCCCTGCCGTTTAACCCTCTCCCCACATAGTTTCTGCTGTTGCATTGAAGAGCTGCTCACAATGTCCTGAAACCATTAATTACTCTGAATTAGCTCATTTCTGAGAATCCAAACCCCAGCCCACCTGTCTCTCGGTTTTCTGGAAATTTAACCTTGAGCATCTGTTGGTCCATAAGCACCAGAGAGGGGTTTGAGTTCCCCCCTTGCCAGCAGCCCTGACCTAGTTTTTTAAAATCTCACTTCCTAAAGGTGAATACAAGGGTGGAGGTGGGGGATTTGGTCCCAAAAGGGCTTTCTGAAACCTGTGCTATTTGAAATACTTGGCATGAGCTCAGTTGTGCTTCACACAATGCCACAAGGTGGCTCCCAGTGAGGCCATTTCACAGAAGCAAGAGCCAAGGCCCAGGGCAGTTACATTACTCACCCACACCGTGGATCAGCTAAACTGGGATTCATGCATCCCTGAATCAGGCCTGGGGACTGAGTAATGAGAAGGTCAGCAGGGCCCTCATTTTAAGGTAAGTTGCCAGTGGCAGATATACCAGAAGGAAGAGTGCTCAGATGGGAGCACAGTGTTGTAGGGTGCATAGCCAGAGGTCCTAATCCAGTCGAAAGCTATACACTTACCTGTGTGCTTTTATGCAGTCTTCACAGCAGCCCAACGCTGGTTATCAGGTTATATGGGAGACAGAGAGGTTCAGTAAGGCTTGGGTATTTGGACTCCTCAGAACTTGTAGATGTGTTGGTTCCTGACAGGTGTGGGAATTTATACCCCTGGCTCCTGCTACTAGGCCTAGTACAAGGCTGAGCGTGGATACGGCTGGCAGGACGGTCTGTCTGACAGTACAGAAGTTCCCTTTCCAGGGACATTATGTGGGAGTATGCAGGCCGAGCCTTGGTCTTTTTTATTCTGACTGTAGTCTTTGGCATTTGTCTTGCTTCATGATCAAGTAGAAGTTTCACAAGCAAGGTTTTTGGGGAGGGTAGAAAGGTGGCACAGAAGAGGCTTATTGTTTTTTTTGAAGGAAGGACCGAACTTTGCCCTTTTTTCCTTGTTCCACCCCCGTGACCATCCATCCATCTCACAATACTCACATGGCAATGTTTACACACAGTCCTCAGGTAGGAGCTGAAACAAATGAGACCAACAGAACTGTTCTCTGATATTCACAGGTTTCTGCTTCAAAACCCAACCCACCAAAGAGGGCTCAAGTCATGTTTTTAGAAATGAGCGACACGACATTTTTAGACTCAAATTTGTGTTAGCTTCTTGCAATAAAAGACACCTTTTCATACGTGTGATCTCATGGAATCATCCTAAACCGGCCTGTAAGGTAGGTAGGGAGGACAAGTGTCTCCTCTGAGCAGGTGGGGAAACTGTGGCACCGAGTGTAAGTTTAGGGGGCCAGCAGACAGGAGAGCACCCTCAGACCCCCAAGTGAGTGGTACTTCCACTGTGGAAAAGCCAGTCTACTGATAAAAATCTGTAAGTCTACTTGTTTACTGTGTCTCCTTGGCAAGTTACTTAACCTCCTGAGGAGGCATCACTTTACACATCTTTAAAATGGGTATAATACGCATGTATCAGGATTATTATAAGGATTCAATGGAGTTAATATCTGCAAAGCAAATATCAGCTGATAATGTGCCTGTAGCATGTACTGAATGTTTGCTAAATACAAATGCAAATCCAGGAGTGTGTATGGAGTTCTTCATACTCTGCTCTCTCCTTTTCTAGGCTTCTGAACATCTCCATAATTGGGGGATACTGAGGATCAAACTCCAGACCTTGTGCTTACCAGGCAGGCACAGTGCCACTGAGCTAAATCTCCAGCCCTGTTTTCTGTTTTTTAAATCAGAGTCCAGACAAGGAGTGAGTCTCAGGAAGATGGGTTGGGGACCCCATTGTTCATAGCCATTGCCTAAAACTTCTGGATTTCCTTTCTGCATGAGTGTTGTATGTCCATGCCTCTCAGCAGAGAGATGAACACAGACTGAATTACTGCATCTCAGTAAGGTAGCAGTATTCCTTACAAATGGTGGAAGATTCTTCTGGAGAAGCCTGACCTCCATTCTGGTTCTCGGGCTCCACCAAAGCCGGATAACTGTTCAGGCCACACCTGACCTTCGTGACTGTTATTTACCTTGTTGGCTGACACTATTCCAGGACTTTAAGGTTAAGCCGCTCTTCTCTTTCCCAGAACACTGAGGAAAATGAAATGAGTGCAGAGTGCCCTGTGCAGCATGGCTGGTCTGCAGCCTCAGCCGGAGAGCACAGTTGGAAGGGGCAGCTCCGTGTGCTTCTGGAGGCCTGCATGGCTCTAGAGGGCCAGAGGCCACAGCTCGGAGAGGAAGGTGGGAGGCGGTAGCAAAAGCTGAATGCATGTTGAATCACAGGGTTTGCCAGGCCAGGCCTCACTCTTGTACTCCTAGTGTGTGACCCCGCGTGAATCTCAGTGGACTCATAGCACTGGCCCTGTGAAGTGGGTGTGGAGACCTTCGGGTGCATGCTGATGTTACACCTGGTGGTGAGCAGCGGTGTGCTGGCTGTGGCTCTGCTCACAGGAGCAAGGTGTGTTCTGCTTTCTTCCTTTCCCTCCAAACCAGCCTGGCGTTCCCCTTGCTGGTGTGAGCTTCCACGTCCCATCTTGAGCAATAGAAAGGTTCTACAGTGCCGCCGCTGCTACCAGAAAATCAAGCTTGATTCCTGGGGTTGTGATTTAAGCTACTATCAATTATATACCTTATAAATAGTAGATTTGTTACATGTTTTATCACCCATTTGACCTTTGGTCTAAATTTTTTTTTTTTTTTTTTTTTTTTTTTGTCTATTTTGTTTTGGTCTCAATAGGGGCAAGATTTGAAAGGGGCAGCCAGATCTGGAGTTATGAAGACTTAGAATGGCATGGTCGGGAAGGAGAGAGGGAGCTGGGTGTGTGAGTAGTAGCCCAGAGACACAGGTCCAGGATACAGGGCTGTGGTAACAAGGGACAAACCACAGACTTTCCTGGAGGTCACCCTGCTTGTATTGCCCTTCATTTCCTCTCAGATAACTCTCAAGGTCCCGCTGCCATCCCAAGTCTTCTTTTCCTTCCCCTTTCTTTTTTTTTTTTCCTCCTTTAATTAATTTAAACTTTTCTGACAAAATGACAGCTTTCATCTGTCCTGGAAGCTGCTGAGAGACAAGATAATTTATAGATGCATTGACACGATATGATTAGGACAAGTAAGGTAAATAACAGATGAGATTACTCTCCCAACCTGAATTACACTTTCCCCATCTCCCCTGCCCACCCCTATCACCTCTCAAATGTGTCTCAGGTAGATGTCAGCTGGGCCTCTCAGGGGCCACATGGAGTGTTTGCTTCCCCCCCGCCCCCAAACAGTGAAGATGATGGTGTGTAGAAGCTGCCATCGGCACATGGACCATGGCTCTGCCCTGCTACCTCAGGGACTTCTCAGAGCCGGTCATTTTTAACGGGGAAAACTCTGCACATGCCTTTTCTCAGGTGAAGGGCATCAGCACCAAGTCAGGGGAATCTACTCAACAGGGGTTTCTCACAGAGTGAGCATTGCCCAGTGTCTTTACTGTCGCTGTATTCAAGGCACAATTGAATCAGTGGCACTGACCCATGTACAATTCTGAACAATTAGACTAATGGTTGGAAGGTGAAACTTGGTGTCCTCAGGACCTCTGGCTGCTGCACTTTCCCTCCCCAAGTGGACCCTTCTCGTGTGCCTGAGAAGTGAGAGCACCCAGCCTGATGAACAAGGTAGCTCGGGTTCCAGAAGATTAAATGGACAAAGGTTTGTTAAGATAAATGATTTATCTTGTCACATTCTGGGGGATTGCTTTTTAATGTGAAAGAAACAAAGTGATTGAGATTCCCACTGAAAGATGATGCAGCTTTGTGGGTGGTGTTTTTGTGGCTTTTCTTTGTGAGTGCTAAGCGCGAACAACGGAGGGAGAGCTCAGGAAGAACAGCTTTGGGATCTTTAAGGAGAAAGTCGTGGCAGACATATTCTGTCTCCCTTCAGTCTGTCTGGCACAGTGCTCAGGAAACAAATACATTTGATTAAGAAACCAAGGCCCTCTCATGTCCTCAGAGAACTGAGAGAAATCAGGACAAATTGGAAAGGGAGTATGGATGTGTTCTACTGCTCCAAGTCACGTTCGTTTTTTAAATGTTTATTGTAAAACAATCATAGATGTTGTGTTAGTTACTTTTCTCTCATTGCTGTGACTAAATACCCAACACCCAGAGTTAAAGATGTATCTGGCTTATAGTTTGTACAAGTTTCAGTCCATAATCGGCTGGCTCCAAGGCAGGGTGGCTGAAAGGCAATAGGTTGTGGTGGCGGAAGATAGCAAAAGCAACAAGAGAATTTAACAGCGTCTTTCTGCCTCTTTTATTCCATCCAGACTACCAGGATTAGAGCGGTGCCAAACTAATCACTCACGTGTAGTGGTTTAGTAATCACACGCCCTTAATCCCCCAGCATCACACATTCCAGATTCAGCTACCTCATCCACACGAGGCTTTGAGGAGACATCTAAACACAAGTCTTAACATTTCACCCTGTATAAGAAGTTTCCTGAGGTCTTCTGGCCCTTCCCCCTCACTAGATTTCCCCTCATGGGTAGGCCTTAATAACTGTGGTATAAGATCAAAATGCGGGTACTGACATTGGTACACGTGTGTATAATTCACTGTCATTTTCTCATCTGCAAATTCATATGACCATGCCAGAATCAAGAAAGAGAACTAGAAGTGGGCATATAGGTCAGTAGTAGACCTCTTGCCCAGCGTGTGCAATGCTCTAGATTCATTCCTTAGCACTGCAGAAATTACAAAAGAAACACAACTGTTTCATCACTACAGAGACCCCTTGCACTACCATGTTACTCACACTTACCCCTTTTTCCACCATCCCTGACCCTTGGCAAAATAATTTGTGCTCCATCTCTACGACACTGTCATTTCAAGAGTGTTATTTAAATGTCTTTTCTTGCCTTCCTGTGAATTACTTGAACATTTTTCAGAATTTCATCTTTAGGGTATTGAGTATATAGCTCTTTTTGTGGTTGATCTAAATATTACATTATAAATACATAATTTATCAGTTCACTAGTATTACTTTTTTTCAGTTCAAATGAAGTGTAGATATTTTACCTCCCTTTATCCTCCTCATTTATAATACAATTTCTTTGAATATTTTTTCTACATGCATGAGAAATACATCAGAGTTGTGACTTTTGCTTCAGTCATCAAACATAATTTAGAAAACTCAAAAGGAGATAGAAAGTATATGTATATTTTTTTCCTTTAAAAAATCAATTCCTTTCTGCTTAGAGAACTTCCTTTAGCTATTCTTTTAGGGTAGATCTATAGGTGACAAATTCTTTTCATTTTCTCTTCTTTTTTAAATCTGTTACAAATCCTTAACTTTCTCTTTATTTATGAAGAATACTTCCATTGGTTATAGAATTTGAGTTGACGGTTCTTTTCACTTAGCCTTTGAAAAATGGTGTTCCTCTGACATCCTCAATTTCTAATGATAAATCTCATAATTCAAATTCTTTTCATATGAGAAAATGAAAAAGGGGAAATGAAGTGTTTGTAAAGGGAGAGGGGAGGAGGGGGTGAAGGGAGGGCAGGGATAAGGGGAAAAAATGAGAACCAAGACCTGCCGTGTAAAGGCACAAGATCCCAATGATGAATGTAGCTGTACTGTATACCTAAAATGTACCAATAGACTCACTGAAGAAAAAAATATTTTCCCCTCTCAGGGTCATGTCTCTCACTTTGCTTTTAAGACTGCTTTCTTTGGCTTTACTTTTCAGGGTTTTGACTCTAATGTATCTTGGTGTAGATTTCTTTGGGTTTCCCCCATTTGGGTTTCACTCAGTTTCTTTAATCTGTAGATTTATGTCTTTTGCTAACTTTGAGAAATACTCAGGCATTACTTCTTCAGGCACTTTTTAAACCTGATCCTCTTTGTTCTGCCCTTTAGAGACTCTGATAACATGGATGTTTTATCTTTTGTTACAGCGCCCCAGGTCTCCAGGACTCTGTTCAATTTTTAAAGGCTGTTTTCCTCTGTAATTCTCAGTAATTTATTTTGTCCTGTTTCCAACTTAACTGATTCCTTCCTCTGTTGTCTCCCTTTCACTATTGAATCCATCTCATCTACTAAGTTTTAAATTTTCATTTGTTGCATTTTTCAGTTCTAAAATTTCTCCTGAATCTTCTTTATGCTTCTTTTTTTTTTTTTTGCTGAGATTTCTGTTTCTTTCCTGTGACCTTCTTTTCAGTTTCATTGCTTCAGTTGTGCTCTTAATCGCTTATTGGTAAATGCTTAAAAATCCTTGTCAGATAATTTTATAGCTAGGTCATCTTAGTGTTTGTATTTGTTGATTACCTTTTCTCATTCAGATTGACATTTTCCTGGTTCTTGGTATGGTGAGTGATTTTCAACTGAAACCTTTCTATTCTAGGTATTATGTTATAAAAAGTCCAAATATTTTTAAAAATATGCTATAGCTGGTTTCCTTTGACACTGAACCAGCAGGGAAGAGGAATATCACCACTTTGTTCTTGCTGGGTGAGGGTGGTGTCCAGGTTCCCCACTCAGCCTTCATTGACATTCTGGTGAGTAGGGACCTTCATTACTGCTCATCTTCAGGGTCCCCTGAGGCCTCCATCAATACTGCCTGGCTGGGAGGGAGGGAGGAGCCTGTGTCTGCCTTTCTGACTGCTTGGATATGGAGAAACCTTATTATCCTTGGGGAGTGGAGACTCTCGAATCTCCGCTAGGTCTAGACATCTAGACATTCAGCCTCTTTCCATGGCCTCCATTGAGTTCAGTTTCCTCACATGGCCTCACAGGAGTACTGGGGAGCCTGGTGACACCTCATGAGGAAGAACATTCTGGTACCCCATTTGTCTGGACACCATCCTACAGGGGCTTGGGTGCTTCAACATAGCTTGGTGAGGACAGAGGTCCAAATTCCCCACTCAGTTTCAGCTGGAGAAGTTGAGCGTAGGGCCACAGTTTTTTCTATTTTGTGCAGCTAAAGTTTTCTTTCTTTCTTAATTATAAAATAGAGCTGGGACCATAACTTAACGATAGAATGTTGGCCTAGAATGTGTGAAGTCCTGGGTTCAATCTCCAGAACTGCTAAAAATTAAAATTAAAATAAGCAAGAGACTTGACATTTTCTCAAAGAAGCTGTACAAACAGCCAATAACATATAAAAAGATGTCCAATCAGTAGTCACCAAGGAAATACAAATAAAGCCCACAGTGAGATGCTACCTCACTTTTTAAGATACTTATTATCGAAAGAACAGGAAATAACTAGTGTGGAGAGAATGTGCAGAAATTGGAACTGTTCTACAATCCACTGTGAACATAAATCAGCACAGCCTCTGTGGAAAACAGCATGGCAATTTCTCTGAAAATCAAGCTTAGCTTTGTTTCATAATCTATCAGTTCTTGGAGGTATATCTTTAAACAAATTGAAGCAGGTAGTCAAACAGATACTTGTACACCCATCTCCGTAACAGCATCATTCAGAATTTCTAAAAAATAGACATAACTCAAATGTCCATAAGTTCCATGAAAAGGTAAACAAAATGTACCATTTACATACATACAATGGAATATTACTCAGCCTTTAAAAGAGAGAAAATTCTGACATAATGCTACACGTAGATGAACCTTGAAAATGTGCCAAGTGAAATAAACCAGATGCAAAAGGACAAAGAGTATTATGATTCTACTTACATAAAGTACCTAGGACAGATAAATTCATAAAGACAGAGTAGAATAGTGGCTTCCAGGGCCGAGGAAGAGGAAACGATGAGGAATTATTATTTAGAAAGTATTGTTTCCATTTAAAATGGTGAAAAATCTCAGAACAATGGATAGTGACGATGATTGCACAACACTGTGAATGTACTTAACGTCATACACCTATGTACTTAAAAATGGCTACAATGGTAAATGTGCTGGCCGACTTTCCAAAACTGTGACAAAACAGCTGAGATAAACTTTTAAGAAGGGAAAGACTTATTTTGGCTCGATTTCAGAGGGCTCAGTCCATTGCTTGGCCCTGTTGCTTTGGGCCTGAGGAGGAAGAGTGCATCATAGTGGGAGCATGTGATAGAGGACATTTGCTTATTTCATGGTGAATAGGAAACAGAAAGAGAGAGGAAAGCATCAGGGTTCCAGTCTCCCTTTCCAGGTCACACCCCAGTGACCTAACTTCTTTCTACCAAGCCCCACCTCCCTAACATTATCACCTCCTGATGGTGGCACTGGCTGGGGACCAACCTTCAGTGCATGGTCTTGGGGGAACATTCCAGATCCACTTGTATACAGCATGGTGGTGCACACCTGCAATCCCAGCTACTCAGGAGCCAAGGCAGAAGGATTGCAAGTCTGAGGCCAGCCTGGGTAACGATGAGACCATGCCTCAAAACAAAATTGAAAAGGATTGGGGATGTAGTTCAGTGCTAGTGCACTTCTCAGCATGTGTGAACCCCTGGGTTCAATTCCCAGCACCAAAAAAGAAAAAGAAAGATGCAATTATAAGTGTCCATGTATATTTTATAATAGTATGTATGTATGTATGCATGTATGTGTTGGTTCTGGGAATTGAACCTGACTTTTTTTTTTTGCTTTTCATTTTGAGACAGGATCTTGCTAAGTCACTAAGTTGCCCAGGCTTGGCACAAACTTGTGATGCCCCTACTTCACCCTCTCAGAGTGCTGGGATTACAGGTGTGCACCACCGCACTCAGCAACCACACTTTAAATAAAGTTTTACCTTTCTTGGTTCTTCGGCTAAAGAGAGGAGACTTTAATTAGGACTTTACTTTTCTGTCTGTACCCATTGGTACAGTGAACACATCAGCATGTCATTCCTGGAGTCCTGAGGTTCCTAGCCACTCAGCCTCTTCTTTCCATTTGTTAGATTCTGTTTTATGGGGTTTTTCCTTTTTAAGGTGCTGGGGTTCAATGCAAGGGGCTTGCATATGCTTGCTAAGCAAGAACACTACCCCTGAGAAACATCCCCAGCCCTTTGGTTTTCTTTATATGTGATGTCCTGAGTTTTTTGTTTTTTTGTTTTGTTTTGTTTTGTTTGCTATTGTCAGTTGCATTTAATGGAAAGAAAAGGAGAAAATGTATCTACTTCGTATTTGCAGAAGCAAGTCCCCAAGCTGCTTTATTAGCTGTTCAGAATTCTGTGTTTCTTTTTGCTAGCTAGCAGTCTCATTCATTCCAGTGTATACCTGAAAAATAAAATCTTCCATTTTCATTTAAAAAAAGATTCCTATTTCTGAAATCTTATGTTAATATTTCCAAACATTTCCAGGGCAACAGTTACAGCATCAAAAAAAAAAAAAAACAAAAAAAAAACAAAATAATTAAAAAAAAAAAAAAAAAAAAAAAAAAAAAAACAGTAGCATATTGTCATCCACCGAAACATTTCATTCTGAGCATCTCCATTGCCCACATTTCAGGAATGCTGATCACATGTAGACTTGACCTTTGCCTGTCCAAGTCGTAAAATCAGGTTCCACTATTTGTGCTAGCCTTTCTGTCCTTGCCGAAGCAGTTGTTTCTTCAGCTCATGGCTGCTGCCCTTTCGTATTTTCCTTAGCTCATGTTACCAGATATGCTTATGTTAGATTTATTCTCTCGTGCTCATTGTAACTGCATATCTTTAAAATATTCCTAGGATGGCACACTGGTGTGGCAATAAAAGCCATGGGGTGTGAAGTCCTAATTTTGCCACTAACCTGCTAATCATTTCGTTCCCTTAGATGATTGAGCCTCCAATTCCTCAGCATTAAAATATAGGGAGTAGAATTAACTAGTCCCTATGGACTCTGCCTGTTTCAGCCATCTTTATATTCGAGATGTTTGCCTCTAATGAACTTAGCAGCAGAGTCAGACTAGGAGATTGAAAATAAGCTGTCACTGTGGTCCATTCTGTTTGATGACTGTTTGTTGATGAATCATAATCAGCATTGGGTAGAGAGAACATGTAAAATTTTTCATTGAGACCCTGATTTTATGTTTCTGTCCATCAATTTTAATTCTTAGTGACAATTCTGCTTGGAGCTCTACCCAGATTACAGTGATATGTGTGCACTTTTCCCCTTGAAGTTAGGTGCTTTAATTGTGGGTCCTCTTTCTGTTTTCTGCCTCCTCCTTTCAGGTGTGTGTGTCCCCCACTGCTCCTTCCTTATGCTGGCGTGCTCACCATGGCACAGTCTGTCCCCGAGCTCCCCTGTGTCCACCTGCCTCTGGTGCAAGTGCAAGGAGCCACCTTGGGTACATCTCAGGTGTGGTTCACAGACTCCCTGTCAAGGCGTGGAAGAGAAAGAAGCAAGGCTAGGAAGAAAATAGGGCAGGAGAGGAAGGAAGAGCACAAGGGAGAAGTAATGGGACGGAGAGATAGATGAGCAGAATGGCTCCGGGAGACAGGAATGCAAACAGAGGAGAATTTTCTATTGGGTAGGGATGAATCATCCTCACCTGTCAGCCGCCAGCCCTCTGCAGGCTGGCATCTTCTTCCTCTCGCAGACTCCAGGTTGTTTTTAGCTGCCAGCCTTGCACGTTGGGACTGTGCATCCTGCTTCGGTTAAATCTGCCGGAGGGACAAGGTCCTCTCCAGAGCATCATGGCCTGGCCAGTTATAAAGCCAGGCCCACTGTGTCCCACCCCAGAATCACTGAGCTCCTTACTTTCAAGAGCTGCACAAGAAATAGAGCCTTGCTAGGAACTTGGTTCATGATACTGTTTTATTTCCAAGGGGCCACTACTTCCATCAATCTCCTTTTGGTCAAAGAAATCCAAAACCAAATGTTTAAAGTGACTGAGGAAAAATATGCCTGGAGTAAAAAGCATCTGGACCCTGGACCCTAGACCCTGTGTGTGTGTGTGTGTGTGTGTGTGTGTGTGTGTATGTGTGTGTGTGTGTGTGTACTTTCTAGGAGGTGACTCTGGTTTTGAGATTCTCTGTCCTTCATTTCTCCTTGCTGATGTCTTCTGCAATATGGATTTTTTGCTCATCTTTCTCCCCTTATGTCACTTTCTAGGGCAAGAGAACCAGCCTCTTCCTCCTACCTGCCTGGCCCTGCCAGTCCCTGTAGGCTTGGCCTGCCCTAATAGGATGGGCCTGGTTGCACAGATCCCACCATCATAATTCCCAAAAGCTCCCCACACATGTGGCTTGGGTATTCCAACTTCCCCCAGCAAAATCTGCCTCTTCCTGATCTCCTAAACACTACATGATATCAGGGCTGTGTGCCCCGTGGGACAGGAGGAGGAAAGCACAGAATTCTCACCCCCAGTACCAGCTCCCAACTCGAGAACTATGGGCAAGGCGAGTGTGACAGCAAACAGCACTCTGGATCACGATGCAAAGGGTAATTCCAGAGAGCTCACAGCTCACAGACAGACTCGGGGGTGCTGGGACTTTGGGGGACAAAGCACTTAAGAGGACTATTTGGAATCAAAGATTAGGAGGCCAGAATGAGAGAAACACCAGGATTTTGATGGTTCAGATGGCTTGGCTGGCTGTGTGTTCAGAACCACAAAGAGCCCTGAGCAGGAGGGCGATCCAAATGCCTTCCTGACCCTAGACCCCTGAAACCCTGGCCCTGTGGTCCAGGAGGCCTTTGAGGTAGCCCAGCACCTCCAGCTGGGGCCTTCCAGCTGCTTCCAAAGCCGGCCACATTTCTGCCTTTCTCACCAGGGCCTCAAAGGTCCCTGAGCTCAAAGTGATGAATTTCAGTGAGGACAAGATTGCACTTCCCCAACTGGGGGCATTAACCAAGCCAGCCACCCCAGCCAACCTAAAGCTTCTTCCCAGTCCCTTCCACTGTGCCTTGAAATTCATCCCCCTTGAGGAGAAAAAGGTAGAGAAACTACAGGTATTTGTGTTCTTTCATCTGGTGAGTTGTGCAGAAGAGATGGGGCCAGGAGAGGCTATGATCTCTCAGTTTGGATAGCTTTTGCCTCCTGGGTCTCTCTCAAAGCTTTGTTTTGCAGCCTGGAAAAGCCTTCTGGGGCCCAGAGCACTGCGATCCCATGGCCCAGGCCCCTCACAATCAGTGTCAGTGGGTTATTTCTCACCTAGAAAATCCTTCAGTGAGCTGGGACACAAGGGAACAAGATTCTGCTGGCCCTGCTCCTGATCACAGAGTCAGGGAAATGCATGAGCTTGGAATGCATGTGGCAGGGCTGGGGGGATAGGCTCCCTGGCTGAGCTGCTCAGCAGCTCATGCCCACCAGGGGCCTCCTCCACTGGATGCTGTCACCTCTCATCAGGTTCTTGAGAAATGAGTATCTGACATTGAGGACGAAAGAACACTGGGCTGTGGGATAGGGCACCTCGGTTTGGGCTCTGTCTGCCATTTACCCAGCGTGATTTATCCATCTCTTACCCATAGTAAGTGCTCAATAAATTGTTTCATCTTTTTTTAAACCAGGGAATAAATACATGTCATAATCAATATGGAAATAAATATTTAGCAGAGACCTATAACATGGATTTAATGAATCTTCACACTATTGAAATCAGAAGGAGGTGGCTGTGCAGGCGATAAAAACAACATCTGAATCTCAATTTCTCTGCCTGTTGGGTATGTCAGTTGACCTGTTCTATAGGACAGTGTTATGGTATAAAAAGAAGGCAGCTAGAATGGATTTTGAAAAGCATCCAGTGCTAATAATTTAAAATATAGGTAGATGTAGAGTTACAAGCTAATAGTGTGGTAGGAAGATACATTCATGAGACCAGCAAGCTCTTGGGCTCACCTGCTGCTTCCTTTGTGATAAATGGATGGATGGATGAATGAATGAATACAATTCAATAAATTGTGAATGACTCTCCCACCTCCCTCCATCCTCTTGCCCTCCCTGCACCCTTCCCCTTGGCTATTTGAATTGCCATGTGGATTTATTGCTCCTGCCAAATGAAGTCAGCTGAGATGGAAATGTTAATTTATAGGACCAGACAGGTGTCAACACAGCTCTGATGAAATGCACCTACGTGTCATTCCAAAGCCCGCTGCCTCAAAACCACTTACCACTGCAAAAGGACTGGGATGGCAGTCTCATGGCTGCTACCGGGACCTCCCCTGACTTACCGCCTCTGTCGGGTCCCACTGCCCACCCATCAACTTCGTATGATTCACCCAGGTCCCCAAAGGCACCCTTCTTGGTTCCACCTCTCTACTCAGGATATTCTTTCATCCAGAAGACCCTCCGTGGCCATTGTGGCCAGCTGGACTTACTGTCCTTTAAGGTCCAGCTCAAATGCTGGCCCTCCATGCATCCCTTCTCTGCTAAGTAGAGACTACTCTCCCGTCTTTCCCAGGCACTTCTTTGTTCTTTCACTATTTGAATACACAAATCTCCTCTCCTACTGGATCATAAATGCCTCAGCAGCTCAGACTCTGATGAGTTTTTAAAATCACACCCTACGCTCCCACATTTAAAGTAGTGCCAAAAGAATGGGACCTAGAGTCGGGCCAGCCCAAGTTTATATCTTAGCACCAGCATTGCTGGATGTGGATGTTAGACGCGTTGTTTGACGTCTCTGAACTTCAGTTTCCTCGTCCCTGGACACCTGTGCTATGAGAATTGATTTGCTGTGTCTTCACAGGCAGTCACTCCAGTTACTCTGTCTTTTGATTCTCCTTGCTTTCCTGGAACCAACCACTTTTGGTATTTCTTTTAAAAGGATGAGCACTTGTGCAGCACAACCCTCCATCCCTTCAGTGTTCAGAGCATGGCAGTGGGAGTTTTACTGAGAAGAGTAAAAGGATAGGTCTCTCGTAAGGCATGGAAAGGATCCCAGCTTCCCTGTGACTGGCCATATTTTAATTACCTGCACTTGGTGGGTACCATGATGAGTACAGATGCCTGGAGGTTGGGAAAGACCTTGGCAGTTTTCATAGTGTCCAAGTTCAGTGGAATCCTTTGCCTAGGTCAGGACTTCTACCCACTGGTCTCAAAGGAAAGCCAGTATCCTTTGAGATATGAATAGCTGTTTTGAAATAACAAAAAATCCTGAAGGGGTCCTGTGGTTCTAACGTCTGCACACTGCAGCCTTTCCTGTAAGTGCCATGGGGCATACTAGCTTATTAAATGCTCTGAGAAGTCCTGTAATGAAGAAATCTTTTAAGTTTGCTCAAGCATTTTCTAAGTTTATTTTACTTCTTACTGAGTGTAGGCATCCCCGAACCACAGTTTTGACTTCCAGCCAGAGGGCAGTCAAGTGCCTGCAGTGACCCTGGCTTTCTTTCTCTTAAGAAGCTATCGAAGGGCCGGCTCTTTTCCCAAAGGGACAAAACAGGGCTGGCCACTGGTGAGACTCACTTCTGCAAGGTTCAGAGGGAGGGATCCAGGCACACTGAACATCACAGCTGTGTGTGTGCTGTGAGCTCCTGGTACTCAGGTGTGTACCTATCTGCTGGGCACACAGCTCTGGAGCATTGTGAATGTGGGAAACCTAACCTTGAGTGTCCCTTTGCTGCACCTTGCCACAGTTTCCTCCTTGCTCTTACGTGTTTTCCCTTCCTGGCTATTTTGCCTCATCCTTCTTTGCGTTTTTTCGGTTTTCCTCTGTGGTCACTGTTACTTGTCTTTTTTTCTTCCATCCCATTTTTCCCTCTGTAAGAGACCCACTGACTCTCCTTTTGATCTAGAGTATCATCCACACTCCCACCCGTGTTTCTGAATTTGACCCTGGGACAAGGCCTGCTTTTGAGCCCACGTGGGGGCCTTGCAGTCTCCCAGCAGGACCCCTCCAGGCCAGCTGTTGTCCTGAGTGTGATCATTGCAGTGAAATACTCTGCTTTCTTTCCAAGTGAAATTCTTCATGGTATTGCTTCTAAGCCCACAGAGAAGGCTTATTTAAAAAAAAAAAAAA
>NW_022900917.1:64249145-64281762 GCF_012274545.1 Fukomys damarensis | reverse complement strand
CACAGAAAGCGTTTTTATAAAAAAAAAAAAAAAAAAAAAAAAAAGCAGCAGGAAGAGCAACAGCAAAGATGTAGCCAAAGCCAGGGGCAGGCTGGACCCTGTGTGTTCCTGATTCATCCCCGGATGCAGCAGTGGCAGTGGTGGCCCACGCCAGTGGCACTTGTCAGTAGCCAGGGCATACATAGCCCATGTTCTCAGGGCCCTCCCTGAGCCTCACATGGTCCCGGCTGGGCATGCTTGTCCTTTGAGATATGAGTCAGAGTACAGCAGGCTGCATCATCCATTTTCCACCGCCACTGCCCCTGCAGTTCCTTTTTTGCTTTGCTCTTGGCTGGCATCCTCTCCTCCACATGTTGGTCATCCTGCTTCTTCTCTGGCCCCTGCCCTTGATGCACTTTGTGGTCCTTTCTGTCTCCTTCCCTTCCTGGCCTCTCAGAGAGCACAGGTCAGGCGGACATGAGTTGAGCGCTTGGGGCAGTGGACGCCCTCACATACACAGTCGGATGTTCCTTCTTGTCCATCACATCCCACCGAGAGCCTCCTCGGAGAGGCCAGCCTTCCGCCCCTGTTTATCTTCTTGAACAGCTCATCACCATGTTTAAAGTATCGTGTTTGTTTGCTGGCTTTCCCCACCAGAATGCAAACTTCATGAGAGCTTTCTCGTTCATTTTTCTTTCCTGTTCACTTTTTCTTTCTTATATTGTTCACCAGTGTGTTTCTAGGGCCTGAAAAGGCTAGGCATGTTGGAGAAGTTCTACTAGGAGGGGAGAGAGAAGGAAGGAAGGAACTGAAGGAGAAAGAAGGGAAAGAGAGAAGAAGGGAGGAAGGAAACGTATAGGGAAAAGGTAGGGGGAATTTGTAGTACTTACAAATCTTAACTCGTTGAATCAATACTCCAACAGCCCGATGGCAAAGCTACAACTATCTCTACTTTATGGGGTTATGAAGGCACAGTGTGTAGGTGGTTGGCAAGAACCTCAGATGATGGGCTCCTAGGCACCATGCTCTGAGCCTGGCATGACCTGCAGAAGGCTGGAGTCCTTCTGGGGCAACTGGAACCCAAGCCATTATACCTCAGAATGTCACCATTGGGGGAGAAGAGAGCTTGGTCCTTTATCCACAGTGCCAGGGATGACTCCACTGGGGAGAGGAAAGAGTTAATGTTCACTTGGGCCTATTGTGGAGGTCATGGTTGCACATGTGATTTCATTTCGTGTTCATCACAGCCCTTTGAAAAGTGTCACCATCGTCACCCCTGACAAACAAGGACTCTGAGACAGAGGCTGGGGGACTGGCCAGTCAGGAGCAGGTGCAGAGTTCAAACCCACATCTTCTGACTCCTGACCCAGTGGTCTTCACATCCTGTGTGCTCCCGCAAGACACACTCCTTGTGAACTTAGAGGTGCACCTCCCGGGGTAGGAACTTCGTGTCTACATACATCTCATATATGTAGAGTTGATTGTTATGGTACTGAGATTGTTTCTATGAAACTTTGAGCACCAGGCCCTCAGGAAGGGAAGTAGCATTGGTCTGATGAGAAGGGAGTGGTAATGGGGCTGTTCATCAGAGACAGTAACCCCTACTAATATATCATCCCTCCCAGGAAGCACAACGTTCTGATTCAGATAAACATCTCATTTCCTTGAAAAGACCCTTGAGAAGTGAGTGAAGTGAATGTCCAGGATGTCAAGGAAGCTATTTGGAAAGCTATTTGGGGTAGAAGACTTGTCATTTTGCCCCAGTTGCTTTAATTCTCCCTGTAAGTAGTCACCTCTCCTGGCCACAGGGAAAGTTAGCATAAAAATGGCCAAGAAGTTTTCCCAGGGGAGCCTTTCCTCCTCCAGCCCTCAGCTCAGCAAACAAAGGCCTGTGGAGAGCCATAGTTCACCAGGGGCTTCCACGGTGACCAGAACCATTGTTGTTCCTGCCCTCACTAGGCTCACATATGGTGGAGGAAATAGATGTTGCTTAAATAATTCTTTGTACAGATGAAGAATGAATCCAAATCCCAAGGCTGGTTTTGCTTGGATGAGGTTTAGCCTTTGATTTCAGTGCCTCCGAGAGGTCCCTAGAGTGCTTTATCTGCCCACTCCATGATGCCTGACATTCTTTTGCCTTTGGGTGGGACCTCCTACATATCAGATGGACACAAACACCAAAACATCCAAATTCAGTTACCACAAGGAAAGGGAGCTCTGGGATTTAATTTGGTAATAAGATGTAAATGGCTACCATGGAGTCCTTCCTCCAAGAGCAGGTTTTGATGGGAGGAGAGAGCCTGCAGAGGTCAGGGGCTGAGGAGGATAAGGAAGGAAATCATGCAAGCACACTCTCCCACATCACATTTTTGCCTGGTGAGGCCAGAGCTGTGTGGAGGAGGCCAGAATTTGAATGATGAGATTGAGAGATGAGGGGGGATGGAAGAGAAGGAAAAGGTTCCTGTGTTAAGTTCCAAGCAGGCACCAGCAAGTAAAGGAGCTACAGAGAACACGCAGGCAGCTCAACCAGCCTTTACCTGCAAGGAGTTTACACCCCAGGCAGCTGGACTGCTGAGCCACTGGACAGGGTATCTGCAATCACACCAGCCAGCCTTGGGAATAGGCTCTGCCCATGCTAATCCCAGAGGGAGGATGCTGCTCACTTCAGTCTCTTGACTACAGAGAGGACTCAAAGCATCTAAACTGAGGGATTCTTTGTCTCCCAGAGCCTAGAGCCTGTTACGGTCTGTTGAAAGCTGTGGACCCCTATGGAAATATTCATACAAACATTAACAGCAAACTAAACACATGATTTTTTTTTCTTTAGTCATAAAACTAGCCCTAGATGAAGTGAAGGCATGGAGGGCTTCATTTCAGATTAGAAAATCAAGGCCCAGAGGCCTCTCCATGCATTCCAGCGACCTTTATCTCTATCATTCCAGGTCTACCATGAGTCACTTATTACATGCAACTAGAATCTTTAGGCATAAATAAGGACCATGCAGCCTAGAATTTTCTGGGGCAGCCCAGGTCCCACACCCTCTGCCTCCACGTGTAAATTTAGACGTGTCACTCTATGCATCCTGATTTGAGGTTTTAAAGAATAATCCCTCCAGACGGCAGCATAAACCCATCTACAGGCACATCAAGGTCCCTCAATTAACAGTGGCCACAGTATTGAGGAAGAGAATAGAGTTCTCATGGGTGTACAGTGCATCTCCTCTTAAACAGTGTTATCTCTGTGATCTATCTTCAACCAAGTGGGGAGAGGGTATCCAATGCTGAGCTGGGCTGAGACTTCACTGGGATGTCATAGTGAGGTCCGGGGCCAGAGCCTGCCCTGTGGCATTTCCCCACTATCTCTGTGTCTTCCACATACTCCAGTTTGGCCAAACTCGACTTACCCAGGCTCTGGATATTGCCAAGCTTTTCCTAATGGGGTTGCTTCTGCCATGTCCCTGTGCTCTGTGTGCCAGGATAATGCAGCTGAACATGGGAATCAGTGCCAGCCAAAGCGGTATGTGTGCATATTGGTGAGGCAGGGACCAAGCAATAGGGAGAATGGATAACAGGAAATAAAGAGCCACAGAGCCCAAAAGGGACCCCGAGCCAGTCCCATTAGTTATCCCTCCCTCCTCTTCTTCCCATCTGCTTTTCTGCCCTCCTCCACCCTGGAAAGTTACTTTCCTGATGACTGTCACTGTTAATTTATATGAGAGATTGGACCAAGTGAGAACCACCCACCCATTGCCACAGCTGTGATGACTAGGGCAGTGGGAGGGGTGGCAGGATTGATTAGGGCCACTTGCATTAGCCAGACCTGGTGTCCTGCTACAGGGGATGCTGAGCTTTGGCTGCTTGCTCTCTTCTTGCACTGTGGTTGGCTGTCTCAGTCCTAAATCAAATATATGGTGGGCCAAGGTGCTACGAGTGTCACTGTAAAGACTCAGATTAACCAACTTCCCTGGAGTATATCCTGAGTGAAGAATAAGAGTGATTTTTCTCTTGCCCACAGGGTCTCTCCAACATGCTTCTGGAACAGCCTGTTCCCTTTGAAACTTTGAAGTGTGGGTGTGGAGTGCTGTATTGGTCAACTTTGCTATTACTAGGACAAATCTGACATACACAACTTGAAGCATTTTGTTTTGGCTCACAGATTCAGAGGTTTCAGGCTATGTTTCCCAGGCTCACAGGCAGAAACATAAGTGGAAGGGCGTGGTGTAAGAAAGCTGCTCACCTCATGGTAGCCAGGAAGCAGAGTGAGAGGAAAGAGCCAAAGAGAAAGGAGCCAGGGACCAGATATACTCCCCTGAGACACACTGAAGCATGCTACACTGATCTCCTAGGCATCTCTTAAACCTGTCAAAATGACAATCAAGATCAATATCACAGATTAGGATCACAGATATAACTCATCAACATTGAATACCTGCGTATGGGAGCTGGGCAGAGCCAGGTTAGAGGAAGGACTCAGAACAGATTCTAATCCTAGCTTTGCCCTCTGTGATTGTCTGGGCAAGTTGCCTAACTTCTCTGAGCCTGCTTTCCTTATTTGGAAAAAATATACCCATTTCCTATGATCACTCATTATGTGGTTTAAATGAGTCTTTCTATTTGAAGCTTTTTGCAAATTCAGGAGCCAGGATGTGTCAGTGAGTACACTAAAGCCATAGTCCCTCCCTCTCATCTACTGCATAAAATACACCCTTGTTTCAGTGTGGATTAAATTTGAAAATGGCCTTCATATCTGAGAAGAGAAATTGCCAGTGGCTAACAGAGTTCATGTCAACAATAAGATAATTACACTTGCCATCAAAGAAAATTTATACATCATTTTTGTTATACTCCCACCCTAGAGAGGCAGAAAATTTAAAGATAAGCAAAAATAATTGCAGGAAATTTATATTTATAAAGCATGCTATAGTTGTAATATTTTCTGTGTTAAGTGATTTGCAACCATTTTATTAGATAATCTGCCTAGTTCACCCAACAGTTAAAGTAACTTTTGAAAACTTTGTTTCATAAAAGAGAAAACATAAGGGCAAATCGGGTGTAAGAGGTGTGGGGAGAAAGGGAAGGAGGGAGAGAAAGAGAGAGAGCATGGTAAAAACCAAATAAACTAGAAGGATTGTAGTTCAATGGTGGAACGATCATGTGAGCCCTGGCTTTGATTCCCAGCATAAAAAAAAAAAAATAGTAAATTAAAAACACACCTAGTTAGAATGTTCCTTGCCTGACACTTCCTATTTTAATTAAATCTCTTTGTCTCAAATTATTTTTAAAAGACAAATGGGATTCCCCATGCGAAACAGTTACATGGGGGGAACTTCCTAGGTTTGAGGAGGAAGTCAGCACAGCGTGACTGGAGCACAGCATCAGATGAGTTCTAGCTTGTTACAAAATCAGTTTTCTGTGCAAAGACCTTGGGTTCAGTCTCCAGTACTAAAAAAGAAAAGCGTTTTTTGTGTCCACTAACCCACACATGACTTCTAGCTGGTCTTGAATATTATTACAATTCTCTGCTCTTTGCTAGAACCATGGTAAAACATAGTGAACCTGGCACTGAGAAAATACCTTTCTCTGTTCCTCTGTTTGGAGGAATCCAATAATTAGACCTTAATTTTTAAATTTTGCCATCTAGAAACAAGAAGTGCCCATAAATCTTCCAAGACAAAAATCAAATGCAGCCTACTTAATTACCAATGAGTAAACAAAATGATTCTTTCTCCATAAGATGCCCCAACATATTCATAATTCACCAATTAAGCAACAGTAGAGACAATTATTCAACATAAAGAGGAGAAAGAGAAGTGAAGAGGGAGGGAACAGGAGTATTAGCAAACATATATTGCTTTCAGCTGGGGTGGTAATGGGCTGTTCCAGAGGAAAAGTAATTAGAAGATGGAAAATAACCCAGAAAGGTGGCATCTGCAGACAACTCTGTGAACCAAAGGTATGCTTTTGTCCTTTCTACTAGCTTACCTACTCCTTCCCTTGGCCACTTTGAATGTTTGGTAGACTCACTGATGTATCATTGGGGTGACCATATTTTCCTGTTTACGTGAGATAATCAGTTTACACTAGCGTCCCCAAGTAATTATTAATATGCCCCCTTTCACTCTCAAAAAGGCCCTTGCTTGAATAACAGATTATATGGCCAGCCGGTGTATCCAGCAGGAAGAGTGAAAGAGCATCAACTTCTAAGTCAGCACTGATGGGTAGTGTCAGTAGTAGCTGCCTAGAATGCTATACTGAGAAGGATTCTGAAGTCATACTGTGGCCCTGCAACTAAAGCCAGTTCCTGGCAGCCCTTGCCCTGGAGTCAGTGAGAAGGAGGCAGCACACTGGTATAATGGGATGAGCAGCAGGTAAAGTTCAGGAGATATGGGTAGGGCAGCTCTGCTGTTACTTTCTGATGTGGTTTCCCCCATCTGAAATCAGAACAGGTCACTTGTCTTCATTCCCACGACTCTAATCTAATCCCATGACTCTACTTCAATCTCATGACTCTAATCTAATCTTGAACCAAGTGGGAAACTGTGCTAGATGACGTGTGAGCCCCTTTCCAACCCTAACATTATGTGATCCCATGATGATTTTACATAAGGTCCTTTTTGCCCCAAAGTGAAACTACACTTTGGGACAGATGCCAATGTAATCACAATGACATGACTCAGACTTTATTTTCATCATTTTATAGATAAAGAAATTAAGGCTAAGAAAGATTGGGTCATGGGACTCTGGGCTCAGACTGCTAAAGTGCAAACACTTGCCATAGCACTTACAAGCTGCATGGTTTCAGCAAATCAGCTTGATCTTTCAGTGCCTCCATTCCCTCACCTGTAGGCTAAGGAAAAGTACTCACTCTCATAATGCCATTGTGAGGATTAGATGAGATACTTCGTGAAAGTCTTTGGAACACTGATTGGAATACAGAATGCATGTAACAAAAGGGCTGAAGGAAGAGGCAGTGGTAGTGGTCATGATAGTGGTAGCATGGTAGTTATTATACTCCCAACGGGTAAAGGACTTTTCTCAGATACTGCACCTTGTCTACCTTAGGATTTACCCACCAGAGAAGTAGGAATAATAATGAAAAATAAAGATGATCTTTAAGGAGGTTAATCTCCCCACTTAACGGTGATATATTTTGGATATTGAATATCGCCCAAAGGCTATGTGTTGAAGGTTTGGCCCCCAGAGTGGTGTTATGGAATAGAGGACAGGACCTTTAGGAGTAGGGCCTAATAGAAGGTCTTCCCATCATTAGGGGTGAGCTTTCAAAGGAGATATGGGCTCCAGGCTCTTCTTTTGCATCCCAGCCACCCACCTCCAGTAGAGACACAAAGCAATGGAGTCAGCCATAGCCTGGGACCTTCAAAACTGTGAGCCTTCTCTTTATAAATTGATTATCCCAGATATTTCATGATAGTGACAGAAAGTTGACTGACACAAGCACTGAGAGTGTTAGCTGAGGAGCTAAAACTCCCCTGTCCATGTCAGACCATTCCAGTAACATCAAAGGCAAGGTGGAGGGTGCTGTGTGAGCCATTATTGCACCTGTGGGCTCACAGTGATTTGGTGAGTATGTGGACAAGCTCAAGTTCACATACTCTCCCCATCTCCCCTTCTCTCAGGCAGCACTACATTAAGATATCAGCATTCCTTCAGTGGTCCATGCTCATTATGTGCTTCCATATTTGTTAGAAAACTTTCCCTCAGTTCCTAGGTAGCAACATTACATGTTCCATTAATGGTGGTGTTAGTATCTCAGGGTCACGCTCACAGCTCTGGGTTTTTCCTTTTTACTGGATCTGTTCAAATTTTAAGACATTACAAGAAATACCTCAAGTAGTTAAGCTCCTATGTGTGCCATGCACACCAAATGGGCACCCTGCCCATCCTTCCATGGAGAAAGGAAAAAGTGAGATAGCAAAAGAAGGGAACAGATAGGATGGGTAAGAAAAAAGAGAAGGCAAGCTACAAGGGCAGAGGGGAGAGGAAAAGTAAAGAAGAAATGGGGGGAGAGATGGTGAAGGAGAGAGAAATCAGAGGTTATCCAAAATGTACACACGATGATGTGGTCATTTGCACTTAATATGAGACAGATTCATTTATTTTTTGGATGTTTAATGTCTTGGATAAAAATATCAGCTAATGGTATCTCAGGGTTGCACAGCAGTGCAATGCTTTGCAAACAGGCTGGGCATGGAACTGTGCTGACCTGTGCTGGGGCAAGTTTTGAGGGCTTTGCTGAGAGTAGGGCCCCAGAGCATCACAACACAGAAACCTCTTTCTCTGGGACATTCCAGAACGCCAGGCAATCTGCCTGCCTCCCTCTTGTGATGGCAGTGTGGAGTGTCAAGGTGTGTTTGGGCATTGCCGTCCTAAGGGAGGGGACAAGGAAATGAGGAAAGCCTCATTTTCCTCATTTCCTCAAGGAGGAAGAAGCAGCAGAGAAATAGGCATGAAACTGATGAGGGCCAGCAAGGGGTGGGTCTTAACGTTGTAAAGGTCCAGGCCTCTTGAGCAGCGTTGCAGGCAGGTGGCCCTCCACTGCACCCTCAGCAGGATGAAGGTCCCACCAACTCACCTGGTAACTGGCTGCCGAAGCAACTTCTGGCCATGAACTCTGCACCCCCTTAGAAGGAGTGCCTCAAGTCCTGCAATGGGGCGGAAACCTCAGCAGTAAGGCAGCGAACTGGTTAAATAAAGTGCAGTACCTCTACCCATGCTACTCAAACGCTCTAAGGATACTGAAAGTGATAGTGTAGATATAACTGAATGATGCAGAAGATGTTTAAAACCTATTGTTAATATGAGCAGTGTGATCACAATTTTGGAGAAATACACACAAAGGAAATAGATTAGTCGAACACACCAAGATGATTTCCACAGTTAACTTCAAGAAAGTACAGTATTGCTCATTTTTATTTCCTCCCTTTTTTATAAAAACTCAGAGTTTTCATAAATTTCTAACATGAAATTTATTATCTTTGCTATTAGAAAATAAAATGACCAAGATTAGGGCCAGGGATTTAGCTCAGTGGTGCTGCTGCCTGCCTCAAAAGTGCAAGGTCCTGAGTTCAGTCCTTGGTCAAAAAAAAAAAAAAAAGACCAAGATTTTAAGGAGAGAAACAAGAGTAAACTGCATGGGGGTCAGAATGCAGCCCTGGCAGGTAGGATCTGAAGGAGGGATGTGGACAGTAATCAGTGTGGCTGACTTCTTATTAGCCTCTTAAGAAAAGCAAACCTGGGGATTATACCATGAGAGCAAGAAATCATGGCCTTAATTTTGCAATTTAACCTTCCAATACCACTCTCTAGCACTCTTTCTTAACATGTACTTACCTTTTTGCCAGCCTCTCCTCATTTGCATTCCTAAGCTTTTTAATCTGTGTTCACCTCAAAGCTTTGTAGTTCACTTGAAAGACATAGGAAGCCTGGATTATCTAATTCAGTGCCTGGGACAAATGAAAGGTCACAGAAATGAGAAGAGAAACTTTCCAAGATGTTCAAGAAGGCCCCAGGAGACTTGAGAAATCCAGTAATGATTTGGCAAGAGGAGTTCTTTGGTTGAGGGGGCTTCTCTGATCCTCTGTGGTATTGTGCAAGGGGGCAGAGATCATTCCCCATGTTTTTAAATGCCTCCATGGGCTGAGAAATCAGCAGGAGCCCATGGATAAGCCTAAGGAAGTAGGATCCAGCTCAGAGCTGAGCTGGAGATCCATTTGTGAAAAATGACCCAGCAAGGCTGCTTTCATATACCCACTGGATTTCCAACTTTCATTAATCAGTGCGCCAAAAATGTATCAACTCTATGCAAAATACAGGGTTGAAAGTTGTGGAGTCCAAATATAAGAACAGCCTTTCCCCGTCTGTGTAGGACTGCCAGTCTAATCAAGAAGGCAGAATGTAACAAACTTATGTGTTGTGGTTTATACCTGGATGTCCCTCCAAAGCTTTATTTGCTCATAGGTGAGACTTTAGGAATGTAATTGGATTATACCTGACTTAGCTTTTAGCCGACTTGCTGTTAGGAGGTGGGGTCTGACTGAAAGAGGGAGGTCACTCTGAGTGTGACCTAGAAGGGTATATCTCCCTTCCTGGCTCTTTCCATGACTTTCTGTTTACAGAATGTCATGACTTAGGCAGTTTTCCTTTGTTTAGCCCTCACACTATGCATGCTCTCTGTCCTGAAGCCAGCCAAGCATGGACTGGAACTTCTACAACTGTGACACAAAATAGACCTCTCTCCCTTTAAGTTGTGAATGTTTAATGCTGTGTCTCAACAATGCAAACGTGACTAAGACACTAAGAAAAATTAATATTTCCAGAAACAAATCACAACCGCAAGCATGAGATGCCACAAAATGGTTTATGTGATTAAGAGCCAAAGGAATGGCACAGACAGGAAACACTGAGCCTTTAAGAACACCTAAAGTCAAGAATAGAAGAAGCAGATATTACAGGCTTGGGACAGGGCAAGGATAATTTAGGTATATTCTTAAATAAAGGAAAGCCCAACTTGTATTTGAAAAGCAGTGAGTAAGTATAGCCAGTCCATGCAATCATGGTTGGAAAGGTGGTGTATTTGCTAGTTTGTGTTGCCTAACAAAGTGCCCTGATACATAGTGGTTGAAACAATAGCCATTCATTTAGCTCATATTTCTGCAGCTTAGTCATTTGTGTTGTGTTCAGCTGGGTGGTTCTTCTGGATCCAAAAGGGTACAGCTGGTCGAAGCTGGGTCTCTCAAGTATCTGCAGTCAGCCAATGGATGGCTAATGAGTCTGTTTGCAGGGCTGGCATGATCTAGTCCTTGTTCCACATGGTCAGTCCCTCCTTCTCTAGCAGGCTACATTGGACCTGTTTGTGTAGGGGAAGAAGGTTCCCTGTGTGAGGGAGAAGCTGCAGAGTTTCTAGAGTCCTGGGCTTAGATACTACACAGTGTTACTTCTGCAGTATTCTATTGGTCAGACAAGTGACACAATTGGCTCTGATTCCATAGAAGAGGAAACCGACACTGCTTCTGGATCAGCTGCAAGATATGGTGGCTATTTTTGCCATCCTCTACAATTGGGTGGTTGAATTGGGCTCCAGGCAAAATACTTGTTGATAGGAGGGACACAGAAGTATGTAATAAGCTAGATTGTACCAGTCAGTGACCTGTGCCACTCTGCAGCAAAGGCTTATCAGTCTGCAGCTAGATGAGAACAGCAGAAAGAGTGCAGTGTGTATGTGCAAGTGATGGAGGTGCGGGTGGAATAGGGTTAGCAAACTCCCCTTCATCCTGAGAGTGTTGTTCCTCCCTTTTATGAAATGAAAGGAATAATAAATGCTCATTATTATTTGTAATATTTCTTCTTGGCAGAACAAAAAGTCCACAACAACCTTATGCCTTTCCCTAACAGTTATTTTGTATTTTACTAATCCTTGGAATCTTGTCAAGAATCTGGGCCTCACTAGATTACTAAAATTGAAGAGTCCCAGAAAAGAGAGATGGCTGGCCATAGACCTGTCCAAATCAGGAAGGCTCCTCAGTGGAGGTAGAAGCCTGATTTGGCTGAGGATGGCTAGCATTTTGTGATGCATATTTGAAAAAACAAAGTAATGTCCACTTTGGAATGTTTATGCAACATAAGCAATTCCTTTCAGATGGAGCACCTGGCCCCATCACTTCAGAGAATTCAAGCTGAGAAACACTTTCAAAGGAAAAGCTATCTTGCTTGTAAATTGAAAACCTGTTTTAATTCTGCCATAAAAGTACTTTCACCAGATTGACTTATGCATTATTGGTCCCATGATGCCTGCCAAATAAAGCCCAAATTCTTTCTACAGACATTTAAGCTCTCCATGATACAACCCCACCATTTTTCCAGCTTCTATACCATCTCTTCCTATACACACACACTTACCTCATTCTAATGCGGATGTGCTATATGAACTTCTCTCCCTCACAGTGCTCATTTTCTACACGGCCTTTTCCTGGAAGGTCTCATACCTGATTCATCCAGCAGTGGCAATGGCTACATTTTGTTCAAGTGGTGTTTGGTTCTGCTGAGACTGCTACCACCCTGGTGGCAAAGATCCTGTCTTCCCTGTCTCTGTGTTCCCCACAACATGTAGCACTTTGAAGGCATTGGGTTGATGGTGAAAGAGGCCAGAGGCCAGGGTTATGTGGGGTAGTAAAACAATGGAGCTTGTGCAAAGGGGAGCTTCGCCTCTCCCTAAAAGGGGCAAACACTGCAGCAACCCCCAGCCCAAGGAGCTAGTTATGTATCTCTATGCTGCCTGTTTCTCAGTGCTCTCACACTGGAGTCCCACTGAACTTGCAGTCCAACAGGATGTGCCCTTGAGTGTCTGGGCATATTGTTAAAGTCCTGAAAGTTTGTTAAAATGAAAGATGCTCACTGCTCATGCTGGTGACTTTGCAGGGGAGATGAGGAAGCTGACAGTGGTGATGTTTATCTTGTGTGCTCCCTTCTCAAGCTGACTCTGTAGAGAGGGGCTGGGAGTGTCCTAGACAGTGCCCTTGTTTTGCTTTCCTGGGGATGCCATAGCAAAGAGCCACGAAACAATACAGTGTTCTTTCACAGTCCCTGAGGCCAGGAGTCTGAAAGCAAGTTGTGGGCAGGACTGTTCTCTATGGGAGAATCTGTTGTGTGCTTTACATTTAGCTCCGTCATCCACTCAGACCTCTACCTCTGTCACATGTCTTCTTTTGTGTGTCTGTTTCCCCTTCTTGTAAGGGTACTGGATTAGGGGCCCACCTACTCCAACAAGAACTCATGGTAACCTATAATACCTGCCAGTAACCCTATTTCCAAATAAGGCCACATTTTGAGGTTCTAGGAAGGATATGAATTTGGGAAAGGGAGTCACGGTTCCATTCAGTACAGGATGGATTCTGTAAGAAACTGGCTGGAAGAGAGTCTGTGCCCTCCGGGGCCAGCAATGAAGCTGGGGCCCAGTGTTTATTCAGCAAGTGCAAACCAGTCTGATTGGAGGACTAGGCTTGGAATTAGAAAATTCAGGTCTAGCCCTTTTCTTCAGACACAGTGTGTCTTCTCTTGGTCCCTCCTCTTCCACATGGAGAAGATAATGCACTCTCTTCCCTAATAGGGTTAGGGTTAAGAAAATCCACCCGTGCCCATGAAAACACTCCATCGCCTGTAAGCAGTGCGTGTGCACATGATGAATGGCTCTCTGTTTCTGGCTGTCCAGGAGGTGACTTTGTGTGTTAGGTTCAAAAATTTGCAAGAGGTTCTGGGAGCTATTTGATGGATCCCAGGCCCTGGGCTCCCTCCCAAATACCTCCCAGTATTCCGTGAACCAAGAGACCAGATGGCTTGTAAGCAACAGAAATATATTCCTCGGAGCTTTGGAGGCTGGGAAGACCAAGATCAAGGTGCTGGCAGACTTCAGGTCTGATGAGGGTCTGCTTTCTGGAAGGCTGACTTTTTGCTGTAACCTTGTATGGTGGAAAGGGTGAGCTCCCTGGGGTCTCTTTTATAGGAGCACTAATTCCATCAGGAGGACTCCCCTCCCGTGATTCAGTTGCCTCCCAAAGCCCCCATCTCCTAGGACCCTTACCTTGGAGAGTTAGATTTTCAATTCATGGATCTGTGGGGACACCAACATTTAGACAATAACAAATGGTGATCTTAACTTTTCATACATCTACAGTGTTAATATTTCATCCCATGAGTTAGCAGGACAACTATTATTTCTAACTGGGAGCCAAAGACACTAAATATCTTGCCCAAGGTCTGTAGTTGATTGCAAAACAATCCAGATGCCTCAATTCCAGATCCAACACAGTTTTTGAACTAGTACCTTGATCTATTTTCAGGAAGCTATGGATCACTTCACCCTCACCCTTGCCTTGGATTTGTTTGCCCAACCTGAAACACCTTTCGCTACCTGCCTGTGGGGCCAAGCAGGCACAAGACCTGTGCTGGCACATAGTAGGTGCTCATTAAACAGGATTTTCCTCTTTTTGCCCTTTAAATTTGTACATCTCTGGTCTCAGTTCTTCAGTTGCTACTTGCTGGCTATTGGAGCTATCTGGACATATAAGTTCCATCCCACAGAAGTATGCACTATTCTTCACATGTGGTTTCCATATCCCTCAGCACAATACTGGGCCCACAGAACCAGTCAGCTTGTCAGATGGATGGCCTCAAACAGGGCTGACAGCCCTGCCCTCGCTAGCTTCCCCTCTGTTCCTGGACTTCCCACCTGGACACATGCCCAGCACTGACTCTGCATCCCACACATTACTCCTCTGCGCACAGCTTCAACAAAGCTTCCGCCGCCCCATTTCCTCTGTACTGGCCAGCTTTCCTATTGCTGGGACAAAATAACTGACACCCACAATTTAAAGAAAGAGAAATATATTGTCCTTATAGATTCAGAAGCTCTAGTTCAAGGTTGGCTGGGTCCAAGACAGAAACAACATGGCGGAAGGGCATAGGGGAGCAAAGCTGCTCAGATCATGGCATAGAGGAAGCAGAACACAAAGGGAGAGCGTGGGCAAGAGATACCCCCGCCAGCGGCACGCCCCAGTGGTACAGCTCCGGGTGGGCCCCACCTCCTCACGGCCCATTCAGCTGTGAACAGCAGTGGTTAGTCCACTCATGAATGTGGCACCCCCTGACACAAGCGCCCCTGTGGAGTCTCTTAATCCAGTCAAATCACACCACCTTTCATCCATGGTTGGCCCTTCTTTGGGGAGGTGCCCATGGGCCAGGAGATAGGTTTGAGAATCAGAGAATCCGGTAGGTAAAAGGAACTGGGGATATCATTTAGATCTGCAGTCCCAAGCCCAGATGCTCTTCAAACTGGGGAGCTTGATACAAATCCATGTCACCAGGTCTCCTCCAGAGGGCAGTCAGCACCCAGCAGGCTGTTTTTTTTTTTTTTTTTAAATCAGTGTTCAGGTCATTTCTAGGTAGTTGACAAAGAACCCCAATTTAGGATCCACTGATGTAATTCAGCCTCTGTATTTGGTGGATGTGAAAAATGAGGGTCATAGAGGCCAGGTCTCCTATCCCAGGTCAGCAGTGCAGTAATCATGAGACTAAAACTAGATCCCAGATTTCCGACTTCCAGGATGATGGCTTTACTGATAAGTGTGTTCATTGGCTTTGCTATGTTTCTAGAAGGAGAAAAGGTGATAGTGGGCAATATGGAATCCAGTGATGCAGATGGGTTGCTTTGTTCTTAGAGTCAGAATAACAGAAAGGCAGACCGTGGTTCCAGTCCTGTAAGATGAAAATAATGACAGAGCTCAGCCTCTGGAGGTCAAGATAATCATGTAAATCCCAGGTCCTGGCATGCAGCAAGAACCAGAAGCCAGGAGTTCAGTCTTTTTGAAGCCAGTGAAGCAAGGCCCAGTGACTCCACTTACCCATATGATGTTGATGAAGGAGTCTGCAGGCAGGTCAGGATCTCCAGTGGCCACTGCACTGCTCTGCAGCAGAGTCTCCAATTCGGGGCTTAGTGAATGTCAGGGTGAACATGAGGGCATGGGCACGGGACCCCCGGCATTCCAGATCCCAAGATTCTCATCCCCTCATCATCTACCACAAAATTCATCTTCATCTGGAAAACACTACTCAAGTCTCCACCTCCCCTTCTGAGGTACTCAAAGGAAAGACCATGAATCACTTTTACCAAACTCCCCTTTTTAGGGCATGTCCCAAATTTTTACTGCCCTCTGCTTTATGTCATTATAATTGAACTGATCAGCAAGGAGAACAGGCCCCCTTTTTTTTGCAGGGGAAGGGAGACACTCACAAAAGTCCAAAATTATTATTGTTTACAGCTCACAGGAAACGCTTTTTAAATTTGACCTGCCTTCAGTAAAGGCATCAGCCAGTTTCCAAGGAAAGCTCAGGCCAAAGAGCCGTCCCTGATGTGGAGGGAAGTTACTTAGCCCTTGGAGGTGGCCTGTGGTCAGCAGAGTCCAGGAGCAGTTGCCAAGGATAGAATCCACCGTCAACAGAACGGGAAGCGAGGAAGGCTCTTGCAGAGCACAGAGTGCTTCTGTGCGTCCTCTCTGCATCGTTGGCTCCTTTTACCCACTGCGAGGCCAGGTGACCTTTAATGCCGGGGGAAGGAGAGGAGTTCCCAGCCATCCTGATGGCAGCCCAGTGGACGTACTCCAGCTGCTTTGAAGAAAGTGACTCAAATGTTCAGGGGTTCAGTTTCTTCTGTCCCAGGAGTCTGACTCTCCACCTTCACCCAGAGTCTGATAACACTTTAGAGACTGGTGGCAGAAGCCAACATCCAAGTGGGGCCAGAGCAGACAGGTGTGAACCCCACTCTAGGTGTCACCGCCATCTTGTTTGCCCTTGGGAAACTCATTTATCCCCAGTCTCTGCACGGATTTCCTTTGCTCTCCTGATGTTACCGTTCCTTCCTGGTGTTTCACTCAGAAGACTGGGCTCTGGGGTCCAGCAGGCCTCTGGCATGGACAGCAGAACTACACAGAAACTGGAAGCGCCTCAGGTCTGGGGCCTTGATTTTATGGATGAGGACAGAGAGTCACAAAGAAGGGGGAGGACTTGCCAAGGCTACAGAATGGAATTACAGAAAGGACATGGTAGTAACACTTACTTACATATGTTGTTAAAAAAAAAAAAAACGAGTTTGCATCTGTACAGCTTCTTCTGATCTACCCTTGAGAAGATGTGCTGGCTCCAGTAGTTAAACTCTGGCAACCGTGTCACCTGACAGACAGGGTTGGGAGGACCCTCCTGGGGTGATATTCTTCTCGTGCTCTGGGTGAGCCACTGTGTTCTCCATTGCATGGTGGCCCACCTTCATGCTGTAGAGTGTTACTCTGGCAACCGTGTCACCTGACAGACAGGGTTGGGAGGACCCTCCTGGGGTGATATTCTTCTTGTGCTCTGGGTAATTGGAGTGTATCTCACTTCTTCAATGAGCTTGTGCCTGCGAGAGGCTGGGGCCTCGCTAGATATCAGCACACCTAAACAGTGGCAGAAGATTGGCCATGAAGTCCCAAGGACTTGGCCTACAGCTGCTACCAGGGCTCTTGGGCATATTGCCTCAGTTTCCTCATCTGTAAAACAGGGATGATAATACCGGGGCATTATCATCCTAGGGATGTGACAAATTTTACATAATAAATTTAAACAATATTCACTGGGGTCTTTTTTACTTGCTAAAGTTCTATACAAGTTACCATTACTATACAAAAAGGGAAAAATATCTAAAACACTAGGAAGCCTTATTTCCCATTTAGAGATCTCCCCACCAGGTCCCAGCTCAGCCTGTTATCACATCCTTTCAGCATCCTTCACCCCAACCCCTAGCAGTAGCCTTTCTCCAAACCCTTCGACTCACATGTGACCCTGAGTTGCAGTTTCTCTGTATAATGCACATCTGTCCTGTCCTTGTTGGAGGGCAGGGCAGCATCTTGTACTCTTTAGGGCTTTTTAATTGACACATATCTTTACATATTTATGGGGGCAGTACAATAATTTAATACATGTATTTAGTGTATTCATCAAATCAATGCAAAGATCAAATCAGGGTCAGGGTAATGAGTATGTCTACCTCCTCAAATGTATATCATTTCTGCGTGTCAGGAACCTTTAGACTCTTCTTCCTTTTTTGAGATGTACTTTAGGATGTTGTAGAGGATAATCACCCTGCTCTGCAGCAGAGCACCAGAACTGATTCCTCAGCTCTTTGGTACCTGTTATCTGATCCCATTCTTATCTTTTCTCCTATGAGACCAATTTTCTTAGCCTCCACATATGAGTAAGAGTAAGAACAAAGTCCCTTGCTCAGACACGCCTTCATCCTTTAAAGGTAAGAAAACCCTACACCAGAGAAAACACCAGGTCTGCATCATCTCCATGTGTCTGATACTAAGATGTTGGGGGGCACTCTTTCCCCTGACACCCAGCCTCTTCAAGAACTGTAAATGAGTTTCTGTCTCTTGCAGCCATACACTGTGGCTCTTCATCCCCAGACTGTCATGTGAGGCTGCACACTGAGCTGCATGGGCTACACTTCAATGGAAATTCGGCCTGATTTTCCCAGATCTAGTCTGAGACCATAATCTGAAATAAGCATCTCATGCCTGGGCTGCAAGCTGACAGGGAGATAGAGGAGCATTTGTCTTCCGTGTTTATGAGCTTGTGCTTTTCTGACTGGGTGAAACTGAGCTAGTTTTAATGTGCTTAAATGGCTGATAAAGGTAGAAGCCCGAGTAGCTGTGGGATAAAGAGGCAGAGGGAGCAGTGGTGTATGGAAATAGCAAATAGCGTCCATCAACAAGGGCACCTTCCAGTGCAAGGGCTAGAAAACTGGACTCAAAATGGTTTCAACAATAAAGACATTGTGTCTCACATAGAGGAAGCCCCAATTTAGGGTGGCATTGATGTCAAGTAATTCACTAGTTCAACAAGATACTCAGACCCCAGGTCTTTCCACCTTTCCTCTTTGCTACGTTCAGCATGTTATTCATACCCTCAATGTGTAGTCCTCATGGTCAACAAGATAGTCTCCTCTGATCAGACTAGACTGGTTTGTAGCCAGCGGTGCTCCACACAGACTGGTGGCCAGGTTTGGCCAGCAGGGGAAGGTCCACATAGCAGCCACATGTCCAGACTTCCATCCATGGAAATTCAGAGTCCCAGGCCAGGTGTGATCTGAGTGTCAAAGGCTTGCTTATCTTTCTGGATTACACAAGAATAAGACATTCAGTGTAGCCCGAACCAAGTCCCAGTGTACCTACTGATTCAAAGGAGAGTTGAAGTCCAGTTTTCTCTACAACCACAAAAATTGGAGAAATAATTAAATGTAGAATCTTAGCTCTACTGCTCACTAGTTGAATGGCTTTATGGTAGATTCCCTCACTTCTTTGATCAGTTTTCTCAGGTATATAAGGGAGATAATCGTTTGTATTTATCATAGATAGAAGCTATTAGTATTAGATCTAAAATATCCAAGTTTAAACTGTTGTTAATGACAGCTACAATGCAGATGATGGCATTGTATTACTCACTTTCCCTTCACTGGCACAGAGTAACCAACACTCACAACTTAAAAAAGGAGTTTATTTGACTCACTGCTTCAGAGGGTTCAGTTCATGGTCATCTGGCTCTAAGGCAGGAAGCTCATGGAGGATGGGCACGGTGGGGCAAAGCTGTCAGCCTATGGCAGCCAGGAAGCAGAGAGGAAAAAAAGAAGAGGGAGAGAGAGAATGATATCCAAAGCCATGCCCTCAGTGACCAACTTCCTCCATTGAGGTCCTGCATCCTAGGAGCATCATCAGCTATGAACTCACCACTGGTGAGTGTAGTGCTCCACAATCCAATCACCTCCCAAAACCCTAATCTCTGAGCATATGAGACTTTGGGGGACATTTTAGATCTAAACTGTAACAGGGGTGGTGGTGGTGGTGGCAGTTGTGGTAGTAATAGTGATAATAACAGTGTTACTGAAGTAGTGGTGGTAGTGGTGAGAGGAGGAGGAAAAAGGAGGGGAAGGAAGAGTAGGAAAATGAGGGAAAAAATATTGGCCCTTCCTTCTTCATGGGGGGCCATGAGACACAACATGAACGTGATTGAGAGAAGGACCTTGTAAACTGTCAAGTTCTACCCAGTGAGTTGTCACTGTGGTGATCACACATAGTTGCGAAGCCACCCAAATCCGTGGAAATTTTGCTTCTAATAATACTGACACTTCTCCTTCACTTTCGCTCACCAAAGCTGAAATAAATCATGTCAGCAGATGTTGGATTGGCCAGTTCCCAAAGACATGGAGACAATGTGTGTAGCCGTGGGCCTTGGGTCTCTTGGTCACTGGAACCTATTCCTATAGATCCTAGGGCCAAGGAGGGAGGTGAACATGAATGTTTGAAACACATGGAACCCAGAAAATAGAATTCAGACAAGTTTTTGGTATTGCTTTTTTAAAAAAATGGCTTTCACTACATCACTCAATCCCACCCCAGCTCCTATGAGCCCAACCCCAGGCCTGTAAGAAGCGCTCCATGTCTCAGCCATATTGCTTTCTCTCCTTTGTTCAGAGACAGCCCAGCAGACCCTCCCCATAATAAAGGCTATTATGGTCCTGGAAAAAAAATGGCTTTGACAGCAGAAAGCCAATGAGGAACCTCAAGTCTCTAGGATTTGTCAAAATGAAGAGGCTCAAAAGAAGGCAATGGGGGGCACCAGAATCAGGACCTCTGGGGAGGGTAACAGAGGCACAAGGCAGAGACACTATGCCCACTCTACACAGATGTGCTATGGCAGGGGCAGGTGTGAGGCCCACAGCAGTGACAGTGCTGCCATCGGAGTCACAATGCTGTGTGGTTTCTAATTTTCAAAATCACTCAAGGTTAAGTGTAATTATTCCCACTCCACTGGGGAAGAAACCAAAATTGAGAAAGATGACAGAGCCTGTCACAGGAAAAGTTCAGTCCAAGGTGTATGACTCCAGAACCCCTTTTCTGTAACATTTTGCCTTTCATTAAAAATACCTCTTAAGGGCCAGGGTTTTAGCTCGGTGGTTCTGCCACCTGTATTACAAGCGCAAAGACCTGAGTTCAATCCCCAGTACCAAAAAAAAAAAAAAAAAAAAAAAAAACTCTCATGTGGAAAGAGTAGGGGAAAGGAAATAAGGGAAAAGAAAAATTATGAAAAAATGATAAAATGGAAATAAAGTTTTTGTAAATAGAGAGGGGTGGAGGGGGTGAAGGGAGGGCAGGGGTATGGGGAAAAAATGAGAACCAAGACCTGTTGTGTAAAGGTACAAGATCCCAATGATGAATGTAACTGTACTGTATCCCTAAAAAGTACCAATAAACTCAATGAAAAATAAAAAATAAAAACAATAAAAAAAAAATACCTCCTAACCAAAAGCGACAAATACACCTGCTTCTGCCCTGCAAGGGCTTGGTCAAATAATTTTGAATAATAAAGCCACCTAGATGTCCAGCCAGGAAGCTGCCTTAATACCTGAACAACCAATGGTGGGGCCAGAATGAGTGGGCCATGGGATGAGGTAGAAAGATGCTCCTGTTTCCTGGAACCCGGTGTTGGTCTAGCTGCTGAAAAGAAAGCAGGAAAGTAGTAGAAAGTTTAAAGCCACCACTGTATCACCCTTCCTCCAATTGGAAAATTACTTACTAGCCCACAGGTCACTAAGGAAATGCCCATGGTCCCCAGGAGTAATTCAGCCATGATCGGTAATATCTGTCACCCTCTCCACTCCATTACTCCCAAAGAAAACATTTCTAGTAATTCAGCCATGATCGGTAATATCTGTCACCCTCTCCACTCCATTACTCCCAAAGAAAACAGATTTCTTTTTTTTTTTTACCTTGGAGAGGAAAGAGCTGTGGCCATTCTCTGACAGACAGAGATGCTTGATTATAGGAGGGCAGCCTCACATGAGAACAAGGGGGCTGGGATGGAGAAGGCCAAGTGGAGAAAGAAGAGACTGTCTTCTCTGACATTCAGGCTTTCTTTCCCCTCCAAGAAGGTGATGCAAGCAGCAATGTGGCAAATGTTGATTTTCAAATCGAAACAGAGGAAGAAAATTGCCACACCTGCCCTTTTAGGGGTTTGCACAAGATTGGATGTGGCCCCACAGTGCGCAGTGGCCTGTCATCTCAGGAGCTGCCCGGGGAAGTTCAGCACAGGTTGAGTATCTGGGCCAGGGCAGGGAACTGCAAAGTCCCAAGGGAATCAGCAGAGCAATACGCCGATGTCTGGGCTGCCCACGCAGTGAGCACCTGTGCCTGGGAGCGGGGGCAGCTGAGGCCAAGCTGGTCTCTAGGGAAAAAGACTTAAGTGCAGGAAATTGGTAAGTGAAGAAGTCACTTCGATTCAGCATCATGAGCAAGCACAAAGAAATGGATCTCTATGGGTGGGTGGATGGGTGGTTGTATGTGTGTGTGTGTACTGAGCTACTGACAAACCAGTGAAACTAGCACCGTCTCAACTCACCCAACTGCAGTTGCTACTGTGCTCAATAAGTAGGTAAATCATTTTTTGCAAAGCTGCCTTGATCTTAGGCCATTATGTGATTGTTCTGGCCCTTTATCCCGCGTAGAATCTGTCTGGACCATCTGAACCATCAGGCACCCGCTTGTTTAACAAGGTTTCTATGGCGAAGTCTTTGACATTACCCACCTCCCTGCCCAGCCTGCTTCTTCCCTGTTGGGATCCCAGCATCTTCCCAGGGTCCCACCACCGAAGACAGTGCTTTCAGCTTTCTAAGCATCCACCCTGTTATACATCTAATATAGGTTCAAACCTGACCCCACGAATTTTAATGGAGAACTGTAAAGCATTGAGAAGACCTTTAAAATACCAAAGAATGCTTCTTTTTCATTATGGTAAAATGAATAAAATAAAATGTGCCATTCTACATTCTAAGTATGCTATTCAGTAACATTCATTACAGTTGCAATGTTATGCACCCATCACCACTATTTCCAAAGTTTTCCATAGCCCCAAACGAAAACTCTGTGCTTATTAAGCAGGAGTTCCCCATTCCTCCCTCTTCCCAGCCACTGGTGCTGACAGCCCCTAATCTACTCTCTGCTTGTCAAGTCTAGGTACTTCACGCAAGTGGAACGCATATTTGTTCTTTTATGACTGGCTTTCACTTAATATGCCTCTTCCATGATGTGCCATGTATGAGCATTTCAGTCCTTTTTTAAGGCTGCAAGGCATCCTGTCATGCATGTGTTCTACATTTTGTTTATCCATTGCTTTGTGGAGTGAAAAATAGCTTCCTCTTCCTCTTCCTCTTCTTCTTTCTTCTTTCTTCTTTCTTCTTTCTTCTTCCCTGAATTTCAGACACTAGTGGAGACCAAGGTGGAATAAAGACTTTAGTGTGGGATTCCTGCTGCCCACTCACCCACCACATCTTGGGGGTGGCCCCTTTTCTCCCCAGTGGCTGCTGCTATGCACAGTGGCCACAAAGAGGGACAGCCACCCTGTAGGAGAAGAAACACCACATCCACTGTCAAGGAACCCCAGTTCTCATCCCTGGGGCTACATGTGGGCCTTGGACACTCCATCTCTTCTGTACAACAAGGAGGGGGAATGTGTACCCTTCTGTCCCAGCTTTAAACATTCTCTAGGTCTGTCAGTGTCTCAGAGCCCGGTGTGGGAAGGTGACTTGGGCAAAGCAGAGTCTCAGGAAGTATTAGTGACGCATGGAATGAATGCATGACAGAAGAACTGGGGGGTGAAGAGCAGAGGTGTTACCGCTTCTTGGCTGGAGAACAGACGGGAGACTGTATTTTGATGTCAGGTTGAATGGTACTTAAGTTATGGCTACATAGTGCTGCATGAAGTATTACTGTGTTCATTGTCTTTGTATCTTGTACTGAGAGGAAACTGTATAACTGAGCTGCTCATCAATTCTGTTTGGTGTGGAATTCTTAGCAGCTTTGATAAATACACTTATATAAATTAAAGGAGGTAAGTACACACAGGACCCTTCAGTAGAAATTCTTACAGCTAAGTTCTGCTACACAGGAGATCTAAGTTATGTAGTGTTCCACACAGGAAGGTGAGCATCTCACAGTTTGTGACCCATGCTGCAGAACTATGCACACGCAAATAGACATTTTATTCCCTCTGTAATTGCACATGTCCTAGGAGATATACACTGGCATGGCTTCTGATCACAAGGAGTTTGCGTTCCTCCTAAAGCCCAAATATTAATAATCAAGTCAAAAATGGCTATTTTTATTGTAATAGCTATTTGTACGTATGGTGATCCTTGGAATGACAAGGCAAGGAAATGAAGAAGAGCTGTTAGCTGGATCCATTCTATGTCCTGGAATCTAGAGGTGCCTTAGCCAGATCTTCATACCAACCAAGGATCAGCATCCTCACTTACCATAGGATTTTGGAGTGATTTTGAAAGTCATCCAGCACTTTAGAAGTGGTATTCCAAGTTACAATACAGAATCACAAAAGCAGTAATCTTATGCTGAACCCAGTACTTGAAGTTAACAAACGTCTTCCTTATCAGTCAGTAATAGGGAGCTATATGTTCTGTCCACATCTCAAAATATTGGTTCCCTGGACTCTAGTACACTTGGTCAGGACCCCTAAACAACTCAGTCCACAGGATTAATACGGTGCCGCCCTAGTTCAGGAGGAGGTGGAATGGCAGAGTTCCACACTCAGCCTTCCCCCTACCTGTACCTGCTCTCAGGGTAGCCTGGGGCTTTCTGCAGCACTGTATATGTTTTTAAAGTCCTATTTTATATGAGGAAATAGGCCTAGAGAAGTCAAGAGACTTGCCCAAAGACACACAACCAGGTGGTACTAGAAACAAGATCAATGATTATTCCTACTAAAACATTGTTGAATGTCTGTCCTCTAGCTGTTTATAATGCAGTAGGAAGGGTAGCACATGTATACATGAGAAGGTTCATAGGAAACTAAAACAGTTGAGCTCCTCAGGTACTAAGGAGACATCATAATTCCCAAAAACTATGGCTCTCTCTTCACTCAACTCTGATAAATATTTCAAACATGGATGCAGTCAGGGGCCCACAGATGCAACTGGTGGAGCTAATAAATGAGCAAGATGAGTGGAAAGAAAAATAGAAAAAGATGACAATATGAAGCAAGAAAATGGAGAAAAATAGTATTGTGTTGGAAGAGAAAGTGTTAGGAAGAAGAGAGAAGCCAATCTGCCAGGCAGGTGGGGATCCCCCATTATCAGAGGAGTGGGGTCCTCCAGATGCCCTGGGAAATCCACTCTGGCCAATTTGCAGTGCAGAGTCTGTAAGATTTGCTTTCTTTCTTCAGTTTTTAACATCTCCTCTACCATTCCCAGCCTTAACACAGAATTTTAGTCCCTTCTAGTTTGGATTCCACAGTTTCTCCATTCCCACGATCATAGACTGCTGATCGTTGGGTGCCTTCCCAATGAGCTCTCTGACTGCTTGGAACTCAGGAGGACATCCAGCACTTGTTTGAAATATTTATCAGAGTTGAGTGGAGAGACTTTGGAATTATGATGCTGTCTACGTACCTGATGAGCTTGACTGTCTTAGTTTCCTGTCAGCCTTCCAATGGGTACATGTGCTACCTTTCCAACTGCATTATAAATACCTAGAAGACAGACACTCAAGTCAAGGAGGGCTGTAAAGGACTATGGGTTCACAGGACTAGCGGCATGACGCTGGCAATACCAGTCTGAACTTGCTGCTCTCTGCCCTATGCTCATTCAACCTTGGATGTTCTATAGCAGTACAATTCATGCTGTGACAGAATTGACCACACTGTTTGAATTGTCCTTTTTTTTTAACTTTTTAGGTAATTCTGTAAGAGCTCCCATGCTCTTACAGAATGAGTAAGAGTAAGTGACCCTCCCCTTTGCAACATTCAGTCAGCATACTCCAGCAGTCACAAGGTGCCTGGTGGCTGGGTCCAGACTTGTCAATGATAGGCAGCTGCCCCTTCTCTGAATTTTTTTTAAATTATATCTTGCATCGGAAAAGGTACACAAAACCACCCATGTACATAGTCCCAGGTGACATTACAAGCAAGCCTTTCCATGACTTCTTCTACTTTATGAAAGCTTGCCTTCTTTGGAGTAATGTCTTGTCCATTCCACCAGTAGAGCTTCAGTTGCCTTGGTTCTTTTTCTTCTAGGCTTAAAATAAAATTAAATATTTCTTGGGTAAGGAGCTGAATTGAGAATCTCTGGCGAGTGAAGAGCGCCATGTGTTTTAAGGGACCACCAGTAGCTTTGTGAGCTTGGTGATAGGTTTTAAGTTCAACCAGGGAGATTAAATGCTTCATTATCTGAACAAACTGTACATCCATCACGAACTGTTTGGGGTTGACCTCTTTGCTGAATGGGTCACAGTGGGGATTGTTTTTCTCAAATTGTGTGTGATCTGTGTAAGCCTCTTTCACAGTCTTCATAAGTGCTGTGATGCCTGGCTCTTTGCAGTTACTGTGATAGAAGAGGGCTTCACCCTCCAGCTCCACTGCTCTAAGGGAGTTCCAAGCCTGGTAGTCTTGAACACGATCCCAGCATGCTATCTGCTTGAGCTGTGCCGTGAGATCCTCAGTGCCGAACTTCACATCTGTACCTTTCTCTAGCCAGCCCTCTGGCTCCAACTTCCTCCATCAATAGTTTGTTACAGTCTTCCCACATTTTTTTGAGTCTGAAGTCTCCATTTGAGCTGATGTCTCATCTGAATTCTCAGTTTTGGTGTGTTTTCCTGATAGCGCCCTCTTGTCCAGTCACTGTGCTCCTGGTGCATCCCATGGGGTTCTCCTTCTCTAAATTCTTGTCCACATGCCTTCTTACTGACTCCTGGACCACAGGAGCTCTATGTCAGATCCCTTAGCAACTTAATGTGGACAGTCTAAACCCTGCCAGGTGTTTGGGAATCAACAGGGGCCAGTGAAAGAGGTATCTCTCTACCCAGGAGGCAAGACAGGCTGAAGGGAACTTTGGACTGAAGGTCAGGAGGTCTAGTTTCCTGTTCTTATCATGTGTCTCTTTGGCCTCAGTATCTTATCGTATCCTAGTTTTCAGGTGAGCAGGGTAATTAGAAAACCTGTGAGATTCCTTTTATCACCCAGACTCCATGATTTCAAACCAGGTCCTGTAACTTCTACCTGCAGATAAATTCTCTTGCTGTGGAGGGACTTTCTCCAGGATGAGGTTGCCGGTGGGCTGGCCATTCAGTTGCAGCTGGGTAGCAGTTGTTCTTTGCTGGGTGGGAGCCAGGCTCAGCTCTTCTCCTTAGTCAGCATGCTTTCCCAGGGCATTCTCATTTGGCCTTGCCCTATCACCCAAACTGCCCTGAGCCCTGACTCTGGCATCTCGTGGCCAGTATTGGAGTATCTCCGATTCAGCAGGTCCCATTACTGCTGTGTCCATCTTCTTCCCAATCCCCTCTTGCTAAAGGTCCCTCTTCAGCACGAGTCATCACCATCCACATGGTCACACAAACTAGAAACCCCAAGGAAGGTCAGGAAGTGTGCCTCTTCTCTCCCATTGCCTGTTCCCTCAGCGCCATGTGCAAGGAGAGACCAAAGTAGATACTTATTGTCTTTCAAATCCACCTGTGTCTCACCAGTCCCAGTCCCACTGCCACTACCTTGGCTCGTGCCTCTGCGACATCACTCCAGGTCACTTCTCACCGCCATCCTCATTCTCCAGCCAGCGTACCTCTAGTGCAGTCTTTCCCAGTCTCCTTGGAATGGAACCCAAGCCTCCAGGTGACCACAGAGCCTCTGGCGATCTTGAGCCTGTCCCCCCCCCCCCCCGGCCTGTTCCCTCAATGCCCTTTGCTCCAGCCAAAGCAAATATGTGGCTTCACTGTCTCATCAGTTCTCCCTCCACCTGGATGCCTGGCCTGTGCCCAAATTCTGCCATCCCCTAACCTCCTGTCCTGGAAAATTCTTTCTCCTCTGAGATTCAATCAAATGCCCTTACTCTAAAAGCCTTTCTTAGCCAACCATGCTTATCTCCTGAATACCACTCACCCATTGTACTGGAATCATCTGACCCTTTGCACCCTTCCCGTCACCACTCATGTACTAGGAGATCTTGGGGATCCTTTTCTGAGCCCTTTTCCCAAAGCTCCAGCACCCAGCACATGCAAGAATGTCTGTGAGTGATTGAATGTGTGGCTAAGGTGGTCTTTAAGGAGGTCCTTCTGCATCTCTGTGTTATGTGCCAGTGTTTGGAACACATATCATGTGGCATGGAGTAAGGAATAAGCTTTACTGGGAAAAGTTATATAAGCCAAAGCTCAATAAGAAAAGTCACAAGTTCCCCAGTCCTCCATCCCACAAAGTGGTGTGTCAAGTCCAGGATACTGCTAAGCCCAAGAGTCTGCATCCCAAGGGAGATTCTACTGTCCCCATGGCCCTCATTTTTTATAGGCAAATTAAGCAAGGGAAAGTGATCTTGTGGATGAGGAAATAAACAGACTGCTTGGTGCCAGGCAGTCTGGATTGGGGATGCCAACTGCTTATGAGAGGCTGCCTGGGAATGCCAGCTTCCCAGCATACAGGGTCCTCAGAGCCTTTGAGACGTGGCTGTTCTCCCTATAAGGGAAGAAGAGATTTTGAGATTAGTATCTGTCTCCAGAAAGTTCATTGTCTAGACAGCCCAGAGGGAACTCCAGGTTCGGGTTCTGACACTGTACCTGCTTTTACAACTTTAGTCATGGATGTTTGAGAGGATGGATGGACAGATGGATGGATAAATGGATGGATGCAGGCATACATGGGCAAGTGAAGAAAAGTGTAAAAAAGCACGTGAATGCATGAAAGCATCTGGCACCTAGTGGCAACCAACTTGTGTTTGGTTTCTGGGGGTACATACGGGTACCCGTTATTTGGTGCTAAATATGAAATTTCTGAAGTGTCATGGGGGTGGTGTGAGGGGCCTGGGACTGAGTGTTGAACAGTTCCTCCTTCCGTGAGGTCCTCGGGTTACATCAGGCCTTTTGTAACATGCCTTCCTTTTTATCACTGTCCTGATACATTCTAAACCTACATTGCCTAATTTGAAAAAGTTGATGCCCCCCACAGTGTGGACTTTTCCTAAGTCACAGTCCCAAAGCAGCCACAACCCCAAACCAATTTTATGTTACTAAAATGGGTAGGAAGTAAAGGATGTGTCTATCTCTGAGATGCTGATTAGATCTGGGCCTTTATTAAATATGTGTGCCAGTGGTTCTTAAATGTCCAGGTGCCTCTCACACACCTGGAATTGTCTGTAATGCACACTGCAGGAGTTCTTGGTACAGCCCATAATTCTGCAGTTTTTTCCTCAAACTGCTTCAGCTGGAGCTGGGCACAGTGAGGCCAGTACTCACTGCACATCCAGGGGTGGGGCACAGGGTGCCCGTCCTGCAGAACCACCCTGTTGGGCTCCCAATACCCCGGGCTGGGGCACACTCCCAGCAAGCTGGGCAGGAGGAGGTGGGACTTCTCTCTTCCCTCTCTGAGATGAGGGTGGACTGGGGGAGGAGGATTGGAGGGTTGAAGGGTTCTGCACTGAGTGCCTTCTAGGGGTGTGAGGAGCCTGCCATGCTTTGGAGTACCTGCACCTGAATGCAGTGCAGATGGGTGTTCTGGGGCTCCCCGGGGAGACAGCTGAAGCCCCTGCAGAGGGCATCAGTGGAGCATGAAGAGGAGCAGGCAGCCTTCCCTGGTTAGGCCATTAAGGCTGTGCACTAGGGGTAGGAGAGGAAAGCAATTAGTGGGGAGGGAAGCGGTGAATCAGCATGGGGAGTCGGCTTGCTCTAATTGAGCAAAGAGTCTGTCTTGGCCTCCCAGGGACAGCGCTGCATCCTTAAACACAAAGCCTTTCTCTTAGCAGTGGGAGAAAAGAACTGGCTTTCTCATCTAAGCCTGCCCAGTGCTGGCCCCATCCTCAGACTACTGGTTTTCTCTGCTGAACTGGCCTGTGTCTTTGGAGAGAGTTTTATTTTCTCAGGAAAGAGATTTCAGTTGTCTAGGCCTGTGTGTGAGCAGGTTGCCTGTTTTGGGTGCTATGAAGAGTTCTTCAATGTCTTGATTTCTTCGCGGTTGTGGCTTTACTCTGTTATTTCAGAGAACTCAGCTAGTGCCCTTCCCAGAACCAGGTCTGGGGTTAGTGGCTGCTGAATTCTGGCACAATTTTCCTGCTTCACCCACTTTCTACAATTTTCCTGCTTCACCCACTTTCTCCACGTCTTCTCTGTCTTTACATTGATTCCCAGTAGATCGAGACATTATGAATTCTTTTCTAAGAAGGTGCAATAAAATGTTAACTAGTTAAATGAGGCTTTTCCTTAAAAATGTGAATAATTTCACCTCCCTAATATTTTAACAGGTGACCTTTGATGACATACACATGCATATATTTGTATACATATGTCTTTGAAAAGACATTATATATATGTGGAGATACACACATGCACGTGCACACATACACACACACACACACACACATATATATATATATATCCTAGTAGACTGAGCTCTAATGGTGGAAAAGTTGTTGTTATGGGGTGCATGACTATCCTTGTGAGATCTGCTAATTCAGAATTTTCCAAATCCCTAACCTAACAATTTGTTTTTCTTTCTTTCCTATTTTTGTTTCCTAGGAACGAGTGGAATATCTCTTTCTCATAATTTTTACTGTGGAAGCATTTTTAAAAGTTATCGCCTATGGACTTCTTTTTCACCCCAATGCTTACCTCCGCAATGGTTGGAACTTACTAGATTTTATCATTGTGGTTGTAGGGTAAGTATTGCTGTTTTTCTCCTGTCCCTCATATTACCTATACATACTTTTTTTTTTCCTTCTGTATTCATATCTCTTTTTTTATTTTGTTATAGCTATACTTGCCTTCAGGCACAGTGAAAGGATTTGTTAAAAATCACTTTGAATTCAGATTTTCTCCAGAGAGAGAGGAGCTGTTACCTAAGATGGTTCTTACCACTGCTCCCTTGTGCACTGGAACATGCAAACACACATCCGTGTGCACACATCACACACACATATATACATATAGAGACGTGCACACACACTTCAATCTGAGTGTTCTTAGTGGAACCCAAGTCCTGCATGTCACTGAGGTGATTCTTCTATTTAAGCACTTTTATCCCCTCTCTAGCCACACCTGACCCAGCAAGCTCCTGGCCAATTGCCCTGCCATATACTGATCAGATCAGTCAACTTGCTTGGGAGCGTGCAGTCCGTGGGCACAGGGTAAGGCAGGTGCACAGGATTTCTATGCATATTCCCCTCCCCCTTTCTCACTTCCGCAGTGGTTTTATGCTTTGGTCTTATACTGTAACCCCAAGAAACCAGACTGCTCAGCACAGCTGGCTGAGAAGACTCTGAAAGGCCAAGGTGATGGATAACTAAACCCAGACCGGAGAGACCATCCCCCAAACACCGCTTCATGTTAGTGTAGGACATCAGTAGAAGCTTTAAAACGCAGTGTAGAGAATATTAAATAAAATTTTGAAGTGGTGATGTCCTTATCAAGAAATTGGTGACTGAATGAAAAGATTCTCCACAAAATGTTTGTACCTAACAGGCTTTACATATGCATAATATAAGTTATTAAGATGGAATGGATGAAGTTCCAACAACTCGTGTGTTTTGTAGAAAGGGGTCACCTTTACAGCAGCTCCCACTTCAAGAAAGGACGCCTCCTCTGAGCTAACCTGGTGTCACCTGGAGCCCAGTAGCCCCCCTACACTCATTCTCCCTTGTCCAGGTAGGCTTCAGTGTCAAGGGTAGGATGTTGGAGGCTCTTGTCCCAGGAACCTATTTGGTGAAACCTTCTGTACCATCTCAGTGGAGACCCAGGCCACTGTGAACTTCGCCAGGGCACTCGGTGCTCATTACCTTGGGGGAATGCCTGCTCTTTCCTGTAGGAAATAATACAAGAGCAAATTAAGATTGTTCACAAGTTATTTCCTTGCCTGTGGTCATCTGGAAGGTCATAAGGATTGTTTGGGTTGTGTTGGGGGTTGTCCTGTTTTGTTCTTATGTTGCCTGGCTAATAAGTGACATACTTTGGCCACATGGGTATCAGGGATGTTTGGGTGGCCCAAAGAGCACTAACGTTACTGGTTATTAGTTAGCTGAAGATCTGGCTACAAAGGACTCAGGGTTGGGAGGTACAAGGGCATGATAAGTTTTACCACTTCTGTTCATGACAGAATAAATACTGAGTGGCTAAACAAATGCTTTGAAGAACTCAGTGAACCACAGTAGCGGTCCTGAGAGTGGGTAGTTCCAAACGTCCCTAAGTCCTTTTTAGACTCGGCCTCTTCCTCAAGGCCTCAGTCCCCCGGGGGCCTGCAGTGCATGCATAAACTAGAGCCTGAGAAATGAGAGCCGATGCTTTGGGGCGTGTGGAGAGATGAGGCAATTTGCAAGATGCATTTTGTTTATGCAGAGACATTACATTTTCTACTCATGTTTATGGAAGGAGTTGGATTTGATTCCTTGTGCTCTGCCCCACTCATGGGAAGTTGAGACAAGAAAAATGGCAGCCCTTGAACAGGGGTACTGGGAGGTAGGGCTGAGCCTCCCCGCTCCGTCTCAAGGAGGCTGTGCCTCACTGGCCCACACATGCTCATCTACAGCTTCTTTGTCCCTCACTGCATCCCTTAGTCTGTTGTTCTTCCCACAGGGGGAAGACTGTTTATGGGACAGCCAGCTTCTCCCTGAGGTTTAGGCCATAATAGGGAGGCAGCCAGATATGGCACTGTCCCAGAGACAACTTTGGGGTTTGGTTCTCTTGATCTTACATATGACCACCTGTAGCCTCTAGTTTCTCTTCTGAGTAAGACTTAGGGCTTCTCCATTCAGTCTAAATCTCAGATCATCCCTTATAACAAGAGAAATAGTCCCCCATCACCAAACGGTGTAGCTCACCATCTGTCTCCAACAGGGCCTCTTTTTTCTGTCCACTTTGCAACACTGAATGATATCCCTGTGCTTTCCTGTGTTCCTTGGGAAATGCCTGCTTTCCTTGACCACACTCCATAGCTACCTAGAAGATGTTTTTTTTCTGGCCTCCTACAAATCAGAAAGGGAGTCTGACTTGCCCTGGAAGAAGGCAGGCTT
>NW_022900917.1:64238867-64249102 GCF_012274545.1 Fukomys damarensis | reverse complement strand
TCTCTCCCTCCCCCTCCCTCCCTCCCCCCCCCACCATCTCTGCTTTGCCATTCTGGTAGCATGTGACAAGAGGCATTTCCTTCCCAAAGCAGAAGTCTCTTGGGTAGATGGAACCACTGAAGGTAAGTGGAAGGGACTTCAAAGTCCTCTCAGCCACCTACTCTTGCCCCAACTCAAGACATGAAGACTCTTCAGTAGATCCCCCACTCAGGAGATTCTACCCCAGCCATAAAGCCTTTTGCTTTGTCCTATCTCCTTAGCAATATGGCAGCCTCACGCCTCTGACTCTTGGGCCCTCTTGAGCCTCTTAAAATCTGTAATATAACCAGGCACAGTGATGCACATCTATAATCCCAGCACTCTGGGGAGCTGAGGCAGGAGGCTCATAAGTTCAAACCCAGTCTGAGAAACTTAGTAAGACCTTGTGTCAAAAATAAAATAAAGTAATGTAGCTTAGGGGAAGACCCTGGGTTCAATCTCTAGTGAAAAAAAAAAAGGCTCTAATGCTCTGCTGCAGAACGTCCAAACTCAGCTCCTTTGAAATTCCAGCCAAGCATCCACATCAGAACTCAGTGTTTAGGGAAGAGGGGGCACAAAGCTTTGGTTTCACCTTTACACTGCCTAACTGAGAAGAAACACAGCAGCCAAGAACATCTTCTACACCCATTTATGAGTTTCCTACCCCTTCAAAATTAAAATCAGAAACTTAATAAAGAGTTTCCAGCTGGCAGTAAGGGTTAAAAGAGAAGAAAGTAATCTAATCTCTGCTCCCTTTACTAAATAATATTTTGTGAACATCTTGTACTCCAATAAGCATATTGCTTTTTTCCAGGAACTACTGGGAACAAAATCTGGTTTGGATTTGGACTGTTTGACCAACTTGCAAATTGGTCTCTATTTCCTCAGGTTTCAGGGATCTAGATTTCAGTGGAAAGAACATTTTCCTCACAGAGAAAGAAACCCACTCCCCGATCCTGGTAACTTCTGCCTGGGATTCAAGGCATAGGAATCCAACTGACACATGAAACCATCATACTGGCAAATTGAGTAAAAGAATTTAAGATCTGGGAGATGTTAGATATGGTCTGGCCAAGGTTGCCGATATTTTTTATTTTATTTATGTGTTTATTTACTTTGTTTTGTTTTTGTGGTGCTGGAGGAGGAACCAGAACCTCCCACTTTAGACAAGTGCTCTATCACTCAGCCCAGTCCCCAGTATCTCTCTCTCTCTCTCTCTCTCTCTCTCTCTCTCTGGAATGAGTCAGAGCCTCCTGCAAGCTACACAAATCTTTTTAACCACAGAATCTATTGTTTAAAGAAAGTCTTACTCAGAGGTCCAATACCTAAAACAGATAGAAGGGAAGCTGTTGTGTACAACGTGGGTTAAAGGCACCAGAACCCAGGTATGTAGCTCTGGCTTTGAAGCCTAGGATGTCCCTGAGAAGCAGTTTGAAAATCCTTAATGCAGACCAAGCCCCTCGCTGCCCATCCTTGTGTGGCTCTGAGCTCCTGCAAAACTAAACCCCCGGCTGCACCTGCTCCTCTGTTCCTGGATCCAGTCCCTGGAGCATGAATTATTCCAGGAGCTCGGGCCTGTCATTCATTCAAGAATGCAAGTTGTCCAGGCTCATCATTCGCATGTGGTATGGGACCCAGTTCTTCTACCTGGGCTTTCTCCTCCATCCCAGGTCACACTAAGACAGAAACAGGGCTCCTCACACTCTGCCGAGAGTGACCCATAGTCATCTCTAGGCATAAAGGACAGAAACTACCCCCAACTGCTCGTTTCCTTGTTTTTCTTGGTTACTGTCAGAAGCCTAGAATTCCTGGACTGCCTCATCCTGCAGACTCATTCCTGTCCGGCTCTCTGTAGCCTCAGGTCTCAGCCCTTCCTATCTCACCTAAGGTCTCCTGAGACCTTCCCGCAGTACTGCGCCCTCTGTTCCCACAGACAGCCACTACTTCAGGGGTCACCAGATACTGACTGGAAAGGGCCAGAGGCTTGCTTTCAGCTTCTGCGACTCAGTCTGTTTGCCACTGCTGGAGTCTGCTGCTGTAGCAGGAAAATGGTGATATGTAAATGAGAGCATGTAACTGAATTCTAATAAAACTTTCTCTACAAACCAGGTGGCCCAACTCGTGTACTAAATCCTCAGCTTTGCTGCTGGTCCCTCTTTTCCCTTTCTGGCTCTCCCTGAAGCTCCTTACTGCCCTGCAGCCTCTTAGGAGGCTGCCAGTTTCTCTCCCTGATGCCTCGTTCTGATGGAGATGGAGAGGGGGCCCTGCCTTCTCGTTTCTGAGACCCTGCAGCATTACTCTTCATGTCCCTACTCCTTACAGCAGTCCTCTGCACACCTTTGAGTCGCTCCTCAGATACCTAGAAGATGTGGACCCTGGGTCACTTCCACTCTCTCCAGCGCTCTACTTCTGCCTTCATGCCTACACCAGCTTCTTGGTTCCTTGATGTCTTCTGCTGGGATCCTGACCTCCACCCTGTCTCAGCTGCCTGCTCCCCTGGTTATAGCCAACATCCCTGTCATAACTAATAACTACACCCTCCCTGTAATCTGGTATCTAACATCTTGCTCTATATCCAACACCACCTCTCTTTCCATCCGTCCAACATGCACCCAGACTCCAAAACTTCAAGCACCCTACCACATTCTCTCTGTTTCTCTGCCCTCGTGTCCACTCCTCCTTCCAACCAACTTAGATGCTGTACTCCATCATTACAGCAACTCACAGGAAGCTATCCTCACCTTCTTTATTCCCCTCTTCGTTTATTTGCTCCCCTAGAAGAATACCAATCCTGGTAAAATCCAACTATGTAGAGACCTATTTGGTACTGAAAAGGGTAGAGAAATATGCAAAGCCTCTCGTGACCTCCACCCTCAAGTCTGGCCTTGGTACTATCTGCCCGTCCTACCTCATGTCCTCACCCCATGTGTTCTTCTGCTTTCTTAGATGATTCTTTTCTACTTTTGTCTGTCTCTTCAAACTTCCAGTATCCACTTTCTCTTTCACATTTTTAGCTAATGACCTTGGTACCTTTTTTCCTGAGAAAACAAATATAATTATCTCTGCCCACAATCCCGTCCATCCTTATGCATCTTCAGGTCTGAAACATGTTCAGCTGCTTCTTCACCTAAGGCAACAGCTTCAGTGTGCAGTAGACTCCCCTCCTGCCTGCTGAGGGGATCAATTCTTCAGGAATTGTTCCCTTTTGCTTCTGCGCCATCAGATTTTCTATCTCTGTTAGAGTACTCCCATCACAACAAATGTACTATGTTATCTCCCCATCAAAACTCTCTTGACTCTACACCCACTTCTAATAATGACCTTTTTATTCTGCTCACTTTGACAGTAAAATTCCTCAACAGTGTTGTCTATACAATAACCGCTAGCTTCATGTGGACAATTGGCACTTTGAATGTGGCTAATTTGAATTAAGATGTGCCCTAAGTGTAAAATACACAGATATTTCAAAGATATAAACAAAAAGGAGCGACAAATTCATTAATAAACTTTAAAAATCTGTTACACGAATGATAATATTTTGACAGTATTGAGTTATAAAAATATGTTACCAAAGTTAATTTCACCTGTTTGTTTTTACTTCTTTATGTGGCTACTAGAAAAGTTAAATTACATGTGTGGCTCACATTTGTGGTTTATATCGTCTTTCCTTTGGAGAGGGCTGTCTGTGCTCACTGCCTCCTGCTTCTCCTCCATTCTGTCTTCACCCTTTAATCCATTAGGCTTCTACCCCATCACTCCACCAAACAGATGTTTCTAGGCCTCCATGATCTTCATTTTGCTAAATCCCTTCATCAGCTTCCCGTCCATATTATCTACAGCATTGGACAGAATCGACCAATGCCTTCTGACTACTTTTTCTCAGAGCATCATTCTCTGCTCTTCCTCCCCAGCCCCACAGTTTACTCCTTATCAGTCTTTTGTTGGTGTCTGTTCTATTTGCCTGTCCATGTTGGAGGAGCCCATATTCATCCTTCACGTATTTGCCTTCTTCAGTAGCTTCGTCGATGATTTTGCATGACCCAGCCTCAATATAATCGGTACAACAAGTTTTGGACTCCAGCCTGGACTTTCCCCCTGACCTCCAGACATAATAGAGGCAAGTGAAGGTATCCAATCAGGGGCCTAATCAACAGCTCCAATGTCTCTAGTGCAGCTGGCCATGGCTATCCATTCCAACACTGCCCATCTTTCCAGCTGCTCAAGCAAAATGTTGGAACCATCTTTATTCCTCCCTTTTCTCACACTTCACAACTAGTTCATCTGCCAACTCCATCAGCTCTGTTGTTTTAAAGCCAGTATCTGATTCTTTCTCACTGCCTTCAGCCCCACCCTCCATTCTAATCCCCCCAAGATCTCCTACCTGACAACTGTGGTAGCCTGCTTCTGGCCTTGGCCACTGTGGCCTATTTTTCTCCTTCAACATCAGAGTGACTCTTAAAACTTTAGTCAGATATGTCACTGTCCTGCTCAAAACTCCCCCTGGCTTCCATCTCAGAAAGTACCAGTTGGGGGTCTCTCTCCTTTTTCCTCTCTGACTTCATTTCCCATCATTCTCCCCTTCGCCTCCTCTGTCCCAGACATACTGTCAGCTTCTAACCGTCTGCCCCTTCCTTGGGCATCAGCACTAACTCTTCTCTGTCCGGAACAGTAACCCTAAACAGCTACAGGGCCACTCGCTCATTTTCTCCAGATCTCTTTTCAAAAGACACCAAAGCAGAGCTCCATCACAAGCCTTACATAAAAAGGAAGCCTCCCTATCACTGCAGGCTTCCCCCTGCCAGCCCACTCTGTTCTTAGCACTTAACGTTCCCCGACCATACCTTATCACTTTACTGATTGCTCAGTTTCTGTCTCCCCTGTGTTTAAAACTCCACAAATATAAGAGCTTGGCCCATTTTGCTGTAGCCCCAGAACTAGAACAGGGCCTAGTACATGATAAGTCTTGTTTGTTGGAAAAACTGAGTGTACAAGTACAGTGTCCCAGCTCAAATCTCCATCTCAGTCACATGTCTCAACGTATGGTTTTTGCTTCCACTTGCACCTTTTTCACTGAATCATGCAGTCATTCATTTATCCATTCAGCATACAACTTCTGAGCAGCTGTTATGTGCCGGCACGAAGTAGACTCCTGTGAGATCATTTGTATGTGCCCTGGAAGAAATCAAAGGGAGGAGGTTGTTAGGAGGAAGAGGGTAGGTATGGAGAGAGCATATATGGTCTCCGGAATTCATGGGAGAGGGAGCTAGGCAACCATCGAGGGGGGCAGAGGGCACCCCACAAAAGACAGCACATATCCCATGCTTTACATTTGTGTCCAGGATCCCCAACTTGCCCAAAACCAGATGTCTTCCCATGCCTTTCAGATAGCAAAGGGCCCACGCCTTCCCTTGCCCAGTCCTCTCTGAGCTGTAGTGACACTCTTGACATAGGTGTCACCCCCACTGAGGGAATGTCAACTTAAAGCCTCCCGTGGTCACACCTGTGGTACCTGCAAACTCTGCTAGTTCAGGCTTCTTGCAGTGACCGAAGCCCCGGCTGGACAACAAACCCAGTCCTAACACTTCTTCTTTACCCTCTCTTCTAGGCTTTTTAGTGCAATTTTAGAACAAGCAACCAAAGCAGACGGGGCAAATGCTCTAGGAGGGAAAGGCGCTGGATTTGACGTGAAAGCGCTGAGGGCTTTCCGCGTGCTGCGCCCCCTGCGGCTGGTATCCGGAGTCCCGAGTAAGTAATGCCATTCTTCCTGTCTACAATATTTCTTTATTAAAACTTCCACTTCCCTTTGCTAAACTGCTGGTAACACTTTGCACAGAACCTGATTTCCTACCAGTTGAGGGTTTCCTTCAAAATGAGGCCCTTTGATTTAAAGAATCGAGTTATCATGCACATGCATCAAAACACATGTTGTCCCTGCCCTTATGAACACCTGGACAAAGTTCACAATAGCCACACAGCCAGAGGAAGGCAGCCTACACAAAGACAACAGTTCCCTTGCTTGTTGACCAGCCTGCAGGCCCAGGCAGGGAATTTAAATACATTTGCTGCAAAAGAGCCAAAGAATCAGAGCTGGCTAATCCGTGAGGCTCAAAGCAGATTTCAGCCAATAAGATTATCTCTACCTTCTGTATTTTTCCAAAGAACATCAGGAAAGCATCACTGGATGTTCTAAAAAATCGGGCCTTGCCTGTCCTCCTTTCATGTCAAATGGGGGATCCCATACAAAGCTCTCTATATAAACACAACACCTGGTAAGATAAGAACTTGTTTCCCTGTGGAGTGGTGCTCAGCTTCCTTTTTCTGGTAAGGGAGATACTGTCCATCAGGATATTGGCCAAATCAACAACTCTCCTGCCCACTATGGATGGCCCACAGGGATGAGCATGGCAACACTGAGTACCTGCAACAGCTCCAGCAATCCCCCAATCACATGCTCCTGGAGAACTCCATTCACATCCTCCCTCAATTTGTGATATGCGGGGAAATTCTGGGCTTGTTTGCTGGTATACTCTTAGGTCAGCTCCACTGACTCATGACACAAGACACAGGAGACACGTAAGCCTGGGGGTGGACGCAGACTAGCTTAGAGATGGGAGCAAGGGACAGAAAAACAAACAGTTCCTCTGAACATACCACCCTTCTACTTGTTCTGTGCACTGAGTTGCTGGTTATGTTGTTTCTGTGCGGTGATACCTCTCAGAGTCATAAAGCCATATGCACATGTTTCAACCTGTTGGTCTCTTTCACTGCATGCACAGCCACTTAACTAACTAGCAGCAGAGCCAGGACTAGAGCCAGATCTCCCAACTGTTAGTCCCAACCCTTGCTTACCACATTAGACTACCTCTTTTAAAAAATTAAAAGTTGGGCATCTTTTCTTTTACTATTACTCATATATCAGATCTCTTCAGTTATGTTAAAGGCCTCTTGAAGTTCATAATTGTGCCTTATGTTGGTCTCTGATTTCTCTATAATGCCTCAGTCGGTCTGTAGACAAGGTAGAGAATTTACTAAGTAAAAACAGAAAGTTGATTGTTCTCTTTGCAGTGGGTCTCTCTGGCCAAAGATTGTGGATGGTTTCAAGCTCAAAAGCAGCACAGAGCTGAGCTACACAAACACAAAACTGACTTTCTCTATGCGGCCCCAACCATTTGGGGGAGGTCAGGAACAGGAAGAGTGTATATAATGACCAAGACCAATTCCACTTTTGTGAAGCCTAAATGATTCAGCCATAACCCAGTAGTCCAGCATCAGGGGATAAGAAGAGTGGGTGAGATTGACTTTGAACATGATTTAAGGAGCTTGTAATGACACAGCCCATGTGTCAGTGATAGTTACTGTGAATTAATTCCAAGCTTCAGCTAACAAAGCTGCCATGGACATAATAAATCTTACCATATTATGTAAGTGCTTAGTAAGGGCCTGAGTTTCACAGCACTGTGTTGGGGTGAGGGCATATTTTGAATATAAATACCATCCTTTCACTTGAGGAATCTGACAGTGTAATAAAATAGAGCATCCATCAGCTTTTGCTGCAGAACAAACAATCCTAAATGCTCAGTGACTTACAATCAGATGCATGTATGCCTGGCTCATAACACATGAGGAGGTTGGTCAGTGTGGCTTCTCTTGGCTTCCCTGGACTCTGGATTGGACCAGCCAGGTTGTAGGAGCAGCCACTGGCAGGCCTTGTCCTCATGGCAGGGGCAAATGCTCACAAAAGGAGTTACAGATCTGTATCACACAAACAATTCCATGCTTATTTTGTTGTTGTTGTTGTTGTTGTTGTTGTTGTTGTTTGGTTTTTTGAGACAGTTTCTCAGTATGTAGTTGAGACTGACCTGAACTCACTATGTAGCCCAGGCTGGTCTCGAACTCACAGCAATCCTCCTGCCTCAGCCTCCAGTGTTCTGGGATTACAGGCATGCGCCACCACGCCTGGCTTCCATGCTTATTCTTGCATGTGGTTCACATCACAACTGTTCGTGTCCCATTGGCCAGAGCAAATCATATTACCAGTCTCAAAGATAATAGGAATAAGAAGTACAGTCGGCCTTCTATAAATGCATCTGTGAAATCAACCACCAGCTGATTGAAAGTACTTTTTTTTAATTGCGTACTGAACATGTACAGACATTTCATCTTGCTATCCCCTAAACAGGACAATATAATAACTACACAGTATTTACACTGTATTCCTAATCAAAACTAATCTAGAGAAGACATGGGAGGATATATATAGGTTGTGTGCAAAAATTCTACCATATTTATAAGGGAACTGAGCATCCTGGAACTTTGGTATCTGCAGGGGGCCCTAGAACCCATCTCCCATGGATATCGAGGGACACTTGTATACTCTGCCTACAGAGAAGCATGGACAAATAATTGGGAATAAACAGTGCAGTTGGCCACAAAGAAGTTGAGACTATCATCGACAGAAATAGTTACAGCAATTATTCTAGTACAGAAATTCTTCATTAAACACGTAGATATGGAGAGCCACTCATGCTTCAGTGCTTTATAAAGGAGAATTAGATTAGACAGAGTATCTAGGGTTCCACAATAGAGGAAACTTCCTGAAGAAGGTGCCTTGTCTCCAGCACATCAGGAATGGTAGAATTGAATTGTGGTGATCAGGAAGAGTTAACCGTCCTTGGAAAGATTTGGTCATTTTGCTTCCTAGAGACTCTTCTGTGGTAAAGGAAACTAGTCCCTCTGTTTGTGAGGCATCCACCCTCCCACAGCAGAAGTGCTGTGAAGCATGCATATTGCACCAAAGGATAAGCCATATGGAACATAAACATTACACAATGAGCATGAACAATAAATATGGAGAGTTGTGATTAAATATTTGCAATGTATATGCAAGGAGTGTATTTATTTGTGGAACAATAAGCAAGGGGTCATTTCCTCCTTTCTACATCATCCCATATGTCCTCCTGGAGAGGAACTTAAAAGGGAGGACTGAATAAAGGGAGCAGGCAGATGGAGGTGAGGCGGCATTTTCTAAATTTGTGAGGTCTTCGACATAAAGTCTGAGCAGCCCAGACTTGATCTGATTGACAGTTCCCTTCTATGCAAGAGCAGCACCACTCACCACACGCATCTACTGAAGCCAAGCACTGAGCTGGGCACCGGGACTCAGAAGTGCTTAGGACACTCTGCCCATCTGTCAATATGCACGCATGCTCTGAAGACTTTCACGGGATACATTTTCCCTAAAATGTGAAAATGTTAAGGTTAGCTCTTTCAGGATGAAAGTGGAAAGTGCTATTTCGGGAATCACACAGAATAGAAGCAAAGGTGAGAAGGAGCATCGAGGACAGGACTGTGTGTGGAGTGGGGTCAGATGCTTCTTATTTCCCCCGTTCACATTAGCAATATTTCCCAGGGATAAGTCAGCACCAGTCAGTCCACAAACACCATTAAATGGATTCCATAGGAATCTGTGGGAGTGACTTAAGACACAGTGCTTTTGAGTAGATTGCCTGACTCCTCCCACTCATTCTCTGACCTTGGAGGACATATTAAGCCTCTCTGTGCCTTAGTTTCCTCATCTTTGAAGTAAGAATAATAATAGAACCTACCCCATATATTGTTGAAAAAAATTAGCTAATGCATGCCTCGCCCTTAAAGGAGGCCTTGCTCACAGTAAGTGTTCAGTTAAATTACAGCAGATATTTATAGAGATGTAGGACAAAGAAGAGAAAAAATCAGGAGGAAAAAGAAATACACTTTAAAAGATAAAGAATATTCAGGAATTAAATAGCAACTTGGGATTTAAAATATAAGTAGCAGTTTTTATCACAGTGGCTTTACTGGCAAAGAAATAGGCCTGAGGATCAGTGGAACAGACTGGAAGACACAAAAACAAATGCAGATGTACTCAGCTACCTCATCTTTGACAAAGGAGCTGACCATCCTCAGTGGAGGAAAGATAGCCTCTTTAATAAATGATGTTGGAAAAACTGGATGTCAACCTGCCACAGATTAAAATTAGACCCTTATCTTTCACCATGCACTAAATTAAAATCCAAATGGATTAAAGATCTAAATATTAAAACAGAAACATTAAACTTGCTGGAAGGTAAGTTAGGCAGAACTCTGGAAGACATTGGTATAGGAAAAGACTTTATGAACAAATCCTCAGTAGCACGGGAACTAGCAGATAGAATCAACAACTGGGATCTCATCTTACT
>NW_022900917.1:64225806-64238088 GCF_012274545.1 Fukomys damarensis | reverse complement strand
GACTGGTGCAACCACTATGGAAATCAATATGGAGATACCTCAAAGAGCTTGGACTGGAGGTTCCATTTGACCCAGCCATCCCTCTGCTGGGTATCTTTCCAAGAGAACTAAAAGAATCATATCACAGAGAAGTATGTGCACCCATGTTTATAGCAGCACAGTTTGTAATAGCAAAAACTTGGAAACAGCCTATTTGCCCATCAATTGGAAACTGGATAAAGAAGATGTGGTTTTTCTATAAAATGGAATATTACTCAGCCATAAAGAACGAGAAAATAGATTCATTCATAGGAAAATGGATACATATTGAATATATACTCCTAAGTGAAATAAATAAGTCACACGTGTAAATACCGAATAGTTTCCCTGGTGTAAATAATCTGCAACAATGCATAAGATTCTAATAAGATTACTGACATTTAGAAATGGGAAGAAAGGAGCTAAAGGTGTAGGGAAGGTGGGATGGGTAGGGGAAGAGTAAAAAGGGAAAAGAAAAAAATGTGAGAGAATGAAAAGATGAAAATAAAGTGTTTGTAGATGGGGAGAGGAGGAGGGGGTGAAGGGAGGGCAGAGGTAAGGGGAAAAAATGAGAACCAAGACTTGTCATGTAGAGGTACAAGATCCCAACAATGAATGTAACTGTACTGTATCCCTAAAATGTACCAATAAACTCAATTAAAGCTGAAAAAAAATAAGTGGCAGAGAGACTCATGGGTAATTATTTGACTTGCAGTGTGTATAATGAGACAGTTCTAGAGAAGAGTTTACCAGGGACTGTGATAGTCTGGAAAAGTTTTATGAAGAAGAAAGTGTGGAGTGTGAGCCCTGAAGAGATGGAACAGGAAAGAGACGAAAGAACATTTGGGGATCCCTGCCTGGGTCAGCCTGGCCAGCATGCATGTGGACCAATCCCACCACCGAGACTGAAGTATTGAGACCTGGGCGAGAAGGGCAGGGTGGGATGAGTGCCGGATGTCACATCGGCAGACAGTGCTCTAAAAGGTGCGTGCTGTTTGTTCCCTGTGTGCTAGAAACCAAAATGCTGCATTGCAGAGAGATAGCTAAATGTCTTGGAAAGCTACCAGGGTGCCAGAGATGACAGTAGATCAGGAAACCATCCCGGAGTCAGCTGGTTGGTAAATCTGAGGTCAGAGCTAGACCCAGGTAGACCACTGCTCTCCCAACATGGTGGTCTCCATTCCAGAGGCCACTTTGGGCACCTTGTGTTCTGCATAGCGCTCTGCCAGATGATCTTATACTGCATGACACCAAACAGTTCTTTTTTACTGTTGTAGATAGAATGAATCTGTTGTGATTTGGATCTGGAATATTCCACAAAGGAATATGTTGAAGACATGGTCTCCTGCCCATGGTGCTTTTGGGAGGCTGTAGAACCTTTAGGAGGTGAGGCCTGGAGTTAAGTCCTTGGAGGCATGTCCTTAAAGGCCCTGCTTCTTTCTCTCTCCCTCTTCTCTTTCCACCACGAGACAAGAAGGTTTGCAGCACATCACACACTCCCACCATGATGTTCTGCTTCACCACAGGTCCAGAAACAATGGGGGCTAGGCAACCATGGACTGAAACCTCAGTGCTGTAAGCCAAAATAAATCTTTCCTCCTCTCAGCAGATTATCTCTGGTATTTTGTCACAGTGATGGAAACAGACTCACACAGAATCTTTGACTGAAAGATGCCTGCTGCAGAATTTTAAAACTCACCTGCATGCCCAAGTCCCCAGGTGAACCGCACTCATCCAGAGATGCAGTTTTCCTCCTGTAATGGGTTCTTCCCTCCTGGGGATTCATAACTGTGAAACTGGCCGTGCTGATTAGCAAACAGTGCTGGTTAATCAGACCCACCAGGGGCATATTAGAGCTACTAAAAACAACTTTTCTGAGTGTTTTAACACATTTAAGCTTCAGAAGCAGTCATGCCATCCTGCCTGGAATTTGCTTTTCATAACTTAAGCCTCAGTAGATTTGCAAACACTGTTGCTTTCCCAGACAAAGGTTTCATGACCTAAGGGCGCACCTGCTCTATGCCAGACAGGTAGAGGGCTTGGCCAGGATGCGGGTCCTGGCAAAGAGCAGGATACCCTCACTTGTGTTTAAAGACATCTCACCATTCCAGATTTGACGCAGGAAAGTCAGCCTAGGGCGTACTCTTGAAGTCACGTAGGAGTCAGTCAGTCCCTGATACTGACATACTTTGGAGGAGACTGAATCCTGAAGAACTTCCTGTCACCGTCTTCCCAGGCTTCCTGAATCCTCGTCAGTGTGACGTAACCCTAAAGTGCATCCCAGTGCTGTGGTGCATTGGAATCCAGACAGCAGGCAGAGAACCCATAATCTGGACCCATCTCACCCTGGTTAGCCAGGTGGCCTCAGGCAGGGCAATTTGCCCTCTGCATCTGTGCTGTGTCTGTAACGTGAAGGGTTTAAGCAGCCTGTCCCCTCACTCCTCCTCCCGTGTGCCCTCCCCTGCACACCAGCCCATTTGGCTGCAGGGTATCCTGCTTCCTGCACCCTGCTCTTCACCCCTTCTCTGTGGGCTGCACCCTCTCCCCCATTCCTTATTTTCTATTTTGCTTTCTCTACCTTTTCATCTCTTTTGCCCTAAAAGTTTCCTTATGCGCCATAGGACCTTAAACTAAAAGTGGGGTGACACTTGCAAAGCTTCCTACGAGGACATGGGAATGTGCTGAGGGCCCCTACGTCTCAGATGAGCAGAAACTCCCTCATCCCATGGCCCACCTTTCTACAGCATCTTCTGGGCCACCTCCTGTACCACCTCCTTCCAAGACATGATGTTCCTAGTACTCTCCTCACAGCCCTCTCCCTGACACTGAATGTCTGAGCTGGAAGCAACTACAGGCATCTAGTCTGACCAAGTGTCCATTGCACAGGTAGGAGCACTGCAGCCAGCAGGTTTGACAGTCTGCGTGAGGTCATAGAGCTACCTAGCAGTGGCAGGAGGACCTGGGTTCCTGTACTGTCTAAAGGCTGACTTTATAAGCAATATGATAGCCCCGCTGTTTAGTAGCCTTGAATCTCACAGAACCCCTGGCACACATTGGTGTATACACACTAGAAGGAAAGCAAGCTCAGGGAATGTGGCGGCCTCCTCCTCGCTCACTGCCCTGGGGCAACCCACAGGCTGTGTTCCTGAGGATGCAGGAACTGGCCTTCCCAAGAAAAACTGATGAGTGTATCTCAATAGCCTGCTCTGCTGCATGGAGTCCCAAGTTGGCATGGCTTGCCTATCCAAACAGGATTTGGAATAGGTTCCACTTTCCCAAGCCAACCCTCTCATTCCTTCCCTGTTGTCAGCCACTGGGAACTGATGCTCACCCACTCCTACCTCACCTGACAGTGATTCCTGATGTAACTGCAGACAGCTCCTCCCTGGGCCCCTCTGTCCTCTGGGTGGTCTTTCTCTTCCTTCCAGGCACCCCTGAAACATGACTCCTGACTCAGAGTCCAGGATGAAACCATAGTTCTGGATATGCTGCTCACTTCCCTGCTTCCCTGATTCCTTCTCTGCCTCGGTTTCTCTTATCTGCAAAATGAGGTTAATAATGGGTATGCCATAGATAAGGATGAGACTTCCCCTGTAAAGACCTTTGAGCCACAAAAACTATTTTAAATTTACCTCTCGATGGAGATTAGAGATTGTGAAGAGCCACCACATCAGGGAGTAAAAAAAGAAAGACAACCCACAGGCAGCAAAGTAGGTTAATTTATAAGAGCACATTTCACAAGTTCCCATTTCTGCTGTCATGATGTTTTACTGCAAGGTAAATCAATAACAGTATGTGTGTCTCAACTGGGAAAAATCTGTATTGTTTGGTGCTCTGGATACAACAAGCTAAAAAAAATAACAATGACACAGAATGAATCCCATCACACAGCCTCATCTCACGCTTACTAAGATGCATAAACTCCCCCAATGATGATAATTCCTTTTTTGATTTGAGAATAAAAGTAGATGGTGATTAATGTTAGAGCTGCCATCAACTAAAAGCAATGTAAGACATCGGGGCAATGTTTTTAGACTCCAAGAGCTTGATTAGCTGACTAGTCGGCCCCAATAGCCTAGGAAGATAGGGATGTTATCCCTAATCTGTATGCAGACAAGTGCATTTCCAAGTGCTTCCTCAGAGTAACATATGGTGACTAGGCAGGCTGTCTCCCAGTGGGGAAAACTCAACCCAGGAGTTGAGTCTATTGCCAAAGAGAGCATGATCTCCCCCGTAGAGAGGAGTTGTGCTGGGTGTTGGTACCCTGTCTGGTATTAGAGATTAAGGACAACTGATAGTTGGGTAGGTGTTTTTGTGTGTGTGCCAAGGAGGTGTGACTCTTTTGGTGCCAGGGACTGATGAGAAGTGGTGCTGTCATCACCTTGACAATGATGATGAAATGGGGGCTCTCCATGCCTGCAAGGGAGGAGACCTGAAGTCTAACATCTGGCCCACTGTGTGACACTGTCCTTTAGCCTCTGACTTTCAGTTTCCGTGTCTGTGAAAGATAGGCCTAAACTACATTAGCCCTGTAACTATTAATCAAGAAGTGTCATTTTAAATGATTAAGAAGCATCTAGAAGATTAGTGGAGCACTGTTCTGGATGTGTCTGTGGATGAATGACAGACAGACCAGCAAACTGAGGAAGAAAGACCCACCCCTGTGTGGGTTGCACTAATCAATAGGCTTGTAGCCTGGAAAGGTTAAAAGGGAAAAGGAACAAGTGTCCTCATTTTAGAAAAACCCCTATCTTCAGAATCCCCTTTGTTTTCTTTTTTTAATTAATTTTATTGGTACATTTAAAGTATACAATATAATGACATTCATCATTGGAAATTTGCACCTTTACATAATCCATCTTGGTCCTTATTTTTTCCCTATTCCCCTGCCCTCCCATCAACCCCTCTACCCCTCCCTATCTACAAAGACTTTGTTTCTATTTTTTCCTTTTCTTGTGTTTATTTCTTTTCCTTCTTTCCTTTCCCCTTCCCCTCCCACTTCCCCTTCCCTTTTCACCTTTTCTTCCTATTTTACATTATGTATTATACCTTTTAGTCCTTATTTACATTTTTCAGTTTCTCACACTAGAGACACTATTCAGTATTTACACGTGTGTCCTATTTATTTCACCTAAGAGTATATAGCCTCAATGTGCATCCATTTAGCTATAAATGCCTCTAGTTTCTCATTCTTTATGACTGAGTGGTATTCCATTTTTTTAACTGCAATTTCTTTATCTAGTCTCCCATTGATGGGCAATTGGGCTGCTTCCCAAATTGTGCTTCTATGAACATGGGTGCATATACATATATCATTGTGGTATGATTCTTTTAATCCTTTGGGGAAGACACCAAGTGCGGGGATAGCTGGGCCAAATGAGACTTCCAATCCTAGTTCTCTGAGGTACCTCCACATAGTGGCTGCACCAGTCTGCACTCCCACCAGCAGTAGAGCATAGTTCCTCTTTCCCCACAGCCTCACCAGCATTTGTTATTGGTTGATTTCTTGACAGTTGCCATTCTTTCTGGGGTGAAGTGGAATCTCAGTGTTGTTTTCATCTGCCTCTCTCAAATGACCAGTGATGTTGAACATTGTTTCACATGTTTATTTGCATTTTCTACTTCTTTGTCTGAGAAATGTCTGTCCATTTCAGATCCCCATTTTTGGCTTGGGTCTTTAAATTTGGGAGGCCTGATTTTTTTTTTGAGTTTTTTATATATCTAGTTAGTAGACCTTCGTTAGAGGAAGGGTTCAGCATCTCCTTTACATATCAGTCTCCATTTTCTTCAGCCTCCCAACACAGACTCACACTGGCAGCTCTATAGTGAGCTTCCATCCATTCAACCTTAGTTTGGTGCTGGATCCTTGACCCTTCTGTTTCTGTGGCTTCCATCTTTTTTAGCTGAGCAGCTACCTGATCATCTGGCTCCCCAGCATGCTTTATGGACTCTTCTGCCTCTGATCCCACAGACAGCCAATATGGGCTGTCCTGCCTCTGATCTTGTAACCCTACAAATAAATCCCCTTCCTTGTTTACACGTATATTTTCTATTGGTTCTGTTCCTCTAGAAAACTCATTTACATAAACTTTAAAATTCCTCTGAGCATTATCATTCTGTGCTTCTATGATATGGAAGAGCAGTATCCTGAGAATTTCTATTTAGTCACTAATTCTAGGCCTAAGATAGTCATTGATGGATATGATCTTGGGCAAATCCCCTTGTTCTTTCAGCTCCCAGTATAATAAAGGAGAGATGAGACAGTTTGGAGAGAAAGTATGTCATATGAAAAGTCAGCAGGCATTTATTGAGCACAGATCACGAGCCTATGACTGTGGCAGGTAACATAACAATCACAGAAACCAGGTGAGCTTCTTAAACTCAAGAACTCATGATTGATTCTCCTCTGTGCCTGGCCCTTTCCAGGAGCTCCTCAAACATAAACAAAAAACCATACAAAGATGACCATGATGTAATTAAAAATAATGGTTATAATAAAGGTCACTTAGGCTTGTAAATGGTCCATGCTTTCTAAGTGCTGGAAAGAAAAATGAGTCAAATGAAGACACAGTGAGGTCAGCATTCTGTGAAGTGATCAACACATAGAATGTGAGTTCAAGTATCTGTTATCTTGATTCATTCTCCTGTGCTGATTTGTGACAGTTCATGGTTAAGAACATAGATGTGGAGCACCACTGTGTAGGTTCAAAATCCCCATAACCACCATTAGCTCAGTTACCTGATCTATTAAATGGGGGTCAAAATGACTTCTACCTAATGAAGTTGTTAGGATTAAATAAGCAAGTACAGATAAAGCATTTAGAGATGTGCTAACACATAGGAAGCATGGTAGTCAGCTTCCCATCACTGTGACAAAATGAAAACATCAACTCGAAAGAAGGAAAGATTTATTTTGTCTCATGCGCTGGGGATTTAGCTCAGCAGTTTGGTGGCCTGCCTTGCAAGCGCAAGGACCCGAGTTCAATCCCCGGTACCAAAAAAAAAGTTTATTTTGTCTCACAGTTTCAGGGGTTTCAGTCCATGGTTGTTTGGCCCCATTACTTTGGGCCTGTGGTGAAGCAAAATATCATGATGGAAAGGCCTAGGAAGTAAAGCTGCTCACTTTATAGTAGCTAGAGAGCTAGGAGAGAAGTAAGTATCCAGAGCAAAATATCCTCTTCAAAGAATGGCCCTTTGACTCACCAATGACTCACTTCTTGCAATAAGGCCCACTTCCTAAGGTTTCCCCCACCTCTGAACAACATTCCCAGCTAGCCCTTCAATACACAAGTTTTTGAGGGATATTCCACATTAAAACTATAACAGGAAGTACTCAGCAAATACTATTAGTCTGACTTTCTGCATACTTACCTCAAGATCCAATAGAGGGAAAAGATTCTATGTTTGACTTTTAAAATAACATTTGAGCCACACCCTCCCCTGCCGGGCTGCCACCATCACTCCAGCACCAGGAAGGTAGCCGCACGGGTGCCCCTGAACCACCTCAACCCCCCCACACACACTCTTAGAACTCCTCATTGTGCCAGTCTTTGGACCCACTCGGCAGAGACAGAGGTGATCATAAAGAGTATTTTTCTGAGCTCCCAACTTTGAACATCTTTAAAGAAAGGGCGTGGGAAACCTGTAGTAGAACGGTGTGGAGTTCAACCATTCAGGAGGTTGGGGAACTCAATCTTGGCCTTGCAGCCTGAGGTCAGTCTGCATCATGGGGCTCTGTCATCAGCTAGCTGAGATCAGGGGTCTTGGTACTGCACATGGCTGCGCATGTTGTATATTATGACAGCAGAGATATAGTCTGAAAGAGGCCCTTCAAATCCATTTTTTTTTCTTTTCCTCATTCCACTCTGCAAATTCTTTTTTCTGTGCACTTTCTCCAACTCAGTCTCTTGTTCCACCATATTATCCTTCATCTCCCTTTCTGTTTCGGCTCCTGCCCTAACTCAGATTTCTTCTTTTATCATTTTTTCTCTTTTCTTTATGTTCTTCTCTTCTGTCATTCTGCCTCACACAGGGGTCAGTGGTTTCAAGGGAAAGTGAGCCCCTATTACTGTTAAGGGGATATATTCTTGTCCTTGCTTCTACTCTGTCTACCCCTTTTGAATTTAGCACTTTCCTGAAGATTGTGTGGTCATTCTATGTCCTCTGGCTTCACTTGAAACCTTCTCCAATTTTTTTACTTATCTACTCCTCTCATCCTAGCTCTGTCTGAGTCCCCATCCTAAATGGTAAATATACTATGTTGAAAAGTTTGTTCACTGCAGACATGTTTTGGACTGCTTCTTGATTTCACATGGTTTAAGGGTGATAGACTAGTGACTACCACAGGTGATCACTTTCCAAGTTGTGCTTGATCATATTGTGTTGCTGATTGTATCAGATGGGATAAAGGATTGTGGTTGATTTAATGAGCTGTTTTCTCTGATGCTATGAAGATGAGAATGTCTATGGGTCATTACAGACCCAGAAACTAGGGCGCAACTATATCAGGAAGATTTGGGTGATAACCCAGAGATTAAACCAAGGACAGCCCAACAACAAAAATAAAAATGAGAAAACACTCAAGCAAGACACAAAGACAGACTTCCAGTTCACCAATGGCAAACAGTAGGGCAAATGAGGATGAAAAGGCTGATAGTGAACCACCGGGACACCCTGAACTCAAAGCACAGGAAGTAACAAAATAGATCAATCAGGCTCTAGAAAGATTCAAAACAGAAATAATTTCCCAGATAACCATAGAGATGGTGAGCAAAATGAAAGTCATCATTCAAGACTCTAGAACAGAAACTGACAAAAAAAATAGATGAGCTCAGGACCACGATAAAAGCCATGAAGGCCCAGCATAAGAAAGAAATGGAAACAATGAATGCCCAACATAGGAAAGAAATGGAATCCATAAAACAGATTCAAACAGATATCCAGGAAATTAAACACTCCATTGAAAGTGTACACAACATAATAAAAGAATGTGAAGATAGACTCTCAGATATAGAAGATAAGATTGCAGTCATTGACCCTGAAAAGAGAGGTCTCTTAAAAACATTAGGGGATCATGAGAAATTGATCCAACAACTCCTAGATGATGCAAAGAAGAATAACAAAATACTGATAGGAATCCTTGAAGTAGCAAGAGAAAATACAAATGACTTAAAAAAGCTGTTCACATAATTAGTGACAGAAAACTTCCCAAACAGAGGGGAAGAATTTGACATAAAGATAAGTGAGTCATATAGGACTCCAACTAGCCACAATAAAAAAAAAATCTACACCTAGACATAATAATCAAGATCCCAGAAACCCAACAAAAGAACAAAATACTACAAGCAGTAAGAGAAAAGAAACAAATCATATGAAAGGAAAGCCCATCAGAATCACAGCAGATTTTCAGCACAAACCCTTAGGTCAAGAAGAGCCTGGAGTGAGGTATTTCAAGTACTAAAAGAGAACAACCTCCAACCTAGACTGATGTATCCTGCAAAACTCTCTTTCAAAATGGATAGGGAAATAAGATACTTCGATGACAAAGAACACCTGAGAAACTACATGAATACCAAACCAGTACTACAAGGAATTCTAAACAATATCCCAGAAAAAGACAATGAAGGTCACAACACCATGAGGCCCAACAGAGCAAATCAAATAGGCAAAGCAAGAAACTAAAAGGAGAAGGCGAAAAAGTAAAAAGAGTCAACAAAAGGCCAATAACATGACAATAATAAGTCAGTACATATCAGTTATAACCATCAATGTCAATGGCCTCAACTCACCAATCAAGAGAAATAGACTGGCAGAATAGATTAAGAAGCAAAATCCAGCAATATGTTGTATACAAGAAACACACCTAGTGCAAAAAAGAAGCCCATAGACTGAAAGTGAAAGGATGGAAAACAATTCTCCATGCAACAGGAGCCCAGAAAAAAGCAGGGGTAGCAACCTTATTGGTAGACAAAGTAAATTTCAAAGCAAAACTGATTAAAAGAGACAAAGAAGGCCACTACATCCTTGTAAAGGGAACAATTCAAGAGGAAGAGATGACAATCATAAACATATATGCACCAAATATTAACGCCCCCAACTATATAAAAGAAATATTAAGAAAGATGAAAAACCAAATAAGCACTAATACAATTGTAGGGGGAATCTAAATACCCCTCTTTCACAAATAGATCATCTAGGCAAAAAATCAACAATGAAATACTAGAACTGAACCAAGTTTTTGAAAGCATGAACTTAATAGACATCTATAGAGTGTTCCACCCCACAAAATCAGAATATACATTCTTTTTGGCTGCACATGGGTCATTCTCCAAGATAGATCACATACTAGCTCATAGAACAGGTTTGAATAAATGGAAAAGAATCGAAGTTATTTCCTATATATTATCAGATCTAGTGCAATCAAGCTGGAGATCAATAGCACAAGAAACCATAGGAACTTCACAAACACATGGAAATTGAATAGTACTCTCCTGAACAATCAATGGATCACAGAGGAAATTAAAGAAGAAATCAGACAGTTTTTACAAATAAATGAAAATGCCAATACAATGTACAGGAATCTGTGGGACACAATGAAAGCAGTTCTATGTGGAAAATTCATAGTGCTGAATGCCCACACTGGGAAAACAGAGCAAGCTCAAATAAACAACCTAATGATGAATCTTAGACTCCTAGAAAAACAAGAGCAAGAAAAACCCAAAGCTCAAACAAGAGAGAAAATTATAAAGATAAGAGCAGAAATCAATGCAATGGAAACTAAGAAAACAATACAAAAAATAAATGAATCAAGGAGTTGGTTTTTTGAAAGAATAAATAAAATTGATAAACCCTTAGCTAACCTTATCAAAAAAAGGAAAGAAAAGGCTCAGATCCATGCAATTAGGAATGAAACAGGTGAAGTCACAACAGATCCAACAGAAATCCAGAGGGATAATCAATACATATTTTGAGAACCTGTACTCTAACAAAATGGAAAAAAAAGAAGAAATGGACTGATTTCTAGATACTTATGAATTACCAAAGTTGAACAAAGAAGACAAAAGCATTTTAAACATCCCAATTACAATGAAATTGAAAATGTAATTAAAAATTTACCAACAAAGAAAACCCCAGGTCCTGAGGGATTCAGCACAATTTTACAAGACATTTAGAGAGGAACTACGGCCATTACTCTTCAAGCTTTTCAATGAAATTGAAAGGGAACAATACTTCCAACCTCATTCCTGGAAGCAAATATCACTTTGATTCCCAAACCAGGGAAAGACACAACTAAAAAAGAGAACTATAGGCCAAACTCCTTAATGAATATAGATGCAAAAATCCTTAATAAGATACTAGCAAACAGAGTACAGAGGATCATCAAGAAGATTATACATCCTGACCAAGTCAGATTTCTTCCAGGGATGCAAGAATGGTTCAACATACATAAGTCAATAAATGTAATACACTATATTAACAAAGTTGAGGACAAAAACCATATGATCCTCTCAATAGATGCAGAAAAAGCATTTTATAAAATTCAACACCCATTCATGATTAAAAAAACCCTGCAAAAACTTGGAATACATGGTCTATATCTCAATTTAATAAAGGCTATCTATGAAAAGCCAACAGCCAACATCATATTAAATGGCCAAAAACTTAAAACTTTCACATGAAAATCAGGAACAAGACAAGGATGCCCACTATCACCACTCCTCTTCGATATAGTTCTGGAAACTTAGCAATAGCAATTAGACAAGAGAAAGAAATTAAAGCAATAAAGATAGGAAAGGAAGAAGTTAAACTGTCATTATTTGCTGATGATATGATACTCTACATTGAAGACCCAAAAAACTCTACCAAAAGACTTCTAGACTTAATTGACACTTTTAGCAGAGTAGCTGGATACAAGGTCAACACCGAAAAATCAATAGCCTTCTTGTACACAAATAACAGAGTCACTGAGAGAGAAATTAGGGGAACAATTCCTTTCACAATAGCATCCAAAAAAATGAAGTATCTAGGAATCAATCTAAAAGAAGCAAAAGACCTCTACACTGAAAACTACAGCACTCTGAAAAAAGAGATCAAAGAGGATATAAGAAAATGGAAAGATATCCCCTGCTCCTGGGTAGGAAGAATCAACATAATGAAAATGGCCATACTACCAATACTGCTCTACAGATTCAATGCAATGCCAATTGAAATTCCCACACTATATTTCACAGCACTAGAAAAAAGAATCCAAAAATATTGGGAACC
>NW_022900917.1:64183985-64225674 GCF_012274545.1 Fukomys damarensis | reverse complement strand
CACTGGAGGAAAGATAGCCTCTTTAATAAATGGTGTTGGAAAAACTGGATCTCAACCTTCCAAAGATTAAAACTAGACCCTTATCTTTCACCATGCACTAAATTAAAATCCAAATGGATTAAAGATCTAAATATTAAAACAGAAGCACTAAACTTGCTGGAACTCTTGAAGACATTGGCATAAGAAAAGGCTTTATGAACAAATCCTCAATAGCATGGGAACTAGCAGAAAGAATCAACAACTGGGATCTCATCTTATTAAAAAGCTTCTGCACTGCAAAAGAAACCATCAACAGAACTATGAGACAACCTACAGTGTGGGAAAAAAATTTTACCAGCTGCTGCTCAGACAAAGGACTACTATCTAGAATATATAAAAACTCAAAACAGTCAGCCCCCCCCAAAATATAAAGACCCAATTCAAAAATGGGCATCTGAAATGAACAGACATTTCTCAGACAAAGAAGTCAAAGCAGAAAGTAAATATATGAAAAAATGTACCACATCACTGGTCATTCGAGAGATGTAGATGAAAACAACACTGAGATTGCACCTCACTCCATAAAGAATGGCTGCTATCAAGAAATCACACAATAACAAATGTTGGCGGGGTTGTGGGGAGAAAGGAACCCTTCTGCATTGTTGGTGGGAGTGCAGACTGGTGCAACCACTATGGAAATCAATGTGGAGATACCTCAAAGAGCTGGGACTAGAGGTTCCATTTGACCCAGCCATCCCTCTGCTGGGTATCTTTCCAAAAGAATTAAAAGAATCATACCACAGTGATATATGCACACCTGTGTTTATAGTGGCACAGTTTGTAATAGGTAAAACTTGGAAACAGCCCATCTGCCCATCAGTTGGAAACTGGATTAAGATGTGGTTTTTCTATAAAATGGAATACTATTCAGCCATAAAGAATGAGAAATTAGATTCATTCATAGGAAAATGGATACATATTGAGGATATCCTCCTAAGTGAAATAAATAAGTCACACATGTAATTACCAAATAGTTTCTCTGGTGTGAAAAACTGTAATAGTACAGAGATCCTAATGAGATAATTGACCATGTGAAATAGAAAGAAAAGAGCTAAAGGTGTAGGGAAAGTGGGAAGGGTAGGGGAAAGGTAAAAAGGGAAAAGAAAAATATATGACAAAATGAAAAAATGGAAATAAATTGTTTGTAAATGGGGAAGGGAGGAGGGGTAAAGGGAGGGCACGGAGAAGGCGAAAAAAACTGAGAACCAAGGCCTGTCATGTAAAGGTACAAGATCCCAACAATGAATGTAATTGTACTGTATACCTAAAATGTACCAATAAACTCAATGAAAGAAATAAAATAAAATAAAATAACATTTGAGGGCTGAGAATTTAGCTCAGTGGTGCCACTGCCTGCTTTGCAAGTGCCAGGACCTGAGTTCAATCCCCAATACCATAGTAAATAAATAACATAGCATAACATTTGTGCTAGTTTTCCATTACTATAGTAAATATCCAAGATGATCAACTTAAAAAGAGGGAAGCTTCATCTAGCTCATGGTTTCAGGCATTTCAGTCCACAGTCAATTGGCCTTGTTACTTTTGGGCTTGTGATGAGGCAGCATATCATGACAAGGAGTGCATGGTGGAGTCCCACAGTCCTCTTCAGGGTTATACCCACAATGACCTAAAGACCTCCTACTAGGCCCCACCTCTTATAGCCCTCCCAGGAGCACCATTGCTACTACCAGGCCTTTAATACATGGACCTCGGGGAGACATTCCAGATCCAAACCATAGCAACTTCATTGAAGTGTAATTTACATTTAGTACAATTCACACATTTTAAATGTACAGTAACAAATGTAAAAACCTTACAATCTTATAATATTTCATTTACCCAGCCTCCCGTCTGTCCTGTGTGATTGTTGTATATCTTTTATATGTAGATATAGTATAAGCCACATCCTACAGTGCTATATCATTTTCACTTTAAACAGTGATCTGTCTTTTAGGTAAATTATGAGAAAAATAAAGCATAGTTATTTACATGTAGCTACTATTTGCCATTTCTGGTGTTTCTACACAGTTCTGTAGACACAAGTCCCTTCTGGTATCATTTTCTTTCATGCTTAAAGAATAACATATAGATCTACATCTGGAAAACTCAGCTTTCACGTATTTTAAAATGTCTTTGGGCTGGGGATTTGATTCAGTGGCTCCAGCACCTGCCTCACAAGTGTAAGGACCCCAGTTCGATCCCCGGTACCAAAACAAAACAAACAAACAAAATGTCTTTACTTCATATTCTTTTTGAAGAATATTTCTCCTGGATATAGGATTACTGATTGACATGGTGTTTCTTCCATAACTTTACATGTGGCATCCCATTTTCTTCTGACCCTCAATGTCTCTGATAAGAAGCCACTGATATTCTTAACATGGTTCCCTTAAACACGTTTCTTTTTTCACTGACTCATTTCAGTATTTTTCCGTCTATCTTTGGATTTTTAGAAGTTTGACTGGAATATACTTCATTGTGGTCTTCATTATATTTGTTCTGCCTGGCGTTTTGCTGAGATTGTAGGATCCATCCGTAAATTGGAGGACATTTTAGGAAAAAAATTGGCCATTATTTCTTCAAATGTTTTTATGCACCAATCTCAGTCTTCTCTTTCTGGAACTCCAGTGACACATATGTTTGGCCATTATGTAGCATCTCATTGGTCCCTGGGGCCTTGTTAGTTGTCTTCATTATTTGTTCTCTCTGTCTCAGAAATTGGATAATTTCTGTTGACTATCCATCCAGTTCACTCACTTTTTCCTCTACTGTTTCTATCGTCATTGAGCCCATTCAGTAAAATTTCCCCCTGTTGCTTTTTTATTATAGAATTTTCATCTTGTTCCCTTTTATAACTTCCACTTATCTGTGGAATTCTCTTTCCTCTTTAACACTACTCATTCATTTCATTGAATATGTTTTCCTTTAATTTAAGCATATATATGACAGCTGTTTTAAAATTCTGTCTACTAAGTCTAACAACTGAAAAATCATATGTCTCCTGTTGATTGCTTTTATGACTATGTATGATACTCTCCTGTTTCTTTAGATAGCTAGTGATAACACTTTCATGTTTCTTTATATATCCCGTGATGTTTGTGAATACTGGAAACATGGATAATGTGTTGTAGAGACTCCAGATCCTGTCATAGTCCTAAGAGCGTTAATTCCTCATCAGACAGTTCACTCACTGGCTGGGCTCCATGAGGGCTTGGTTTTATGTTCGCCAATGCAGAGCAATTGAAAACCCACATCCTTTGACCTCAAGTGCCATTTTTCCTCCAGATTTTGTCAGACTTGGATTTTAGGCTGTTCGGGGATCGATCTGGAGTACGTATCACCCTAAGGTAAGGTTCTCAGCCTATGGTGTGCCTTCTCAGTTGCTGAGTTGGTCGTTCGGGTGGTAAATGACATTTTGACTAGATTTCTCCAATATAGCACGGCAGAACTCCAGCCTCCTGCACCTTTGTTTGCTTGGCACTTATAAACCAGCTTCTGCTTTCAATCCCATTGCAGCTGTCTGACCCATCTCAGTATTTGCACAGCCTAGTCCTAAGCCAGCGACACACGAGTGATACAACACAAACTCCCAGTGCCTCTTGTCTGCGTAGCTGCCTCCTCTCTAGTGTCCCACCTCTTCACGTTCACTGCTCGAACTCCGACCTACTGTCTGCCTTATTAGCTCAATGGGACTACCGTGGTTGGCTTGGGTTGGTGGCGCTTGCACTCTTTGCTAGGACTCTAGCTTTTTGTGAGGCAAAAGGGAAATTGTGCTCTAACAGAAAAACAGAACAACATGGTTTCAGTTCTTTCAAGGCCATACTCCTGTGTTGCTTTATGACCACATTACAAAACAATTGCTTCTTTTATTTTTAGTCTAGTTTTAAACACTGTTCATGGTGAGAGGGCTATTCTGGTGCCTGTTAATCCAAAATAGCTAGAAATGCAAGTGTACTTGACTTTTTAAATCACAAAATAAGTGATTCATGTGTTAACATATGTAAGAAATTCCCTGTACATTATATGTTATGTATTATATCATATATACTCACATAATATGTTGTAGAATATAGTATTATTTAATATACATCACATATTAATTCATCATTAATTTATTGAGGACTTACTATGTGTCAGGCACAGTAATCATAGGAGGAAGGAAAGGTACTAAAATATTTTTAACATATTTAGAAAGTAACAGCCGGGCAAATTTTAGAAAAGAATTGTCTTTCTCATACAATGTCCTAATTTTAAACATTTTCAAACCTTAATCTAAAAGGTGACATGATTTGTCATGGCCACACAGCTATTAATTTCAGAAGAAGAAATAGCTTAGCATATTTGCTATAATTTATGGGTTTTTAAAACTCAGCCTAATGTTTGGAGATTTTTCCCTCTATAGAAATTTTATCAGTGCCAAAAATTTGATCAAAATCCCTATAGATGAATTAGTAATTTAAGCCAGAATGAAAAAATAAGTAATTCTGGGACCCTAAGAACATTTTGTGTCAGTTTCACAGAAAGATTAACATATGGTGTGGAGTCATCATGAGTTCACAGTAGTGAAAAAGCTTGGTTGTTTGGAACACTCCACTGCAGCCTAGAAAGAGGAGGCTATGAGTTGCCTGGGTATAAAGTACTTGTTGGAAAAAGAGAGATATAACAAGGTTATCTTTGTAACAGCTTAATAACTGTAGTGGATTTCATTTGCCACCGAGAACATGGAGAAATGTTGCCATCTTCCCAAAAGCTGTACCTTTTATATGTTTCTGAAGAAAGGAATAACAGTGTATGATGAATACAACCAGACCGCTGTGCCCTCCCATTTAACTTTATCACCAGGTATGAACCTTGAAGGACCTCTGTCCTGGGTTTTTCCCTACAAGAATTTTACTGGAAAGTATTTGCTGACCCTTTAGAATATGTCTACACATTAAAAGATCAAGTTCCCTAGTTCTGGGGGCGAAGGTGGTAGGAAAAGCTATATACAATAAAAGGACTTCCCTATGTGGTTTCTTCCGTAAGAAGTTCAGACTGTTTTGCTTTCAGAGATGTCAGACATGATCATTGAATCACTTGTCCTAATGAGGACAACTAGGCATGCTGGAAAAAATATTCTAAATGTTCTGTTTTTTAAAACTTGAAAAAGATGCCTGACAGAAATACGCATGGATCCTCTCTGGAGAAAGATTAACAGCGTCAAAGTTGTTCAGTTATTTTGAAGGACAGTTTTATGTAAATTAGATCTAACAAAATAGCCACACCAGAAGACAAAATTAATGAATAAAAATTGGCAGAAACTGTAGTCAGTAGAAAGAGAACCACAGGGGATCTAAATACTGAAATTAATCATATATGAAGCTAAAAATGATTGTATTTCTTATATTTAAAAAGATCAATGTAAACATTAATTATTCAGGAAAGCAGAAGATATGGAAAAGCACCAAATATATATTTTAGAAATGAAGAATACAATTCCTAAAATATAAAATGCACTGGAGGGATTTAAAATAACTTGACACAGGTGAAAACAGAATTACTGAACTCTAGAAAGGGCAGGGAAAAATAAACACTCAAGATGAAAGCGCAGAAATCCAAAGAATGAGAAATACTGAAAAGAATGTGAAAGCTTGGGGAACAAATAGATGCTGAATTTCATAAAATAATTTTTCTACATTTATTGGTAGACTGTGATTTTTTTATTAAGGTAGTGGATTGCAGTTTAATTTGGTATTAAGGTTGAGTAGTTGGCTTGATGGGGAAGGGCATGCTGACAGGAGTGGGCAGGAACAGGGCTTCTTTCAAGCTGGCTCTGGTCTCTGCGCTGCCCTGAGTGATTTTTACATGGCTGCTTGTCTTGTGGGGACTTATATACTGTAACATCTTTGATTTATGTAGTTTCCTGTATGTATTCTATATTGTGCAAAAAAAAACAACAAGAAAAAGTGTTGGCCCAAGATTCGACATCATGGGCAGGTGCCAAAAGAGACTGGCTTCTATTCTCCCTACAGGAGAACTGTGCAATTTGTCAATAGTAAAGAGGCAGCAGAGAGGGCTAGTAAATTATAGTCCAGTCATCCCCAGTGAATTAGAGCTGTCTTGAGAAATACACTGTTGAGGATTGTGGGCTCCACCTGGGCCAGAGGGACAGGGGCCGTGACTAATAGCAACATCTGCTGTGGCGCAGGGTTGTAGTAGGGGCACGTATGTGACGTACTTGCCATTTTTGCCCGGATGATTGCTAAGGAGAAGTTTTAGAGCAGCTTTTAACTCCAGCGCTGCCATTTACCACGTGGATAGTCTTGGACAAGTTGTCTGTCTTGCCTCAGTGTGTTTGTATTTGTGAAGCGAGTGGGCCAGTTTAATGGAAGGATGTATGGAAAATGCTAATACGGTGCCCAGCACACGCCACGTTCTCCAGAAGGAGCAGCTAACCTTATCATGGTTGTTTGCTTTAGATCACCTTGCCTCTGTTCTGCCATATTTCATTTTCTCCTAACCTCAGGATTGTCTTTATATCTTTTTCTCTGAGCTTTTTATTCTTACCTACATTGATAATACCAAAAAATGTTAATTTGACCTGAAGTTGGACACTTACTACTCTTAAAGTTTTAAATTGACTGGGCAACAGAATATCCACCGTTCCTTCCCTAGAACAACTCTCCTTTAGCCTCTTGTGTGATGCAGAAATGTATTAATATGAAAGGGATAAATTGAAAATAAAGGAAATCTCTAATGTATAAGGATATTCAAAAAAGAGCATGCAAAACTTATAAAACCTAAGCTTTCGTGTTTAACAGTTTTCCTCTTTTCCAGTAAACAGGTGCATCAGACAATGACAAACTTACGCCTTAACTACAGGGAGAGCCACCTCCCTTCCTAGTTGTACACTTATTTTCTTTCAGAAATCCATTAGGCCTGGGAGACCATTACAAGTGTCTGTTGCTCCATTAGCCAAATGAAGTCACAGAACACAGTCTGTGATATTCATCATGTCTTCAATCTTACCTGGTGCTAACTGGTTCATGTAGATCAGAAGTAAGCATGAGCCAGTAATCACCACAGGATGATAGTGATGATGGTGGTGGTGGTGAAGGTCACAACCAAAAATGCTTATAGGAACATTTGCTTCAGGTGTGACCTTGGGCGATAAGGTCCTTGAGTTGGCTACTGAGTTAAAGTCAGAGAATTTTTATCTAATCACTCTTCCTGGATGGGCACCTGTTGATTCCCAAAACACGGACACCTTCCAAATAAGGCACCTCCCCTGGCCTCATGAAATGGTGATGGCGGCACAGAGGAAGCCAAGGATATTTTGGAAGCTACTTCAATTCCTAGTCCTGTCTGCCGGGTATCTCATGTTTGCCCACCTCGTTTGCTCTTGACCCTTTCCTTTGCTCTCACACAGAAGTACTGATCATATGGACTGTGTCAAAAGACTGCTTTACCTTCCATATTCAGGTTCAGTCAGTGGAGAGCTGAGCAGTGGCTCAACAGGAGGCTGGATGGTGAGGTTAGGAGTCCTGGGTGCCCAGATGCATATGTAAAGGGCATTTTTGGATGGCTCTACAACAGCCTCTCCAGATGATCCTCTCTTCCCTGTCCTTGTAGCCACTCTTTCCACACTTCTTCCGCCCTAGGAGGGATGAGAGGTCACTATTGTGACCCCCAGGACCTCACACGCTCCCTTGTGGCTCTCTTTACTGTACCCACGCCCTCATACAATGTACCAAGTACCTTGATAATCTCAACTTGAGTTACCTTGTTCCTTTCTGGAACCTACTGTTCTGATATTTGAAACCTGATTCCATTCTTTCTGCAAATAAATTTTGAGTATCATGTGTAGATTATGTAGGGAGAATTTGGAGTCTGCTCTCTGACCGAGAACAACTGCAGGTATCTAAGCTGGGCAGTGATAGGTAATAGGGTGATGCTACAGAGCAGGTTAAAGGGCAGAAGAATCAAATCCAGGACACCCCACCTTCCAATCCTGGCCAGGGTTACTAAGGACAGCAAAATCTATAAGGGAAACAGCAGATGTGACAGATGTTATGCATGAAACATTATTTGCATTTGCTGGAGAAGCAAGCAAGAATGAATGTAGGCTTGGCGAGACAAGATTTAAGGAGAGGAGATGGGTCCCAGTGCAGATTTCTTGCATGTGATGAGATGGTGGGACAGCCTAGTAGAAGCATCTGGTGGGCTTATGGAGAAGCATGACTTGGACTTGAAAGGGCGAAAGAAACACAAGTGCTGGGTGGCAAGTGAATGAAGTGAATGAATTGGGCGGGGAACAGCACACATGTGTTGGGGAAGGTTGGAAAGCCACACGAAGTGTCAAAGACTCACCAAATAAAAAGGGCCGGAAGGAGCTGTTTCCTGTGGACCCAGCCTACATGTCCATTCCTCTGGGAATGGTTTTGTATTTTCCCAGGTTAAGTTATTCTCTTTCTCTTTTATGTTTCTAAAGCTCTTTGGGAACAATTTTTAGGCAGGTTATTGCCTGATTTTGTAATTAGCCTTTCCATATTTGCCTCCCCACCTAGATGAAAACTCCTCATGGGCAGGGACTGCGTCTTTTGCGTCCCTGTGGCAGTCCCCAGACTCCAGGAGGTCCAGAAGGAAGGGAGGTGAGAAATTAATTATGGAGTTGGAGGAGAACTAAAACTGTGCGTCATCAGTTGGGACAAGAAGAGAAGAGAGTCTGAAAAAGAAGGGCAGGGGGCCAGGGATTTAGCTCAGTGTTTCCGCCTCCTGCCTTGCAAGCGCAAGGACCCAAGTTCAATCCCTGGTACCAAAGGAAAAGCCAGGTGGGCAGAAGCAGGAATGCCAAAAAGCTTTAAAAAAAGGACAGCCAAGACAAAGGTGTGGGTTGGCCGGAGAGAGGCCCTAAGTCACCTGGAGTGTGCAGTCCGGGTAAGAATGGTAATGACAGAAACCACACTGTCAAGAGAGAAAAATCCATGCTGCACCACTCACACCTATAAAGTTGCAGTGTTGGATAGCAGTCACCAGGCTCCTCCATAATTCTGGTGAATAGCTTTTATGGCTGCTAGATGGAGCAGCCAAACGTGGTTCACACTCCCTAGTGTGCGGCAGAGGTACATCTCCCTGCCTTGCCCTCTGCAGTGATCGTGTATTCATCATAAAGACATATGAAAAATATGAAAAATATAATAAATAACCCTGTTTTTGGTCACACCAGTTAGTGTGAGTATTTTCTGAATCCAGTGTTGGCTTCAGTGCTTTTCTGATTACAGATTACCTGGGAGGGTGAGGTTTGGGCCAGGATCACCTCACGCCCTGCATCTGAGAACGCCAGCAAGCCTGGATATTATTGCTAAGTCTTCAGGCTGACCGGTTGCTCTGGGGTATTGCTTCTTAAAGTTTAGAAGATAAAAACGTGGTTAGAATGAAAAACACACCACCCCAGAGGGACTGGATCGAAATCTGTACTTTAATAAGATCCCAGGGGACAGGTAGGCAGATCCCCCTGAAAGGTTCCAACCAAGAGCCTGGCCACACTCATGACAATAATGGTTGTCACTAAGAATTTACCATGAGCCAGACAGTCTGAGCCCATAACGTGAATGAACTTGTTCCATCCTTACAGCACCTTTTTGAGTCAGGCACTGTTGTCATCCCTGCTCATCTAAGGACAGGTATCTGAGAAGTGTAGAGCTGGGAATCACTGGGGTCATTTGGTTCGTTAACAGCCACACAGCTCCCTCTTTTCCCACCTTTCAGAGCAGTCTGCAAGTGCTTCAGAGGTCTCCAGTAAGGTCACAGGTGAGGGATGGCAGAGCTATGTGCCTGGGGGCCTGGAGAAAGGCAGCTCTGACCCTTGGGAAAGAACTTGCTACAGTCTAGGTATACCCGTTTCTCTCCATTAGGGAAGGGAGAGCCCCACCAACAGTATTTTTCTAGGAGATACAATCTTGTTCTAGCCTCCTCTCTTGGGAGAGATTGGTGCTTTATCTGTTCTTCCTTGAAGTCAGGGTCCCACGCCCAGGGTGACAGGTCCAGGGTCAGCATGGACTTGGTGGACAGAGAAGGGTAGGTCACTGTCCTTAAACACCTACTTTAAGGGAAATCTGCCCTTTCCATAAGGCTTCCAGATCTGAGCTGATGGGCTCAGCAGGAAGCTTAGAATTTGCTCACCATGCAGTGATTCTGATTTTGTTGGAATTTGGTTAAAAGTTTGTTGGGAAACGTGGAAGTCTTAACTCAATTTGGTGAGGTTAGCCTCTTAGTCAACCACCGTGCAGCTAATTAGGTCTCTGGATTAAACAGTTGGTTTCCTGCTTCATTCTGAGAGAGTGGAGCTGGTAGTTTACACCCCAGGGGTGAGCCTCAGGTAGGTAGACAGGTCCCGATTCCTGCCCCAATTTTGTATGTGTCTTCTGCATACCAGCTCTGAGCCACAGCAGGGTCTGAGTCAGCAGCTCCTCTATGGCCCTGGCTGCATCCGTTTTAGGGCTGTCACATTTAGAAGAATGTTTCCAGGTCTGAGATGGACTGAGTGTGTCTCTTCCCTGAGGCTTTCTGTACTATTTCCCTCTCAAAAGGCAGCACAACTTCTGTCTTCAGTTGGATTGTGTCTTAGCTACTTTTCTCCTTGCTGGGACAAAATACCTGATACCCACAAGTCAAAGAAGGAGAGGTTTATTTCAGCTCACAGTTTGTAGAAGTTTCAGTCTATAATCAGCTGGCTCCAGGGCAGGGTGGCACATGGCAGAGGGGCATCACAGAGGAGAAACACTCCAGACAGGAGACAAGAGGCAGCAAGCAGCAAGCCTGCCCTTCCCTTTTATACCATCTGGGATACAAACCTTTCAGTGGGGCCACCTACATGCAGGATGGGCCTTCCTAGTATCCACACCCAGAACTATGCAAAACCAACTAGTGGACTAATTTAGTACCACACACCCTTAATCTCAGTATCAACTCCCTAGATCTAGCCAGCTCAGAAAAGCGCCACCTATGAATTCATAGGGGGGTCATCTAGATACAAGCATACCAAGCTGAGTCTGCCAAGAGGCTGTGGTTAAGGTGATCCCCCAAAAAGCCTTCAAAAAGTGCCGTACAGTGGTACTTTGGTTCACAAACTTAATTCTTCCCACCATCTGATTGCAGAATTTGTTCCGCCATTCTGGTTGCAACCAAATTGCAAGTATAAATGTATTTTCTCCTTCCAGTAATTTTTTTGAGAGGAGAGAATCAGAAAAAAGACATAGCACTTACCATAGGTGTTTCCCCAGCCACCCAGATTACCTTGCTCATGTGGGGCCCACAGGCCCCTCCCTCTGAGGGACCCATCCACTCACCACTATACCTGCCATCCCCACACAGCAGGCGGCCCATGGAACAGACCTCAGGCAGTCCCCTCAGGCAGGTGTTGAGTCAGGTGACCCCAAAGTCCTATTATGAGTCCATCCATAAGGAATGTGTATCCACCATGTCTTAGTTACTTTCTCATTGCTGGGACAAAATACTCGACACAAGTTAAAGGAGAGCCTATTCTGGCTCACAGTTTGTAGACGTTTCAGTCCCTAGTCAGCTGGCTCTGCAACAGGGCAGCGTGGCTGAGGAGAAACATGGCAGCTCATGCCGTGGCAGACAAAAGCAGAGAGAGGGATCAAGGGAGGAGGGAGGGAGACAGACCCTTCTAGGCCACACCCCCAGGACCCACTTCCTTCAACCAGGCTTCACCTGGTTATAGCATTTAGCTATAAACTCATCAATAGATTAATTCACTGATGAGCATCTCACACACACACACACACGCGCGCGCGATTTTCAATCACCTCTCAAAAGCCCCACCTATGAGAACATAAATGTCCAGGAGACCATCTAGTCATGAGCCATAATACGTCATCACCCTAAACCCAAACTTCTCTTTCCTACCTCAGTGATTCTTAGCATTGTGTCTTAGTGGCTTCTGTTACTAAGCCTCCTTTTTGTTGCTTTCCTAACGTTGGGCTGAATAATTGAGCCCGAATAGTTGGGGACATGAAGTCTTCATTCCTAGCCACTAATAAAAAAGCTGTGAGTCAATGTGAAGTCTAAACAATAAAGCCAAATAACCTTGGCAAAGATCTCCAAATTTGGGATCTTCCAATATTTTTTCCTTTTCCCCTTCCCTTCTGACCCCAAAATGACTTAAAATATGAGCTCAAAGAAGGACGCATGGGATACATCTTGTGTATAAAGAACAGAGCCCTTATACCTACCTCTGGAGCAGATGACACTTCTACACATTACCTCTTAGCCCTAGTAGATTTTCATTTTTCTCCTTTCTCAGGCTGTGGCTCATAAAGTCATTTTCAGACTCCTTCTTGATATTACCCCTGGGGCCTTTGAACAGAGCAATTTATCACCAAAGCAAGGCTTGGCACGGAGCTCTTTTATAAAGCAAAAGTATATGATCTGTCCTCAGCCTTGCATGCATCAGTGCACTGCCTGTAACAGTACTGGAGGCATCAGCTGTGGCCAGCCTGGGCATCCGCAGGCTAATCTCAACAGTACCTTAATCCAAGGTGCCACATTTGCTTTCCATAGTTGATGGTTTCTCCTCACCTTGTAAGAAAAGATAGGTTGGCTTATATACACAGATCCTCTCAACATTTCCTAACATGGAATTTTCACATTGGTTCAGAGAAAGTGCAAGCATCTCTGTCCACAGCCTCACAGCAACATAATGCCAGATAAATCTGTCTCCATCCTTCTCCTCCCAGGATGCAATTATGCTACTTCCCAAAGCCCTTGTCACTATTCTCATTGCTAAGACAAAATACCCAACACCCAAAGTTAAAGGAGGAAAGGTTTGCTTCACCTTATAGTTTGTAGGGGTTTCAGTCCACAGTTGGCTGGATCCAAGGCAGGGCAGCATGGCAGAGGGGCATCACAGAGGAGAAACGGTCCATGGTATGGCAAGCAGAAAGAAGTGAGCAGTAAGCCTCCCTTTCCCTTTTATCACATTCAGACTACATGCCTTTTGAGTGCACCCATACCCAGGGTGGTCTTTCCTATTATCCACATCCATATCTATGCTAAACCAATTTAGTTATCACACGCCATTAATTCTAGTACCATGCACCCTAATTCAGCATCACATACCCATGATCCAGCCACCTCCCAAAAGCCTCACCTATGAGCATATGAGGCTTTGAAGGAGACATCTAGATATAAGACATGACAGCCCTGTCTCCCTGGAAGGTCTCCCTGGCATCCAGGCATCTTGAGTGTCTTTCCATCCACCAAGAAGCGGTCATCTGACAAACTGCAAACTAGTGGAGACTGGATCTCTAAATTATGTTTTTGATCCCTGTATGGAAATGTATGATCCAAGATTTCCAGTAATCATTCTCATATCAAATATTCGTTCCCATTGTCCCCACATTTGTCATATCTCATACCCTCATTTAGTGCTATGAAAACAGGTTTATGCCATCTGTGGTCCAATGATCTTGTCTTCACTGGGTATTTCATAGCAGTGGCTTCACCAGGATTGTCAAGGACTTACTTTCTTCTACCAGTTTGAGCAGATGGCCCTGAAGAAGGATCAGCAATTGCTTATCAGCCAAAAGCATACCCTGTCTGGAAAGAACACCTAGGAGGGAAAAATGATGCGTTTCCATTTTAAGACATGGGCTGGGAGCTGTTTCTTAGATAACTGAGAGTTCATCCCAAGAAGAATCTAGTAGACATCCAGGCCCCACCGCTAAACTCTGCATGAGGAACGTAGAGGAGGGATTTTGGCCCCATGCCTTCACACATCAACCTGGCTTGTGCCATCTCAGCCCCTGTTCTTTCCACTTCCCAGCAGATGCGAGAAGTATGGGTTGTGCTTTATGGGCACAGATCCTGGAGGCTGAGACCTATCCAAGAGGCAGAGGGAGGCACTTAGCACAGTGCCACAACCCACACATAGGCTGTGGAGCCTGGCCTCTTGGCACTAGTCCCTGTGCCTTCACTCAGTACCTGTACACCCATGGGAAGGTAGCTTCACCTCATCTGTAAACTGTGGTTAGTGGTAGTACCTACTTTACTGGGTTGTTGTCAGAAGGAAATAGGACAATCCAAGTTGAGTGTCAACAGCTGGACCTGATCCATGATGAGTCTTCAGAATATGTTAGTGAGTTTCCAGGGAGCTCTGGTGTCCCAGAGCAAACCTGAATCTTTGCCAAGTCCCTCCTCAAGAGCTTAGCTAATACCTGAGTACCACTGAGGATGGGGAAACCACTACCTCTTAAACACCCATCTACCTGCAGGTAGGTTTGTTTCTTAGAGAGCATTTATTTGAGTTGAACCTAAATGTTTCCTGGATTCTTTCCTAGTTGATTTTAGCTCCACCCCTGGGTCATACAGAAATCATCTTTCTCAAAATAGCCATTCAAATCATGTGAAAATCATTATTATCAGCATCCTTGCTTATATTTTTTTTACTTGTGCCACAGATCTGTCCTTTCCTGACAAAACATCTTCAGTATCTTCTAATGATCTTTGAATGACGTGGTTTCCGACTCCTTCATTATTGTGGTTTCTGTCCTCCCAAGGCACCCTGTGCTCACACATGGGATACAGCTCCTGTGTGTTAAATCCAAGTGCGTGCCTGAGACACCAAGACAAGAAGATATGATGAGATTCCAGGAGCTGCCAGGCGGGCAGACAGCATTCTAGGCAGGGAGACCAGTGCATTGAGCTGCAGAGGCAGGAAGCCAGATGCCTCCAGATGGTTGTGTCATTGCTGAAGTGTAAGGTACAAACAGGGAATCATAGGAGATCAAACCAGGGAAGGAGATGGGTTTGACCGAACAGTGACAGGGAATCACTGGAGCACTTGGAGAAGTGACAGCTTCCCATGTGTCCTGTAGTAAGAGCAATCTAACTGCAGCATGAAGACCAGGCAAACCTGAAAGTGGGGAGGCCAGTTCGCCAAATGGCAGAAACCAAAAGGAGAGAGGGCAAATGAGTCATGTGCCGAAATGTCCAAAATATATACCAAGAGGTTAACAGATGTTGTCTTTGGACAGTGAGACAATGAGTAATTGCCATTTGCTTTTTACTTTCCTGTGTTTTCTAATTTCTCTTTAATACAGATTTTTAATTTTCTCTCTAATTAGCATGTGTTATTTATATACTAAAAATAATTTATGCATCTCTAAAAATAGTTCAAAATCAAGCCAGCAGGATTTGGAAACTGATTGGAGGGAGGAGCATGGGGAATCTGTTTGTTTTCTCCAGTGCTCAGGTGGGTGGTGCACCCACCAAAGGAGATGGGGACATGAGGAGCAGAGAGCTCTGTGTGCGAATTCTAACGGTGTGGCTGAGAGCTGGGCAAAGCCGATGGGCTGCTTTGACTTTCCTGTGGCTTCTTCATGGCCTGCTTGTTGTCTGTCTCTTACCCTGCAGGACGCACAGCTCACCTGGCTAGTCTTCGCTGGCCTAGATATCAGACTCCACCGCAGCAAAACCCACTGATGCTCTGCAGTAGCAATAGCATTGGCTTAGGTGACAAGTCTTTCACTGCTTCAAAAAATACTTATTGAGTACCTGCAAGCTGCTCTGCATCCAGCCAGTCCTGGGCAATAAAACAGTGAGAAGAGCAGGCCCAGTCCCTGTCTTCACAAAATTCAGCCTCGTGTGAGAGACAGAGTAAATGTTTCAGAGCCACTTTAATCAACATACTGTTTCAAACCACGATAAACGTGTGAAAAAGAGGAACTAGTTCTAGGAAGATGTATCACCAAGGAAGCGTTTCCGGTCTGGCAGTGTGGGGAAGAAAGCCTAGGAAGAAAGGTGCAGGAGCTGAGAGCTGAAGGATGTGGAGGAGGGAAGCAGGGAAAGTGTTCCAGGCAGAGGGAACACGCGTGGCAGCCCTGAGAGGGGAGGACGTAAAAGTCGTGCCTCACTGCCCCAGGGGGCTCCCTGCTGACAGAGGCACTGTTGGCTAATTTCTTCATCACGTGGACCTCCTGGAGTGCACGTACACAGACCTAAATTGCATGGGTCAGTTACTCAATGTGGCCTCTCGATGCAGCCAAAAGATGCAGCAAACACGAGATGCAGGAAAGGGGCTACTGCCAAAATCACATGGCAGGCAGTTTGTACAAGTAGGAGCACACTCTACAATAATGATAAAGGTATAATAGATATAGACCTGTCATGTGGTCATTCATCATCATTATCGCATATTATGTGCTATTCATAATAGTATCTGCTATAGTTTCATATAACAACAGTGTAGTATGTGTGTTTACACCAGTATCACCATAAATATATGAGTAATGCTTTGTGCAATGATGTTATGACAACTACAGTGTCACTGGATGATAAGAATTTTTCAGCTCCTTGTGGGACCATTGTATACATGTGATCCGTCATTAACTGAAAGGTCGCTCTGTGTTGCATGACTGTAGTACATTTGAATCTAAAAGAAGTACTGTTTGACTGGAACCCAGGGATAGGGGCAGAGCTGGAAAGGACCAGAGAAGTGGGTAGGGTCATATCCTACAGGCTTTAAGGGGGCACAAGAGGACACTTGTCTCTATCCTAGGAGAGAAGGAGGCCCTTAATGGTTTTGGAGGTCTGAGGTGGCCTTCTGACCAGCACTGATGGTTGCAGCCGGGAGGAGGGCTCCTTCCCCATGTCTCATCTGCCCCCAGCCCCTGTCTCTTCCCCTTTGAGGCTGTGGCCCTGACAGCTTAACATGACCCCTCACTCATGGATGGCTCATGCAGCAGATGTGAGGGCTTCCTTCCCCCTCCTGCGAGGAGCCTTTTGAAGCTTCCTAAGCAGCCACCTCTGAAAGTGGCTTTGCAGCCCAACTTTCTTCATGGCTTCTCGTACTTTAACACTAATGTGTGTACAACTTGCTAATTAATGGAATCATTTGGATCTGAAAACATCTTGTTCTAATGGGAGGCTGCAAAGCACTCTCATTAATTCACAGGTAAAATTATTCCAGCTTTTCTCTCTCCCTCCACCCGTCCCTTTCTTCCCAGCGTGGCTTAGTAACTAGGGAGAATTCTTCTAATCAGCCTTTTGAAAATCATTTCACCAGGGCCCAGAACACTGGAGACTGCCTTGGGGTCAGGGTGAGGGTGATGCAGCCTTGGTTTACCCAGCAGAGAGGGCAGAGGATAAATACAAAGATGGAGCTTTTGCTCCCTGAGAGGTGGAAGGTCCTCCAAAGCTGGGAGGAGGGAACAGTGGGGGAGTTAGAAGTCACCAAAAGTGATCCATGTGTGGAATTAAGAGGTGGCTGTCCTAACGTGTGTGTGCCACAGGTAGCCCACGAGATGATTTCTGCACATCTGGCCTAGATGGAAGGAAGGATGGGCTGCCCACTCCTCCTTTCTCTCCTAGGCTGTGACAATCAGGTATATTCGCCGCTGGCAGAAAACACACAGGTGACCGTCTTGGGGACGAATGTAATCTGAGTGTGATTTGTTGGCAGCCACCTTCCCACCATTTGCAATGAAGCCCTGCAACATCGTCTGTGAAAGAGTAGCATTTTTGGCGTGTTTCTAACAAAGTTCATGATTTTAAACATTATTAAGTGTCCAATTCAGTGACACTAATATATCCATATTGTTGTGCATCCATCACCATCAACCGTCTTCAGACCATCATCTCCCCAAATTGAGGTGCCATGCCCATTGCACAGGAAGTCCCTTTCTGTACAGCTTTTGAATGGAAAAGGTATGCCCGGTAGGATTCTCTTGGGAAGAGCGGTCCACTCTCCCCAGGAGAGCCTTCCAAGCTCTTTCCTCACCCAGGCTAGCAGGTCACAACACCCAGCTATGTCCTTGTGGTGCACCAGTTTCAGGGCCAGAAATCCCACACTCCTCAGTGCCTGTCAGCCAGGCCAGTCCCTGTTTTATAGCACCAGGGCCACCGTAAGCTCTAGTCATCCCACTATGAAGGGACAGTGCCTGCCTGACTACCTCATCAGAGTGAGTTCTCACTGTACTGAATTCTGCTCTAGGAGCAAACTCGTCTCTATGTTGTGTCTAAAATGGGATATGAAAAGAATTTGATAGCTGGGCATGGTGGTGCCCACCTGTAATCCCAGCACTCAGGAGGCTGAGGCAGGAGGATCGCCATGAGTTTGAGGCCAGCCTGGGCTACATTATGAGTTCAAGGGCAGCCTGTACCACAAAGCAAGACTCTGTCTCAAAAAAATTTTTGATAGTTACAGATAAAGAGAACGTTCTTGCACAAGGAAGTACAGCATCTGCCGGACATTTTATTTGGATATGCCTCCAAGACAGATTTGGAGTCAGGCCAATCTGGATTTAGATCCCCACTGTGTCACTCACTATATAACCTTGAGCTTCTGTTTCTGCATCTTAAAATGGGGCACTTGATACCCACCCCAGGTTGCCAAGAAAGGTGCATGAGATTACATCAGTGTGGCTTCTGTGCAGCACTAGGTCGCTAAGTTCTCACCACGGTGACTGTTGATGGCTGTCGTCCTAGGTCTCCAGGTGGTCCTGAACTCCATTATCAAGGCCATGGTGCCCTTGCTGCACATCGCCCTGCTTGTGCTGTTTGTCATCATTATCTATGCGATCATCGGCCTGGAGCTTTTCATGGGAAAGATGCATAAAACGTGCTACAATCAGGAAGGCATTGCAGGTAAGAGGAGGGTTCTGGGTACCAAGCTCCCCAAAGCAAGATTGTTTTCTATATCTGTCTCCTGAGCAGCTGGATGTAGTACCAGGCACATTCCCACATGTCCAGCAGAGCTGGGTGAGGTCCCCTCACTCAAGGTCCCATGATTCCAGACTGTGGCTGATTTTGAGGCAGGGACAAGTGTTCTTCTCCTCTAATTCCAATTTTTGTTTTCATTAAAACAAATCTCAGTTAAAGCAGCCTAACTCTGGCTTTGTCTAGCACTACTAAACACTATAGAGCTATACATGTTACAGACATTTAATGATTTAAAAACCTATCTGTTCTCAACCTCTACATTTGCAGCTGACACTGAATATCAGAAGATTCAGTTCCAACCTGTCTGCCACAGCAACACATCACTGTGGCTCACCATCCAAAGCCCTTGCAGGAAGCCAGCCTGTCATCCCCCATAACAACCCTGAGATCCATCCCCTTTCTCGGGGATGATCCTGGTTGCACTGCAATTAATCTTTTCTCCTCCATTCATAGGCAGGAATGCCCTGGCCCCTTACCATGGTGGGTGGAAGGGCAGGTGTAGAATCACCCTCTTACCAGCAGGCAAATTTCTTCTCCTCAAGGAAAAGGTTTAGATTCATCTCAGCTATCAGTCTACTCTTCTCTGGGGCTCCTCTCACCATGTTTTTTCCACAAATCAATGCATTCACCAAGAGATCCTGGCTCATTAAGCACTTCCTTGAGTGGATCAGAGTTTGGACTTGCAGGATATATGCTACAAACTACTGCCTTAAATTACTAACATCTCAGCTTGATCTTCAGACAGAAATTGACAAGGCTTTTAAACAGACATATAACACAGTTTAACACAAACACTCGCTGGGAAAAAAAATCCCCACCTAAAGGAATTAACAGTGTTAAATTTATGGGGTGTTTTCCAAACAATATTCATCATCTTAGTTTTGGACACCTTGGTAGAGACGGGAGAGGGCATCTATCTGGAGCATTAAAGAACACCTCTCCAGGCAGGACCAGGAATCTAGCTCAGTGGCACCTACCTTACCAGGTGCAAGGTCCTGAGTTTGATCCCCAATACCAAAGAAAAAAACAAAAAACAAAAAGAAGAAGAAGAAGAAGAAGAAGAAGAGGAAGAGGAAGAGGAAGAGGAAGAGGAAGAAGACCTTTCCCCTCTGCATTTATACTGCTTCTTATTCTCATTCAGCCCAGGCATTAAATTAAATTTGGCTTCTCTTGCTTTAGGAAGTGAAGTTGGAAAGCATCTGTACAACAAAGAGTGAAATGGATAATCATATTCAGAAACCAAAATAGACTAACTGGCATACATGGGTAGGGTATTTGCAGGGTTGCTGGGTCACTGTGGCATTGTCATAGTCCTAAAAAACAAGCAAAACCTATAAACCTATAGTCAAAGAATCACCCAATTGTTTTTAATTTTTATGGACTCTCTTTTTAAGAGACAGTTCACTCAAGAGAACTTTCAAATTACTTGGGCCAAAATTGTATAGCATAAATTATCATGTCTTAAAATACATATTTTTAATTGGAAAAAAGCTCTTGCCTTCATCTAAAATTCTGAGATTTCAGACTTGCTCAAAGAAATGCCAAGCAATATAATGAATAATATTTCCCCTCTAATTCGAAACGTCATTATTACTCAGTTCTATACAGCTAGTCTTGAACCATAAATTTACATCACTGATGTGACTTGGTTGGCGTTTCATTCTCAGACCACCTTAAGAGCTGATACTAGTGTGTATAAAATTTATGCAGCTGTATTGAAATGATCAATGATCCATTGACCCAAATTCCTCAGGCAGTCACAGAGATACAGACTCTTCAAGATTTTCCTTCCATTTGGCAGTGATAGATGGTGAGACCCTCACTAACCAAATAGGGAAGAGAAAAACACGAAATTCTGCTGTAGAGCCAAAGATGACAACCCTTCCATCAATTAGCTATGCACTGGAAAGCCAGGGAGAACTGCTGGTCTTTTCTACTATCCTAATGGGAATATAGCAAAAGTGTGTTTTCTACTGGTGGTGAGAATCGTGCAAGTTTTCTAAAAATAAACAGCCCTGAATAATCATTAGAAATCATCTGGCTTTGTCATCAAGCTTCAGTGACCTCAGCAAGCAAGAAAATGGTGAATGTCAAAGACAAAGAACACATATGGCCTCTTCTCCCATAGACACAAACAGCGGGTCCACTGCACACTTTAATAGCCTCTTCGGCTCTTAGGAAAGTGACCACATGTGGCCTCATCCACTGGAGTGGCCAATTTAGGAGCCTGTTATCCTCAATAGTAAACCCAACGAAGAAAAGTCTACTTGCTATCATAAGACACATCAGATGATTTGTGTGATAGGTTTTGTCTTTATCCTACAAGTACAGAAGAGAAGTGGTGCCTAAAGTATAAGGACCATGAGCCGGGGTGTCAGAGGACAGTAAGAGATGGATCCCAGGAGAGGAGCTATGCCAGGCTCACCAGGAAGGTAACCGCGCTCTAATGTGTGGAGCCAGAGTCCCTGCAGGAAAAGGGGCTGAAGACACTTAACTACAGAAGCTGCCCTCCCAAACATTCTGTGATCAGCTCACCTACCCCCTTCTTCCCACACCTGCTATCTGATGACAACCCGGGGACCTACTCCGTGACCGCTGTCATCAAAGGATACTGCTGTCATCAGGGCCTTATCCACCCACACTGTGACTTAATCCTGATGAGGAGGAAGAAGTGTGTAGGAATCTGGACATACTCAGTACATCTGTAGCACAAGACGACCAAAACCTATACTCTCTGGAACCATCCCAGTGTGCTTTGTAAACCTTTGAAATGGGTGTTTTTGGTTTTCATGTTCTACTTGGTTTGAGATTTCAAACTTTGATTGAATTACTGTATTCTCTGCATATTTAGACTAAACAGAAGTACTCTGTGTGCCCTTGTTACAACTTTTAATGGGATTCATATCAAATTATTTTTACCCTTTGATATTATTTCACAGACTGATTTTCAACTTCTAGATTTTAGAATACAGTGGATTCTGAGCCACTTTTTTAATAAAATCCATATGAGATAGCCATGGGTGGGCCAGGTGAGCCATTGTTCTGTCTCTAGGTGGTCCTTTCAGTGGGCAGTCCCCAGTAGAGACAGTCTCTGAAGAGGCGACTTTCCCCCTACTCCCTGGGGCACAGCCAAGGCGCTCTCTTGATTCTCAACAGATACATCGCCATATGCCAATACCTTTTGTTTCTGGCTGTCCCATCTGTCTGCTGGTTCTCAGAGCCAGGTCACTCTGAATAGCTCTGCAAGCACAATAATTATCACTGAGACTGGCAGAGACTGGGTTGGCTAAGATCTCGCAATGAAATCATTTTCATTGTATTCACCCCAGAAAGTTGGGACCTGAAAAGTAATTGATTTTGCCTGTGGCAGTTTCCCCTTGAAACCCCCCACCTGGATGGAGCTCTCCCAGATTTCAGTTTTTGCTGATATTGACTGTGTTGCTAGAACTCTTCTAATCTTTGCCTCCATCATTTTACCAAAAACTTAATTTGGACTTTCAAGATTGACTCTACCTCTGTCCATTTCTGGGTTAAAATGCAGAGCCTACATTGCTTGGGTTCCTGCTTTCTTTCTTCAGACATCGGGAATCTACAAAAGAAAGCCAACGTGTTCTCATGCTGAAGCCAGTTTCCCCTCACCCTGAAGTACATATTGCTGGGACCCGCTGATTTGTGTGTGTTCACATTTTTCAAGTGTTCCCTTTAGTGCTTTTTATAGATACCTATTTTTACTGGATCATCGCTGCCTCTTAATTGTTCTCCAATCTTTTTTATTGTTGTTTAAGACAGATTTAAAATAGCAGAGCGGCACTTGAGCCTGTGGATAATCTTTCTGCGCCTCATCCCTTTCTCTTTTATTAATGAGATCACTTTCCCTTGATGCCATTTTCTTTTTAAACGTATATTTATAAAATCCCAAGTGCATTTCCCTTCCTGCTGGATATTTAGAATGCACTTTTGGCAGCGTTCCCTTTTACTTATTTCTGCTGTCTTAGGAACTGAGGATGCAGGAGCTGTTGGGGTAGCCATCACAATGTTAGGGCTACCAGCTTCTTTAGGCCACGGAGAAGCAACCCTTCTCTTGTTTGACTCACTTCTCAAGTCATCCCAGTATGAAGCACATCACTCTAGAAAGCTATTTCTAGAATGAGAACTAAACATAATGTATGATCTATTTGGTTCTCAGTTTTCTCGTCTCTCAACTCTCAATACTTTAGGTGCTCTGCTAGTTTTAATGTTCTAGTTAGGTTTGGGATTCAGTTTTTAGTTCCTCTCTCTCTTTTTTATAGCCTCATATCCAAATCTCAAAATCTTACAATTTCAAAAGTCACAAAAAATGATGACTAAAGGCCAGCTCAGTTCAACCATCTTACTGTGCAGCCCTTCTGGGATCAGGCCCTGGAACCAGGAAATGGGGGTGTGGACACTGTCATTCCCTCAAACAGCTCACAGATCACTCATGCAGATGTCTCACCGTGGTCATCAAACAAAGGACTCATGTACAACCAGGCCAAGAGTAAATCGGGAATAGACCAAACTGGAAATAATCCAAATGCCCAGCGACTGGTGAATGGATAGACATGCGATGAGATACCCTGCTCGGCAGTAAGAAGGAACGAGAGTAGACTAAAATATGCAATAATCTGGATGAACTAAAAAAGGTTCTACTAAGTGAAAGAAGAGGGACATGAAAGCCACACTGTGTATGATTTTATTTATATGAAATTTTGAGAAAAACAAAGCTATGAAAACCAAAAGCAGATCAGGTTGTAAGAGGCCGAGGACAGGAGTAGGGACTAACTGCGAACTAGCACATAGGAATGAGGGGACTGTTTAAAAATGGATTGTGGTGGGCTGGGGACTTAGCTCAGTGGCACTGCACCTGCCCGGCAAGGGCAAAGTCCTGAGTTTGATCCCAGGTACCGAAGGAAAAAAAAAAAGAGAAAAATATGGACAGTGGTGATGGTTGCAGAACTGTGCAAATTTACTAAAACTAATTAAGCCATACATTTACACTGATGAATTCTAAGGCATGGAAATTGTATTTTCCACAAGCTGCACAAGCGAGAACAGGAGAGGAGAGGAGAAAAGAGAGGAGAGGGTGTGTCTCCCTTGTTTTCTCGAAGTTTCTACTTGAAATTGTTGTTTTGAATGTGTTGAGATGGTTGCTTTTGATTGGCCACTTGACTATGATGCTGATGCTTTACAACAGAATGGGCACTAGCCCTATGGTCTAATGGTCAAAGTTATTGGACTTCTCAACTGATGAATACTTAATCCCTTATGTTGTTTAATTCATGTAAGAGGAATGACCTAAACTTGTTTTGCATATGACTGCTGGTATGGTTTTCCCAGTGATCTTATCCTGTCACTTTTCTCTCTAACTCCTGCTTCTTCATCTGCCCATCTCCTCCTCTCTCTCTCTCCCTTTTGTTTCCCTGCCCTCTTTGCCCCGGCCATGGAGACGTTCCAGCTGAAGAGGACCCCTCGCCCTGTGCTCTTGAGAGTGGCCATGGGCGACAATGCCAGAATGGCACGGTGTGCAAGCCCGGGTGGGATGGGCCCAAGCACGGCATCACCAACTTCGACAACTTTGCCTTCGCCATGCTCACGGTGTTCCAGTGCATCACCATGGAGGGCTGGACTGACGTGCTGTACTGGGTGTGTAGCGTGAGTGGCCCTCAGTGCAGGGCATGGAGGCCATGGGCCCTTCCTTGAAAGCCCCTTTCTCTCCACCCTACAATGTTGGGGGCCACACACATCTCAAGGGAATGGTGGATGGATATCTTTGATTTCTCCCTGGTGTGCAACATGTCTACCCTAATGAGTCCCCAGGCAGTTCCCTCAGGACAAATGTCATGTTTAGTCTGTCCACCATAGTGCGTCACACTGGTGCACAGTTGGTGCCCTGTGAATGTGCTGGCCATGCCTGGCACAAGGATTCTCATCAACACTTGTCCCGTTAGATAGTCATTTTAGCTGTTACCTTTTTCTTCCCTCCTTCCTCATAAAGAAAGCTACAGGGCCAAATGATGAATTCATGAGGCTAAATAGAAAAATCAGTCCTGGTCTTCTAAAAAGAACCTCTATAAAGAAACCATTTCTATTGAATCGTGTAGTATTGTGGCATGCTATTGTATTTTTATTGCTTATATTAGTCTTACCATAACATATTAGAATAGTCCATCAGACAAGTGTATTGTCATCATTTTCTCTGTTAGCAAAACACTCTGCTGGTTAAGTGATGCATACTTAGAAATTGCACCTCTTGAGTGCCAGCTCACCATGATATATTTTCTTTCACTTAAAGATGCCCCTTACTATCCAGCAGCAGTCACTACTTTGCTGACCTCCGAACCCTCAGTGTCAGATTTGTATACAGTCTATCCCACTGGCAAATACACACACCATATTTGAGCTGTCTCCATTCTGGCAGTCAGGTCCATAATTTGTAAAATCTCCAGAAAAATATACTCTTTGTAGTGCCTCCTTGTTTCAACATGAGAAGTGACTTGCCAGAATCCAGTGCTGTTCTCCAGAATTTGGTATATAAAGTGTGTTGCCAATCTTGAAAATGTCATCTCTCCCAGAGCTTCCCAAATAGTTAAATCTATTTGGCCATTGTGAAAACAACCCGAGAGCCAGCCGAGGGAACACAGTCTACAAACTCACACCCGGAAGAGTGAGAGGGAAGCGAATGCCTCCTGCTGAGCAGAGCTGCCAGATAGAGAGGAAATAGTGCCAAGAGAGGTGTTGACTTCCTCCAGAATCAGAAAGAAGAGTTTTGTAACAGTATGAAATTGTGATGCACAGTATTATAGCTTCTAAAACAATTTTATAAGCATCACGTCCTAATGATTCAAAAACTCTCTCTTCCCAGTTTTTGCATTGTAGTCAACATGCCAAAGCCCAACATTGCTCTGAACTCTGTACCTCTCTGTAAATGATGACTTGAAACTTGTCTGGGTACACTGTAACCAAAAAACATTTATTTAATGTTCTTGCATGCCATGGTGCTCCTAGGCCCTGAGGATTCAGTTTAGTCTAAGAAGCTCTGTCTAGAAAACAGACTAAAGCCTAAAGCGAATAATGGCTACACCAGGAAGCCATGCCACGGCACAATTGTTGTGTTGTGATATTTGCCACAGAGGACAACTGTTGAATTGTATTGGCCTCAAAGTAAAATGAAACGCTGGGAAATGCTTCTTGTGCTCAGTTAAGAAGTTGGTTTTGTGTAATTTGTAAGACAAAAGAGAGGAATCTGAATGTATTATACTTAGGCAAGTTTATTCTACCTAGTGAGGAAGATCAAATTCCCAAAGACCCGAACTGGTCTTTCTACCTTGAGTAAGCTCCTCTGGCCAACCAAAGACAGAAGCATCATTCTGCAAATAGAAAGTTTCCACCCACGGACCACAGTCTCTATGACTGTTAGACTCTAGAGCCTCCTCACATGAGCTTCGAGCCCATGCCTTAGGTCGCTATGGAAAAGCCTTCCTTCCACGGCATCAAATTGAGGGCAGGGTGGCAGGGTGGCAGGAGGTGGGTGTTGGTAGGGGGAATAGGTATAATTTACTTTGCTGATGGCCCTGATGTATTTTTGTGATCTTCCTTTATTACTCCCTCCCTCTTCCTCACCGCAAGTCACTGATATCCCACCAACCAGATGTGACCCAAAGAAATACTGTCATAGTGACAGCCAGAGTGGGGACTGGGAAGAAACACACAACTGCAACTACCAATTTTCCGCAGCTGTGTTGTGCTTTGTCCCCTGGGGTGTGTGTGATACAGCTTATGCTGGGAGTGGAAAAACTGTCAGAGGTGAAGGAATGGTCCCAGGCCTGTGGGACGTGCCTCACTCTGATTTTCCCAGCACCTTTCTCAAATGGCCACGTTGTGTGTGTAGGTGTGTGTGTTTGTGTGTGCACATGTGTGTGCATGCACAGGAATGCACACAGGCTCATACGCACACCTATCACAGAAATAAAGCCTCCTGCTTTGTTCTTCATGGTATGAGCACTTTCCAGCCCAATGCTCCTGCCATCAGACAAGTCCTCTAATTGCTTCGCCCTTTTTGTGGCCATTTCTTCCTATCATTCTTCTTCCTCTCTCTTCCCTTCTTTCCTTTCGGTTTCCTCCTCCTTGCTTCTAGGCCTGTAACCCACAGACTTTCAAATCTCAGTATATTTTAACATCAAACATGAAATTTTCTTAACATACAAATACTCAAACTTACCTCCAACCTATGACTTAGAAGTTCCTAAATCAAGACCTCAATGTATGCATTATGAAAAAGCTCTCCAAGCTAGTCTGATGCCCACACTGAAGAGCAAATGCCTTGGAAATCTAACCCTCAGTCTACATGGTGCTGCTATGATACATTAGGTTTTAACCAGGCTAGGCTGATAGTTTCCACAGGGAAAGAGGACATAGTGTCTTCTACTGTGAAGAATGTGTTTCCCTTCAAGTCCAAAACACAGGTCTCAAGGATTGTGGAAGGAGCAGTTAGATTTTCAAGGATAGCAGTGGGATGGGTTTATTCTAAACTACCAAGCAGCTGAGTACAAGTCTGTAAGGAAAAGAATACACCATTAAAGCATTAAGGAAGCAATTAATTCAGTCACCAGCTATAGCCTGGCAGAGAAGGGACCAAGGAAGTGACTTACAACACACGGCAAACACCTGCCCCCGTTGGGATGGTCTTGAGTCTGCTTCTCCTTTCCTCCGGCATCCATTGTTGGGTTCCATTCTTAAGATTTTGAAGAGTTGGTGGATTAAAAATAAATCCAAGCTTGGTCAAGTAGTACTTGAACATTGCCTCCCCTGTGAAAGCCGTTGGCCTGCACTGGGTGAAGTCCCCAACAGGCTGAACAATGTGCTTTCGACGTTGCTTTTACCTCATGCCCTGTTCTCAGAGTCTGTAGATAAGAGGGAAATGAGGGGCTGTGGGATCTGAAAACTAAAGCAAAACTCAGATCCTAATATAGTTTTCTTGGGAAATGACCTCTGAAGCTAAAGACTCTCCATTTATGCTCAGAATTTCTATATCTTTTTAAAGATATGGCAGATAGGAGGGGGAATGTGATCTAACGAAAGCACCAGTCTTCTTTAGGAACAGCGAAGCACCAGGAGAGGGAAGAACCTGTTGTATTACATTACAATATCAGTTTCTACTTCTTTCATGTTTGTTTTTTAAACCAAACATCCCTAACCATCTGCACATATTTGAAAACTATTTGTCACCCATGGTTCATGTATGTGCCTCCTAAACGATCTAAGAGGCTGCTGAATTAGGCTGATCTGCAAGGCTCTATCTGTGGCATTCTCAGACCTGCTCTGAGAAGTAGGGTCGGTCCGCAGCTCTACACATAATGTTGTCCACACTGGAGCCAGATCACAATTAATTAGTATAAATGTCGGTCAAGTATCTACTCTGTGCTGACTTTATGCCAGCATCTGAAAGAGGCTCATGCCTACAACTAGCCAGACAACAGGGCCATTGACCTGGACTTTGCCACACCCAGACCAGGTCTGCAAGAGGATTGTGGGAAAGGGAGGCAGCAGTGAGAGGAGCTCACACCAGAACTCATGCTACTGGCTCCTTAGGGGTCTAGGTACCCCCAGAATAATTCTTCATCCAGAGAATTCTGTTGACCTCCACTCACTCAGTGCCTTCTGACCTAGGGACCCCAAGAACATCACATGCTGTGTACACAGTGGATACCTCTGGCTTGTGTTTTCCTAGTTCACACTCACCCCACCCTAATGGAGCCCTCCTCTTCCTGACACAACCCGTTGCCCCCTTATGAGCTTCTCCACAGTCAGTACTTCTGCTGATCTTTTACAAATTAAAAGTTGAGCTGGATAGCCAGGTGTGGTGGCGCACGCCTGTAATCCCAGCACTCGGGAGGCTGAGGCAGGAGGATCACTGTGAGTTCGAGACCAGCCTGGGCTACATATTGAGTTCCAGGTCAGTCTTAACTACATAGTGAGACACTGTCTCAAAAAACAAAAAACAAAACAAAACAAAAGATATTGAGGGGCCAGTGGGAAAATTTGAATATGGCCTTATTATTAACTACCTAGTGAGACCCTGTCTCAAAAAAAAAAAAAAAAAAAAAGTTGAGCTGGAAAATAACGTTAGAAAGAATACGTAATGAGAAACCACAAAAAGAGAAGAAAAAACTTAAAATCATAAATAATGTCATCTATAGTATCTGGAATTAGCTTTTAGCCAGCCAGAGACTTTATGAGCCAAAGTCTAGGATTCAGTTTTTTAGTACATTGTAAGCCAGTTGTCAGCTCCATACCTCATCTGTTGTAGGTGTCTAGATGTGCAGAGAGATATTCCTACAGAGTTCACACACACACACACACACATACACACACAGCGGGTGCTAATTTCCTCAATCATGACACCAAGTCTTTTGCATGCAAGCAGGATAGATTTGGGTGTTTTAACCATATTTTTTTCACTCCACCTTGCTTTCAAAAAGCCACCATATATTATATTATGGAACAAGAGTCTGAAGACATCAGAGAAGCACAAGCAAAGATCTAAATTCTACTGGTGACAGAACAGCTATCCTCAGGCCAGAACTGAGAGGAAAATCCTCACATTATCCAGAATCCACTTCATGGGGGTCAGAGGAGGGACAGTTTTTGTTCCTCCCGAAGACTGTGGCCTTCAACTTTTAACCTGCCCCTGCCCACCACCCACGTAAAATGGAGTCCACTAGCCTACCATCAGCTGGCAGTTTGTAAACACAGCAAGGAAGAGTTTAGCAGCTCTCTTTATTAATTATTTGTCAATTTGTTTTTATTTCATTAGATGAGTTCTTATTATTCAATAATCCAATTTAGCACACATTTACTGAGCATTTACTATGTTTCCAGGCTTACCAGCATGAGATAAGATGGGGGTCCAGAAAAGAAGACCTTCTCTCCAGGAGCTCAGGGCCTAACCAAAGAGCTACAGGGCACACAAAGGAGCATGGATTAGCAATAACAGAGTCAGAAAAGCTGTTCAAGGCACAGACAAGTGGAAGCAGGGAACAAGGAGTAGGATTTTGCTGGCCATGAGGCTGGACAAAGAGCCAGAAAGCAGACATCTGTGCTTAGGGAACGCAGCTTTATAGGACAGAGTAACTTGTGTTTTAGATTCTCTCCAGAAATAGCTGATGACCCCAATGTGTTCTGACCCATGGTGTCTGAAGGCCTCACAGGCATCAGACTGGGCCCCATTCCCTACTGACAGCCCCTCTGGTGGGGAGCCAGTGGCCCCTACACAGGCACCCAGGGGCCACAACTTCCAACCTCCCACACATCAGTATGATCCCATCTGACTTCAGGGGGTTTTTAGTTCAGAGGAGTTTGATTTATTGGCTTGTCTTGGCATTAGGAACCTGTTGTTTTCTTCTCCCATGTGAAGCAAGGCTTCTACTTGTGCTCTAGGACACTCGTGAGTCTTTAGTGATCAACAATGATCAGGTGCAGGGTTGGAAGAGAGCCAGTTGAGACTATTTCACACTTGCTGCTCACTCGGTAGCCCATAAGTCGACATTCATGTCCTAACAAGCAAGGTGACACAGGTCATGAAGAGTCATGGATGCATCAAGCCCTTGATCTGGGCTGACTGGCATTTACTGACAGCAAATTGTGTCTTCTAATGATACTCTGTGGAAAGCACTGTCATTCTTATGGGCTTATGCATCGTGACTTTTGATGGCAAATGGCCTCTCTGTCAGCGTTAGCTGCAGCTATTTAGTCTTTCTGGATCCCCAGTGTCTATACCAACAACCTTACAAGAGAAGCCACACATGTGGAAGCCCATGGACAACAGGATCGAGGCAGGCCTTTGAGGATAAGCCAGGAGGTATTGTTCCTCTTATTTTTCTTTTCGGGAAAAATGAATGGTAGATTTGACAGTTTAAGGCTGAGGTCCCCTTCAAGGAGTGAGACTCTGGTTTCAGAGGGGTATTTTTCTTCCCATACCCTCTTATTTCTGCCCCAGATTCTAGGACTACTAAGTTGTGTGTCAGCAAAGGCAGAGGTAATCTTGTTAGCTCCTAGGCCTGGGCCCCTGATGGCTACAGAAGGTAGATCAAGACACCACTCTGTGCCTTCCTTAGGGAGACCACATAGCTTCCTTCCATGTAGCTTAATGGTTTGAGAAGTCCTACATTTTTTCCACCTCTAAATAAGAGTGTCCACAGTCTGATTCATTTTTAAAATATGACTATATTCTTTGTCTTTTTAATAACTCTACTCCAGCTGATTTGAGACATCAATGTCATCTCTTCGGGCATCACCCTACTTCAGACACCCAGCATTGTGTGCTCTCTTCCCAGTTTGCCCCAGAAGTAGGTGGCCCAGAATAAAGAGGAGAAAGTAAAAGAAAAAACAAAAGGAGAACCTGAGCCGGGCAGGCCCGAGAAGCTGGGAGCTGCTAAGTGTTGCTCACCAGGCAGTGGCAGGATTCTTAGGACCACCTCAGATGCTCCTTAATCTCTCATCTGTCCCTCTTCCCATCCTCATCAGCTATTCCCCACCTTGCACCTCTAAAATTACTAGTCGAAAGCAGAAATGTAGAAACAGAAAATGTAGGGCAACAGGAAAGGAGAAGACTATTTTTTTCTCCACGTAGCCTGGCTGTCCACAGAACAATGACCTCCACATGTGTAGCTCCATCCACTTGAAGTCCTTAATAATGTGAAGCCACCCATCTTAGAGGAAAGGAAACCAAAACGAATCAAGGGCTCAAGGGAATTGCCAGAGCCCCTGGGTTTGTGTGGCCAGGAGTGCTGTGGTTTTGGTGAAATAAAATGCTTACTAGGTTTAGGGGTGTGAGGAACCAGTGTGGGAAGATTTCATTCCCGGGAGGTTGATGGAGCACAAGCAGCCCTCCTTCCCACTTGCCATCTAACCCAGCTCTGGCAGCAGCCCTACAAGAGGAACCGTGGTGCACCTGGGCACCTCCTAGGGCCAGCTGCTCACACTTGCCCTGCCACAAAAGATCTGTGATCCAGGGACAACAGGGAATGTGTTTGGAACAGAACTCTTCTGCTGCCAGGGATCCCCTCACCTACATATAGGGAGAGCTCTCCTCTGGGTTTTGTGTAGAAAGAACAAGCCAATTGGTGACCACAGTAAAACGGGGTCCAGGTACGAACATCAGGGAGCCAGTGTACCTTGGGCTTGTGTATAGAAAGCTGTGTGGATGTGCATGAGTTCTAGTGAGAGTCTGTAGTGTTCCTGTGCTTTTCCTGACCTCTCACCATCTCAAGAAAGTAAAGAAGCACTAATTTAGAAGGAAAGGAAAGGACAGCTTGTGCCCCTCTTTAGCAAGATGTCATCTAGAGAGGAAAAGCCAAAAGGACACTCACGACTTGGTTCCAGGTTCCCATAGAAGTCCTTCCTTGGCAGATGCCTGGGACCCTACCTCAGGGCTGTTTCTCTCCCCATTTTTCATTGTTTTGTATAGTAGAAAGTCTGACACAAAACCCACATCTCACACATTAAGGGTACTCAGTAAACTGGGTGGATACACATAGGCTCTAACATGACCACTGCTAAGAGAAGGCAAGGAGTTGCCTCACAGTCCCCGAGGTACCATGAGGCGTACAGACCTGGGGGTGCAAGGCTACATGGTTGCACAACATGGTTCCCATGCCTCTCTCCCTAGCCTTACATCACAAACCCTACCGCAGCTCATGTTGGTGTGTTTGTTTTCCTCGTCCTGATGGTGAAGATTTACTGAACTTCCCTCTACTGGTCTGCTTTCCTTTGCTGTTTTGGTTTTAACAGTTCTCTAGCCAAAGGAAAGTTCCCAGGCTCCCTGTGGTGAGGACATGGTCCACACATGAAGACCTTCTGCCCTGCCTTGCCTGGCAGCTGCTGTGTTGCTGGATATTTTAGTAGTTCCACCACTGAGAAAATCCTCCACCCCACAGCAGGGAAGGCTTTTCAGCTGTATGCTCTATTTTTAACAACAGCCAAGTTCCTAGGAAACCCCGTTCCCGTCACAGGCTCACATGGGCTCTGGGCTTCCTTCCTGCTCTGTTGGTGACTCTACAATGCAGAGTTCACACAGTCCTGCCTGATCCAGCCCTGGCTTACTCAGCCTTCTACAGCCACTCTTCCCTACTTCCTCCTACAACTGCATTTACCACTGTGTCTTCACAGTTGCTCTTTACATGTCTCCTGCTAGCAAAGGCTTCCTGTTCGCATCACAGCACCCAGCACATCTTAAATTCATTCACTCTCTCCACAAACTTTACTGATTACCTGTTCCATGCAAGGCACCGTTCCAGGATGCGGGATTCACCAGAGAACAAAACAGACAAAAGCCACCTGTCCTGGAGCAGCTTACCTTCTGGCGAGGAAGGCAAACAGTGAATAATAAATGTAATGAAAAACTAAACTACAGTTTTAAAATGATACATGCTAGGAAAGAAATAGGGCAGAGTGTGTGGAGGGACAACGCTCAATAAATTTACACTGAATTGCATTTAACTGTGACATGGTTAAGTGGACATATGTTGGGATGACCACTTGTCTTCCACACTCAGTTCAAACCAGTGATCTGCAGGCATAATCTTTGCACTGTGCACTCTATATTTAGAGGAATTCTCTAGCCAAAATACAGTAATAACATTAGATATTAATGGATCTGTAAGGAGCATGTTAGGAGGTAACACTTCAATCAGACTAGGTAGGCCTCTCACTACTTCTCAGTCTTTTTTATTCACAGCGCACAACATCATGTTTAGCAGCACACCTCAGTTAATGGATAAAGTTGTTCAGCATGTGAGAAGTCCTGAGGGCTGAGAGTTGAGGACCTTAGCATCCCAGCACACCCATAACTCACTTGAGGCGCATGGCATAGAAATCTCAACAGTGATTATCCAATTTTAGTACATCTTAGAATCACTCAGAGTGGTTACTATGCAATTTATGAGCCAAATGAGATCGGTGGGGGTGCAGGGCCCAGAAATCTGCTTGTCAGTTCTCCAAACAATCTTGGTACTGGTGGTCTTGGGACCGTGCTTTGAGCAACACTGTGGTGCTCAAGGTTGTAGCATGGTGGCCATAACAGCAAATCACAGTTTGGAGAGTGATGTAGGTCAGTGGTCCTCACACCTCAGTGTGCACTGGAATCACCTGTAGGGCTTTGAAAACCTAACTTTTAGGCCCACTCCCAGAGTTTCAGGTGGGACCCAATTATACACATTTTTAAACAAGTTCCTGATGCAACTGATGCTGGTGCCTGTGCTTGGGGCCACACTTTGAGGACCAGTGATGTAAACCATTCAGGAAGTTTGATTCTTAGGAATTTAGGGTTGTGTAAACTAAATTTCACAGACACTGTTGGGCTTATTTTCTAAAATGCTTGGATTAAACCTTACTTAATCTCCTCAGAAAGCATCAGAAGAAATAGATTTGGGAAACAAAATCCGAATAAAATTTCCTCTCTGATAAAAACCCTGTTGAGTAAATACTTCAACCATGACCAAGTCAGAAATGAACACGAAGTTGGGAAGAGTTGTCAAGAGACACAGTGAGCTTCCCACAGTCCATAGGAGCCAGCTCAGGCACAGCACTGCCTCCAGCCTCTGGAGGGATTTGTACTGTCATGGAGCATCTCCATCATCCTGTGAGTTACAGACCCAGCTTCAAGTTAAGAACTGAAACGGAGGCTGTGGTGATAGGGGCAGATCCCTTTCTTTGTATACATAAACCATGAAAGCTGCCTTCCACCTGTGGCCTGTAGTGCACATCAGGTGCTGAAATTCCAGATTCTGAGCCTGGCCGAGGGGGCGTGACCTGTAGGAAGATCTCCTTCCTCATACATCTTGTAAGGCTTTAGTCTCCAACTCTGTCAGTCAAAGCTGACCCACTTCAGATGCCAAGGTCATGGCACCTCAGGGTACAATGGAAGATTTATGGCCTCATATACCCAACTGATCCCATGCTGAAGGAATTGTTTTGGAAGTGACCCACCTTCTTAGACAAGTGAATACAAAACACTCACGAAATTTTTATTTTCTATAAAATAAAACAACACACAGAGGCAGGCAAGGTACCTCTTGAGACAGAGCCAGCAAAGGCCCTGCAGGGAAATATTTTGAATAGAGATCATGCCTGTGGCAATGATAGCTCCTAATCCACATAAATGAAAACCAAGGTCAGCCCCATTTTTCTCCTGAAGATCTGTCTACCCCTTTCCACCTCCCTCTTTACTGTAATTCAATTCTGCTTTCTTTCTTTCCTAACTTTCCTTCATCTTTCCAGATGCAGGACGCTATGGGCTATGAGTTACCCTGGGTGTATTTTGTCAGTCTGGTCATCTTTGGATCCTTTTTCGTTCTAAATCTGGTTCTCGGTGTGTTGAGCGGGTAAGCTGACTGTTTCTACATGCTCTTTACAGTGCAGCTGAGCAAGGTCCCAGGCCCCATTGTGAGCAACCCAAGATCCTCAGGGCCAGGACCTAACAGGCCCAGAAAAACCAGAGAAAATGTCTCCATTCAACCCAAATTCTGGCCCATTGGCTGGGCAGGCTATTTGGCCTCTGATTTGCACCCTGAGGATCCCCGGTCCTGGTGCTGCTTGATCAGCATCTGAGGAGCCGGTGGTGGGCGCTCGGCCCTGCTCGGTTGCTGTGTGTGCCTCACTAACTATCATTCCATTCTTCCAGGTCAATGATGCCGTAGGAAGGGACTGGCCCTGGATCTATTTTGTTACACTAATCATCATAGGGTCATTTTTTGTACTTAACTTGGTTCTCGGTGTTCTTAGCGGGTAAGCAGGACCAAAGAAAAAGGTCTTGATTTTTCCATTTATTTTTATTTATTCTTTCTGCTATTCCTGGCTCTATTCTTTTTCTGCCTCTGATGAACCTGGGATAAGGGGTCACCTTGGGAGCCTTGAAGTGAATGTCCTTGGCCTGGCTGGGAAGAGTCAAATCCACCATAATGCTGGTAGACAAGGGAAAAGAGGATATCTGCTCTTGCCAATCTCCTTGTGGATTCTCCCATTCCCCAGCCCCAAGGAGCTGCTCAGTTAGGCAAGATGCTTCTCTTGTATCTTAATGACCTCAGCCTCAAGAGCAGAAAGGTGACACCTCTGAGTAGAAAGGCTTGACAGCAAGAATCCAAAGGAGGATCCATATACCATGTGCTTTAAACATGCATAGCGACCTTGCAGATAAGTACTCGCCTAATAATTTGAACCAGGTTATTGTTTGGAGGCTAATGGGAAAGATTTTAGATCACCTTTATTCAGTGATGAGGAAGCTAGCATGAGAAAGGTTAGTACAATTTGAGGGTTTATCTCAGTAGTAGAGTGCTTGCCTAGTAAGCACAAAGCCCTGGGTTTGATCTCCCCAGCCCTGGAGGGATGGGGGAGAGAAATTGAGATATAGAGATGTAAACAAATACAGACTAAAGATCTAATTCTCTTCATTTTTAATTCCTAGGCTCAGCAGTCCATTGCTGATGTTTCCTTTTCTTAATGGAGAGGGTGCTTAATTGTTTAAAAGTGTAGGGTATTTGGGAATAGAAGAGATGAGATTTGCTTTCCTTTAAGTTTATCTAGTTGGTCCAAATATCAAATCTACCTGATTTCTGCCATTGCTCAATGAAGTTAAATGTGTGAGTAGCATGTATCTGTAGTTCAGAGGACAACCACCTTTTCACCATGTGGACTCGGTTGTGTCCTCAGCCCACTTTCTTCTTCATCAGCCTACACCAGCCATGCCAAGGTCTGACATCTAAATGCTCCTGGTGACTCACTTGTGGCTGATCCACTCTTCTGCCTTTGCTACATGGGGGTGGGGGACTCATCTTTCTGCTCTGTGTGAAACAGGCCACGTGCTTTGATAGTCCTTCCTAGGCCTGTAGGGACATTAACACTGGGGGACATTCAGGCACGAGGGGAGTAGATGCTGATAGCTCCCACTTAGTGCATAAACTGGAAAGAGCTGCTCCCTTCTCTTGCTGCAGCTGAATGTGAGGCAAAGTGCAGGGTTCACTACGGTACTGGGTGAAGGAAAGAATCTGCCTCCTCCTCACCTTCCCTGGCTGATGGCCCAGCAGAGCCCTCAAAGGAATTGTGCCTTTTGCCAAAATGAAGCCACACAGGAGACTAGTGCCTTCCCTCAGTGATTAAAAAGTGATAAACAGAGTAAGAAAAGCCCCTGACTCCGGTTAGAGGGATTTTCATTTTTATGTTCCAACACAAGAAAATAGCCCTGTATTTATATGTGGATCTCCAAGGGCAGAACTGGAGAAAAAAATCAAGCTCATCTTCACAATTGAAGACAAAAATTTTGAGGACCCCAGCCACCAGCTCTGCACTTGCTGTATGCATTATTTGGAACAACTTCACTGTATTTTTCCCTATGCCTGACAAGTTTTTGCCCATGTTGGCCTTGAACTTCCAATCCTCCTGCCTCAGCCTTCCAAGTGCTGATGTTACAGAATGACTGGCTGTAACTTTACCTTTTAAACCTTAAGTTTCCCATGTGACAGAATGAAAATGATAACACCAACTCATGGGGTGACTGTGATGACAGAATGAGGTCCTTTATGTAAAAAACTATGTAGTAAGTATTCAGTAACAGTGCCATCATTACAATGATCATTGTTTACTTCATGCCTGTCAAACTGGAACTACTAAATACCATCATCAGTACTAGAGCTACCCCATCCTTTCTTTTCAAAGATGAGGAATGTGAGTCCAGAGATGTTCAGTGACTTGTTGGATGTCACTTTGCTGGTAAACAACAGAAACAGAACTCAGGGATAGCCTTGGCTCCCATCTTCCCATCACTGCCCACTAGATGTATAAGCATGGACTGTAACATAAGCCAGAGCTCTTAGCCTTTAAAACATGGAATTCCACTGTCTTCTCCCAGAGATTAAGAATTAAAATCTGAGCAAGTGAAACTCCTCCAGGAATCTGACATGGAGAATGAGGACTAGAACATGAGGCCCCTCCTTGAGCAGAACATCTGTCCACAGTTCTCACCCTAGCCAGAGGAGTGGCCTTCCTGGTGATGTCAAAACACAGAAATTAAACAGCAGCTGCTGATGGTAGACAAAAAGAATTTAGAAGCCATGTCTTGGTTTTGCTCAGTCCAAATGAGATAAAATTGTGTAAAAATACCTCATCCAATACCTGATCTTTGTAATACTCAGAAATGTTGAGGGTGTTTGTGTGTGTGTGTGTGTGTGTGTGTGTGTGTGTGTGTGTGTGTAACTGGGGATTGAACCCAAGACCTTTGCATTGAACTACACCTCCAACCCATTTTTTTCTGAAACATGGTCTCAATAAATTGCTTAGTGGTCCAGGCTGAGCTCAGACTTGATACTTCTGCTTCAGCCTCCCATGTGCCACCATAAGAAGCTTCAAAAACATTAGTCAGTGCAGAACAGAAATGTTAAGGCTATTTGATCTCTGCAACTGTGAACCTTTGAGTCTATACAGTGTTTTTGTTTTTCTGAAGATCAGCCCAGCACTGCTGCTTGACCATTCCCAGAACAACTCTCTGCTCCTTGCAACTCCAGAATCACTGATAGATCCTCTGCCCAGGCAAAGAGGTATCTTTGGGCAAATATCTCCCCTTTCTTGGCTTAGGGAGGCCTCTCATAATTTGTCAAGGGCTGGCCACTCTGGAGGCACTATCCTAGGCTCATGCTGCAATGAAAAGTTGTAAGCAGGCTTCTGTTGGCCAGCCCCATGGTGGCAATGGCTTCGAGTCAGCATCTGGATAGGTCAGGTCATCATTGGAATAGTCACCCCAAGAATGCAGCAAAATATCCACTTATTCCTCAGTCAGACTTCTGATTAAGCCAACCTTCCAGAAGCATTCAAAAGTGACTCAGAGCCCCTTGAAACTCACTGGCATGAACAGTTACTACCAATCTGTGCCAGGCTCTGTGCTCAGCATTTCAGCAGAGTAGCTCATTTAATGCACATGACAACTCTATATGCCAGATGCTATTCATATCTCCATTCTGCAGAGAAGAATAAGGAGTGGCAGAGGAAACTGTATATATCCTAACAGGTGAAAACAAAGGGCTGAGCCAAGCAGTGGGAACCCATGGCCTCTGTCTCTAACCTTCATGGTATACTCACCCCCAATCCATATGACTGGTTGACACCATTCTTGTAAATTACATCAGGAAGTGGGAGGTAAAAGATAGAAGCCAAAGTTGGCAAAGGGAAAGACAGGCAGCAGATGCAACCCACAGACAGAATGAGAAGCCACAGAGACTCACCTGGGAGCTTCCGCAGTGCAGGCTCATCAGCACAGTGGCCAGCAGCCCTGCACCTCTTACTGGCCTTGAGAACCAGCAGGCAGTGCAGCAGCACAGCAGCCTAGGGCATTCTGGCAGAGGGAGGCAGGTGGAACCCTACATCCATCACTTAAGGATACTACTATTCTATAGCCCAGTACACCAACTTATCCTCATAAATTATGCCCATCAGCCCCCAAGGAAAGGGTAAACTGTGCTTGATGTGTTCTTCTCATGAAAGTAGAGAATGATACTCTATAAAGGTTTCCATTACCAAGGTAGAAATTCTAAGACTTTGGTCTCCAGAGGTTAGGTATCCTTCATTTGAACATTCCCATACCCAGAAAACTACTTCTGACAAGGCCAGATAGGGTCCACGAGAAGAACACACAGCTCTTGGATCTTTTCAAAATGTTTCCCCACTGTTATTGTGGATCCTCACATCAACTTGTGCAGGTCATAAGCTAGCATTTGTATGAACAATAAAATAGGACTGTACTTACTTTTCCCTCTAGAATCTCAATCTCCAGACTTTTAGGATTAAAATAACAACAAAGACAATGAGAGTCTTGAAATTTCACATGAAGCCATAATCAAGTGGAAATCTGCACTCTGGGATCCAGTTACTTTTTATTTTTAAACAGTGATAGACAGGGAGCTCCAGGTGTGTGCCTTTGACTGACTAAAGGCCCAGGATCTCTTACATGGATAACAATCTACCCTTTTACCCATTGGGCAGTGGATCTAAAGAAAGAAGAGAACCTGATGTGTGGTCATTTCACAACCTGAAACGTATAACTGGACAGTGGCACCACAGTTCAGACAATATCCAGGTAAACAGGAAGCAAAGGCCAGACACACATGATCTTTTGGTGGCAGCAGAATAAATGGCAACACATGCAACCAGTTTTCATTTTTCACAGTAGTTATGTTCTATAAAGTTGCTACAGACACTGAATTAGTGCCTACCAAATCATTGACCCTAGAGGAAACATAGGGCTCCTGCAAGCCTCTAGTCTCAACATGTTGTCAACTAATTAGTACATGACTTTGTTTTATAAATGTTTCTGTTTAAAGACAAATTATCTAGTATCTGTCATCGGTTCATTAACACTAAACTCGTGGCCAACAGCACTGTAAGGTCTGCCTGAAGGAAGCACACATCCTCCTGTGTAAGGCACATCACACATTTCTTGTCCTTGGGAAACTAGATAGCATTTTAAAACTGTTTGGGGACAACTCGAAATACAAAAAGCACACCAAAAAAAAGCAAAAAAAAAAAAAACAATGGTTCTAAATAGACTGTAAACAGGACATTTGTTTGCATTATGAGGACTTAATATAGTGTTACCTCGTTTGACCTCAGCAGGGAACATGTGGACTTTTTTTTTTTAACTATTCTGTGCATGTCCACAAATGACTCTGAATGTGCCATGAATATTGATTTGGGGCTTACAAATAAATTGTAGTGAGTAGACAAATTTGTAAATATGGCAACCTCAAATAATTAGGATTGACTATATTGATTATCAGAGGGTCTAGAGTCTCAGTGGTTAGTATTGATTGGATTTTCCAGTTACCCTCTGGTGCATGCTTTATGTGACAGAGCACCAGCCCCGGCCCTCCATGCCACCCCTCATTTTTCATACTGGCCATTGCAGATGAGATATGCACACTCGCTTTATAGCAAATCCCGAAGCAGTGACTGATTTTCACCAGCTCAGTCCCTGTGGCCGGCACAGCCCATCAGGCTGAGACTTCACATCTTCATTAGCTCAGTCCCCAGAGCAGGCAGATGGCTGGCATCCAGGCAAGAAGATAAAGAGAGCCGGGCACTGCCTCCCAGCATATCCCTTGCCTCATGGGGCCCCATGGGGGAAACCTTGGCAAACCTGTTGGCCGCAAGCCTGGTTATGCCCTCTGCTCAATGGGAGTCCACAGAAGCCTCATACCACAGAGCTGCTGTGTCTCCTCTCCAGCCCTCTTTGTCCCCAAATCATGTCTCTCCTCTACAAGGTAAATTATGGGAAGGTATTAGTCAACCCCACCCCTCATCGTTTTTTCTTCTCTATGGATGTTGATTTTAGTTCCCCTGGGGTACAAAAGGTGAGCTTTCCTTCTGAACAGCACATGCTGTTAAAGCAGGACTAGAGATTTAGTTCAGTGGTACCACCACCTGCCTCATAAGTGCAAGGTCCTGAGTTTGATCCCTGGTACAAAAAAAAAAAAAAAAACAGGACTAGCCCAATCATATCCCTGACCTACTCTCCCGGCTCCAAAAAGAGAATGAGTAGATGTTTCATAACCAGAATTTAGACTTAACTGGAAAATTATCCAAGAATGTGCAAATGAACCCTTAGCAATTCATTTCCTTACAGTGTCAAACCCACCCCAGGGGAAAGGACAGAGAATGCAAATGGGTGTGGGCAGAAAGACAGTCAGAGGGGGTATGGAAAGGCAACTTTTAGAGTTGCTTTGCATCAGGAGGGAAATGCTCACTGAAATTTCTGTCCCCATAGAGCAAGACCATGACTATGAGGCTCAGGGGAAGGAAGAGCCAGCATCTGTCCATGTCCACTCCCCAGCAGCAAAATCAGGGCAGAAGAGAAACAAGGAAGGCTCCCATCTTC
>NW_022900917.1:64156545-64183791 GCF_012274545.1 Fukomys damarensis | reverse complement strand
TCCCTGGGAAAAAAAAAAAAAAAAAAAGCAGGACTAGCCCAATCATATCCCTGACCTACTCTCCCGGCTCCAAAAAGAGAATGAGTAGATGTTTCATAACCAGAATTTAGACTTAACTGGAAAATTATCCAAGAATGTGCAAATGAACCCTTAGCAATTCATTTCCTTACAGTGTCAAACCCACCCCAGGGGAAAGGACAGAGAATGCAAATGGGTGTGGGCAGAAAGACAGTCAGAGGGGGTATGGAAAGGCAACTTTTAGAGTTGCTTTGCATCAGGAGGGAAATGCTCACTGAAATTTCTGTCCCCATAGAGCAAGACCATGACTATGAGGCTCAGGGGAAGGAAGAGCCAGCATCTGTCCATGTCCACTCCCCAGCAGCAAAATCAGGGCAGAAGAGAAACAAGGAAGGCTCCCATCTTCATTGTGAGCTGTCAATCTGTCCCCTTTTCCCTGGCATAAAAGTCCTTGGGAAGGAAATGAAGGTACCTGCTGGTTGGCAGAAAGCCCAAGAAATAGCAAGTTCAATCCAATTAGAATTGGATTCAATCAAATTTAAGAAGAAAATTCAATCCAAACCAGAGCATCATTAAGGCAGCAGTTGACGAGAATGCATTAGCTTGAGAGCCCCACCTTCTCCCAATTACAAATTCCCTAGATCCCTCCCCAGCCCTGATCCTATTTCACCATCATGTTGACTGTTAAAATCTGCTCTCCTAATACAAACACTAGGCATTTATGTGGTGATAGCATCCCGCCTACATGACAGTGGATTTAAGAGCTAAGTATTTTGAACACCCCCACCCTTATCCCATCCCACCCCCCCTGCAAAGGTTTGTGGGTGTTGTCCTTCCTTCCAAAGAGCCTTTCCTGTAAAGTTCTTGGAGAAGACAAAAAACTTCATCATCAAGGTCATTTTAACAACCTCTTGCCCTGCTCCAGGCCCCTACTAATGAGAGAAAGAGGAATCATGGCCAGTGAATGGGTGGACACCCATACACACACACACACACACACACACACACACACACACACACACACAGCATGAACATGCACAAGGGCCCCAATTCCCATCGATTGCACATCAAAAGACAGAAAACAACACAACAAAAGAACAAGACACATAAGCAAAAACAGCTTATTTACCTATTTTGGAAGAAAAAGGCTTTGAGAGTTGCAAACTACCCTTGTTCATTGCCTTCTGCTGCCAGCCCCCTCCTTACTCAGAAAGTGAATTCAGAGTCAGGGGGAAAAAAAGGACCAAATCCCAGATAATAGCAGAGAAACAGCCATTCTGTCAGAACTTGTTCAGTATCCCTTCTTCCAGCAAAACCCTGTTCAACTCCAACTGCTACTTATCATTAAGCTGAATGCATCATTTAGCTTTGATATCACCTGGATTTTATGTACTTTTCTATTCTCATTGAGTTTTTTAAAACAAAAGGGTAAGCCCTCCAGGACATTTTCTTGTGTTTGGAAACCTTATTGGGCTCCATGTGGGTCAGAGCCTTCCCTAGATTAGAAATCCTTCCAGAAATGCTAAGTGTGGCAAGGGAAACTCTTAAGAATGAGAACAGAGACTGAGGGATAAATCTGCTGGGTCCTAAGTCAGTGGTGTGCTGGGGGGAAAAGCCTGCTCTAGATCATTTGCCAATTTCTATGAGGTAAATATTCCCAACAGGGCAGATTTCAAGCTACCAAAGAGACACCACTGAAGGGAAGCCGGAGTTGGGAAGAGGCTTGCTCTGTTGGCTCTCAGGACTTGGTGTGAGTGACTGATCTTCACACCTGTGTCACCTGAGGATTCTTGTGAGACTTGTTTCACTTACCACCCATTACTTGGGGGAATGAAAACACCCGTTTCATAACTATCATGGAGGGCTTTTTAGTTACTGTTTGGAACAGGTTTATAGGGCTTTGGAGAACAGTCATTACTAAAAGGCAAAGCCTATGATCATGATCTACAAAAAAAGCAAATTGGACTTTGCCTATGCCCTTAGACCCCTGTGGCCTGCGTGAAGAGCATCCCGTTGGGCGACTTTTCCATCTGTATGAGCCTTAGGACAAATGCTGAGCTGACTAGTGAAAACTCTGTGTGGGCAGGAGGGGCACGCGCGCAGGGCTATCAGTGCAAAGCCATTAATGCTCGCTTCATCTCTCCTTATCTCCATCTCTCCTCCCGTGCCCAACCCCTCTCTGCATTCTCCTGCCCTGCCCACTCCTCTCTCTCTCTCATCAGAGAGTTTTCCAAAGAGAGGGAGAAGGCCAAGGCTCGGGGAGATTTCCAAAAGCTGCGAGAGAAACAACAGCTGGAGGAGGATCTCAAAGGCTACCTCGACTGGATCACTCAGGCAGAAGACATCGATCCAGAGAATGAGGATGAAGGCATGGATGAGGAGAAACCCCGAAACAGTGAGCAGCCATCTTCTGTCTTTGGGCTGGGTTCTGGGTGACAAGAGACAGAACCAGGTCAACAAAAATGTTCCCTATTGACCTTTCTTCACAGCGCATAGAGTCGTCCTGGAGCAACCTGTGTCTCACTGATTGCAATAACTTGCTACTAATAGGAATTAGTCACAGATGGGAAATAATTGTTGCTAAACTATAACCATCATATTTCTTTTAGAATCTTTGGTCTGAAAAGACATTTGAAATTTTGCTAAGAATTCTTTTTTTAAATCACACATCCTCCTCATGCGGATTTCCTACACTAGGCTTGTTCAAAAGGAACATTTTCTGCCATGCAGCTTACCTGGAACTTTGGACTCTTTCTCTCTTTGCATTAAAATTCTAGGCATCGTTGATCTCTCCCAACAGGAAAGGAGTCTAAAGTTTCTCTTAAGTAGGTTAGATTCAAGGAGCCAGGAAATGCTAAGTGAGAAGATTGGAAGAAGCCCAGTTGTATTTGACAGAATACGGTTAGATTACAGAAATTACGCCAAACCCCTCACCCTGGGGCTTCATGTGGCAGACTAGTGGATAGGCTGTACCTGAGATAGAAATGAGAGCAATCAATGCTCTGAACTCACAAATGTACTGAAGGTGATGAATCGCCTATCAGATTAGCCTAGTGGTTCTCCAGGTGGTCCCTCAACAAGTAGCAACAACAGGAACACCTGGAAACTTGTTACAAATGAAACTGTTGGGCCCCTGCTCAAAAGCACTGACTCAGAAGCTCTAAGGGTGGTGCTCAGCAGCTGTGGGTTCGCAGGTCTCTCAGGTGTTGACAGTAAGGGTCAGGAACATTGGGTTAGCTACAACTACTCTCTATCTCCTTCAACCTTGCTCTCTGTGATTCTGACCGCACTTTTCCTCCTCTTTCTTGATGGAGTACCTCTCTTTCGTTGCACATGTCTAAATAGGGATATTTCTTTCTTATTACAGCCTAGTTTAAAACAAGTTCCTAAACCCTGGGTATTCAGAGTAGTCAAGGAATCAAACAGATTAAAGAGCCAAGCAGAACATCTGTGCATGGAACCATGCAAGGAAGGATGGGAAGCTAGACATTATCACTGAGCAGAAAGGGCCCTAAGAAGAGCCAGCAAGAGAAGGAGCAGCCAAGGATGTTAAACAGAATTTCTGTTCCATCATCATGGGTTGAGATAATAAATCTGTCAACTACTCCCCTTCTGATAACTCTGCTCAAGGTGCAGATGCAAAATTAAAATACATAAACAACAAGGGACTGGTAACAACATAATTTAATAAACTAAGGAGGCCTTCATGCTCAACTAAGTAGTTTTGCAAGTTGGAAGATGGGCCTTTGATGGATTATAACAATGAGCAATGATACCACTGAGGGTCTTTCTGGGAGAATTCCTGACAGCTTCCATTACTCTGTTGTTGGAAAAATGAAGTTGTTGATTAGTTTGTGGCACTGAATGGTATGGTAAATAAATTGGCCTGTGAGCCACAGAGAAGCTTACCTCCAAAACACAGGAATTTGTGTCTCAGCTGCTCACACTACCTTCCTTCAGAGTAGAACCCTTGCTAGTGATTAATAGTAATAAGCATTTGTTTTTTAGCGTGTGTTATCGAAAACATGAACTACCAAGGCTTCCTAAGCAGCTAGTGGCCATCCACTGAAACACATAGCTGTTCTGTTCTCTGCCTAAAACAAAAGCTTCCAAGATGAAACATACTGCTTCTCTGTCTTGCCCACTGACTCTCCCAAGGAGAATTCTGAACATGGAGTATTCCTTGCTGCTGGAGATCACACGGACTTTTTGGCCAGGCTCTGAGAAGCGTATAATGAGTGACCTTTCCCAATAGACAGAGTCTCGGCCAAGATTTCCATAAGCCCAAAGATGGATTAAGATTGGACTCCAGAGGCCGTTGTTCTTCTACCCTTGTACCACTTTCTGGTGGCTGCAGGAGCCCGTGGGACTTGCTTCTTGTGAGTTGAATTTCTGCTAGGACAATTTCAAAGGGTGGGGGGCAAGGGAGTGAAGGTCCACAAAAGCAAGGTATGGAAAGTCAAGTCGACTTGTGTGCTGAAAATGGAATGTGAGGTTTAAGAAGAGAGCCAGCAAAAGAGTGCAACTAACTCTGTCTACTGGGAAGTCCAATTAAAAGTAGAGTGATGTGATTCATTTATCAAGGATTTGGAGGCTTATATATGGACTGGCAAAAAAAGGCAAGTCTGTGGCTTCAAAACTACATTCTTATCTTTAGAACGCCGTAGTTTGTCCGTTGACATAAACATAAGGGAGAAATGCTTCTACAACTTAGATGTGTCTCTTAATATTGTGGTATCTTAGCCTTTGAAATTTTAAAAGATTACCATGTGGCCGGTTCTTTTCACCCCAAAAGCAAAGTAGTCTTTTTAAGGAAAAGGGTTTGATCATTTCATTGTATCTCTGATGACTCTTCTTTTACCCTGGGCAGTGTGTCTGTCAACACACTCCGGATGCTAATGGTGTCAGGCACTGGAGATGGAGACATCTGCGTGCAGAGAAAAATCAGTGACACTTCACCATGTGGTAGGCAAGAAAGCTAAGTGGACCCCAGTTACTCAGCTCTCCTAGGCAAAGCTATGAAGCCACTGAGGAAGTAGAAGAAACAGATTGGAAGATGACTGAGAAGAAGAAGCAATACATAAATAAATAAATAGCATTTTCTCTAAATAATCAGGGAGGAGGATGCCAGTATCCCAGTCCATCCATCCATCGGTCCATCCATAAACGGAAGGTCTGCTCTCTGCTAGGCACTTCTCTAGGGAATTGGTGATATAGCAATGAACAAGGTAATCGACACCCCTGCCCTAGAAGAATTTATACTGTCATGAGGAGACAGGCGATAAATGAGTGTGTTGGGTGGTATTAAGTATCATTGAGAAAGTATAGTCTACTCCAGCAACTTGGAGAAACTATGAACAGGGAATAGCAGCACGGAGAGGACATAGTGTAACATGGGGTGGCTATAGAATAGCTTACTAAGAAGGTAACATTTGAATCAAGATGTGAAGGCAGCAAGGAAAGGAAGCATCCATATCTTTGAAAAAAAAGTTTTGAAAAAGAGCATCCCAGGCAGAGGGAAGACCAATGAAAAGGCCTGGAGGCAGGAGGATGGTTGGTGTGTCTGAGCTCAGACACAGAGAGAGGCTGATGTGATGGGACAGGAGGAAAGCAGCAGAAAGAGGTAGGAGATGAGCTTTAAGAGAACCCTGGAGAAGACCGTGTAACTTACTGTGAGAATCTGGACTGTAGCTGGAAGAGAGCCAAGTGGCCACTGGAGGTTTTGAGTGGAGCCATGACACGATTTGGCAAGCATCTCATGGGATCCCTCTGGCTGCCACATGCTGAGTGGAATGGACGAGGGGCTCTGTCAGAGGCTGCTGCCTTGGGCATCATTTTTGCTTGGTCTTGGCAACAATGGAGGCGATAAGGTTGGAGTTCAGGGTGACATCATTTGCTGCTGTATCAGACATGGGATGTGGGAGAGAGAAGTCACAGACAGCCCAAAGCAATGTGACAATGGAATGGCCATTTCTTGACAAAAGAAGAGCTAAGTCAAACGAGTATGAGGGCAAGAACATGAAGAAAGACACCTCAGACCTTTAGGTGTAAAATGCTTACGAGACATGCAAGTAGGAGGTGTTGAATAGGCAGTGGAGAGTAACTCTGAGTCTTTGAGAATGACCTTGAGACTGAATTATAATTTGAGGGCATCAACAACCTGCGGAAGATATTTAAACCATTTTTCTGGATAGGATCACTAGGGAGTGAGTATACACAGAGATGACCTGAGATGGGATGAGATGCAATAACTGAGAGCAGGGCTCTTCCAGGGTTTGAAAACTTGGATGAGGAGGAAAAACCAGCAAGAAAGACAAAAAGGTATGGCTAAAATGCTAGAAGGAAAGTGGGGTAGGACTATCGGTGATGCCAGGAGGCTAAATATGGTGAGGACCAGAAATTGATCACTGGACTTAGCAATGTCAGGCTTCCAGGGCCCTTCACAAGAGCTATCTGGTGGGATGTTGGGGCAAAAGCTTAATGGCAAAGCATGAGTCTCTTGAGTTTATATTGTTCCTATGATGGCACCAAGCACTGCTCTGCAGGCTTCCTAGTCATTTGGCATGGCCTAGCTGCCAGCCAGCTGAGGAGCAAGGCCATCATGAGACTAGAGGAGAGCGGAGGAGACTCACATGATCCAGCATGGCTGTAGCCGTAAGGAGGTCAGTGGCCAGAGTCCAGCCCCTCATAATGTCCCCATCTGCAGCTGGGTCAGCACTGGGCCTTGCCACTGTGACTGTCAGCAGACAGCCTCTGAAAAGGGACAGGATACTCAAGGGCCATTTGGCAGAAGAGCAGCAGAAAAAGGGGCTTGTGTGCACTGTGGCCTTCTACACAGCCGTACGTGGGGCAGCTCATGGGTCCTGGCCAATAAATACTTCTTCTATTGGAGGAAGACTAGAACTCTAACCACTGCTTCCCCCTCTCCAGGCTACAGCAAGTCTCCCTTTTGAAGGAATCATTTGCAAAACTGTCCCTGCTCACAGGGTTCATTGTCGTCAGTAGAGACATACTGCTCTAAGGGACAGGCTCCATTTTCCTGCTCCAGTGTCAAATACAATAAAAGGCCAGGCATTAAAAGGAGAGACTATAAAGAAAGAGATAGGAATTTCCTCACTTCTTTCTTTTTTTCTCCTCAAGAAGATTTTAAAAACTGAATTTATTAAATATCTATCCATATGGTAATCTCTTTCATGTCATTAAGATGATTTAAATGCAGTCTCAGCCTTCTAAAGCTTGCAGTCTAAGACAGACATTTATGTGGATGAGCATATAAGACAGACAGACGGTAGAACAAAAACATTGAATTTCCACATAGATAAGCAGGATTAAACATTTACACTGGTGGTGTTCAGTTATGTGACTCAGGAGCCACTTTTGCAATCATCATTAACCAACAGAGCCACATGGCTGCAGCATGCCCCACAGAGTCTAGGATAATGTCTTATTGAAAGGGGGGAAATCAGAGGGCTTGTGAGAGCTTCAGGCTGCCCACGAGAGGAGCCTGTGTGGCTTGCAAGCAGTAATCTGAATATTACAGATTTACATTATAGACACGTCAAGGGCATGTGCTTAGTTATTTGATCTTTTAAAACAACCTTTTTCTAAAACCTATACAGTCAATATTTTCCTGGGTCTAGGTTCTGTGCAGAGACAGTCACGTGTCTGCGTATTGACGACAGAATTACGTGCAGCATCTGGCTCAGATTACATAAGAAGAAACACTGCCATTTGTCTTTCTCTTTGATCCTCCTCTTGGCATACACTCACAAGTGGTCATGCTTTCAACCCTGAGCCCCTCGGTGAGGGCAGACTCTATTGGGCAGACCCAGATATAGCGCCTCTGCTTCCCTGTAAATCACAGCTGATCTGAATCAGAGTCCTTTAGCTCTGGGAAGTTACCTTAGAGACCAAGCCAGGAAATGGTAGCTGGAGATGGGGGAAAAAAACACCTGGACTAATTATTGGAGAAGTCAGAACTCAGACCCGGACCTACTGATTCCCCATCCAAGAATCTGCCCACTACACCAAGCTGCTCTTCTGAGAAGCCTTCTCAGACACCCCCAGGCAAAAGCACTCCCAGCCCTCTCTCACTTCCTTTGGCACCTGGGGCCAGTTTCTACTTACCTCTTCAGAAGTCTATTTGCTAGGCTACCCCAGGGCCCTATCCTGAATATCTCTACTACCTGATGGAACCCAGGGCTATGAGACTAGATTGTATCTATAAATTCAATGCACATGCCAGGAACAAATTTGGCAAAGCATCTTCTGCCTCACACCCCACCACCACCATCTGATAGAATAGGTGAACTCAGGACATCACTGGACAATAAGTATCTTATTATTATTCCGTCTGCTAGAAGTAACTTCCCTATGGCATCATTAATGACTACCTTTCAAAGTCATTTCCTTTAATGAATACATTTGCTTTCCAATAACTTTAAATCTCTTTCCACTCTTGGAAAGTGCCATTTGCAAACAGATAAATAAGCATGGACTCCTTTTGCTTGCAGCCAGTGTCAGAGGTTAGGGGCACTGAAGTACCCTGGAACAGTGTCAGTTCTCAGGAGATGAAGACAATGGTGACAAACAGGGCTTGCTGTGACTCTACAGCGGGACTATGTTATGGAGTCTTCTGGTTCTGGTATACTTTTGGTTCTGGATACTCATGGGCAGGACCTCAAGGACTTAGCATCGTGTGCTGCCCCTCACTGGAGAATCATACCTGTGACAATGATCTAGGAGGGGCATCTCCTAGCTAGCACATCTGTGCATCTGCCTTTAGAGCCCAATCTGGCTGTTCCACTGCCTGGCTCAGAGAGCAATGGGAGAACTCCCTAGAGGGCCATGTGGAGGGGTGGGTGGGAAGCCTGCACACCAGCTAGTCCCCTGCCACTGCTAGGCACTTTCTAAAGCAGTCCACCAGCCAGGCATTAGAGAAGGAGCCTTTCAAGCTCTGTCCCATGCCAAGCACTCACAGCCATGCTTGGCAGTTCAAGAGGCCACAGGCTGCCTGCTCTGCCCCTTGCTGGTTGGCTGGCCACCAGCCTAGGGCAAAGCTCGCTCATTCGAAGCTGTCAGGAAACCATGACCATCTTCTTGATGACAGCTGTATGCTTCTGGAGATGTGAGAAGTGAAAACCCCACAGCACTAAAACGGGAGAATTTATAGCCTGTCCTGTGACCAGCATGAGCTCAGCCGAGAGGTGCCTGTCTGCACCTCAGTTAACAAAGACTCTGTTCCAAAGAGCCTGCTGTTCAAACAGAAAGAAGCTCTTCATCCTTCTACAGTCCAAAGCCCCACATGTAGTGGGGAAAAAAAGTCAGGCTAGACTCATTATTAACATTCACAAGGCTGTGTCTTAGGGGAATGTCCCAGGCCAAAAACTAGTCCAACAAACTTCAGAATATAAACAGTTATATTTATGGTGGTGAATGTGGTCAACAACAGCTCAGAAAGGTACCAGAAGGAGGGTGCTTACCTTTCTAGACATCTGCCTTGGTTTGGTCTAACTTTCCCTACCTAACACTTGACTGAACATGAAGCCAGTGTGGAGGGGGCTGTGGAGCAGTGAAATCTGAGCTGGGTGCTGTGCAGGTAACACTGCAGTTTCTAAGGACATATGAGGGGCCACCAGGACCCTCTGTTTTGGAGGGGGGGTACTGGGTATTGAACTCAGGACCTTGCTCTTGCCACGCAGGCACAGTGCCACTGAGCTGCACCCCCTGCCCACCTTTCCTGCGGTTGAAGGGGTTGAGTAGATAGCCATATTGGGTTCCTGGGATTGCTGGCTAGTCAACCAGCAAGGGGCAGAGCAAGCAGGCTGTGGCCTCTTGAACTTTCAAGCATGGCTATGAGTCCCTGGCACAGGGAAGAGCTTGGAAGGCCTCTTCTCCTCCAATGGTTGGAGGGAGTTTCTCTACTTTAACCACCAGGATCTCAGCCCAACCAGCATCTTTCCAGCCCACTCCTCTCTTTGGTGGCTTTACCATTTTCCCAGGTTCCCTGGCTACAAAGGCTTCCTCCTCATCTTCTGCTGTTCTCTTCCTCCCTTTTCTGTGATTTTTCCATACTTAACAATCAGTCACCTACATTCAGGAAGGAAGGAACAAAGGAGGGAAAGAAGGGAGGGAGGGCTTGTTATTAGATTATAAGAACTGTGTTTGAAACAAGAAAGGAAATTATGGTATCTAGCCCAAGGAGGAAAAATTAACTGAGATCAAGCACCACTGGTTTCACACACTGAAGAGATGGCCTTATTTGGAAGGAGGTATATTAATGATATGACCTAGAGGCCAGGCTCTTCTAGGCTTGAGTAGAGGAGGTGGTTGATGCAAATGCTCCTGGAATGCTCATTCTACCCCCCTGACCACCACTGACCTGCCTGGGCAAATGCACAACCCTAGGAATGAGACAGCGTCTGACATTGCTGCATGGGATTGTGCAGTGCTGTGAGAGCATCACCTCTGATGCTCCAGGAACCTCTCAGCCTTATGATGACTCTGGGATCCTGAGCATTGTGATGACTTCTAGGAACCTCAAGATTATGATCACCCAGGAACCTCATCCTTAAGATGGCCCTGGGAACCTCGACATTCTGATGGCCTGACAACCTCAGGATTATGGTGTCCCAGGAACCTCAGGCTTATGACCATCTCAGGGGCCTTAGCACTATGATCACCCCAGAGATATCACTGTTTTCAGAACCCCAGATGGGGGGACCTCTGTCCTGGGACAGCCTCCATGAAGGGCTTGTATGTGGGGTCTCTGGAGAATTCCTATCACTGACCTGAAGCCACAGAAGCCTTTGACAGATAGGTCTTCCCATGCCCACCTAGACTTCCTGAGGTAAGGACCTAATGAAGTGCTGGTCTGATTTTAACCTGGTGCTTTCCAATCAGACTGACACACCTGGGAGAGGACAGCAGCTTCGCAGAGGGACTGAAGGGGAGATGAATCACTCTGAATTTCTTTGTGATCCATTTCCTCCAGTAAACAGTGCTCAGCACCAAAAGAGAGCCACCCCCAACCCAGCCACCTGTGTCTCCCACCTACCCCACCCTCCACATAAACACTAGGGACAAAAGCCCATGCCACATCAGGATGCGTGATCTGTCAGGAGGCCGTTGGCAAAGGAGTGACAGCTCCCCCTTTTCTCATTGCTCGGTGACATGGAAAATCATCCAGCTGCACACTGTATTTCCGTCACCATGACACGCGGCATGGGGGCTGATTTACGGGACATGGGGTCACTGGACCCAGTGAAAAGAAAAGGAAAACAGAGATCAGCCTCAGAGTAATAGACAGCGTTCACAGGAAACTCCATCCTGGAGTCACACATACCCTGGACTGCCCCTTTGCTGGGGACGTTCGTGCATTCATTCAACACACCTTTCTACATATCAACTGAGCACTAGGAATATCAAGATAAATAAACACAGTTCCTGTCCTAAGGAGACCCCCAGGCTACCTAGGAGGCAACTGCACCCAGGGACAGGGTTACAGTAATTGATTCAAGGTATGAACAGCATATAGAAAAAATACAGAGAGTCTAGAGGAGGGAGAAAAGGGGCTGCCAATCAGAGAATGATTCTTTTTTTTAATTTTAAATTGAATTTATTGGTACATTCTAGGTAGACAGTACAGTTACATTCATTACTGGGATCTTGTACCTTTACATGCCAGGTCTTGCTTCTCATTTTTTCCCCTTTTCCCCACCCTCCCTTTACCCCCTCCTCCCCTCCCCACCTTCAGACACAGAGAATGATTCTTAATGGTCTTTCTATCCATGACTATAAATACACCACAGCCATCCCTTACCCTTAAAGGTTGTACATGCAGAATTCCAAAGGACTCTAGCTCACTTAAACCCTTCTCTCATGATTAAGTGGCTTATGCAAAAAAAAAAAAAAGAGGTTGAGTAACAACCCCAAACACAGGGCACTGATGGCTCCATCTTTCAGGATAACTTCATCAAATGGAAATGCACAGGCCTCTGGCAAAAGCTGCAGTGTTTCCTGGGGAGATTTATGTGCCCATATAATACAAAAGATTCTGTTCTCTCACATAACTATAGCACCTGCTTAAGTACTATACTGTTAATCACCGGGATCACTTTGTATTGAAGGCGCACAGTTAGATGGACAGGACAGCAGCCTGGGCAAAAACAGCTGAGTATCTGCTCCAGGGAGCTGCTCCATAAAAGGAGTGGTCCCATGCGGGATAGATGGAATGCTTCCAAGCAGAGGGCCATGACAGGCTGGACTAGGGTGATGGGAGAAGAGGGGCAGCTGCAGAGAGGAGGGATGGCCCATTTGTGGACTATGATCTTTCTGTTCCTGTGCCAGGCCCCGGATTTCTTCTCTAGACGTGTGGGCAGGTCCATCACAATTTGAAAATCATGGATTCTAAACCTCTGGGGACAGAGGGCCCCTGAGTCACTGAGTCTATCCCATATCCTCTGGGTTGAAGCACAGGCCCTCCAGCCACGCCTTACCTGTGTCAGTGGTGTTAGGGCTACCATCAGACTGGACGGCTCTACTCCCAGCTGGTGATCCTCTAGATGCTCTTTCTCTTGGAGATCTACATGCACATTTTCAGAATGACCCTGGGGAAAATCACAGGACGTGCTATAGGTGCATAATGGAAACTGGGCAAGGACTACCAACACAGAACAGGTAGTTTCATGGATTCCAAATGCCTGACTTTGAACCTAAACTTGGACTTCAATGAAAAGGCCATAATTTCCCTCCCCGAGCTCCCAGTTTGGATCTACCAGCAGGACCCACACCCTTGGTGACAGTCAGAACCACTACAAGGAGAGGCCAAGGAGGAAAAGCATGTTTGCATGGAAACCCAGAGTGTCCCAAGTACTGACCACAGAACAGTGGTGCCTAGTGAGGTCATCACAGTACTAAAGCCAATGCACAGGAGGTTCTATTCTACACCAAATTGCCAGGTTGCCTAAGGGGAGAAAAACAGAAAGAAAAGGGAGATTTAGCCCTCTACTTGGTCATAAAAATATATACCCATTGCAATTTAGAATTAATTCATTGGACTGACCAAAAGTACCCCATTCAGAGGCCTGCCAGAGTGATTCCCTAGACAGAAAAGCTTTGCTGAGAGAAGTTTAACGGTTTATCCTTTCCAAAAATATATATTTGAACCTGATAAGGTTATCCAGAGATTTGTTTCACCAAAAAAGTAAGACTATTTGGATATTTTTAAGTGTTTGCACAGAGGATCTCTGTCTGCTCCCTGGGTCGTGCTCTCACCACACCTTTGGCCCACAGAGCCCAGGTCTGACTCAGAAGACTTTCACATGCAGGAATGCAGTTCTACAATGCTGAGAGGTCCAAACCACAGGCTGAGGCCTTGAAGAACTATTGCAGTGATGCTGGGCCCCTGCCCAGTGCCTTTTGCTTGGGAGCTTCAGAACAGATCTGTCCTCAATGACTTATCGATGAGGTGAAAAGCCTTAATTATTTGCTTGAGGGGCTGGCTTTCAGGGGAAAAGTGTTTCTTTACCTTCTCAATTCCAAATCAGCATGACCAACCGTTAGATCTTGTCAGTGCCTCCTGAGATTTGATAATGGTATCCAGCATCGGGCCAGTTACTACGTTAATAAAATCCTCTGAAAATAACAGAATGCACACACGCACACTCAGGTCATGCACAGGGGCAAAGAACCACACACAGGGACAAGGAGAAATCAGAGGGCCCTTTTCTTGTCAGGGGTGTTCAGAATCAGTCTGACTGAATGTATTAGTGTTCACTAAGGTCAGACAGGTCCAGTAGTGTGGAAGTTTAGGGTGATGTTTCCTGAGCCCAGCAGAGGCAGAACAAAAGGTGTCAGCCAACCCCCAAGGGAGGGCCTCTGCTTGGCAAGAAAAGTCCGATCAGCGGTACAGGGTCCGGGGCCACTCAGCCCACGGCTCATTCCACCCTTCCCCAGTGACATGGAAGTTAGGGTGGTGAGTTGCCACTGACCAGGCAGCATGTCCCCTGGGTTCTACCAGATAGATCTCAAGTGTCAGTGAAAACTAGAGAGTCTTTCTTGAGCCTGGGGGAAGGTATAAAATCTTTTCTATTAATTATAATTTTCATAATCCCTTCATTTATTCTATTACTCAACCAAATCATGCCCCTTGATTAGATGAGTGTAGCGGATTTGGGTGAATGACCATCATTGTTCTCTCCTCTAGGGTGCCAGGGATCTAAATAATTGTCACATATTGTACTGGAACAAACAGGAGTCTGAAAAAAAAATAGACAACCTGCCAGGTGTGGTGGCACACACCTGTAATCCCAGCACTCGGGAGGCTGAGGCAGGAGGATCTCTGTAATCTGTGTGAGACCAGCCTGGGCTACCTAGTGAGTTCCAGGTCAGTCTCAACTACATAGTGAGACCCTGTCTCAAAAAACAAAACAAACAAACAAACAAACAAAATAGACAACTTGCCTCCCAGGGCCTGCTGGCTACCAGTCTGCATTTTGCTCTCCCAGTTGAACAAGGGTCAAGTCAGACAGCTGCAAACTCCCTCTGGTGCTGCTACTTCATTTCTTTGGCTCTCAGTTGATATCTATTAGCTTCAGCCCTAGGGGTCTGGGTCAAATCCAGCTTGTTCCAAACCATCAGACCCCAGAGGAAGTCGACTAAATACTGCCACCCTCATCTTACTGGGGCTGCACTGGATCTCCTGCAGGACGGCCTGCACCTCAGAAGGCAGCTCAGTCTTCCAGAGATCTGTGCACATCTGCACACATCTTGCACCCCTGTGCACCCACCAGTTTCTGCACAGAAGGCTCAGCCCCACACTCTGCCTTCAGACCCGCTACAGGCATCACTCTCCTTCTGCCTGCCCACCCTCACTGCCCTCCTCCCCAACGTTGTTTCATCCTCTTCTTCGTTCTCCCAGAACACCTGTCCACACCTGCAAAATGACAGTTATCACACATGACCTATTGTATCTACCTAATGATCCATCCTATACCATCTGCCAGGTTGTACACCCTTAAAGAAGGGATGTGTTCCCAGCATCCACACAGAGCCTGGTGCATAGGTGAGAAACTGGGGAGAATATTAGTGGGAAAAAGGGTAAGAAATAAGGGGATAAAATGGGGTCTTGGCCTGGAAGTTTTTGGAATTCCACCACTGGGAGCAGATAAGTTGGGTCTGCCTGTTACTATGTCAGTGAGATATGGTACAGCACAGGATACATAAGGAACCAGACAGGTATATTAATATTTTGTCTTCCACTCATTATATATCAAGGTGCGGGCAGGACTCAACATCTTTGTATACTCATCTCTTCTCCCTTTTCCTCTTCTGATATGTTCAGGGAAGTGTTGGGAATAGTCTTCATTTCATTCTGTCTCGAAGACCAGCCAGCCAGCTAAGAATAGCAGTCAGGAAATGGTTAAGAGAGTACCAAGAATAAATTCCTAGTTGCTTCTTTAGGACCGGAAAGCTGAATACGTTTAAGGCTTGAAAAGGTCAGCTTCCTTCAAAGGGGGCAGAGGTTTGATTTCGTCCATTATGTGGTCTTCAGCATAATGCTCATTTCATTCACTGGCTGCGATGGAGATTTATGGAGTAAATGTTATCACGGGCTGAGACTTAATGAGATCTCAACCGTATCTCCTGGATGTAGTGGAAAGCAACCATTTTGGTAATAAATAGAGAACAGCATCTAATTTGTAAATTCCTCTTTCCGTTGCTAAGTTTAATCAGATCAGTGAAACTGAAGGGAATTGTTGATAACCAAAAATTATTTTCCATGTCTTAATCTGGCCAGGAAACATTACTCCTAATGGAAATGGCATGTTGCTCTGGCAGTGGTCAGAGATGACATTTGCTCTTAGACTAACCCAATTGTTGCATATTGAAAAATATGTTTAGACCATAATCTATTTAAAACCAAACTGGAGCCGAGGCCCCACATTGCTCTGTTACTGGTGTCACTGGATCTCAGAAGCAAAAACTCTTTCCAGTTAAAATGCAGGATTGGTAGCAGTGGCCATCCAATAATTTCAGCCTGACCCCTTTAAGTAGGCAAAGCAGGGCCAAACGGGTCAGCACAGAACCCAGACTGGTCACAGGTAACTTTTGCTATCATGGAAGACAGCAGCTTAAGAGAACAGAGCACAGCTGCGTGCAGTCATTCACACTGGTAATCCCAGCACTCTGAGGGGCTGAACCAGGAGGATTATAATTTGGAGCCCAGCCTGGGCAATTTAGTGAAACCCCTGTCTCAAAAACAAAGGGCCAGGGGTAGTTAGGGATATAGCTCAATGTGAAGGCTCTGGGTCCAGTTCAGTACCAGAGAGAGGCAGAGATAGAGATACAGAGAGAGAAAGAGACACAGAGCAGAGCACCATCTCTACCATGGCCTTGGTTTCATTTAAGGTTTAAGCAAGAATTCAAGAGGCACAATAGGGAGGTTAACACAGCTGCCCTTTTTCTCGTTGTGGTAACATATTTTTCATGGTTAGCCATAATAAAACATTTTTAAAAATTGTCTTCTCATAAGATGTTAAGCACTTTCAGGACAGTCTATGTCTTGGGTCAGTTGCTGTTGGCACATAGAAAGGACTTAATGAATATTTTATGATGGGACTGATAGTGCATCTGGGAAGCAGATGGCCCAAAGGATAGTCAACTGTGACCATCCTTAAAGGGTGGCCCTGAAACACATCCACCATCACAGTTAAGCAGGTGATTCCTGAGATGCTTCTCTTTGCTTTGCGTTGCCCTATAAATGTACCTTGTCCAGTCATTCAATGCTACACACACACACACACACACACACACACACACACACACACACACACACACACACACACACAATATGTAGCATTTGCTGTTGAATAGTCTTAATGACAGTTATCGTTAGTTAAGCACCTTCTCTTAGTTGTATTGTCTTTAATCCTCATTTACCCTTCCCAGATGGGAAAATTATCTCCATTTTTAGATGAGGAAGGTGAGGTGAAGCTAGACTACAAATAGGAGGCCTGCGTAGGCTCACACCCAGGCATACCCTGTCTGACCCCAAAATCCACTCTTTTTCTCTTTTGTAAGGCAGGAAGAAGGCAGTGAGCTCAAAGAACAGGGTTGCCCTGCAGAATAAGGAAGCCGGTGATGGGGGAGAGAGATGTTGTAGAAGAAAACCCTAGAAAGGACGTCAGAAGACCTCTTTCCTATCATAGACCTAATATGAACTACTGTGATTTCAGACACTTCCTTTCTGGGTCTTCATTTCCTGGTCTGTAAAAGTAATGCTCAATCTCTAGGTTTTTGTACAGCTTTGAGTCTTTCGATCTCCTCTGGCACCATCTTTCTCTTGGAGTTCCACATTCCAGAAGGGATGGGTGGCAAGCCCTTGGGGGAGGACATCCTCATTTTGTAGACAGTCACTGGCGCCCCCTTGGTGGAACAGCAGGTGGCTGAAAGGGGGAAGTCTGCTACTCAGGAACTTACATAGTCTCACGCTCACACCAGCATCCAGCACGGACTTCAGTCTTCATAGCCGTCCTCTTCCGCTCTCCTAGAGCCAATATCCTGATTGCTTTAGTCTTTGTCTGGAAAGCATTGGACAGACTAGATAATAGATAATCTCTACCATGGCTGCTAAGTGTCCTGCAGGCTCTTTCTACCACACACACACACACACACACACACACACACACACGAGCATGCGTGACACTCCTCTAAAACATGTCCTGGAAGCTCTCACCCTGCCCTCTTCTCAAACAACATCCATGGTGCCAGGTGACTTACATATCATGAGAAAGCCCTCCTGTTTTGGTGCCTCTCCAGCTGTTGATAAATACCTCCTCCTCCAGAGTTGACACCTGCAGCTATTTAGCTTCCCTAAGCTGGTCTGAGGTGTCGTGGGTGCAACGGGATGACACCGTTAATTACCCTTGCATGGTTAATTACTCATGCTAATTGCTTTGCTGTCTCTGCTCTCCCTTGCTACCTCATATTTCCATCAGGGGTTGGGCTTTTATAAGCATTTCCCACCTCTTCTCCACTCCATCCTGCAGTAAGCCTAGAAGGGAAGCACTAAGCTGGTAGAACAATAACCCACCTAAAACAATGAGTCATCGGAGGGAGAGGCTGTGGAATTCACCTGGCTGCAGCGAAAACAGATCCTAGGAGATCTCTGCTCACCTCTCTTCTTCCCTGCCTTCCCACCTCCTGCCCATGCAGCCCCTCTCTCCTCACCAGGGCTGACATATGTGCCTGGTCAGTCCCATCTGCAAGGAGATCCACTCCCCCAAAGTATTGCTGAGCTCAAAAGGTCAGATGTGGTGTCTTGTGCTCCTAGTCCAAGATACTCAGGAGGCTGAGGCAGGAGGGTTGCTTGAGTCCAGAAGTTTGTAAGGTCAGCCTAGGCAACATAGTGACACATCATCTCAAAGAGAAAAGAAAAGAAAGCCATTGTCTCCTTTTTACTTTCTCTAAATCTGGCAAATACCCTGTCTTCACATCTTTTTAGCCAACTATCCAGATAGTTGTTATTTATGGAGTGCAAGAAACAAGACAATAGAACTGTGCTACCTGCCTTCCAAGCACGAGATGGATCCCCAGTACCAAAAAAGAAAAAAAAATGCTGGAACTGCTCGAACCTGCCTAAAGGAGGTCCCCATGCTCCAGCTATGCATCCTGCCAGTACCTGCATGTCATACAGTCCACGCAACTGGCCCTTACAGGAAGAGCCTCTCCATCCCCCACCATAACTGGGACTCTTCCCAAACCAGAATCTGTGTCTTTCCCTTCTGGGTTTCCTAGGCCTATGTGCCCTCGGCATGAATCCTCACTGAATCTAAGTCTCAGGTGCATAAAGTGGTAACATAGCCGGACGCAGGACACCTGGCAGCCAGGCCCAGTGAACCCAAGGTCAGGCCTGCTAGCTATGGTCTTTCTGGATCATTAGCATCCCTGCCCCCTGCTAGTGCCTCCAGGCCTTTTGCTGGTTGAAATCAAGATCCCTGTTCTTTAGATTTCAAAAAGCATTTCTGTCTCTTAAAGGAAGAACAGTTGGCTCCTGCAGCAAGCCTGGCTTTCTCCTGAGAAACTGTAGGAGAGTTCCATGATTGGGGGAAGAGGGAGGAGGCTGAAGGGTGAACGGGACTTTTGATGCAGACTGTCTTGAGAGGAGGAATCTGGAGGGTGGGGTTGCCTGCTGACTGCTGCATAAAAACCAGTCGACTCTTCTTGACATTTTGTGCGGGGCCAATTTTTCCCTTTCTGTGTTCACCTGAGCATCACCCCAACTGTCATAGGCACAAGCAGCCACTGACCACCTGGCCCTAAACCAGAATAGGACAGGAGGGGGGAAGGAGCCCGGCACTAGGTGGCTAAATGCACACACATCCTTGTCAGCTCTGAAAGAATGGTGCAAGGATGAGTTGGTGCTCATCTGACCCTGTCCCAGGGATGCTCAGTCTTACCTGGCTCCGAGGGAGAAGAAAGGAAACAGGAAGCTGAATTGGGATGTGTGCTGTGGCACACCTGGCTCCTGGGAAGGTCAGCCTGGAGCAGTCGAGGGTCTCACACACTGTCTCCAGGCGACCTCAGAGAGGAAAGACCAGGGCGGTGGAGTCAGTGCAGGCGGGGAGAGGGTGAACAAGTGTCCAGGTATCGGAGGATGGAGGAGCAGCCAGGCCTGACTGCTCAGGTTCCAACTCCAAAGCCTCAGTTTTCCCACCTATAACTGTGAATAAATGCAGGGGCCCTCACTCTCCCCAGTTTGTTGGGAGCAATATATGAAAAATATCAGGTAAGGGCTTCAAGTGATGCCGCACTTTTTTTTTTTTTTTCTGTAATGAGCAAGAAAAGAGCTATTACAGTCCTAAAGAACACAAGTAGCCAATTTCTCATGGAAAAGAAAATTCCATAATACTGCATAGGTCAGGAAGACTTCACGAAGGCAGCAGGGTGGGCAGGTAAGAAGGGTCTAGTGTGTGTGGAGGAGCCATGGGTCCTGTCACCAGCAGCCGCAGGGCAGCAGCTCAGACACAGACGCACAGCCCCAGTCACCCCCCCCGTGCGTGCTGGGGCTCCTGCCACACAGCGGCAATGCAGGCTGCACCGCATGGGGTATATTCTGCAAGAAGGCAGAAGGTCCCACACCTGGATCAGAGGATGAAGGTTAAACAAATGGAAAATGAGGCCGGATGGTCAGCACAAGGCCAAAAGACAAGGGCCCTGGGAGACAGGCTGAGGACCATGTGGTAAGGGACGAGGATGCAACTGATGAGGTCACCCCTTTTTTTCTGTTCCCAGTGCCCTCTCCTCTTCCACGCCTTGCACACAATCAACAACTTGGTGCTTCATCATATCACAGCTCTCCTTTCTTATGAGGCTCAATCTGTTTTTCTCTAAAGCAAAATAAAAACAATCTTAAGGATCCTCCCCAGAAAATGTTGATCCAAGCTTTGCTTAAAAACCTCCCGTAACAAGCAACACCTAATCCCTCATGGCAGCCAGGCCATATTGGGCACGTTTGTTTCCTTGGAGCAAAATCCTCTCACCTCCCATCCTCCCCTGATGTAACAGCCTTGTAGAACTACTGTGGACAGACATGTGAGCAGACTTCAGGAGTTAGAAGATGGTGATGTGGTCTCTATACCCTGCCTTTCCTCAATTCAACCTTTGTGATTTCATCCACTGTTCTCTGTGAATTACAGAACATGAATCCCAGGGTCTTTGCCATCCCAGAACTCTGTCTTTGGCTGACCACCCCCAAATGTCCTGAGCACTGAACCTCTATCTTAATGAGGCTGACTGGCCTGGAGAGGAGGGAAGCTTTGCTGGTCTGGCTCTTTGCCCAACATGAAGAACTGTTGAAGGACTTAGACCACTCTGCGGGGCAGTGAAAGTAACCCGATAGACCAAGGACTCCATCCACACCAGGGCAAGAAGGAGGAAAGTCACAACTGCAAACATCCAGCAGGCAGGAGATTAATTAATGGACTCGCCCAGAAGGAGGCAGACTGATTGATCCTCTGACAGCTGCCTGTAAACTCATTCATGAAATTATGACGCTGAAGAGGCACCATGGGGTTGGGCTGGGAGCTGAAATGACTCATTTCACATAAATGCCATTAATGGAGCTAGACCAGAAATTTAAGAAAGCAGTTGACTTGCATGCTGGAAGGAAGGCAAGTCTGAGACCCTTCTGGAGAAGTATTGCCCCTTGCTCTAGGTGGCCTCTCATGGGGGTCCCCACTTCAGGTAGTCCTGCCACTCTGAGTGCCTCCCTCAGAAAATCTGACCCAGGTCAGAATTATGCTGAACAGCAGAAAGCAGTGAAGGGGGACACAGCTCAGAAAAAGAAAAAGTGAAAGTAAATTGTGAGCTCCATATAGCTGTTGTAAATAACGAAGAGGAGGGTACCATGCTCAGATATGCACAGTGGAACTCTTGGAGTCCAGAGGGAGGGGAGAGGGGAGGCTCTGTGCTCAGCTCTGTGCTCTGATACCTTTCTGACCTAGCTGGGCTTTCAGCCTTTCCATGGTGTGCGTCAGTGGCAGTGAAAAAATAGCCAGTACTGGATGGTAGAAAGAGGTTTAGAAGTCTGCCAGTGACTAGCTATGTGACCTTGAACAAGTTGGTTACCTCTGGACTTACACTCTCACATATAATCTGAGGACTAGCCAACCATCTTCCGGACTTCTGAGACTGCAACACAGGTTGATTAAGACCTCCAGTTTTCAAAGGGGAAACTGAGCCACAAAGGAGTGAAACAGTGTATCCAAGGCCACATGGATCCAAAAATGGCAGAGCCTGGATACACAATCAGGCCCCGTGGCCACAGAGTCAATGCTTCTGAGTGCGCTGCTCTTGGTCCTGCCTCTCCCAGTCTGCCCAGAATTGATGGCAAGAGGCCCTGGGTAGGATTATTAAGAAAAGGGCTTCTCTCCTGAACCACCACTGAGCTTTCTGTCCTCCTCTTGGCAACCTAAGTACATCCTCAGGTCCACTGAGCTCCTTTCCTACCCCGTCTGGCCTCTGCTAACCTTCCCTGAACCTGCAGTCACGTCAGCAGTGGCCTGACTCTCTGGTGCCATGTTGGGGAGGGAAATTTTCTGCTTGGAAGCACTGGATGTTTATGGCCTGCTGAGAACACAACAACCCTAGTTTTCTTCTTTGGATTATTGCTGCAGATCAAGGGCGGCATTATGCTTCCTCCCAGTTTATAGCAGTAATAATAATTATAATGTTGGTATGTCATGCTTATATTGTGCCTTTTTTAATAAGGCCACTTTGTTTGGCTTCTTGATATTTAATCCTGTTTTATATTTACTTTCTGATGGCCTAAAATCAACCTGGTTTTAATTGCTTATGTGGAAGAAGCCAAGCTGGTCTTGGGCTGGCAGGAAATGGTTGAGAAGGTTTTGGAAGCAGGTGACACATTTCTCTGTGACCCTTCTACCTAGGCAGGCTGCCTTGGCCTAGGTATAAAGGTATAGGCTTTCTCTCTTCTCTTTCTCTCTATCTCTTTTTTCTGTTCTTCAACAACCTAGTTTTCTCTTTTTCTGTCCTCTCTCCCTTCAGTTCATCAGTAAGCACAATTCATTCATTATTAGGTGGTTAAGAAATGAGACCCAAAATTATCAACAGCTTTCAAGTTATTTAGTGACCAGGCAAAGGCAAGGACTGTCCTTGGTGTTTCCTAGCTTCATAGTAGAGAGAAATTCCTGGCTCTGAGCAGAGCAGAAACCTATAAGAGCGTCTCCATTTGTAAATGAGAGATACCTATGGCCATGTGCTTAATCTGTCAAACAGATAGACAGACAGTAAGGAAGAACTTTTCAAGGTGTTTGTTCTCAAGAGGAAATAAAACCAGATGGGATGCATCATAGTTTTTCCCAAGAGTCTCTTGGGGCAATAACCAGAACGAGTGTCCAGCTCCTGAACTGCCCAGGGCCCATGCAGAAATGTCATTCCCTGCATCACCAGTTCTCACCAGTCACTCACACTGCAAAGACAGACTTGAGCAAAGCCATTCCAGAGTTCACCTGATGAGGCTGGGAGGGCTCTGGGCCCAAGACCCATCACCCTCCGCCGTGTGTGAACTCACTGACTTCAGCATGGTAGTCAGTGAGGACAGTGGTGTCTGCCTTGCCTATACCCACAGAGTCCAACTGTCAGAGTCCTCAAAGAAAGCAAAGTTCTCTCAAACTGAGCAATTTAAGGAGAATTTGCTAAAGATGCGAACAGAGTTTGAAGAAGTGAGCAAGGGACAGTGCAGTACTCCAGGGTTGCTGTAGAGAGTTGTTGCCACTACCAGCAAGAAGGTACAAAGGGGGAACAGATGTCAGACCCCAAGAGCAAAGCTAGGCAGAGGCGGTCATGCGACCAGACAGTGAGCAAGACGTCTTTGGCAACGAGATGAAGCCACTCTACACAGCCCTGTGTGGGAAAGCCAGGGGGTGAACTCCAGATCACTCCCCAGGACTCCCATACACTTGCCAGTGCTTCCCATTGGCTAGCCCCACAGGACCCTAGCAGAGGAGAGCTCCCTGACCCAGGGTGCAAAGGTCAGCCTCCTGTCCAGGGTGCAGGACATGGCAGGGAAAGGCCAAGGGTGGTGATGGACCTCAAGGAGGACTTTAAAACTCCATGAATCTGTAAAGTGTTGCTACTATAGCTCCATAGGACCAGAAAAGGACTCCAGAGAACTCTAAGACAAAGTCTCTGGCCTTGAGAAGATTATAGTTTAGTCAGGGAGACAAATCTAATACTTGTAGAGTAACAACATACTTTAAGAAAAACAGTTGAAATTTAATTAGCAATATTAGCAAATATTTATTAGCACTCACCTTTTTCCAGATTCCTTTTACCAATATTGTCTCATTTTTACCCTTAGCAAGAGCTCTTGGAATAAATAATATCATAATGTATTATAACACATGGGCAGAAGCCAAGAGTTGGGATAAATGGAGGAGGGCAACCTGACTTGGTTGCAGTTCTGTAGGAAGTAAGGTTGACAGAGAGTGTCTCAGTCAGCTGTTGCTGTATAACAAAGGGCCACAGACTTAACAGAGGTTAATTTCTTCACAGGTCTAGAGGCTAGAAGTCTAAGATCAAGGTGTGGGCAAAGTTGATTTCTTATGATGGCCCCGAGGAAAGGATCAGGCCTAGGCCTCTCTCCTTGGCTTGGGGATGGCTGTCTTCTCCCTGTGTCTTCATATGGCCTTCACTCTGTGGCCTTCACGTTTGTGCCAAAATTTCTTATTCTAAGGATACCAGTTATATTAGGTTAAGACCTACTCACATGACCTTATTTTTAGTTTTAAAGATGTCCAAATGCAGTCATATTCTGAGGTAAGGGGATTCAGAAATCCATCTATTAAGTTCTGGATGCAGGAGGACACATAATTGAACCCATAACAGATAGAATAGATAGCCAAATTATAGGGAGTTTGGGATTCCAGTTTTGGTCCATCGGGCAGGAAATTAGGAATCATTTTGCTCAGTAGCTGTAACTGACTAGTTTGAGAAGATAAGTTCATATACAAAACGTATGATAAAGTGGGCATCTGTTCCCATGAGTGGCAAGAATATGTCCCATCCGGAAGGCGCACAAGCTGGGGCAACTGGGTCTAGCAGGCCTCTGGCTCCTTACAGTGTCCTGCCTCGCTGGGAAAGCTCTGGCTGAGTGAGAAGTGCCTTCTTAGAATTCCAACCCCCATCTCCTGCCGGGGACATTGTCAGCCCTTTCCCAAAGGGAAGAGGTTACATGTTGGCAGCAGTGGGTAAGTTCACTGACCGTGGAGAGTGGGCCGCCAGCCACCCTGCAGAATAAAGGCTGGGCACTTCTCTTAGCAAATCTCACGAGAGCCAGGCATTCCTGGTGACCGTCACATGAGGACCACCACAAAGCCCTATCCCTGGGACAAAGTGAAAGCTGTTTTGAGTGACCAAAGCTTTCCTAATGAGGCACATTTCTTCATCTCTCTCAAGATTAATTGCTAATTCCCTCACACAGAGCTTTGTCGTGATGTCTCTCCACCCGGGGTGATACATAGGCAGGCTGAGGACAGGGCATGGAGACTGTATATGCACACAGTGCTCCACATGTCTCCTCTCAACCCTGGAGATGAAAAGGAAGAGAGAAGGGGAAGAAGTGCCCAAGAAGATTTTGCTATTTCCTTTGTGGACATTTCCTTTCTCCTTCCCTTGTTGCTAAACAGCCTTAGTGGATTTTTTCTTCTTTATTGAAACCCAAGGCCTGGAAGGTTGTTTTTTTTTTTTAATTCATGCTTGATGATTTGGGCCATATTTGGGCCCTTATATTATGATAATCATATTGGCATCGTGGTAGCCAAATAAAAATGTAATTTTGTTTTAAGGAAAGCATAAGGTATGAACACAGTGGCCACCCTGCAGCAGATCTACTACTTGGAGATTGATTTTAAGAGTTATGAAGAGCTGCCCGGAGAGAGAGTCATTGGTTTTATAGAGAGATCACTTCTTTTGGGTAAAAGGGGGGATCATATGATATGAACCTCTACTTTCTCTGTTGTCTGTAGCTACAGAAAGGCTGGGCAGCTGAGCTATGCACCACAGTTCCAAGCACTCATGTTGTTTCATCGTGGATTCCCATATTTTAGTGAATAAACCCACAGAGGATTTAAACTCCAAATATACCAGGGACTGCCAATATTTTGTTTTGTTTTGTTGAGACAGGGTCTCACTATGCAGTTGTGACTGACCTGGAACTCACTATGTAGCCCAGCTGTTCTCGAACTCACAGCGATCCGCCTGCCTCAACCTCCCGAGTGCTGGGATTACAGGCATGCGCCACCACACCTGGTGGTGAGGGACTGCCAATATTGGCAGTGGTTTAGATCTAAGGCTCCTCTCCCAGGATGGTTTTTGTGGCTTTAGTCTCAGGAGATTATCCCATGAAGAAAATGACCTGTTATAATCTTCCTGTATCCACATACCTGTTCTCCAAGAAGAGGAGAGCACCTGTCTAGAAACACAGAAATCGTCTTACTAAGTACCATTCAAGCAAGACTGGCCACCAAGAGTAGATGTTCTGGGAGGGGAAAGGAAATCATGAATTCAAATGTGTAAACTGTTGTTCAACAAGATGAAATCTTTTTTTTTTTCTTTTTGTTGAGTTTATTGGTACAATCTAGGTATACAATACACTTACATTCATCACTGGGATCCTGTACCTTTACATAATAGGTCTTGATTCTCATTTTTTCCCCTTGTCCCTGCCCTCCCTTCACCCCCTCCTTCCCTCCCCATTTACAAACACTTTATTTCCATTTTTTCAGTTTCTCATATTTTTTCCCTCTCCCTTATTACCTTTCCCCCACCCTTTCCACTTTCCCTACACCTTTAGCCCTTTACTTCCTATTTCACATTATTAATTATTTCATTAGGATCCTGTGTACTATTATAGTTTTTCACACCAAAGAAACTATTCAGTATTTCAGTTAAAGAAATCTCTGTATGAACATTAAAAATAGGGAATCCTAAAATAAAACTAAAAAGGAAAGTAAAAGAGAAAAGGCAATGATGTAAGATTAAAATAATCTTTAATTCTGAAGATGAAAATGGTCCCTTAACATATTTAAATTGTTTCTTGCTCTTATCGTCTTATCTTATTCTTTTTTTTCATTATTTAGAGAATACTTTATTAGTTTCTGTAATCAAACCCACGTAGATATGACCTTACATATTTAGTACGATGTGTTACCCCTGTACACACGGAAAAAAAAGTAAAAAATAAAAATAAAACAGGGGTAGCAATCTTATTTGCAGACAAATCAAATTTCAAACCAAAACTGATTCTAGTATTATTGATGTAGGACGGTACTGTATCATACCTCTATGAATGTAAAATATGTTGTACCTGCTTTATGATGCATAGTAGGGACTATGCTTTATCAGAGCTACATTTAATGATATTACTCTAGAATGTTCTCTTTCCAGATGATGATTAAGATGCTAATAAAAAAAATGGTGCCAACATGTGTAAATACCGAATAGTTTCTCTGGTGTGAATAATCTGCAATAATACAGAAGATCCTAATAAGATTACTGACATTGAGAAATGGGAAGAAAGGAGCTAAAGGTGTAGGGAAGGTGGGATGGGTAGGGGAACAGTAATAAGGGAAAAGAAAAAATGTGAGATAATGAAAAGATGGAAATAAAGTGGTTGTAGATGGAGAGGGGAGGAGGGGGTAAAGG
>NW_022900917.1:64140808-64156230 GCF_012274545.1 Fukomys damarensis | reverse complement strand
AATTTTGTTCAGATGACTGCAGAACTTGGAAAAGCTGTTGCTGCTATCGATGCATAACATACTGCTATTATTAATCTTTTTATATAAATATAAATATATATATACATATACATATATATATGTATATATATATATAAATTGAATTTTGGGAAACTTTAACGGTGCTGCCAACTTTGGAAAAAGTCATCCCAATTTACTATGTTGAGTTGGCATTATACAGAAATGGACAGCCATATTGGTCTAGAAACAAGATGAAATCTAACTGGGTGAAGTGGCTTTTAGCTGCTTGAAAGATTGAAACAGAAGGATTGCTTGAGCCCGGGGGTTCAAGGCCAGCCTGGACAACAAGGCAAGACCTGTCTGTTAAGGAAAGGAGAGAGAGGGGGAGACGGGGAGAGAGGTAGCATCTATACAACCCATTGTAGCCATTGATGATAGTACTAAAAGAACACTGTTACTATTCAGCACTCACTATGGCAGCTCTTAATGATTCTTTTAAAGACTCTCCTCCCCCACCAGAGATCCACATTGGGTTCATGATACCAGGTGACAGTGAAATTAGGAAATCAGGGGAAAAATCTTCTTCTCTAGTTTTCTTCCTCAGCCTTTGCCTACCGGCATTCACCGTGTGTTATTGGGGGCTGATGTCTGCAGATGAGCAGTCAAGCTGTGCTCCCAAGGGCATCAGAGTGCATTGCCTTCAGGGGAAATGTACCATGTACCCTCAGTCACCTAGTTCCTTGCCATCTTTCTGCCTTCGTCTCCAACCTCCTCATCACTTAAGTGGCCAAAGGAAGGGTCAGGCTTTTCTTCTCATCCATAGAATCAGTATCCAGGATTTATGATTCTAAACTTCAACTATCTGGGCATTCCACTGGCTGGAAGTTTCCCCTAAAGAATCAGCTTTGGTACTGCTGTTTAATCCTTTAAAAAAGGGATTACAAACTCTATTTCCACCCATTTCATTCCTCCAAATGCTTGTGAAGAAAACTATCACAAGCGAGTAGACACCGGTGTTACCACATTGCTCTTTCCAGATGAGATATGTTCATTCCAGCCAGGGACCTTGAGGTGGACGACTCGACCCAAGGCACAGATCCATAAGGAGGCCACTGCAGGCCATCAAGGGAGATGAGTGAGAGGTCCTTCAATCACTTGGCATAAAGTGGCTGCAACTTCGCCCACTTGAAAGACCAGCCCTGGTCAAATTCAGTGATATATTAAGTGGCTGTGTATTTAATCATATTCTTCCTATTGTTTTTAAAGTTCTCATCCAGTTACTTCTGAGCAAGATGATGTCATAGCCAAACACTAGACAGAGCTTCTATACAGAGGGTCTCGGTGTTCTGGGCTCTTGGTCACTGATCACAGCTCTTATCTCCTCCCACAAACCATGAGAACAAAAGCTTGGTGACGGGCAGCCTTACCTTTGCCCTTGCACATGTCCAGGTAAAACTGGGTTTATTGTGCGGTGCTCGTTTGGGGGCTGTCATCAGTCTAAATTGAGACATACATCTGTCTAGGAGGAAAACTCGAGCCAAGTCACTCACCCAGTTTCCAACTCTCAGTGCTACTTTCATGTGGGATTTTTGAGAAGTTTTGTGTTTTTTTAATGCCACCATACCAATTGTAAAGTTTTTATTTATTCCATACTTTGTATTTTTAAAATGAATGTTCTTGAGACATGGCCCTTAAAACAGATCAAAAACAAGTCTGACCCCTTCTGAACATGTGCCAGTCTTCAGAATTCCCACTAAGGAGCAACGTTCCAGGAAATTCTTTGGCCATAACCCGAATTCCAGAGGAAGGGGGTGAAAGAGAGAGAGTCCTAATACATGTGCCTGCCCACCCTTTCCTGGAGCTGATGGGGTCGCTTGCCTGTTCCCCAACAGGACTAGAGTGGTGGCTGATTTCCACTTCCATTCATTGCTGCCCCTCAGAATGAGCTGTGGTCATGCCACACCCATCACCCAGTCTGGCACTCTCCACTGCTTTATCAAATGCAGTGACAGGATGAAAGAACACTCATGCTAAGGAATTAGCTGAGGCTTAGGACATCCAGAACTCCGGGTCCATTCAGAACCCAGAATCCCCCTTCTCTTGCAGGATTTGTGTCTTAGCTACGGTCCAGACCCAACAGCAGCACAATGAGTTCTTCTCTCTTATTTCTAAGTTGCCTCCTCAAAAGTGTATCCAGTGATAGGCAACTTAATATCTGTCTTGCCTACTTAGACTGATTAAAAGTACATACCAAGAGTAGGTTAGCTATTCTATACCTGCAGCAAACTCAGATTATCTCTTTATTTACAAAAAAAAAGTGAAATAGACTCCGCATTCAAGAAGTTTATAAATTGAACACACATCACTCGAAGGATAATAAACAGTTGTGAGAAGAAAAAATAAATCAGCTACATTACTCTTTAGGTAGGATCAGAACTGAAGCATTTGATCAGTCTTTACTGAATGGAACTGCATGGTAGAGCTGGACGGAGGAGTGGTAGATCAGTGGGTTGTTTTTCCACTTGTGAGTGGCACTATCCAGTTGCAAATGGTGAGGTTAGAGTTTTGTAATATGGCCCCATGTAGGGGAGAGGATGTGTCACCTGGCTGGCGGGTAGGGGTGCAGGCAGATGCCAGTGCTGCCGCTGGATTTTAACAGTGACCCCTCCCTGGGGAGGTGGCAGAGATGTGTGAGCCCCTCCCAGAAAGCCCTCTCCTCAAAGTCACTAGTTAGATGTACCAGTGTGGGCCAAAGCCTCTACTGGAGTGTATCATTCATTTTACTCAGAATCCATCATTTGTCTTGTGTTGCTAATTCACATGATTTAGGGTTTTGCTTCTATTTTGTTGTGTTTTCTCATATATTTTGGTTTATTGCTTTTTATTTTCTTTTGTAAATGTTTGGAGATGAAATGGATGTTTCATGTGAAAGCTGAGTTCCTTGTTTCTCTCTTTTGCCCGTGGCTGACTGCATGTTCTCTATTGATGTCTTGTTCCTGGTTCTTGACACTGACCATCTTGTCTGTGAAAGGAGGCGCTCCGGCGAGCTTGCTGGATCAGAAGAAAGGGAAGTTTGCTTGGTTTAGTCACTCCACAGAAACCCATGGTAATGTCCGTGTGCTGTGTGTGTGTTAGTGTGTGTTAGTTAGTACTTACTGCTCTGGATGGGAGGGTGTTTCTCTTGATGGCTTGTGGTGTGGTGGTTGTGTGTGTGTGTGTGTGTGTGTGTGTGTGTGTACATACACATACGTATATGCATTCATGTATACCTGTGTGTTTTGTGAGGGCATGGCAATCTGTCCCTCTCAAAGCCTCTGCCTCATCATCTCTATGTCTAAAGTCAGAATGCATGACAGTCAGTAACAACTATTCTTTCATGGAACCCTCCCCTTGGATAATACTGGCCAACATCAAGGTCATTGTAAAAGCAAACTCGTCACTGGTAGGGGCAGTGCCTTGATTTAGAAGATGGTATAGTTACTCCTAAGGCCCAGGTGTGCCCATTCTTAAGTATTTTGTCTTTCTGTGCCTAACGGCACCACTGTCACACACTCCACTAGCACAGAAGAGACTCTGGAGCCAGGTGTCAAAAAGTCAGCTAGGTTTCTACAAGCAGCTCAGCCCTCTGATAATGATACCTGGAAAGTTAAAGGAACCTCAGTTCAGAGATGGTTAGAGATGGAGTGAAAGGCTGAAGCTGCCTCAGTTATGTGACTTCTTCCTTTCCATGGATAGGACAAGGACCCGGGTGAGCTCTGAAGTCTATCTTCCCAGCTCCCAGTGCTAAAACCATCTCTAAGTCTGGTCCCACCAGCTCACTTAGACCTTGGGCTATCAAGTGTGAACGCTATAAAACGCAACCCCACTGTTGAGCTGTTTGCTACCCTCCAGCTATACTTCTGGAGTCAGTCTTGGCTTTGGTGGTGCTTTCTTATCCTAGGATAAAGAGTAGGGAGCTGGTGCAGTCAGGAGGAGCGTGGCACAAAGGCATGGAACTTGTGCCCTAGTCCAAGTCCTGCCTAAATATACTGTGTGACCTTGACCATCACAGCCCTGTTCTCGGCATGACTCTCCTCTCCTGTAAGGTGAGGGGATGATTTATAAGGGCCTATCCAGTCCTAAACACCTGTGAGATGGGATTTATTTTTACCCAGCTTTATTAAAAAGCAGTGTCAGTTGGAGAGTTCTCTACCATGTGATAAATATATGGTAAATCATGGGCTTCTTATTTGTATCTTCTGTATTCTTGAAATAAGTCTCTTCTCACCCTCCTGGCTTGTCTCCATCCAAAAGTCCATGTCCACAAGCATTTTACAACCAGTGTATCTTTTTATTGGGCTGTGGCAGCTCCATGAGACTTGTTTCCAAGTGCCACACCTTCACTGACTGCAGACCGTGTGGCTCCTGAGGGCTGATGACATTCTCGCCAGATAAGGTGTTCTACTCTGGAAGGGGAGCTAAACTAAGCCACTCTAAAGAACAAGCACTGGCAAAACTAAGGAATTTGGGGTATTAAAAGGGTGGTATTAAAAGTGACTGCTCTTTGAGTTAAACTTCTATTCAGAAAAATAAATAATTAAAAAGTGGTATCTTCTTAATCATGAGCTAGGTTCTAGACTCATTCTAGAAGACTCTAGAAGTTATGGAAGTCCAGCCCACAGCCTCCTTGAGAGGCCAAATGTTGACTGGATCAAGTTGCCTCTGATGGATTTAGATGCCCTCTGTCAACTTGAATGTCAGGATTGCTAGCTGAGGAGGAGGAGGAATCCTGGTGGGCTCTTCCCGGGCCACATGTAAACTGGATTTTATGGATTCTACATTCAGGCATCTCCAGTCCTCATATCCACGGTGCTAGAATGGGTCTCATTGTGTGGTTCTGGTAATGGCTACTCTTTTCAAGCCTGCTATGCCAGATACAGTCCCACATGTAACTGACTTGGGATGCAGGGTGCACCGCAGGAAAGGGGAAAGTCTTCAAGTCCATCTGATAGCAGCCCTTTTTGGAAAAAAAAAAAAACTGAACCCTAACCCTGGAGGAGCCTGTTAGATTTGGTGTAGAAAGAAATAAGGGAGATAAAGTCTTTGCATGAAAGCGAAGGTGGTGAACAGTAGGCGCTTCCACAGCTCTTCTGATGCCACAGGGTTGAGAGGAGAGAAAGGAATTCAGTGGTCAGTGTTTTCCAGATGTGTCCTATAAGGTAAAGTGACCTTATCACAGATCCCTTCCCACATTCCTACTACTTAATATTGTCCTCAGCAATCAAACTTCCCCTAGACAAGCAGCATGTGGGAAACCCTCAAGCTCAGTCAGGATAGTGCGTGGGTCTGGGCCCTACAGATGGGCCAGCAGATACTCAGGCTTCTTCCTCCCAGCCAGATCTCAGCTGGACTGTGTGTGTTGCACACTAATGCTCTCCTGCTCCCTTCTCTCCCGCCCTCAACACCTTGCCCTTGCCCCTTTGCTTCTTGCAGTGAGTATGCCCACGAGTGAGACCGAGTCCGTCAACACTGAAAATGTGGCTGGAGGTGACATCGAAGGAGAGAACTGTGGGGCAAGGCTGGCGTGAGTAGGCACGGCAAACCCCGGCCCTGGGCTATTCTCAGGGTACAGCAAGGAAGCTGGCTTCAGGCACTGGAGTTGTCCTGGGATGTGGGTGGGGGAGCTGCCTCCTGCAGTTACCGTGGGTTGGCTCATCACTGGGGGTGCAGAGATTAGAGCTAGTAGCAAGAGAGAAATGTTAAGTGGCCACCTGTAGAAGGGAAAGAAGGTCATGGGATGGAGTTTGGCTGCAGACATGGCATGAGTTTTAAAATCGAATCTAGGCTTTGGTTCAATACTCTTGCAAGGGGTAGACTCTGTTTCTTTTCATTACAGCAGAAAAATGCAGAGTATGTTGGGGGGGTCTGTTTCTTCCTGTGCCCTTCCACCCCCTTTCATGAGAGATGCTAGGTTAGATTCACTGGGTCCAGCTGGCCCTTCTTTCCATTGTGAAAAATGTATCCTGGAAGAAAGCAACAGGTAAGAAACTATCCTGCTAGATGGAAAACTTGTGGGTCTTTCTGTGCAGCTTTTAGTTATCCTGCTGATGGAGGGAAATAGACACCTGAAAAGCTACCTTGAATAAAGAAAATTTCATTTCTGCTTAAACTAGGCTGCAATGGTCTCTCCCCAAAAAATCCCAGGCTTAGATGTTTCTGGAAGGTGCTGCAGGTTAACCCGAGCAAAGCAGTGCAACCCTGAGTGTGGCCTGTGAGCCAAGAAAGGGAAAGGGAAGCAGGACTGAGGAGTGAGCCTGGCCCACTGTTTTCAGGACACTGAGGACTTCAGTATCACTAACTTTGACAGAGGCACCAGGGAGTCTGCACTGCAGATTTCTCAGTATTGTTGAGAAGCAGTTATTGTCACAATGTTGTTAAAATATGATGCTAATTACATTCTTTAAGCAGCAGTCCAAGGCTTTTCCCTCTTCTCTTCTTGCGGAATCATACAAAACAAGTACTTGAGTTTCTGGAAGTGTACCCCAGAGAGCAACAGCAGGGAAGAGCACACAGGAAGGCTTCAAGTCCATGAGTTCTAGGTCTTTCTATTACCTGGGCAACAGGAGTAGAGTTGGCGAGAAGACCCTGAAACCCTGGCTTTTGAGTAAGGCCCAAGGTACAGTCCAGGAGGGACTGGGAGCTGACATGGAGAAGTCACTTGATAGTACATTTCAAGAGTGCGTGAGTCTCTATTGGAAAGGACACATCATTATCCTCACGGAGGGGAGCTGGCAATCTCTGTTCTATCCATCACTTCCCTGAGGATGTGCTCTACAGGCTCTGAGAGCTCTGGAGAAATGGTTAAAGTTGTTTCTATGCGTATCCGCATTGGCACATCTACTGTGCTCATATAAAATTTCCAGTCACAGTGCTGGAATTATAATGTACGCTCAATAAAACGTGGTCCTTCCCCATCTATCTCCTCAGCTTCTCACTCCACCCCAGACAATGATGGGAGAAGACTCTGCCAGTGTTCCTGCTGGGAGAAATAGCAGTGGGTTGAGGAGGCAGTGAAAAATCAGTTAAGTTCTTGTGCAATACAACGAAGGACAAGGACTTACAGGAGGTGGGAAGGAAGGGCAGCTTGACCAAGGGACAGAGAAAAGAACTGTAAAATGACTCTTTGCTGGGGAGGTAAAGAGGAAGGAACCATCAAAGTTTGAAAAGAGAAAGTGAGAATGAGGCTGAAGTAAAGTGTGAAACAGAGCCAGACTGAAGGACCTGCAGTGGACGCCCAGTGGCTGGGAAGGTGCAGGGATCAGGGAGACACACATGAGGCTGGCTGTGGAGAAACTATCAGATTGTAGGGCAAGGCTTGTGCACAGAAGAGTCCAGGGGCAAAGCTTGGGGAACTCACATGGAAGAGGAGGAAACAAATGGAACAGACCATGCCAGGTCACGAAGTTGGGCCACATGACCTGGGAACCAGGGGAGGAAGTTCAGAAGGCAGCATGGCTAGCCTGGTATGTGGTGACAGCAACCCAGACCCGCAGAGAAACCTGACTCCCCCTAGCTGGCAGTGTAGTATGGAAGGGACACTAAACAAATGAGTTGGGAAAAGTGTTTAGAAGGAAATGTAAATGCAATGTAGAGTCAGTAATAGCCTTCATTTGGACTGGCAAGTTGGGGGAAACTTCTTGGAGGAATTACGATTTAGCTAAGAAGTGAAGGGTAAACATACATTATTGAGGTGAAGAGTAACAAAGAAAGGTCCAACCTGAGGCACCAGCATGTTCCCAGGCCCATGGGGATGGCCAGGGCTGCACTCAGCAGGCCCCTTAATGAGTTGGGTTTTTATAAGTGTAGAAGTTATTGAAGGGTTTTTAAGAATGTGGAACTGGAGGGGAGGTGGATTTGGTTAATTCTGTATTCTTTTAGGTCCCCCCCCATGGGCCAGGACACCCAAGGCCTTCACACTAAGCTATATACCCAGCCCTTTCTGTTTTTTATTTTGAGATAAGAGTCTCATTAATTTTCCCAGGCTTGCTTGGAACTCACGATCTTCCTCCTCCTGAGTAGCTGGGATTACAAGTGTGCACCACCACGCCCTGCTACTTCTGCATCGTTAAAGCATCACTTTGATGTTACAGGAGGGGTGGGACTGAAGCAGCCATCATGGCCACCCAGTGCCAGGAGATGGTCCTCAGGCTAGGATTAGCATGAGGAGAGGGAAAGAGGAGGTCGATTGCCAGTGTCTGCAGCTCTGCCCTTCAGGATGTGAGGGTGCACTGGTATCAGGGAAGGAGGGTGAAAATTTGCCAGCACAAGACCCCCACAGAAGAAACAAGGCCAGGAGAAGGGGTGAGGAAGATAGGACAGTGGTGGCCTGTGGATCTGGCTTCTACACCACTGGAGCAATCGTCAAGACCAAGGAGAAGCCAGAAGAAAACAAGAAATTATAGCAGCTGGAGAAGAAATGAGTGCTGCCTGACTTCAGAGACACAGGTGGAGACTCTGAGCATGTGCAGGAAGGAGGCAATGCCTCTGCCATTAGGAGGAAGGAAAGAGACCTGGCAATGATATCCTGGTCCAGTTCCCATCAGCAACCAGCCAGCCCTGTGCCTTAGACTGAGCATCTCTCTGAGCTCAGCCCCTCCCTCTGGAAGCAGAGAGGCTGGACCCACCCTTGGCTTCAGTAGGAGCCAGGGGGCAGGAGACCACCTGTGGGGCTGCTCCAGAAGGAGGTGGCTTTTGTTCCTGACATAGTGGACCTCCATATAAGCCGTCACATGGATGAAGCATTCTAGAGCTGAGAAATTGCATACCCAAGGCCCCCATGGCCCTAGGGCTGCCTTCTAGTCCTCAGAGCCTACGGTTCTGCAGAGTGTGGAATGAGGAGCAGGCACTGATGAAGACAGAACCAGATGCTCTACATCATCCCTTCGCAGAGCACACGTCATAGAAGCGGAAGATTCAAACCTAGCATGTTACAAAGGAGTCACTAAGAGATCATTGGGCAGCACTGGAGCTGTGGTGCAGACCAACATCCTAAGTGTGGAGTTGGCCTCACAGAACAATCTCATGTATCTGTTTGGCAGACTCCAGCATTTGGGAGCACGAAGAACAGACCACTGAACCATGGTGTGGGTTTAGCCACACAGGCCCAGCCAGAGGTACAGAGGAGTCCACCATGTATTGAGGGCCACATGGAAATGATCTTCGTTGGGCTGAACACTAGAAGTCAAGTGTGGAATTAGCTTGGGAGCCTTGGAAGAGTCTGAAGGATTGAGAGGACCCAGTGGGGACAAAGACCGGATTCCATGAAATAGCAAACAGGAAGGAAACTCAGGTAGACACGTGGATCAACCAAGTTAAGTGTCCATCAGTTGAAGCAGTGCTCTGTGGTGATGAGGTCCCGGAGGTGCCCTCCCAGTGATAGCAGCTGGAGCGTTGACAAAAGTGGGGCATCACAGAGGCTGAGTCAGGGCTTTCCGTGGGGATGATAACTGCAAGCCACTGACTTATATTAAAGGAAAATTGGGGACAATCTAAGGACATACTATTTTGCACAGCATGTAGTAAACATGCGGTGCTCATTATTTGAAGAAGGAGAAAGAGGCTGAAAATATAAACAGCTCCTGAGACATTCAAATATTTGTCAAATAATGACAGTGCAAATTGAGTAAGCAAAAACAAAAGAGTATTAGGTTTGTCTCTAATTTTGAACCTCGGAACCAAGGAAGAAAATCCTGGTCTTGTAGGTTTGTCCTGGCTTGAGCAAAGCAAGTGTCTTGGGGTGAATGGACTTCAGTTCTAGCTCTGTGGAGGATTCTGAAGGTCTTGTGTTAGTTTTTTAGCTTTCTCCCCTCCGTGCTCTTCTTCATGAGTAGGAATTGCACCTCAGCAGAATAATAATGATGGGGAAATGAGAAGTTTTCTGAGCAAATTGCATGGGTCCCACTGGGGTTGGGACACCCTGGAGGCCCCTGATGTTCTGAGGAGTCTTGGCAATCTGGACATTTTAAAATAGAACACCAATAAAGGACCCATATCTAATCCCTATGTGTGACCTAGCACCTTATTTCAGTCACTACCACCCCTGATCACCCTCAACTCATGTCCCAAGGTTGCTTCTTTGGGAGATAGGAATGCTCAGATGATCCCGGAGTTTCTAAGAACTTACTTTTCCTTGGGACTTAATTGGACTGAGTGTGAGCCAAACTTACAGATGCATGTGGTCTGCCTTGAAGGACATGCCAGAGAAGATAGCAAGACCTTTCTGAAAGAAAGCCTGGGGCCAAGCCAGGCTCTGAGACCAAGTCTTAAGGCTGGAAGTCGTGGTCACCTACTTTGGCTTATATTTAACAGCAAGGGGAGGCAGCTGCCCACAATCAAACCTGGGGAAGATGCTGAAGGTCCCCAGCTCAGCATACCTATGCTGGAGAAGAGAGTAACCTGGATTCCTATCACCCAATTAGCAGCTGGAGAACATCTGTTTCCCCCATTAAACTATCTCTAAATAAAAATGCAGCCCTTGGCTCCCAGCCCCTCCCTCACTAGCTGTTAACATGTGATTAAACCCTTGTGCCATAGCTGGCAGCCGTTGGTTGGTGTGGGAAAAGGTTATTAGCTAGTGGTTCATAGCAGTAAAAGCACTTGGATCTCATTCTCTGTGCCCCAGAGATATAATTATCTTATGCATGATGGCTTTGCCACCTGTCACATCTTCTAGTTTAATTTTTTTAAATAAAAATAACAAGAGGGGCTGGTGTTTCCTTGCTACGTGAGGTAGCTCACTTGGTACTGGGCTGGGACAACGCAAGCTTACAGCAGTCACCTTCCAAACTCCTCTCTCCTGCTTTCTCCCGTCTGCCCTGGTTTCTTCCTGCTAGCTCAACACCACTTTCATTCTGTCTCTCTGCTCATCCATCTAAGCATTGTCACTCTACCTGCAGTCCCTCCTCTGTTCACCCCTCCTCTTAGCGCCAAAGCCAATCTGGCACACACCTTCAGATTTTTGTCTCAAGTGCTTATTCTCCTTTGCCCCTCCCCTCTCTCCCTGTCCATGCTTCTCATGTCAAGTCTCTCTTCCCCTCTTCTCCCCACCTCCTCCCATTTTCCCCTAGACTCCATATAAACTAGGTGATCTCAGGGCCTTCCCAAAGCTTCCACTTTTCAGTAGAGCACCCTCCCGTGGGACAACCTTCAAGGCCCTGTCCCCTGAACACCTGCCCTGTGCTTCTACCTAAGGCCTGCAGATCTTCAGGGTTGCACATGACTGTCAGCCTTCGAGGTTTCTCCTCAGAACCTGTGGCTTTTTAAGCTCCTGAGAGGGGATGGAGTCATCATTCCATTTCCAACTGCCTTGTTTTGTCTTCCATTCGTAGCCCAGCTTTGGTGGGGTTCCTGGCAAACAGCATTGAGGTCCACACAACATGCTGTGCTCTCTGAGTGGGGTGCTCCTCCTGCAGGGAAGGCCATCCCTACCTCTATGGCTTCTCTCAAGATGTCACCTTCCTAACATTTCTTCCTCATGGAGCTTGCTGGGCAGAACTGGTCACCTGAGGACGCTGTACACTCTCTTTCCAGCAAGGATCGTCTATACTTAGAAGAGATTAGATTTGTAGATGCCTGCTGGGCCAGCCCTCAGTCTCCACATTCAAGTACAAAAGTAGTATCCTTTCTCTCCCACCTGCTAATTCACCTTTCAGATGCTTCCAATACACATATATCACTGGGGAGCCTGGGGGACATCAAACTTCTCTTGGATTATTGAACGTCCTTTTTGTGGAAGCAATTCTATGTCTTCTAGTAATGTTTCCTTTTTCTCTTCCAGCCACCGGATCTCCAAATCAAAGTTCAGGTAAGTGAAAAACATGTTGCTTTTCTTTCCTTCTGCCCACCAGCTCAGTCCTCAGATACCATTTTGGATGACCCAACATGACCCCCACCATGCCCGGGATAACGTAAGGGATGTTTCTCTAAGGGGATAAATGTTTTCTTTTGTGTGGCTATTAATAAGATGATTATGCATCAGATGAGGCAAATAATTCAAGGGCTGAGATTTTTTTTAATTCCCTTAGTCTATCTGTCTTTTTGACAGTGCTGTCTCTGGGAGGTTGAGACCAAATATGTCTCTCTCTCTCTCTCTCTCTCTCTCTCTATCTCTCTCTATCTCTCTCTTATAAGATATAAGTCCAGTTAAAATAAACATACAGGCACTTGCTCCTATCTTGACTTACTTCATGTCTATAGAACATGGTGAGATAAGAACTTTGAGGACAGTGGAAGACATGTAGAGTTGTGACTCTGCATCGGTGCTCTGAGATAACATCACAGCCTCCCAGAGGACCATGGTCTTCAACCAGGGGCTGCCTTTTGGCTTCATCTCCTGTACCCCCTGCAAAAAACATTCATTCTCAATACATGCAACTTACCATTGCCCAAAAGTTCCTTGTCCTCTTACACTTGAGACCTTTGTGTGGAGTTTTTCCCTCCATCTAAGTCACCATCCATGTCTTCATCTGGAGGACTCAGACTTTTGCCAAGAACCTCAAATGTTACTGTGTCTCTGGGGCCCTCTGTTCTCCTAGGGGACATTGACTCACCTTCACCCATTGCCATAGAGCTTTGTCAATGCTCCATGGCAGCACCAGCTGTGTTATACTCTGGCTGTTGGCTCAGAGGCCTGCTGCCCCTGCCAGGCTCTGTCTGAATGCCTGAGAACTGTTATTTCCGGTCCACCTCAGGGCCTGTCCAGCTGTTGGCTGTCTCTGCATGTGTGATGAATGGATGCAGGAATGGCTAGGGGGAATAGGGATACAAACTGACTTCTACAAATCTTAAATGTGCCAAAAATATCAGTTGTTTATTTTTCATAACCTGATCTTGTTTCCCTAGCCTCACCTACTTGGTCACAGGAGTATAATTAAAACTAAATTGGGTAGATGTCATAGCCCAGTGATTATAAATAGTTCCTTGAAGCCACATGTATAATCATTCAGATTTTCTTTTCCCCAACTCCTCTGTGGAGTGGATCTGGATGCATGGGTGTGAAGGGCAACAAGATCCCCGAAACAGAGCTGATGAGGATGGACCCTGGGATCCTCATGTGTCCACTTGTCTCGTACCTACTCTGCTGCACTCTGGGTCCTTGGAATTGGTACCTGCAGAGATGTAGCAGATCCGCCTGGCTTGGGATTCATGGAGACCATGCTCCATTCCCATTTCCTGCAGTCTTGAAGTTTCCACCTCTATTCTCTGATCCCAAGCTCTGTTAGTCCACTGACTTTAAACACCTGCATTCCCCATCTGAGTGTGTGGACACTTTCAGGTTCCTCACTCTCTGGAAATGACCTAAGGGAAGCCAGGAGAGAACAGGAGGTCCTCTACCTCCCTGTGTCCCAGCATTCTCTCTGCATCAGCCAAATAGAGGTCTCAACCAGAGGTTAACATTTTCTCAGGGTCTACCCACTTGCCCTAGTGTCCCTGGGCCTCCCTGTGGCTTTTAGGTGCTCCTAGAATATGCCCTTCTGACCTCCTGGGGATTAGCGCTCTAGGCCTTAGCGCTCTGCAGCTAAGAATTAAATGAGAACACTAGTGTTTGAGTGTCTGACTCTGTGCTTCAATTCTGACAGCTTCTTTTTCCCATTTTCCACTTGGACTGGGAAATTCAGGCTTCCTCCCCTTTCCTCTTTCTCTTAAGCCAAGACTTCCTTTATATAAAAATCTAAACTCAGACTTCCTAGACTTGGCTCTTTTACATGACAGAGAATTCTAAAACATAAAAATAATGTATGGATAACACTCTCCCCCCGCCATTCAGACAAAACATCTAATTTGACAGCCAAACCTGGGGAAGCATATTATGCTTTCAACAGCTCTAAAGCCTCCACATAGGAAGAGTAAAAGAATATCAAAATACAGTTGAAAATATTTCCAAAATTTCATTCTCATTATGTGTAAGCCTGACTCTAAGTGAGCGAATGAATGAATGTCATTTGGAGGAGGGAAGAGAATTTGTATACTTTGGCACACCCTCTCGAGTTAGAGAGTACCCAGGACACTGGGAATACTTTCGTTTTTAATCCAGTGATCTGTGGAATAACTTGTCCTTTTCAAAAAGAGAGACACCAACTAGCCACTGGTCCTGACCCTCTTCTATGAGAAGGGTTTCTCACTCTGTAATCACCACTTACAATGCAAGAGAGAGGCAGGGAGGAGGCTCTGTGTTCCTAGAATCTTACTACTGGTAGCTTGGCATAGTTATTAAGCCCATTCTCACAGGAGAAGCCTAAGGCTCACGTATGACCAAGTCAGAATTCACCGAGTGAAGGATCACTCTGCCATCCTGTGATCGGGCTCTGCCCAGGCATTCTACACCCTGTGCCTGTGTCACTCACCATATTGTGGACACAGAGTGTATTGCACTAGAGAAATGGTGTTGAACAGAAGTACAAAGCCAGCCACACGTGTGCCTTTAAAATTTTTGTAGTGTCTGCGTCAAAAAGTACAAAGAAACAGAAGGAATTCATCTTAATGCCTTTTATTTAAACCAGTATATCTAAAGCTTTATTATTTCAGCGTGTAATTAATATAAATTTTAGTACAGAACTTTACAATCCCCTCACTCCCTCACTAAGTCTTTGAAATCCAGGGTCCACATTGTGCATATCACATTTCTCAGTGTGAATTGACCACATTTCAAGTGTACAACAACCACATGTTGCTACTGGCTGCTGGCCCAGACAGTGTGACCCTAGAAGTTCTGAGCAGGTGTCCAATAGCCTCCACCTAACCCAGATTCCACAGCCCACACTAATGATGTCTGGGTGTGGGACATCAAAGGCTAGCAAGTGATGGAAGAGGTCACCAAAAATTACCCAAGTACACCAGATTTTTTTCTCAGGTGAAACAATTCGACAATGACAGATACTAAAATTTGAGCTTCAAACTGTCATACTCTATGTGCAAGACTGATACAAGCGATATAAGTCACAGTGTACTTAAGTTTTATTAGAAAAGTGCTTTTAGGGAAATGTTGGCAAATTAATAGACTTGTAAGATTAGGGCAGTATTAGGGTATTTCCTTGGTGATCCAGGTTCCCACGTAAAGGAATGAGGTAAAATAAGAAATTCACACTATTTAGGGCTCAGTATTCAAAACAGGATGCAAACGTGGAACAGATCATTCAGTCTTTTGCAACCTGATGAGGCTAATTGGATGACTGTTGGAGTTCCTGGACCTCAGCTGCGCAGTTCTGAAGTGAAGTTCACAGTGTTCTGCACTGTGCAGCCCAGTCTCAGTAAAATGTATCTCTGCATTCCTTGTAGTTCTGCCACGCCACAAGCAACAAGGTACAAACCCCCAAATTTGCCCCAGTCTCTGAGAGTCTATTTCCAGGTACTTATTCACGCAAAAAAAAAAAAAAAAAAAAAAAAAA
>NW_022900917.1:64064590-64140650 GCF_012274545.1 Fukomys damarensis | reverse complement strand
GAGTATTTTTTCCGGTGTTTATTAAAAAAAAAAAAAAAAAAAAAAAAAAAAAAAAAAAGATTAAACAGTGATTTTTTTTTCTGCGATTTGTTCTCCATTCTGTTAAAGAAAAGATAGAAACTTACTCCAACCATTAGAGAGAGCCTGACATGTCCATTATTTCCATACCAGATCCCTGTCGGCAATACCCTGCCAAGCAAACCATTTTAGGAGTACAGTCCCCTCCTGAACCCATCGCTACTCCACCCCACCAAGGATTACAGGCCTGAGGATGCTAAGCCTTTACAGGAAGTTGGTCGATCCGTGTAGTTTGTCTCTGCAGCTCACATGAGCTGTCAGGAGAGTCCTGTCATGTAAGATGGGCTGCACCTAGTAGTACAGCTCTGTAACAAAGTGTAAGACACAGTCCCTTCCCCTCGTGGATCTTCTGATCTCACTGGAGAAGCAGGAACCATAAAATTAAAGTAGCAGGAAATGGCAAGCCAGCTCCTCTGGGAGAGCTCCCCTGACTCCCCCTGACTGGCTGGAATGTGCTTGCTGCCGTACTCTCCAATGACACGTTTGCAGAGCATGCACATAAGCACCATACACTGTTGTGACTCCGCACTTCCTTCACCATATCGATTTCATCAGCTCTTGAATGCTCAGTCCCTCATCCATAGCAGGCATTTAATAAACATCCCTTGACTGAACAACAAAAATAAGTTAATACAGACAAGCACGACAGAGGTATCCAGGATGGGAAAACCATCATACAGAAGCTGGGACTGAAGCTGAGCCTTAAGGAATGGGAGAGACCTAGACAACCAGACAAAAGGTCCAAGGCCTTGGGCGTTGGGAAGGCATTGCGTGTCCTGGAAAGGCAATAGCAAGGCCTGTGCTGGGAGAAGGCAGGGTGAGCCAGGGAAAAGGAACCGAGCAGCGACAGGTGTCTAAAGAAGGAGTCCATCCATCTCTCCTGCATCTACATACAGAAAGTTCTAGTTCTAGAGTTAATGCAAGAGGCACATGAATAGCAGGCAAATGTCTCCTCCCTATTTTATCATTTAATTTCCATATCCTCCATGCATATGTAAACACACAAATAAATTTACACATTCTAATAAACCATTACATTTATTATATAGTAGGAAGTGTTGCCAGGAGACCAGTTGTCAAGCAAAGCTATATTTTGAAGAGTGGGAGGTGTATAATTATCTTTAAATACTTTCTCTGGATAGTAATTACCCCCACCCCTACCCCAGCCCGCATCCACATGACTCTCCCAGGGCTCCATGCGGGAGCAGCGTGATGGAACAGGACTGAGGGGAGAGCTCCAGGCCCATGTGACAGGCCTGACCTCACAGCACCCTGTATCCGCTACCCCATACTTGTGAAAGGAGAGACTTGGTCGAGTTCTCATTATTAAACTGACTTTAAGTCAGTTCCTGCTTACTGTGAAAGAAAGCAACCTTGACTGCTTTAGACTCTGAATAACAGTGATTTCTGTAACATGAGAGTGTATCTATTTAAAATATACTTTTTGCAACTACAAGGTAAGCTGTTTCAGATCTGATATGAATCTGTCCTGAAAATTCATTTTTCAGGAAAAAAGTTATCTTAGCAATTTTCTCGATAGTATGAATAATCACAGGAAGTAGCAGAGCTGTACCCTAGCAAGACAGACCTGCTCAAGATCAACATCTAGCACACTCCGGAAGTCACCCCTCACTAAGGCCACCTGGGACTTGTTGTCTCATTCCCTAGTCCGTCTCGGTGCCCTCCTCCATCCTCACTCATATCCAGGGGGGTAACGTGGGAGATTACAAGCATCCCGAAGTGCATTTGGAGACTGATTTTCTGACCCCGTGGTGGTGGTTCTCTGTGTAGTGAATTTCCTCAAGCAGCAGGTAAGTGTCCCCAGCAAAGACTAGGCACTTACTGGAGGTGACATCTAAGCACCTGGTGATGTACTGGTCAGACCAGAACCTGACCTAGATGATTCTTTCCTTCCCTACCAGCTCTTAGGCTCTAAATTTTCCCTGCATTTCTGAGGAAAGAATACCCTCCTAGAGTACTCGCCACTCTTCTGATCTCGTAATCAATTCTGTCAGAGGCTCACTAACAGGATTTTCTGCAGACAGTAGAAAAATGCCCCAGTTAGAAGTGTGGATGATGCCAGGCTTCCCCAAGGGCAATTTGGGGTGTGAGTGGAGGGATCCGTTAAAGTAGAGGTCTACATCCCTGGCTCCTCAGAATGTGAGTTGTCCTCCCATCCTGGAGCTTCTGACTGTTTGCAGGAGTTTTCTTTCTGGAAGTAGAGGGCAGACATACGTCATACACAGCTTGTCCTGAACCCACTTGCAGATGGTGCTGTGTGACCCAAGGCACTGCTATTCAACATGCCACTCACAGAACAGCTGTTCACGTGCACGGGATGTGGTGCTGCACCAAAATGAGCCCACAGAGGAAATGACTCCAGAAGTCCAGGGATACGGATCTGTGCAGTGGGCTCATATGTAGAATCTCAGACCCCAGTTGAGTTATGTTGCCCTAAAGGGGAAAGCCATTGTTCACACCCTGATGTGGTACAACACACACACCTGAAAGTTTCATCTGAATTTTTGTTTTTACTCTTTACTGTTTAAAGACTTCCTTGGGAAGCTGGGCATAGGTACACCACACTTGTAAACCCAGCCCTCTGGGAGGCTGAGGCAAAAGGATCACATGTTTGGGCCCAGCCTGGATATCCTAGCAATTTAGGAAGAACCCCCTGTCTCAAAATAAAAATGGGGGATGTAGCTTAATTTGAAGGCTCTAGGTTTAATCCCTGAAATATGATATATCCTGTGATGTTTTCCGTCCTTTCTCTTTTCAGTGCCAGTCATGACTGTTCCACAGCTTTATGCCCTCAAATGGGCTGCAGTATAAAGTTTTGAAAATCTCTCCTCCAAGGCAACTTATTTAGAGGGCTGTCTGCCTGGACCAGGATGAATGTAGGGTGAATGGAGGTCATCTTATAGAAACGCACACTGTTGCTCTAAGACTGTGCCTCGATACTCCTGCTTTCTTTACTGCCCAAGCAGATTGCAGTCTTCACCTACATGTGGATCTGTCTACACATGTGCCCGGGAAGCACACCACACCTGTGCCCCCAGCTGAGCACCCCATCTTCCCTGACTCCCCATGCAGAGCACCATTCCTCCAGTGCTCCACTTGTGAAGGTCGCCCCTGTTCCAGATACCCCAGCCAGACATGTTGGCAGCCCTTCTCTACCTTCCTTTCCCACCTTGCACGACAGTCACCTCAAAGTCCTGCTGATTCTGCCTCCAAAACTGCTATCACTTCAATGTCTTCTTTTCTATTAGCAGAGCTGCTGCCTTTATCACCTCCAATCCAGACACCTGGAAGAGGCGTCCTTGTGCCATCTCTGATGTAGAACTTTGAGAGTGTGTTGGGTCTGTTGGATATTGATTTCCTGAAAGCAAATCTGATCCTATCGGTGTCCCTCTCTGAGTCCTCAGCATGGCTCTCTGCAGTCCCCTTCCCATCCCCTTCTTTCTCTCCTTTGTGCAGTGTAGGCCAGTTATCAGCATAGTTACACATTTTCTCTGAATGAAGAGGATGGAATTAAGGGCGGGCCGTGAACCTCTCTACTGTAGAATCACAAAATGTGAATGTTTCTTTGGGATCATCCAGTTAAATGGTTCTCAATCATAGTTACACATTAGAATTGACTGGGGAACTTATAAAAATAACAGTGGTGTTTTTGGAGTATCTAAAAATCCCCCAAAGAATCAAGTTTAATTGCTTTGGTGTAGAGTTTGGGTACTGGGTAGGGGGCATTGTTGATGGTTTTTAAATCTTCCCCAGGTGATTCTGTACATAGCTGTGTTTGTGGATCACTGGCAAAGATCCCTAACCAAGAGACCATGGGAACAAGACACGGACTGTGAATGAGCTTCAAGGGGCCACGTAGCTCATGAAATTCTTTGTCAGTACGCGAGCATGTGCAAATGTGCTCTTGACAAAGGTTCTAAACACTCACCAGCTTCTGAAAAGATCCTGTGACCCTGTAGAAGAAAAGAGCCTGTGCTCTGGGTCAGCCCTTATACTGCATGCCGAGACAAAGAGGCCTCAGAGGTGCCGTGGAGAGACCGTAGTGGCTCTGCCACTCTGTGTTGCATCCCCAGAGCCCTTCATTTTCTTCCTCTACAAAGTCAGAATCACACCTTCAGTGCAGGGTGACTTAAAGAATCACGGACAAGTCCTGAGAAGTGGCAAAGGCACCCCCGGTCATGTCAGTCTTGTCAGTGATGGTCATTGTGAGCCCTATCACTACCGCCACCATGATTTCTAATTATCTCTGAGACGTTATTATTTCTAATAATGCCGTTTTTAGAAAATAAAAATAGTTCCATTTGCCAGGCACCGTCGACTTTATACCGATGCATTATGTGGCATTTTATCATTGCCCACAATAGCCCCATAAAGTTAGCTCATTCTCATTTCACAGATGAAAAAACTAAATTTAGAAAAGTTCAGGGACACACCCAAGGCCACACAACTAGGGATGAGAGAGCCTCGGTTAGCTTAATGGAAATCTCATCTCCTCACCACCAGGTTGAGCTGCTCTGGTAAGACCAGGTCATTTCAGGGTGAGAAGAAGTTGTGGGGTGTGTTCTGCACTGGCAGAAGTCTGCATTTCACAGCCAACCTTGTCCTTCTCTCCTGGCCCCTTCCCAGCCGCTACTGGCGCAGGTGGAATCGGTTCTGCAGAAGAAAATGCCGTGCTGCAGTCAAGTCTAATGTCTTCTACTGGCTTGTGATCTTCCTGGTGTTCCTCAATACTCTTACTATCGCCTCAGAGCATTACAACCAACCCCACTGGCTCACGGAAGTGCAAGGTGAGTGGCCGCCTTGGCTCTGGCCTGTACTCTTGCTCGCTTCACCCTGGATCTCCTGGAGGGGATTACCACTGGCCAGAAAGTTAATGGGACAGCGGCCAGTGGCCATGGCTCTTCGCGGGTGCCGTGCTGGAGACTCTAAGGTGCTGCCAGCTTACGAGCCCCACATAGCCTTGTTATAAACAGGCAGGACAAAGCCCACACTGTCTGCCTGTCCCCACAGTCACTGTTGGGCCTTGGTGTCAAAGGCACAAGCTGAAGCTTGTTTGGCTACTTCAGACCTTGGCTGCCAACTTCCCAGAAGGGACCTTTAATTCCTCAGCCTCCAAGTGGCTTCACCCATGACATGAGGATGAGAGGAGCAAGAAGGAAAATGGTGCGAGAACAAGGACTTTTCTTCAAAGGCTTGTTCAGACTCAGCTCCCTATTCTAGACCATTTGGAGGGGATCCACTACCATATACCTCAGCATCCTTCCCAGGGGGTCAGGCAGACACAGCCCAGCACTTTAGATCTGCATTCCAGAAGCCTGCTGTTAAAAGATTAGACTCAGACAGCCTGGTCAGCTTATGGCTGGTTGGCTTGGGCAGATTCTGACCTCTCTTAGCCTCCAATTCTCGTGTCTGAAAACGGGGCTCAACAGCAACAGCACCGGTCCTCACAAAATTGCTGTGAGGAGTAGCGAGGATAATGCATGTGTCGTAGATGCTAAATAAATGTTTCTTAGCACTGTCATCAGCTGTCCCTTTCTTGTTGGTTTGGCCCTAGTTGTTCATTCTGGAAGGAGTGGAGGAAAAGGTGCCACGGGAGGGAGAAGTATTGGGTTTTCAGACTTGATGATTACAGTTTTCTTCTCCTCCCTCTCTGTCCGCCTCTTCCTCCCTGGTTGGATCCTACCCCTGCCCAACACCTGCAGACACAGCCAATAAAGCCCTTTTGGCCCTGTTTACTGCGGAGATGCTCCTGAAGATGTATAGCCTGGGCCTGCAGGCCTACTTCGTGTCCCTCTTCAACCGCTTCGACTGCTTCATCGTGTGCGGGGGCATCCTGGAGACCATCCTGGTGGAGACCAAGATCATGTCTCCCTTGGGCATCTCTGTGCTGAGATGTGTGCGGCTGCTGAGGATTTTTAAAATCACGAGGTATGTGGCTTCTCTTTCCCTTTGGAGGTGAGACTCAGGAGAGGTCCTTTAGGAAGGCAAGAGAGGTGGACAGTTCCAGGTGAGAGAGTAGCTCCTATTTCCAGAACGGTCCCGCTGTGGCTCATGTTGTTTAGAAATTTCCTTGGCTTCTAACACCAGAGACTCGGCTCAGTGGTCTAAGCCAGTTAGGAATTTATTCAGTCACATAAGAAGTCCAGAAGCAGGCAGCAAAGTACCTTCAAGAAAGTACCAGGGGCTCAGTCTCCTTCTGCCCTTTGCTTCCCCAGCCTGGGTGTTGATTCCACCCAAGGTCACAGGATGGCTTCGGGAGATGAAGCCATCAAGGCCAAATTAAAAGGAGAAAAAGGGGGCGGGGAGCAAAAGAAGAAACCCAACTGCAGAGTCGGGTCCTTGCGCTTGCGAGGCAAGCAGCGGCACCACTGAGCTAAATCCCCGGCCCCAGAGTCAGCTTCTTTACACTCAGGAGTCTCTCTTAGACACACCATTAAGTTGGATAGTATTTTTTAAAAAACGAAATAATAAACGTAGGGGAAGATATGGAGAAATTGGAACCCTTGCTCCCTGTTGATGAGAATGTGAAGTTGTATAGCTATTGTATGGAACAGTACGGTAGTTCCCCCCAAAATATTAAAAACAGCATTACCAGGGTTTTAGCTCAGTGGCACCATGCCTGCCTCGAAAGCACAAGGTCCTGAGTTTGATCCCTGATAATAAATAAATCAATACATAAATAAAAATAAATAAATAAAATTGCCAGCAAGTCTTGATATGTATCCAGAATCACTGAAAGCAAGATCTTGAAGAGATATTTGCACTCATACTCATAGCAGCATTATTCACAGCAGCCAGAAGGTAGAAGTCATCCACATATCCACTGATGGAAGGATGGCTAGACTAAAGATGCTACATGCATGTGTTGGAATATTACTCAGCCTTAAAAAGAAAATGAATTTTCCCACATGCTACAGTAAGGATGAACTTTGAGAGTATTATGCTAAGTGAAATAATCCACTCACAAAAAGATAAATGCCATATGATTCTACTCAGTGGAGGTACTTAGAGTAGTCAAAATCCTAGAGTAGAATGGTGCTTGCAGGGGCTGGGGGCAGGGGAAGGGAGTTCACCTGTGCTAGATGGGAGAGTTCAGGAGTCAGGTTATGGGTGGTGATTATACAACATTACAAGTTGTTTAATACCACTGATCTGCACACATAAAAGTAGTTAAGGTGATAAATTGGTTATATGTATTGTAACATAATTTTTTAAATTAGGGGGAAAGTCTCCCCCAGGAACCTCACCCAGGCTTTTTGTTCTCCTTGGCCACCAGCTGTTAGGAAGGCTGAGAAACAGAGTCTTCTACCCAGACATGAGCTGCTGTGAACATAACCAGAATCCACCCACTGCAGCTCATGCTGGGCTTTGTGCCCCCAAGATTCCAGATGCCCTCACTCTCTGGGGTAATACTCTTGTGGAGAGGGTGGGGCAGGGGCAGAGAAGTGGGAGGCCTGATCCAGGACAGTTTTCAACTGTGTTGTGACCCGAACAGGGTGGTGAAGACAATTTGTTGGGTTGCAAACACCATTTTTTAACTTTGCCGGGATGGTCATGGGTCACACATTCATCCTTTCAAAGCGTTCAATTCAGTTTTTCTGTATACTCAGAGTCTTGCACATTCTCCATCTCCACATTCTGGTGTTAGAAAGTTTTCATCACCCCAGAAAGAAGCTCCGTGTTCCCCATTTCTGCCACCTTTCCTCCCAGCTCTGTGCAACAACTCGACTTCATGTCATAATAGATTTGCTATCGTAGACACTTCCGATAAGCGTACTTATACAGTCTGATGTCTTCTGTGAGGTCTGGTTTCTTTCACTCAGCACATTTTCAGGGTTCACCTACGTTGTAGTGTGTGTTTGTATTTTATACTTTTTATTGCTGAATAATATTCCATTATGTGGATCTACCAGACTTGCTTCATTCATTGGTGGTGGACATGTTTGCTACCACCTTTTAGCTACTATAGGTAATACTGCTTTGAATCTAAGGCTCAAGACTCTGAATAGATGTTTGTTTTCATTTCCCTTGAATATATTCCTACAAGTGGCATTTCTAGGTGTCTTGGTAACCCTATGTTTAAAATTTCAAGGAACTGTCAAACTGTTTTTCAAAGACACTGAACCATTGTACATGTCCACCAGAGATGGATAAGGATTCCAACTCCAGCACATTCTCACCACCATCATTAATATTTATTTCTTTGTTTTTTGGGGGGTGTTTAAGTTTAACTGACACATAGTGATTGTACATATTTGTGGGGTTCAGTGTGACAGTTCAGTACATATATACAATGTGTAATGATCAGGTTAGAATGATTGGCACTTATCAGACATTGGCACCCCTGATGTTTAGCATTTTTCTGTGTTGAGTGAAAGAACTGGAAATTCTCTCTCTCTTTCCTGGCTATTTTGAAATATTCAGTTATCTGTTGTCAACCATAGCTGTCCTGCTGGGCTGCAGAACAGTAGGAGTCACTCCTCCTATCTAACTGCACCCTGTACCCCCATTTAACCATCCCTTCTCTATCCCTGCCTCCCTCCTCCCTTCACGGGCTCTGGCAATCCCTACTCCATCCCCTCCTTCTTTGAGATCAATTTTTAGCTTCCACATATGAGTGAAAACATGGGGTACTTGCCTCTCCATGCCTGGTTTATTTCTCTTAAGATAATGCCCTCCAGTTCCATCCATGATGCTGCAAATGACAAAATTCCACTCTTTCTTGTCACAACTGTCATATTTTAATGAAATAAAATGGGAAAACATCAGAGGGCCTCCTAAGAATATAAGTATTGTTCACAAGAAAGTCTTTGCCATGCTATCTGATTGGCACTGTGGCATGCATTTCTCAGTGAGAGTTACAGCCAGCTTAGAAAGCTGTGTCAGAAACACCTGAAGGGAGCTACTCCAACTGCACCCTCCCCCGGGGTAAAAGCCCCTCTTCTTGAGAATCTCTTTTTAGGGAGCCTACATAAGCCCCGCCCTGGGGAGCATAAAGCCCTTGGTTGAACTATGTTAGGCAAAGGGGATGAAGGTGAGCTTGTCACGGCCAGTTCAGGGTGACCCTTGAACTTGACTGAGTCACCAGGGCTGGGCAAAGCATCCCTCAGTGTCACTGTTCTCGTCACAATTCTCTCAGGCCCGTTCAACATGCACAGATTCCTACACTGTCGAGGTAATGGTCAGATGGGGGCTTTAAATATTCAGTTCCACATTGGGCACAGGAGGCATGGATAACCAAGAGCTTTGGCCCAATTAGTACTATCGCTATTATTAGGAGAAGGAAGGGAAAAGGGCTAGCAGAGACCCACATGTGCACACACTCACCCTGACATTTATTTAGACACCGTGTGCCCAGCCATGTATCGCTGACTAATGAGGGGTAGTTCTGAGAACTGTGTCATGAGGTGGTGTCATTGTTGTGTGACCATCACAGAGTGTACACACACAAACTAGAACAGCACTGGCCTCACTAGACAACGAGCTCTTACAGGTCTACTGTCTTATATGCAGTCTATAGACCAAAACATCACTGTGCAGCTCATGACTATACTGGGTGCTGAACTCTGCTAGGTTGTTATTTGTAAAGCAGTATGGTATGAAGTGAAATCTGGAGGGATTTACATTCTGGCTGGGCAGGTAGGAATTGTGTATCCACAAAAATTAAAGGAAAATCTCAGAGAGAATATAATGCACTAACAGAGTGAGGGGAGAGTTGCTGCTATGGGGACTTGGGAACAGGACATCCTCCCTGGGAAAGGTTTAATGTCACAGGGGACTTGAAGGACATGCAGAATTTAAATCCCCACATTTCACACCCTCTTCCCCCAAAAAGTGCTCTTCCTAACTATCCTATGTATTTGGTCTTCATTTTAAAAAATCTTTGCTTTATAACAAAAGTAGTAGAAATGCTAATCACAGTCATTAGCATGAATGTGTGCCAGAAGCTAACACCCAGATTGACTAATCTGCGCAATAAGAAGATGAGGATAGGGTACTATTACTAGGGTTATTGTTCCCATTTTGCAGATGAGAAGACTGGGGCTTAGAGAGTTAAGTCACTTGCCTGAGTTCACACAAACTGCTCAGGAGAGACACTGGGATGAAAAGGCAGTTCTCTGGCTCAGACTGTGCTCCTGATCACTGTTGGACTGCAGAGCTGGCCAGCTAACCCATCTCCTTGTCTGTTCCAAGTCAGGGCCTAAATGACTATTGCATGCTGGTTCTTGTTGTTTGATAATTGCCAGAGATCTACTTGCTCCTCCTTGAGTCTGGTGAAGGCTATTTTTAATTTGGAGTTTCCAGTGCCTTTTAACTAATGCTCAAAAAAAAAAAATCCATGCTTGGGGTTTTTTAGGTTCCTAAAGAAAAGAAATCTTGTTACTAAATATTGTTATAGCATCTTGAAGAGACTAGACAGTTGTTGTCTTTTCAATCATTAATTTATCTATCCCTAATGTGAAAATATTGCCAAGGAACCAATTTTCAAAATCTGGCTTGATCAGAGAGCTCCCATAATCCCTCCCCAAGAAGGATTAGTAGAACTTTCAGACTTCTCAGAACATCTACAAACAGAACAAGTTCATTATCTCGCTGACAGTTACTTGGGCAAAGACCACCATCTTGCTCTTTTCAAGTCTCTACGCCCTCTGCAGCCCTTGGCAAACAAAGAAGAAAGTAACCATGGGGCGGAGGATGTTCCCTGATCTCTGAGCCTCACCTCCAACCCCAGACTCATAAGCACAAACACTCCAGGGATCAAGGAAATGCCCCAAATATGGGCTGGCAGTGGACTTTGTGGTCCCTTAAGCTGAGCCTTGACATGGCTCACCTGTGTGGTCCTGCCATTTAACAAGTCTGTTTCTCCTTCTTTTGGTTTCTTGGTGAGCACTTGCATGGTCTTACCAATACTCATATCTTGAACTTGGGGACTCCACAGAGAACTCGAGGACCTCTAAAGCCTGGCCAGCACTGCTGGAAAGTTCCTGCTGGCAGTCTATGATCTCACTTTGAGAACCACTGGCCTGGTTTGCTGCTGCTATCCTTTGTCCTTTTTTTTTTTTTTTTTTGGTCTTAAAATGTAACCCTCTGTACAAATCTAAAATTTCTATTCTTACCTCTCCACTGTCTTCTCTCTACTGTACTTAGTCCCTAAGCGGGGAAAATTATGTAAACAAATACAGTGGGTTTGGCCTTTGGTGAGTGCAAAGCCAACAAGCAGAGCCAGGAGATAAAAGAGTGAGGGAAGGTTTGTCACTTGTAGTGAGTAAGGAGAACACTGGGGATAACTCCCAAAGCAGTATCTCCTCTGGAACAAAGGAAGAAAAGGGCTGTTGTTGCTAAGATTCATTCAGATTCGTACTGGAAAGACTTGTCATCAAATATAGAGTCAGGCCCATTCTTGCTCCTGTGCAGTTCAAGATCAGGCGTCTTCATACTTGTATTTTAAATATAGTGATGTAGGGAGAATCTAGCATTATAATAAGACTATCATGAGCAAAATTCATTCTAGGTCACCCAGAAGAGTGGGCGCTTTTGGCTGGTTTATACCAGTTGTTTGCCGGTCTTGTCTGGAGGGCTTATCTGAAACCAAAAAACAACTTGAAGAGATTTACCAACTTCTCTCCCCTCATGCTCACAAACATGAGGTGCCTAATCCTAGGAGTTCCTGCTAACAATTATACTTTTGACAGTTCTTGACTGAGAAAGCACATGACAGCTACTATGAATTCAGCAAAATTTTTAAGTTAATATGAATTTTATGAATGAATCTGAACATATTTAAAAAGTGATAATGCAAATGCAACACAGGCTGTGTATTTAGCATACTGTAATGTTTGACATACATGTGGATTTATGGATCTCTTTTTATAATTCTAAGCTGCTCTTTCCCCACCCGGGGGCCCAAGAGTTGGAGACCCCAATCCATGTTTAGTGGTTTGCAGTCGAATCGTGACATTTTGGTGTGTCCAATGCATGTGAGCACTGTGTAGCAAGTAATTTTATATTACTGAGAGCCAAAGTACCAACATTTGTGACTAGTTTCTTAAAATATAAACAGGCTGGGGATTTAGCTCAGTGGTACTATGCCTGCCTCACAAGCTCAAGGTCCTGAGTTCAATCTCCAGTATTAAAAAAAAAAATCCCTAAACTATAAATAAATTAATTTACATCAGCAATGTCCTTATAATATCATTACTCTTGGTCGCTTACATTCCCAGTCTTTGATGAATGGGCAAGAACAGAGTGAATTTATAATCCAGCCATGTTGTCACAGAAGTCCTCTAACTTTATCATTATGATGAAAACGAATATTAGCATACTTACATTTTTTTGTGTTCTGTCAAAATCTAAACTCTATGAGTAACTTTGGAAATAGACTGTGTGTGTGAACATCATCTATCAAAAAAAAGACCAGGAACCCTGTGCTCGACTGCAAGTCAATTGATCACTGAGCATTTATAGTGCTATGAATGGGAAATTACATAACAAAGATGAAGGAAAACAAGATTTGTAGCTCAGTGAGAACATCAAGGCATGCACAAAGCCAAAATCTTTGTCATCTGTGGGTAAATTACCCATGAAGTGGGCCTTCCAGACACATAACGGATACGGCTTTCTTCTGCTTTTGGCTCTGAAGTTCTCTATGTCCCTGACCCCCACACCTCCCAACCCTCCCCACCACCTTCTAGCCACCACTCCCTCTCTCTCTTCTTTCTTTTTTTTTTTTTTTTTTTTCTTTTTTCTTTTTTTCTTTTTTGAGGCGCTGGAGATCAAACCCAGGGCCTTCCATGTACTAGCACTCTGCCACTGATCCACTCTACTCCCCAGTTCAGGCTCAAGCCTGCATGCAGGATGTCAGCAGAAAGGTGGTACTTTCTGGGATGATAACTTACTAGTATCACCTATAGGGACTTAAAAGTCACAGGTGGGGCCAAGGATTTAGCTTAGTGGTTCTGCTGCCTGCCTCACAAGCACAAGGACCTGAGTTCGATCCCTGGTACAAAAAAAAAAAAAAAAAAAGTCACAGGTAAGGCTGACTTCTTCCTAAACTGACAGATCCATCTGTGGTTGTAGGGACAACTAGGTGAACCAAGGAGGTCTATGGCCCAGCAGCTCAGAGAGCACTCTCCTGAAGCCACATTGCCTTGCTATCTTGGTCTGCTCATATTCCCCATGCAGACTCTCCTCAGTGTGACCAAGACATCTGATGCCAACAGCAAAGAAAAGACCTTTGAACTCATTATCCAAGGCAAGGCTTGACTTTAAAATAAAAACATAAATGGGCTCCCTGTCAGGATAGAGGGAGTAGGTAGAGGTACCATCAGGAAGAAACCACTGGAGGAGGCTTTGGGTCTGAGGCTGTGCTGGACCAAGAGCAAGATAATCTAGAATTCTCTGTAGCTCCTCCTGGCCCAGCATATGCCTGCTGCAGCCTCTGGTCAGCTGATGTCTCCAGACTCTATTGTCTCTTCAAGTCCCACGGCCCAACTTCACTGAAGTTCTGGTCCAAGGACAGCTACCCACTGTGACCCTGTGGCCATTCTGGAAGACAAAAGGGCAAGATGAAGCTTACTCACTGAATGAACCCTACCTGTCTCCCCAGGTTTCTTACCTGAGTCTCATTCTTCATCATGCTGTTCGCTCCAATGGAGCCTCGTGCCACACAGACTTTTCATTTGCAAGTCACTCTATAAATACTCTTCCAGCAATAGATAATTTGCCACCAAAACTAAGACCCCACACACACTGAGTGAAAATTTGGAGGACAGGTATAAATTTAGTTCTGACCCTTTCCGGGAGGGAGAGTGGAACACTGCAAAGCATACAAAACTATTGACACTGTTGTTTTGAAGATCTTTTATTTATAGCAAGCTCAAGGCCTGTACCAAAATAGAGGGAAAGAGCCTGGCCTGAGCTCTTTGAAGCAAAAGCTTGATGAAATGATTATTTCTAGTTCAAGGGAAGCTTGGGTCACTTGCTATTGTAGAGAGGAGAAAGAACTCCACAGAGCCCCAAACCCAGAGGCAGACTGACAGAGAGAAGACAAAGGACAGTCACAGTGTCTATGAATGGAAGGTGGTCACTTAAGCCAAGAGAGGCAGAGGGAGAAGGTAACAAGGAGTGGATGGTTAGTGAGTGAGAGAGCTCAAAGAAGGCTGAGAAGAGCAGGGAGGGGGAAAGGAGAGACTCTAGGCGCAGAGAACTTGATCAAACTTAAAGCCCTGAAGCACACCATAGTTTAAAGAGAAAGCAGTGAGCTGGGCTGGATGGGGGTCAGGGGAGGCCAAGCACATATTTTGGAGAAGATGCCTCAGAGTGACAAGAGAGGAAAGGTGATGCTGAGGATGTTGGGGATAGTGGAGCACCTCCAGGCACTGCATGCAAACTGGAAAGAAATGCTAGGTGTCCTCAGGTTCTCTGTGACTCTGTGGCCAGGGACATTAAGTGTTTTGTCCTGATTCTTCCCACTTTTCTCCAAAGCTCTTCCAATTTGGTGTGTGAGTGTCTATATTTCTTATTTTTGATCAGTTAGGATAAAAGCCTTCATTGAGAGCATTTGCCCCCATAGCTTACCAGCAGATAATCTTTCTAAAGAAGAAGATGACTCTAGGACATGAGGTACGATCTTTAGACCATGGCAGTAATAGCCATTGCGACTCGGGTCAGCACTAAGGAAGAGTCTGCAGATCTGAGGGAATTCCAGCTACTATGTCTAAATAGCCTTTCATGTCACCCTGCCCACCAACAAGCCACCTGGGCACCAACAGATCTCCATTATATCAGCAGTCACAAAGCTCCATGCTCATATCCGGCTCTGCTGACCAAGCTATTCTGGGCCCAGAAATTCAGCTCTTGTCTTCTGAGCCTCAACAGTGCTCCTTTCTCTAAACTCATTTTGGTGATGCCTTTGTCTCAGTCTCCTAGACCCTGCTCCTCCGTGTGCTTAGGGAAGGCCAGTTCAGCAAGCTTGGCACCCCTCGTGATGCTAAGCCACCAGCTCCAGCACAGCAGCTTCACCTCTGCTCCAAAGAAACAGGAGGTGCAGGGGCTGGCCAGCCTCAGGGCTGGCTCCATCATGCCCCTGTGGAAGGGAAGCTTCATTGGTGAGGATGAGCACCATAAACAATCAGAGCTGCCACTTGTCTTAACTGTGGCTCAGCCACGTTACTGCTCTAGTGTGCAGTCTCCTTGCACCCTAGCTATCTTGCACATGAGGAGTGAGCTAGTGCCTGTGTCACTGGCTGCAGTCACTCCTCTAAGTTGGCACATGACTTTCAACCTGGGCCACTGGTTTTAACCTACCAGGATGGGAGGTCTTCCCCAGGAGAGGGAATGTGTTCACAGAGCTCTTCCAGAAATGCTACCCCAGAGGTCTCACAGCCATGGTAACCCCATTATGTGCAGAGCAAGCTGATTCATGTTAATTTGACACAAGATCTGGTAATGTAATAGTCAGGAAGCTCAAGCTCTCCCAATCCACTGACTAGGGAGGCCACATGAATAGGAAAGATCTGAAGGAGAGGGAAGCTAGCCATTTCTCACTACATGACCCCCTTGAGTCCCACATATGTACAAGTGTGAGAGGTTTTCCTCCCCTTAGCTCACCACACACACACACACACACACACACACACACACACACACAGAGCCTTGCTATGACTCTGGGCCTCTTGCCTTTCCCTCCAATGAGTACAAATGTGCTATACTTACAGTAGAGTTCATTCATTTATTCAACAAAATATTTGATGATCACCACGTCTAGGCCAAGTATGGCTCAAAGCACTAGGGGTATAAATAAAACAAATGCATTTCTTCTTCCATGGACCTTACATTCTGGTGGGGGAAATAGACACTAAATAAAGACATAAATAATGTCTGTCAGGTGGTGATAAGTAGCATAAAAGCAGAATAAGGGGCTGGTATAAAGTCAGAGAAGCATACTGTGAAGGTCAGGGGGCTGCAGGAGAGAGCCCTGAAAACAATTGACACAAACAGCAGGGGCCAGGACACTGGGTGCCTAAAAGTTGGAGGAGCACTCGGAGGTTGGTGCGGGTACAGTGAACAAGGGAGAATAAGCAAAGGAGGCAGCTTGCTGGGGTAATGGGAGACTACTGGGACTTGGTCGGGACTCAGACTTTTCCTCCAAGGAGTAGGAGAAGGGATCGGATGACTGACTCACACTCAGGCTTGATGCCATTAATGCTGTAACAGGAAAATTGCTCAAGAGAGCCCAGGACAAAACAGGGTGACCAGGTAAGAGGCTATCTCAGGAATCCAGACAAGAGAGGCTGGTGAAGCCTGCTGTGGTGGGGCACGCCTGTAATCCTAGCACTTGGGAGACTGAGGCAGAAGGATTGTCCTGACTGGGCTACATAGCAAGATCCTGTCTCAAAAAGACAGACAGACAGGTAGGCAGGCAGGCAGACGGACAGGGCGTTGGTTATAATGGCAACATCGCAAACCACTATCCACCATCCATGGGAGCCCAGACGCTTCCAGGAGAGCACTCAGGAGCACAGTTCTCACTTTCAAACAGGGTTTTCCCTATGGCCAGTGCTCTTGACCATGACTGCTCTCACCCCAGGGAGCCCCTCCAGAGTCGTCTCCATTTTCCTGCTTGGCCTTTCCAGATGAGTTCTCTACCCGATGACTCAGTCTGTTTCTCCACCACAGCCTCCCCTTCCCTGGAGCCCCAGGCACTCAGGGCCCTGAGTCGGGCAGGGTCCCTCCCACCCCACCATCCACCTCTTCCTCCTGATCTGTTCCTCTCCAAACTTCCTCCCACATATGTGACTTTCTCTCTGGAGTCAGAGTCTCTTCCTCTGGCTCCCTGTAGGATCCTCATAGCTGTCATACATACCTCAGTTAGAAGTGTGATGTGAGTGGTTTCTCCCATGTCTGTGTACTTAGTGGAAATTAAGGCTCGGACCTTCTGTGGCCATCAAGCCTTTTCCAGAATATTCCTTGACAGTTGAGCATATAAAAGATCTCTTAGAAGACTATGGCCTGAGGTCAGGGACAAGGGGAAAAGATGAGAACCAAGACCTATCATGTAGAGGTACAAGATCCCAACAATGAATGTAACTGTACTGTATACCTAAAATGTACCAATAAACTCAATGAGGAAAAAAAAAAAAAAGAAGACTATGGCCTCAATTCACATGCAGACATTCTCTGCTCCAGCAAGGTGATCGCTCTTGTTTTCAGTCTGCTTCAAATACCAGTTTGCTAACAATTTCTGGACAGGCTATGTAAGCCCCAGGCCAAGGAGTATGATTTCATGGTTCCAAGGTGGCCTGAGAATCAGCATTAGGACAGGAAAAACTACCTCAACAGATTTGATAAAACTGCTCTAACTGTAAGCAGTGTCCAACCCCTCCAGAGAGGTTCTCGTTTTGTTTAAACGATCACCACAGCTTCTAGCTGCTAAGGGCTGCTGAGCCTATCACACATGCTGGGTGTTCCAGAACAACCCAGTCCTGGTGTGTGAGGACCAACCCCATGGTGCCATGAAACTGAAGAAGGAGAGGACAGAGCCAAGACTGCAGAAAACACAGTGTACTGGGGGCTTCTTAACTGAAGCAGCAAGACCAGTTAGATCCCTGAGAGTCAGTTGAGTCAGAAAGGGAGGTATATTTATGGGTTAGGACAGAAATGACTTCATTCTGGTTGGAATGCACCTAGTTTATCTTAAACTATGAATCTATGAAAGATTCATGCACATGCCTGGAACCAGGTTCCAGTTGTAAAGCCCCACATACCACGCTAATGGTTTGGGAGTTTTGTAGTTTTCTGGGAAACTATGCAGGAAAAACACACTAGGGTCACTCTGGGTCAGTCATAGTGGTTACAGCTCAAGATGACTACAGCCATGTCAAGCTGAATCCACACCCTGGATTGTGCAGTTTATCTGAAGGATGTACTCTGCCCTCCAAAACTCAGGCCCTATTTTGGCGCAACAAGCCAAAGTACTTAAAAACATTTATAGAGCAGATACAAATAAATGTATATGAATATTCTGCAAACAGAAGGATGTGGCTGGCAGGTAAAGAGAGATGAGAAAGGCTAGATTTGTAAAGGAGAGAGCATTAAAGGATCCAGGTTGAGAAGAAGTTCATATTGACATCCAAACTGTTATCCCATCTGCTCCTCTAAATATGGAACCATTGGGGGGGCAGCTGTGGGGCTGCTGTGGGGTGGTTCCTATGCCATCCACTTGAGCAGTAAAAACAGCTCCCTGTGAGGACTGGTGATGAGCTGGGAATCTCTTAGGCAGGAGACAGAATAGCAGCCTGGAGGACAGGTGTCCAGAGTTTGAGGTGCAGGGAGAGGGTGTCTTCCTATTCTTTTCCCTTGCACCCACAGGGGACAGATCCCTTTTGCCACAGTGTATTTTCTGTTGCAGAAGTGACCCTCACACAGGGGCCTACGCCACATTCAGCAGTCATTTGTAGGTGTCCCCTCTCCCACTTTTCCAAGAGAAAGGTTATAAGGAGGTCCTCTGTATTTACAGTGAAAGGCTCAGTGATATAGGAGCAGGGACCCTTCCTCAGGACCCTACCAAAAGTCCATCTCTGCCCAGGACAGAACTCCCACCTCACTCCCAGGGGGCGCTTGCTTTGAGCTATCCCCAGGGAGTGTGATGGGTCTAGTGTAATCCAGGATTTCTGAGACTTGCCTGCATGTCTGAATCTGATGGAATTCTTGTTAAAATTTCAAATATCCAGGCACCCAACTACCACTACTGAATCAGCATTTCCAAGAGAATCACTTTCTAAACACTAGTCCATTGGACAGGATCACTTCACCACCCCAGGTACCTCTGTTAGCCATGGAAGACCTAATGCATACCTCCACTGGACAGCTGCTGTGGACTGGGCCCACCCTGGCATTCTTGGGGAGAAAAACTTTTTTTTCTGTTTAAAGACCAACAGTGATAATAACAGTGATGACTAACCTTTATCGACTGTGTGGGGGGTGTTTGGGGTGGGGGGAACAGATCATCTCATGCAATCTTTCCGGTAACGTAATGAAATATGTGCTGTTATGTATAACTTTTTTCAGATGCGAATGCAGAAAAGAGGGAAGCTAGGTGGCTTAATCAAAAGGCACACAGAGCCAGCAGCTTGCAGGGCTGGATGGGAAGTCAGCCCTGTAGCCCACTCTCTGCACATAGCAGTTATACATTACTGATCCTGGGACCTGAATTTACTGGCTTCACACTCTAATTGTGAGTTCAGCTCACACCACCAGCAGTCCAATTCATACCATCACCCTGGCCCCAGGAAGGGGAGAGGCAGCAGAATGGAGCTGCATCACAGAGCTCACAGCGGGCATTTGGACACAGAGCGAGGGAAGGAGGGCAGAGGGAAGGGGACTGACCTCCTTTGTTTGGTCCTCAGGTACTGGAACTCCTTAAGCAACCTGGTGGCCTCCTTGCTAAACTCTGTGCGCTCCATCGCCTCCCTGCTCCTGCTCCTCTTCCTCTTTATCATCATCTTCTCCCTTCTGGGAATGCAGCTCTTTGGAGGAAAGTTCAACTTTGATGAGATGCAGACCCGGAGGAGCACGTTTGATAACTTCCCGCAGTCCCTCCTCACTGTGTTTCAGGTATGGACTCTTCTCTGCTGGGCTTCTGACCAGAAGGGTGGTTCAGCGGTGAAGGTGGTGGGGGAGGAAGAAGGAGCCTCAAAGAGGGTAGGAAGTATCACCGTTTCCCTGGGCATGGGGCCAACCTGGACCAGCCCTGGAGGGTACGTGCCTTGGGGAGTCTCAGCTGTCTCTGTAGGTTCCCCTCCCTAGGTCCCTGTAGAACTCTACTCACAGGTCAGCCATTGGGAAAAAAATGTAATTGAGCTTTCTTAGCTGTGAAACCCATTAACCAAGTAGTAAATTCTGTGTGAAAGCCCAAAACAGAAACAGAAAAGTAGAACATGGAGCTCTGTCTTTCCCACCATGCTTGCCTGGAAAAAGACATAAGTAGACCACATATATACTTTGATTTTTTACAAAGCTAAAGTAGCATTTATTTAAGTTTAAAAGTAGATTGATTTATAGAGAAATTTGAATACTGTGTGGATGTTTTAAAGTTTTAAAGGTGGCACCCAAGTGACTGATGTTGAGGAAAAACTGGTGTAGCCTAATACTGTCCCCAGGAGCACATTCACAATTGTGAGGGGCGCTGATGCCTTCCTCTGAGGAAGCTTGGTCTTTCTGTGCACTGTATGTGGACCTTTGAAGGCATTTTGACCAAAAAACCCTTTCAGTCACTCAGATAATATTTACCAGTGGCCCACATGCTCTGTCTGGAGTGCTCAGGTCAATATCCCGCGACCCATGGGGAGGAGGGTTAGGGCCTAGGAGGAGGGAGAGTAGTGGCAAGGAGATTCGGGGCATTTGTGTTAATGTAGTGGGGCAGGGCCGGGGACTTTCAGGTCTGCTGTTGGTCTAACGCTGTGTCCCTTATTGGCGGGAATGTGTCATTCAGATCCTGACCGGGGAGGACTGGAATTCGGTGATGTATGATGGGATCATGGCTTATGGCGGCCCCTCTTTTCCAGGGATGTTAGTCTGTATTTACTTCATCATCCTCTTCATCTGTGGGAATTGTATCCTTTGCTGCTGCCCCCAGCCAATTCCCTTACACTCAGCCTGCAGCATAATGCCAAATAAATGTTCCTTGGGGGCCCGGGCCCTGGGGACCCCCAGGTGAGCCAGAGAGGCTGTCCTGGGAGAAAACATGACTAAACTTAGAACCAGTTCAGCTGTGGGTGGGTTGGGGTGGAAACTTGAAACTTTGGCATAGGTGAGGTTGTACATTGACATTCCCGAATCTTTTCGGGCTGCCGCCTGATGCCAGGAAGTGTGTTCTGATTGTAATCTAGGTGAATGGCGCCCCCTGGCGTTGTGGCATGCGCAACCACCCATGTAGACTGATGTGAACACAATTTGGAGATGGGGCCCTGGGGCTCTGGGGCTGTCACACCTGCTCAGAGGTAGGATGCTCAGTGAAGGAAGACTGAGCCCTCACCCTTGAAATGTCCTTCATCTCTCCTCCTTGCATTTTAGTCAGTGTCTCTCCCCTTGAAGCTACTCTCTGAGACTTTAGTCACAGGGAGAGCTAGATGTGGGTCAACAAGCTGACCTAAGAGATCCTCCTAATCCAGGCTATGGGGAAGACCCCAGGAGAGTCTCAGGCCCACATCCTTTCCTCTCCAGCTCCTAACTCCATGAGTCCAGCAGAAATAGCTCTGGTCCAAAACTTGGGAATTAAATCCCAGTTTATGATGGTTCAGAAAACACAGACTGAAGTCTGCAAACAGGGGTTCCCATTTTACTGGCTGGGTGACCTGTAGCAAATTAAACACTGTCTACCTGGCTGGGTGACCTGTAGCAAATTAAACACTGTCTACCTCAGTGTCCAGGAAATGCGATTCAGTTTAAGCAACTTTAATCTGAAATCTGAAATGCTCAAAATCCGAAACATTTTGATCAACCATATAATACTACAAATGGAAAATTCCACACCGTGAATATTTGTTTGATGCATAGCTTACTTAAAATATTATAGAAACCGTCCTTCAAGATATAAGGTGTTTAGGACACATAATTGAGTTTTGTCTTTAGATTTGGGTCCCATCCCCAAGATATTTCATTATACATGTGTAAATATTCTATAAATCTGAAAAATATGAAGTCTAAATTACTTCTGGCTTCAAGCATTCTGGATGAAGGATACTCAGCCCATAACAGAATGTTACCTACTATTTAAAGTGTCACTGTGAGTTTGAGTAGAAAATGCATGAACATCTCCTACCATGTTCCAGGACCTCCTTGGACAAGCCCTGCCTGGCTTGGGCTTCTCCTTCCCTGCATGAGAAATGGTGTGAATTTCTGGGTGCCCTGAGCAGGGGTCATGCTTAACAAACTTTAAGGCCCTTTTAGCTATATCGTCTCCATTCTGCAATTCTCTGACCCACTGTGTTTCTGTAGGTGGGGAGGCGGGGCAGGGAGAAACAGGCAAATGACTGCCTCTGTGAGGAATTCCCAAGCATTGCCCACCTCAGCCAGACCCTCCAGGAGCCTTTGTATGTGTGGTTCACATTGAGTTGGCAGCAATACCGTGCCACCCCCTCAACGCCCAGTTACATGAACAGCTCTTTAGAGGTTTCTGCATTCTGTTTGAGACAATGCTGTGTATAATGTCAATTACAAGCAGTCCTCTCAGTGGGGAAACCAATAATGAAACCCAGCAATTAAAGAGCAAGGCAAGGCCCACTGCCTCACCCTGCCTGCTCCAGACTACAAGCTAGCCTGGTCTCTGCCACTTAGAAAAATTCAGGGGATGGGGAGAGTGAGGGGGAAAGAAGGGTGGGGAAGGGACACTGTTGGGCTCTAACTTCAACTTGAATCTCTGCTGGGGAATTCTACCCCTCCGTGTCCTGTGGCTTCCCTGCCCTGTGCCCATCAAACACCCCAAGGCCAAGGTCATTTTCTTTAAGAATGGACACAAACAGATATCCTACTGAATGTGTTCTTGGCTATTGCTGTGGACAACCTGGCTGATGCTGAAAGCCTCACATCTGCTCAAAAGGAGGAAGAAGAAGAGAAGGAGAGAAAGAAGCTGGCCAGGTAACCCTCTAAGCTCACCTGGGCCCAGTTCTGGAATGCTGTTCCTGCAGTGGAGAAAGTCTTGGCACCACTCCCAGATGGCTGACTCTCCTGAAAGGGCGTGGCTCGGGGCTTCCTACAGTAGTAGCTTGAGCCTCTCTCCTAACTCCCAGGCCCTGCTCTAGAACAGGAGCCATAGTGAATGCTCACCTCTGCAAGGGTGTTGCACCCATCTAGGAAGATGGGGGCTTTCCTTCGAGCAGAGAGGCTGCGGGGAGAGAGCAGAGGCAGCTCAGAGGGTAGAGCCGGTTCCAGCCTCGAGTCAGGCTTCCTCAGTGTTAGGCATCATCTTCAGTACTGCGAATGAGAGGCAGTGTCCTAAATCCCTCCCCTCTTGTTGTCTAGCTGGGGCTCTAATAGCTCTCACCTCTTCTGGGTACCAAGCAGTGTCCCCCCAGAAGCCAATCCAAAATGAGCTCCAGAACCATCGTCACATTCAAGGCCTGGGTTAGCTGAGGAACTGGAAGAGGCCAGCCAAGTACCAGACAGCAGATTGGCCCAGCCCAGGCACTTGGGGTTAAGCTGTCCATGTAAGGTCCCCAAGCAAAGGACAGTAGATGGAGACCCTAAGAATCTGCACTCCCTCCCTGCTACAGACTGTGGGTACTTCTCATCTACACTGTCCCCTCTCACTCCAGTGAACATCCATTTCTATTTTTCTCCTGCTGACCGGCCAGGACTGCCAGCCCAGAGAAGAAACAGGAGGTGGTGGAGAAGCCAGCAGTGGAGGAGACCAAGGAGGAGAAAATTGAGCTGAAATCCATTACCGCTGATGGAGAGTCCCCACCCACCATCAAGGTGAGTAGCTACCTCCTTCCAGGAGCTGTGGGGCCACTGCTGAGGAAGGAAGGCCACAGTCTGGCAGACAAGTCACCAACAGAAAGGAGAAAGAAGGACACATGCTCAGAGGAGACAGGCTGTGGGTGTGGGGTGGGTAGAGAGAGAATGGAAGGATAGGTGACTTTTCTGAGTCCCAGCCTTCTACTGATGACCTTGAGGGGTTGTGCAGAGTGACGGGGGTACAGTTTTGAGCTCAGCTACTGAGTGCAATGTGATTTTGAGGCCACTCTGGGCCCCTAAATCTGTGGCCCATATCTGACTGGGTTCTTCCTCCTCTCCTCGGCTGCCTAGATCAACATGGACGACCTCCAGCACAATGAAAATGAGGACAAGAGTCCCTACCCCAACCCAGATGCTGCAGGTACCACTTGTCTTTGAGACCAGGAGGCTGAGGGTGGAGGCTCATGCCCTGCTGCCATGTGGAAATGCCCATGCCTGAGGGGCCAGTGGGTCCAGTTTCCCCTTATAGTTACCTTGCACTGCTAAATGTCCCACTTCTGCATTTAAGCATTACAGTCACCATTAAGGGGAAAACTTTTTTTCTGATTTCCTCCTGATATTATCAGGTTAAATAAGATCACATTTGAGCAGTGCTGTTTTAAATTTTTAATTTTTTTAACTTATTAATCAAATGTAAAAATTGATGGGATACTATCCAATCCATGTGTACAGTGTATAATGATCAAATCAGGGTAAGATTTCTGCCTCTAACCATTTTGGGGAGGTATTGGGGATCAAACTTGGGTCCTTGCACTTGCAAGGCAGGCAGCAGAACCACTGAGCTAAATCCCTGGCCTAGATGTGTAATAATTATACATACAGTATTTATGGGGCCCAGTGTCATATATATCTATAGATATATATAGATATATATATCTATACACACACACACACACATATACACATACACACACACACACACACACACACAGTGTGTGCTGATCAAATCAAGATAATTAACATTTCCATCTCCTTATTACTACTTTGTGTTTGGAGCGGTCAAACTCTTCACTTCTATTTCTTCATAAAATATTTACTGTTATGAGCTGTGGTTCCCCCAACATACACACTGTCCTGTAGAATGATTTTGTTTGCAAACAGTTTGGTTCACAAATAGAAGTGTTCGGCAACATGTTGTTTTTGTTTGCAGACTCTGCATCAGGTAACAAAAACAGCCATGATCATCTTTTCCACATAATCTCAAACATGGCCATCTTTTCCAAAATCGTAGAAGAAATTAATTTCATGAACGAAGGTACCACTGTATAGCATATGTTGCACCACTGTGTGTGCCCAATAATAATAATATGAAATCCCAAATCTATCTTGCCCATCAGGAAGCAATGCTAAATACGTGAACAGCTGCCACCACAGATGTCCTACTTGTTGCTCCATAAAATGCTTTCAGGTCTCTTATCATAAAGAACTCTCACCGACATGGGCTTCTTGTGCGCCTATCTGATATGCAAATTGCCAGGCAGGCTCCTCTCAGAGGTTTCATGGTCAGAATGCTTTGTCATCCCACCACCACCCCGGAAACAACCAGATGTCTCACTTCCTTTCACCCCGCCCCCTGTGGGAGCCCTGGCCTCACCTTCCCTCAACCTAGAGCCACAGTTCATCACCAGCTTTGAACTGGAAGTCAACACACCCACCAAGGGACTGTGGATCCTCACTTTTCCTTCTTGGGGCAGGCCAGGCTGTATTGCTGTTGGTGACCAAGTTAGGCAACTGAAACCCTTCTGCAATCCTGAGCAGGGCTGGGTTTTCCTTGTTGCTTTCCCTTTGCTGATTCTCACTGAGCTGATAAGGACACTAGAGGTATCTTCTGCTGTCTCTGAAAACAGCATCAATAATCATGGCCCTCACTTCTCTCCCCCTACTGGGGAAAGAGGACTTGGCTTCCTGGAGATTAGACACAAAGAAGAGCAGAATACTTCCAGGTTGATATGGAGTCTTTTGAAGTCTTGAAACCCTTAGGGGTGAAGCTGTCACAGAATTTCAAAGACTTGCTGGCAGTATTGACCAAATGCAATGGGGGATCTTGTCTGGATCCTGAATAAACAAATTACATTTAAAATGACTTTTTTTAGGTATTAAGGGAAAAGTGGATATGGACTAGTAACTGACTCATTTTGAGTGGTATCTTTTAATCACGTTGGTATTATGGTAATTCTGTTCTTAAAATGCTTAAGTATTTATGGCTAGAGTCTGAAATATTCCAAAGTTGCCTTCAAAATATTACAGCACCCCCTAAGACTGGGGGCAGTGGAAATAAGGGGAACGTGATGAGCAAAACGGCGAAGATGTTGAAACCAAGTATAGGGAGGTTCACTGTCTTCCTATTTTGTGCATGTTTTAAAGTTAAAAGAAAAAGAGAGTCGTAGATCAAATTCCCCTGGGCCCTGAGAAGCCCATCCCAGCTGGCCTGGTCTGCCCAGCAGGGACAGACTTGGGGGGACAGGTCTGGGGGGACACATCTGGATCTGAGGGTCTTTTCACACTCACACACCCGGATTCTGTCAGGCCTGGAGCGGTATGTTCCACCTGGTGGCAAGATGACATACTTATTACATCTGTGACAATAGGTCTCAAATTCTTTTTTTCTGAACAAGCTCCTGGCTTTTCTCTTCTTCATTGCTCTAATGAAGTCAAAGAGGAAATATCAAGGACAAAAAAATAATTAACAAGGACCTTGTCGTCATGCAGGTGTCATAGACATGTCTGTTGACCCAGCATGTCACTGTCTGGTGGCTTTGAGGATTCTTGTGATGATTATGGTTTGGAACTGAAAAGCTGTTCCCACACTCTGCTAATTCCTCCTTTTGGAGCTTGGCTTTTTGAAGCTTGTTCTTTTCCGTGGTCATGAATCTACCTTCTCTTACCTCCTGCTGACCTCTGCCTTCATTTCTCTTGGTCCTAACCATGTTTTTACCTTTTCTGTTAGTCGGTTTTCCATTGCTGTGATAAAATACCTGAGGTACTCAACTTATAAGGAGGAAATGTTTGTTTTGGCTCACAGTTTTGGACATTGTATCCTGTGGTCAGTTGGCACCACTGCTTTGGTGAGGCAGCACATCATGGTAGAAGTATGTGTAGAGGAAGCTACTCAACTCATGGAAGCCAGGAAATGGAGAGAGGAATGCCCATAGTCTCCATATGCCCTTCCAGGACACACCTCACCTCCTAAAGCTTCCAACACCCCAAGAGCATCACAGGCTGAGGACCCCACCCCACCACATGGGCCTTTGGGAGACAGTCCAGATCCCAACCATAGCACCTTTGCTTTGAGACCTCAGGCCCATGTACAGTCGAGGCTTCCCTGCCCTCATCCCATCACCAATCCCGTCCAGGTCCTTCAAGGTCCCCAGGGACCCTGTTTGTTCACCACATTTCCGTTTTCTACCCAGGAGGCCTTCAAGGATGGTGTGCTCCTAAAGCTGGTGGCTCCACTTAGCCCCGACCCCTAGAGGCCCAGTCAGCAATCTTTCAGCTTTTCCTCCCCTCCTTCTCCTCCCTCTCTTCCTCTACAAGTGGTTCCTGGACCCTTAGTGCCCAGTGCATCAGAAGTTCCTATAGACACCTCTGCTGGTCCCTCAGCATGTGGTCTCCATTCTGTCAGGCTCTCCTTCCTGCTGCTTCTGTTCTCAATGGTGAAAGGCAAAAAGCCTGGTCCACCACCGTCCATCCACCACCAACAACCACAGCCCCTTCTGCTTTCACAGCCCCTGGCAGCTGGCCGTTACTACTTTTAGTCACACAGATGCCCTAGAAAGGAGCCTCAGCGAGGGCTCTAAAGAGAAATGCCAGGGCGCCCCCACACTCTCCTCCTGCTGATTCTCCCTTCCTTCCTCTCCCCATCACTGGACATGCAGTGTTTGCTTGTCTTATTGTCCCCAAAGGCACGTGATGCAGTGGCTGAGTGAGCACTGGGCCCCAGCCTTTGGTGACTGTGAAAACACCCTAGAAGAGGGCCTGTTTCTAAATTACCCTGAGGGGCTCCAGCCTGGCAATGGCCCTAGAGTTCTCCCCACTGTCCCGTCTCAAAAGCTGGCCAGCTGGTTGTCACCTCCAAGATTAGCCTACGCTAATACACTACTACAGGTTGGGTATCCTTTATATGAAATGCTGGGGAATGAAAGAGTTTTATATTTTTCAGGTTTGGGCATTTGGGAATATTTGCATATATTTTAGCTGTTAAGCATCCCTAATTCAAAACTCTAATTCTGAAATGCTTCAAAACTCAAAAATTTTTTGGTATCACCAGGGATTTAGCTCAGTGGTTCTGCCACCTGCCTGGCAAGTGCAAGGTCCCGAGTTCCATCCCTGGTACCAAAAAAAAAAAAACAAAAAAAAAATAGTATCAATGCTCAAAAGGAGTCAGATATCAGAGTATTTCCACTTTTCAGATTATGGATGCTCAACCTATAATAGAAAGAAACACCCAGGAAGAAAAGCATCGTGCCAAATAGATAATCCTTCTATCAGTGTATCAGTTTATTTCAATGGATGCTCCTAACAGCCACCAAGGACTTCACATGAATGAATACCTTTATTTTCAAGTAAGAGACACCAGAAATCATGTAGCATGGCATCACATGTCCTAGGGGAGGTTCTGATTGTTGAAAGGCCACAAGGACAAGGACAGAGGATATGGAGTCTTTGGGGATGCTTCGTAGAGAAGCATGATCTTGACTGGGATTTGAATGGGGCCTGGAGAGCTTGAAGAAGTTATATCGGAACCATTTTGTTATTGCAGACACTGAACTGGAGACAGTCACTTAATAACTACTTATGAAGCGCTTACTATGTGCCAGGCCCCAGGACACAGCTGTGGTTAACACAGAGGAGGGTCCTGCCCTCCAGAGAACAAACCAACCAAAAAGATAACATAAGGTGAAATGAAGGCAGTATGACCAGGATGATGTCAGGCAGTGGCTGGGGGCAGCTATGACAACAGGATTAGTAAAGGCCCCTTGGAGGACATGACATTTGGACCAAAACCTACATGGCTAAAATGAACCAGATGTGAGAGTCAACAGGAAGCCGCTCTAGTGGGGGACAGGTAGATGCACGGTCTTGTAGGCAGCATGTGCTGGGCTGTGGGACATTCCAAAAGGGGCCAGCATACCTGGTGCAGAGAAAACAGAGAGAGAGCTAGAAGGTGAGACACACACCAGGAAGAGACTCAAATGCCACCCAGAGGCCCAGCCTGGCCCCTACCTGGATGGCTGCCACCTGCCTTCCTCATCCTTTCATGGGGGCAGTAAGGAGACCACAGAGCAGGCCAGGTGGGAGACACGGCAGCTTCGGTTGGTGCTGGAGATCCTGGGAACGGTCAGACTTGGGGTACATTCTGCACATGGTGCCAACTGGATTTATTAATGGCTTAAATGTTAGAGAGAGAGGAAGAAGAGTGATGTGTGCTGCGGTTTTTTCACTGAGCAGTAAGGAGAAGAAATGTGATGAGGAAACTGTTCCAGGCCTTCGCCCCCTGCCCCTTAGAGCTCTGCCCCAGATGTGAGGCCTTTGCCAATTGTGCTCTACCCTTTTGCTGCCAGCGGACTCCTGTGCCTTGCTGGAAACTCTGTAAGCTCCTGGTAGACAAAACACAACTCTTTGTCCTCATCTTTGGATTCACAAATAATGCCTTTATTTTAGTTGCCCGTTAGCAAAACAGCAGAGGGTACAAGAATACTGAACATAAGAAAAGAAGGTAGGGGCAAAGGGCACCAAAGACCAGGGCTGGGATATTTAGCTGCCCTGTGCTTTCCCTATTTTTTTTTTTTAAGTGGCCGGGGATGAACCCAGGACTTCCTGCACAGTAGGCAAGTGCTCTGCCATTGAGCCATGCCCGGCCCGTCCTTTTACTTTTGAACATTCTAACTGCCATTGAGAAAGCAGCAGCCACTTCAAAGGGCAGCATTACCTTACTTTCCATACTTTCCCCAAACCCATGAGAACAAAAAGGAGAAAACACACACCCCCAAAGGGATTGCCCTGGCATCTGGAAGGAGCAGTCTGGTGGTTCAGCTACCAAGTCCAGAATGAACTTTCTGATATTTCTAATCCATCAGCCCCCCTCCACCCCATCCATCATACCTAGTGGGTGTCATCTGCTGTCAGATTTCTGTCCTGCTATGAATTTGAGTTTGTCCCTCAGAAATTGTTTCCTCTTGAGCACTGTGCCCGAAGCTCGGCTGGCGAGAGTCTGATGGAGCCGCTGACATGCTTGTCCCCAGTAGTGGAAATCAACATAGAACTTTCACGAACAGTGAGGCAGCCAGCGTAGACAAAAGAGAGTGAAAAATGGTTCTGTAGGAACTCAGAATAGCACAAAGCTAGTAAATATGGTTTTCAATAAACACATACAATTAAAATAAGTACAAAATGATCTGTTATCAAATTATCATGAACAAGAAAATGTTGGCTTCCTTAGAGCAAAACTGAAAAGAATACGAACAGCTGGGTAGAAATGTAAGATCTTTCCCAGTTAAATTTTACTCTTACATGATTTAGGCCAACCCTGGCTTTAATAATTCTACTTTTTGCAGAAAAAAAATTTTTAACATATGAAGGTTTGAGTGTGTTAAAGCTTCAAGTTTTAGCCTGAACATGATTTTTCACCTGTTGTATCTCTTCTGTTGAAAATTTTAATTCACCTTGCTGGTCAGTTGTCTTGACCCTAGGGAAAGAATCCAATTTCTGCTTCTATTCTGCTGGCCACTGGTCGCTAAGCAGTCTTGATTGATAAAGAACCACTTTCTGTGCCATTCATAAATCATCTGCACCACCTGGCTGCAGGTGTTTTGGCTTGATTTGGTTTGGTTTGGTGCTGCAGGTGATGAACCCAGGGCCTTATGCAAGCGAGGCAGACACTTTCCCACTGACCCACACCCAGCATCCGACTCCCATTCACTTTAACCAGAAGGAGGGAGAGCACACCAGGCATGCTGGGTCCCTGGTATGCACTGCCTAGAACTCTCCTTTTTCAGGCAGATTAATTTCCACATGACCCTTCTCTTTTGCAAAGCCCCCTTCCCTATGAAGGTGTGTAATTAATCCTCATCAGATATAAGGGTTTCTATGTTCCAATCACAGCTCCTCCCTTCAGAGTTTGTAGCACACAGGACAGAGGTTTAAAATCAGGCATCTGAGAAACTGTGAGCTCAGTGCCCAGTGAACGGTGGAGAGTAGAAGTGCTGCTGGAATTCACAGGACGTTCTTTCCCTGGAACCCAGGTACTCAGAAGAGCCAGGTGAAGGATGCTATCTACACTGGGATCCCCATGAGCTCTTCAGAGAAGGGGATAAAGAGCTGAGTGAAGGGCAGAGTACAGAGTGAGCTGATTGTTTCCTGGGGCTGTCATAGCAAATTACCATCCACTAGAGAAGGGGAACTTAAAACAATAGAGATTTGTTTTCTCACAGTTCAAGAGGCTTAAAGTCTCAAGTCAAGGTGTAGCAGGGCATGCTCCTGCTGGAAGGCTCCACAGAAGAATCCTTGCTGTTCTCCCTCCCTTCCCATTGTTGCCAGCACTCATGGGCTTGTGGACTCATCACTCCAGTCTCTGCTTCCATGGCCTTCGTCCTTCTATGTGTCTTGTGTGTCTCCTTATAAGGACAAACTGTCACTAGGTTTAGGGGCTACCCTTGTCCAATGTGACTTCATGATAACTAATAACATCTGTAAAGACCCTATTTCCAAATAAGCTAATATTCTGAAGTTCTGGATAGACAAGGATTGGGGGCACATTTGTCAACCCCCTGAAGTGAGTGTTCCGAAAATAGTTGGATGTGAGCGGATGGTTTGATAGGAAGCACTAGCAGGCAAGGGCCATCCTGAGAAAGGTGTTGAGCACAATTCATAGGCTCGGAGTTGCGTGGTGGGTGAAGAGATAATGAAAGCAACCTACACATAGCAGTCATCAATCAGCATGTGCTACCCACTCTTCTCAGATACCTATGTTCTTATTATTCCATCTTAGATGGAGAAACTGAGGCACGGAGTGACTCAATGAAATGGCCATAGTAGCAGAAAATAGAGCCAGGATTTTTTTTTTCTTTTATTGAGTTTATTGGTACATTTTAGGTATACAGTACAGTTACATTCATTATTGGGATCTTGTACCTTTACATGACAGGTCTTGGTTCTCATTTTTCCCCCTTGTCCCTGCCCTCCCTTTACCCCTCCTCCCTTCCCCATTTACAAACACTTTATTTCCATTTTTTCATATTTTTTTCTTTTCCCTTATTACCTTTCCCTTACCCTTCCCATTTTCCCTACACCTTTAGCCCTTTTCTTCCTATTTCACGTGGTCAATTATCTCATTAGGATCTTATGTACTTATAGCTTTTCACACCAGAGAAACTATTCAGTATTTACACATGTGTGACTTATTTCACTTAAGAGTATATCCTCAATATGTATCTATTTTCCTATAAATTAATCTAATTTCTCATTCTTTATGGCTAAGTATTACCCCATTTTATAGAAAAACCACATCTTCTTTATCCAGTTTCCAACTGATGGGCAAATGGGCTGTTTCCAAGATTTAGCTATTACAAACTGTGCCGCTATAAACATAGGTGCGTATATATCACTGTGATATGATTCTTTTAATTCTTTTGGAAAGACACCCAGCAGAGGAATGGCTGGGTCAAATGGAACCTCTAGTCCCAGTAGAGCCAGGATTTGGATGAAAGCATTGACTGGGAGTCTGTGCTCTTAACTCCCTGGCTGTAAACTCCCCAGACCTTGCATTCTAAGCACCTCTGTCCAGAACAGAAGAAGCAGGGGCTCTGTAAAGCAGGCAGAAGATGAAGCTGCTTAGCTTTGGTCTTTGGTAATCGTGGCCCCTGCCCAGGAAAACAAAAGAGCTTCTTGAATTGGTGTCAGTATCTAATGCTTTGCTCGAAGGGCTGTTTTGTTATTTTGTCGCCCTATGATCCCCACAGCACATGATTGCTTTTGTAGTTTCAGAAATGGGAAGGTGTTTGTTTTGAACTCTGAGAACTTTCAAGAATGGGGTTGTTGGTAAGGGAGTCCTCCAGTCAGCTAAGCCATTCATTTTCCCCACTGCAGCAGAGATGAATGAGCGGTATTGGCAGTGCCTGCTCTAACCCAGTCCCTTTCCAGTGCCCTTCCGCCAGGATGACTGAGCATCTGAGTTTGCCCAAGACTGCTGGGCTTCCTGGGATATGCGAGTTTCAGTTTTACAACCAGAACAGTCTGGGTAAATGGAGACAAGATGACTTATAGCCCCTCTGGATATGTAACCCAGGAAAGTGTGGCCCTGACAGAGGTGAGCTCTGTGGGCCCTACAAGGGATAGCAGAATGTCTGGCTTGCTCAGTGCTTGTGTACGTGTCTGGAGTTACAAAGGATGTCAACTCCTGCTATCGGGAAGGTAGGAAGATCTCTGGAAGGAGCACATGGTGATGAGGCAGTGGGCATGGAGGAGTTATTTAGTAAGGCGCTTTTGTTTTTACAGGAGAAGACGATGAGGAGGAGCCTGAGATGCCTGTCGGGCCCCGTCCGCTACCGCTCTCTGAGCTACACCTTAAGGAAAAAGCCGTGCCCATGCCAGAAGCCAGCGCGTTTTTCATCTTCAGCCCCAACAACAGGTGTGTGAAGGGGTGGGGAAGGTGGCCTCTGCTCCCTCTGTGATAGGAGCCCAGCAGGCCCCTGTATTTCACTTGAACCTCTGGGAGGAGCGCCTGGAACGCTCCCAACTTCTCACAGGTTGTGAAAAAGACACTGAGTTAGGGGAAGAGAGCCATGGACTCTGAATCAGATGACCCACCTTTATTTTTCCCTCTGGGCTTCGAAATGTGTGACTTCTCTATTCTTTTGATGGCTACCCTTGATACTTTGCTAAGCCTGTTATTAGCTTCACCAAAACATAAAGCTAAACAATATCTGAAGTCTCCTCCTGTACACAAGAAGGACCTTGCACCGTTTCAACTCACTCATTAGCTCCCAGCTCTCATGCTGCTGTCTGTTCATATTTTGGCACTGAGCTTTATTTTTAACCTAACAAGTTAGACATTATTATCGTCATTATTATCCTGTATACTTAGTATGTTTATATTTACATACTGTGCATGGTTTTATTTGGAGACAGTTTTTTGTTTTCCTTTGAGGAGTTTGATTGTTGCTGTTTGGCAGTGTTAGGGAATAGAACCCAGAGCTTCACATATGCTAAGTAATCCCTACCACTGAGCTGTACCTTTCTTCAAAAAATTTAAAGCAGATTATAGTGTGCTTTATTTTAGCGGCTTTATCTCATTTGATACCCAAAGGGGTCAGGCAAATTATTTTTCTCATTTTGCAAATGAAGAAGCTGAGTGCTCAAGAGCCAGAAAATATGCATGAAGGTCTCCTGACACAGGCATAATGTCATTTCTACTTAAACTTGTTTTCTGTTTCTTTTTTACTAATGATACTAATTGTACAAAACACAGGGTTTCGTTGTGGCATTTTCATATATGTATATAACATTTTCATTGTATCCACCCCTTACCACCTTTGTCTTACGAAGTGAAAATCCCTCTGCAGCTGTCATGTCTTTGAGCATTTTTAGAACCTCTCTATCCTTTTGCAAACATTTTCTTTCTTCTTAGAGGGCAGTCTTTAGAAGTCCCTTTGGCTCCTTTATGCTGAATTCACTTGGGCTGTATTCATACGTAATTGTCTAATTTCTTATTTTTGAAAGATAATTTCACTGTGGACATGATCTTAGCTGACAGCTTTTGACCCTCAGTTCTTTGAAGATGCCATCCCACCATAAAGTGGCTGTTGTGACTCTGTGAGACACCCGCTGGCATCCCAGCTACCACTCCTCTCTGATTTACCTGCCTATCTCTTCTAGCTCTCATCAACATCTTCTGTGACCTCCAGTGCTGTGCAGATTCACTACCATTGTCTGCTGTGGGTTTCTCTTCACGCATCTTGTTAAATCATACGTGATGTTCCTAGGCTTAAGGATTTTAATTTTTTTTCTTCCTTTCTTGGTCATGTGCAGCCATAATCCTTAAAGATTGCCTCTCGTTAATTCTCTGTTCCTTCTTGTGGCCCTCCTTCTCCCTATTCCATTGCATTTTCTTTTTCATTCATCTGTTGATAGATGTATAGGCCACTTTCAAGATTTAAATATTATGAGTTTTGCTGCTATAAACATAGGTATGCATGTATCGCTACAACATGTCATTAGATATTTTGAGCAGATACCCAGAAGGGGAATGGCTGAGTTGGGTGGAATTTCTTGTTTTAGTTTTTTGAGGCATCTCCATACTGATTTCCATAGCAGTTGTACTAGTTTACATTCCCACAAAATGTAGAAGCGTTCCTTTTTCCCCAGCATTTGCTGTTATTTGATTTCTTAATGGTAGCCATTCTTTCTGGAGTAAGAATATCCTCCCTGTCTCCTAAAGCTTCTTGCATATCTTTCATCTCCTTACCTCACTTGAAGTGTTCTGAGTGATTTATTCAGATGTGTCTTCCAGTTGGCTAATTCTCTTTCAACTTTATTTTACTGCTTAAGCCAGTTTTTTTATGTTGACCTTTATATTCTAACATTCTAGTCAGCTCTACTCGTTTAGCTGTTCAGACCCATCTGTCTATATCTAATAGTTACTGTGGGTTTAGCATCTTTGTGGTTGACTCTCTCTCTCTCTCTCTCTGCAGTACTGGGGATTGAACTCAGGACCTTGCGCTTGCAAAGCAGGCATGGTGCCACTGAGCTAAATCCCTGGCCCAACTCCTTTATTTCAAATATAGTTATCCTATATTCTGTATCTGATATGCACAACCTGGGGAGATTCTAAATCACTTTATTATTTCTTCTGATTTTTTCATCTTAGTGGCTCATCTTCTCGTGTGTTTGATGACCTTATTGGTAATAATCCCAAGGACCTAGACTGGAATTATGGAAACTTTCTTCCAGATGCTCCACCTCAAGACTGGCTTGAAACTTGGGTTTCCTGATAGTATGGCTGTGACTGGCATCTGTTCTCAGGCTGCCCGTATACAAACTTTAACTCAGCTCAGTGGGTTGGTTGGTTGGTTGACTGGCTGGTTTGAAGGGAATGGCCCTAGCACGTCTCCTAATTCTTATGAAACCAGCATTGTCCCCCACAAATTTGTCCTTCCCTATATCTTGGAGCATTTAGTCACCTGTGATGTAAGGAGTGGAAGTCTGAAGGCCTGTTGTTAAGCGCTGACTCCCCAGTACCACAGCTGTGTTTCTGGGCAAGCCCCTCCTTCCTGGGTTCCTATGGGGTTTGTTTGTTTTTGTTTGTTTCTAATTTGGTACCAGGGACCAAACTCAGGACCTTGTACTTTTGAGGCAGGCAGGGCACCACTGAGCTAAATCCCCAGCCCTCCTGTGTTTTTAGCTATGAAATGAAGGCAATAAGCAATCTGTACTTGCTTCCTGTGCTTTTGCTTTTGCAAGATGTGATATGCAAGACTCTTTGTGGTGCTATCCATGAGCGCACAAGAGCACACATGGGGCAGCTCCTTTTCATTGTCTGGGGTGTGAAACCAAGTTATACACTTGAAGCTATGACATGGGAGCAAATCACCTGGCCAGAGAGCTGGCCTCTCTGGCTTCAGCATTTATGTCTTCAGGTAGCTTCTTGTTCGCATTACACAAAATTATGCAGTAGACCTTATAAAGTGACTTTTTTCCAGTGGCAGGGAAAACAAATCTCCAAACAAAATCCAGTTGTTCATTTCATAGAAATATTTGAGAATTCAGAGATTCTGATTGTCTCAGATGTAACCCTCCATAATACCAGAGGTCACTGTCTGTAAATTTCTTTAGGACTAAGTTCCCTAGAAATGACATCATGGGGTGGGCCAGGGTGGCTGTCATTATCCTGCAAGAGAAGAACATGAGGCTGAGGGGACCCCTTCCCACACTACCAAGGCCTTTACCGCCTGGAAGAAGGAGCTGAGGGGAGTGGTCCGGAGACACACAGAGCCACGTCCCCCTTCTTTCCTGACACAGCCCTCATCTCTCTCCTCCTCCCATGCAGGTTTCGCCTCCAGTGCCACCGCATTGTCAATGACACGATCTTCACCAACCTGATCCTCTTCTTCATTCTGCTCAGCAGCATATCCCTGGCTGCAGAGGACCCTGTACAGCACACCTCCTTCAGGAATCATGTGTGTATCCCTTCTGTTCTCTGCACCCCTTCTGCCCAAGAGCGTGGCCGGGCCCACAGCTTCTGTTGCTGACTCCTTTGATCAGTCAGGAGCCCAGTTCCCAACCTCACAAGCAAACGCATCATTCATATTTCTTTAAAAGGTAGGGATTTTTCCACCGCCTGCTTCGCAAGCGCAAGGTCCTGCGTTCAATCCCCGGTACCAAAAAACAAACAAACAAACAGAAAGATAGGGCTTTTATAGAAACCCATCTTGGGACCACAAGCAAGTAAGAGAGCATGTGCCCAAACGCCTCAGGCTGGTTCAATCATTGGCAGAGGTCGGGCACATCATTGCCTGTGGATGTTCCCCAGGAAACTCACATTCCCTGTGACCTCAGGGAGAAGTGTCCATGACTTCCTCCCTGCTCCCAGCATGCTCTGACCAGAGGGAGACCATCTGCAAAAAGGTGCCAGTGATAAGGCTGACCTTATAGAAAAGAGAGCCTCGGTTATCTCCATAGCATAAATCTAAATTTAGAGAGTCACCTAAGGCTCTGGCGAACAGCCTAAGAGGCTACACTAAAAATTGCTATATCTCAAAACTTTAGAACTTTATCAGATACCAAGCAGATAGGCATGAAGAAAGGAGCCCCTGCTCTGGAGCCGCCCTGGTGCCCAGGAGTCTGCATGGTCCAGGTTGTCTTACCTAGGGTAGCAGGTATTGGCCGATCCCTGATTCATTCCCTGGGTTATGATAAATTCTGTAGCCTGTCCTTGGCCTGAGCAGACCTAGAGGACACTGCTTCCCAGGTCCCAAAGAACAAGATACCAGGAGAGATCGCCACCAGCACAGGAAGCTGGTGAGCTTAGTCCCATCACTGTGAGTTAAGCATTTTGAATCTCCCTGCAAAAGAAATAAGCCCCATTCTCTGCCCTTTTGGCAGATATAATATTTGTCTGGTTTGGATTTGAAGTAAATTTGGTTAATGAGAAACATGTATAAGCAGATACTGCCTAGCCCCAGAACCAGCTGGGCTGCTCACACCTCTCTGGGGTCCCATGGAGAGTCACTGGTCTGCCTGAGCCACCCCATGGCAGGATCCAGTGCCGAGCGCACACCACTCACCCCCAAGTCCCTTCCAAGTCTCCGCAGGGATGCACACCTTGTTGTGAACTGGGGTTCCTTTTCTGGTGAACATCCACTGACCAGTCTTCTTGTCCTGCTTTCCTCTCTTCCCCCGCCCTCTCCCCACCCTGTTTCTTTTTGTTTTGCAGATTCTGTTTTATTTTGATATTGTTTTTACTACCATTTTCACCATTGAAATTGCTCTGAAGGTAAAGTCCCGCCCCCTCTCTCCTCCTCCTTCCTCACTGCTGCCAGAACTCTTGCTCCCTGCTGCTGTCTGCCGCTAACACACGTGCTCCTGTTGGTGTGGGTTCGCTCTCACAGCCACTAACCCAGTTGTGCTTGTTTTTCAGATCCTAGGCAACGCAGACTATGTCTTCACTAGTATCTTTACCTTAGAGATTATCCTTAAGGTAATTCAACCCTCCATGCATTCCCTGCTCCTTTCCTCCTCTATCTCTGCTCAGTCCAATGACACTTTTCTTTCTTCCGTTTTCTTCACTCTCTCTTTCTGACTCTCAAGCCTGATAATGGAGAAATCAGTGCCTTTTGCTCTGGGCCATCATTTTTCCTGGGCTCAGAGGCCAGAAGCCCACCCCATTGCATCGCCTCCCCTCCGACCACCCTTAGGCAGTCCTCAACCTGCAGGAGCCCCCACTGACTATCGCTTAGAGGTTGTTATATCAGCAGTGCACACACACACACACACACACACACACCATCTCCAGTCAGTCAATGACTGAGCCCTACTTAAAATTCTCCCTCCTCCCCAATAAAGAATTCTTCCTCGCTCCTCCTGCTGAGAGGAAATGTCACGCAAACTCCAGGCCTAGAAACACTTTGGGGCCTGGAGGAACCCCTTTGGCTGCTCTCTCAGGATACTCACCATCAGCACACACACACACACACACACACACACCATCTCCAGTCAGTCAATGACTGAGCCCTACTTAAAATTCTCCCTCCTCCCCAATAAAGAATTCTTCCTCGCTCCTCCTGCTGAGAGGAAATGTCACGCAAACTCCAGGCCTAGAAACACTTTGGGGCCTGGAGGAACCCCTTTGGCTGCTCTCTCAGGATACTCACCATCAGTACCTCCTCAGTATTGGTTACAGACATCAGGGCTACACTGGAGTTGGGCCCACATGTCTATACCATGGGCCTGGTGCAGGACTGGGAGCCAGCTCCCCAACCAAGGCCTTTCAGCAGGCTGTCAGAGATCACTTTCTGGCCCTGCAGCAAAGCTGTGTTGCAGAACTCTTGCCCTAAGCATGAGGGAGGAAGAACTATGCTGAGTTAAGCACAGAGGGTGAGAACCAGCACTGCAAAGTGCTTGAGCACTTGTCCCAGCTCTGCCTGCTGCTGGCCCAGCTCGGTTCTGCCGAGCTGCTTTGACACACCTACACTCAAAACAAGCCTAAAACTAAGCCTATGTCCAAACAACACTGGACAAGAGAGCTCATGTCTCAGTTTTTTCCATATATTTCTGAGTCTCTACACCAATCAATCACCCAGCTGGTGCACCCACCTGGGCTGCAGGGTGTGAGTTCTGAGCCCTTGGGTAAGTTGAGCTTGTCTCTGAAATGTGGCCAGGTTTGCCAGAAGAGAGGGACCACAGGCTCAGAGCACAGGCTTCAGCTCAAACGTCTTCTTCCCGGGACACTTGCATGAAGCGAGTATCTCCTCTCCTCCCAAGGAGCTCAGGTCCCGTTCTCACCCATCACTGAGGCTGCCGTGAACTAACATCCACTGCAACCATGTGCCACTGGCAGCGGCAGGCCCGCCCTTTCCTGATGAAACTGCCACATCATGACCTATGGACGTGACATTTCCATCACACCCACTCACAAACTGAGTGCAGCAGTTTCTTCGTGCCTACCATGATATCCTTGTCTCTGGACATCCAATTGTCTGAGCTTCTGTCACTGGCTCGAACTCACCAAGGGTGTTGTCGCTCAGGGTTTTCTCTTCTGCTCAGGGATAAATGATCTGGCCAAGCCCAGTTCTAGGAGGGGGAAGTGGGAACCAAGAACCATGTGATTGCATTAAGATGCACTGCTGGGAATCCCTTTTCCACAGCAAGCTGCTTTGTTCCTGGAACTCTAGATTTAGGAAGGTATACAGACACAAAAAAGTTCTTCCCCAGGACACAAAAAGCTCAGAGGCCCCATCTCAGGATCCCCTCAGAGGACCCCTTGTGGATTTCAGTGGTATCATATCTCCTTCAAGATCATCCTACAGCAAAAGTGGAAGTCTCTCCACAAATGTCATCCCCAAAAGGCCCTTTCCTCCCCTTTCCCGTTCCTCCTCTGGTCTCTCTGATGCTCACTGTGCTTCTGAATGTCCACTCCGTGCCAGTGCACTTCCTACACTTCATCCTCACTGGGTCTCTATCCTATGTCTGAAGACCCTGCGTCGGCCACTGCACAGGCAGTGCTGGCCGTCCACAAGGCTTACCGTAAGGAACCATTGAAGGACCCAGGGCAGTCTGGCCTTAAAACGGAAAGGTGTGCAGGATACACCAACTAGCCTGAAATGCAGAAGACTGTTACACAGAAAAGAAAGTCGAATTAGGAGCAGCACTTGGAAAAGTCAAGAGTAATGATTCATTAAGAAGTAGCGGGGGATGTGATTGCTGGCGACTGAGCAGAGGGCTACTGCTGCCCTTCCAGCTCAGAGTTAGTGAGCCCATGCTCTGTCCCCCTTTCTCCTCAGCATGGAAAGGCCCCACAACAGGCCTTTCAGGAAGCAAGGATTAGATGGGTGGCGGCAATCAGCAAAACTGTGTAGAGGAAGCACATGTTGCACTGGTACCTAAGCCTGGCAGGTTCCTTTGTGGTGTCCTGAATGCCACAAATGGCTTTCAGATAAATGCCCCCTCTCCCACTTGCCCTTTCTCCCACGGTCACTCTTCCTCTGGCTCTGCCTGGCTGCATGTCCCTCACCAAACACACACACACACACACACACACACACACACATATACACACACACACTTTCTGAAAGGCTGGTCTCCTTTGGATTCCCTAACCAAACAGAAGCCTAAAGCCAGAGGACAGAAGTTGGCCTTCTGAGCCCCATTACCTGCCTGTCTAAAGGGTGCTTTCCTCCCTACATGGAGAGCTCTGCTAGAGCTTAGTACCAGCCTCAGAATGTCCAAGCCACGAGCAAAGAGGGTCCACACCCCAGCACCTTCTCTAAGACTCAGACTAAGAGCAAGGAGTCTGAGGAAGGTGCTCGGCCTTCTCTGGGCATAGGGTCTCTTTGATGAGCATGAGCTGCAGGAGCAGCCCCAGCCCTGTCTCTGGGGTCCCAGGTCTTCCTGAGACATGGGCCAGTAAACCTTCCAGATGGCAGGCCTTTGGGAGAGATCTGCAGCCACATTCCCTTGCAACCTTTTATGTAATCTCCCCACTTCTAAAAACCGTTGCAAACCACAGGTGCCCATGTCCCCTGTGATCCTCTGCTGCAGGAGATAAATGGAAAGAATTAGGTTGCAAGAGCTATTTTTGCCAGTTCCCTCCTGTGTTTGCTTTTGAATTGCTCTACCAGCTCAGCACCCCAGGCATGCTCTGATTCCAAAGAGATAAACTGGACCCCAGATGACCAGGGCGCAGCTCTCATCCTCTTAGCCATCAGCTCTGAGTTTTTACTTTTGGCTGACACTTCATGGCCCATGGCCTTTTACAATCCTGGATATCCACAGGCCCTAAATTCAAGCCGCCAAAGTGGGAAAGGTGTTGCTGAGCACCCACGGTGCCCAGCTTTCTACAAGCCCCAGAGGAGGGAATCCTAGTCAAATCCTCCAGCAATCATCATCATCCTGTGTGTTCTCATTTTTAAAGTTTTCAGAGGGCCCTTGTTTACCTGCATGAGCTTCACAGAGGCAGCGAATAGTATCCACCACCACCACCCCCCTTTACACGTGAGGAAACTCAACTTCTCTCTTACAGGAAGAATCCAGAACTCAAATCCAAGTTACTATGACAAGTGGCACTTACCTGGAGCTCACTCTCTGCAAGAGAGGGTTCTAAGTGTTTTCTACATATAATTACCCAGTTGATGCTTACAACTTTAGAGAATAGGTATTACCATTATCTTTATCTTCCGGGTGATGAAAATGAGCCACAGAGAAGTTAAGTATCTTGCCGGAAGCTGCACAAATGAAATACTATAGGTCTGGGGTTCAAACCCAGGCAACAGAAGTGTGTTCTGCACCGTTGCACCACATCTCCCCCCTGCACACACAGCTACAGCACTTCCTTAAAGGGTCCCAGATATAATCTAGAAACAAGAGGATCAAATTGGGCTGAGAAGATTTTGACATAGAACCAGCACTCTTTGAGGCCAGGGAGTGGAGGGATGCTAAATGCCAGCGCTTGGCAGAACTTCTCGCTGGGCACTAAGGTGACCATCTCTTCCAGTTTCCCTCAGACTGAGGGGCTCTTGGCAAGCAGAACTTTCCAGTGATAAAGCCGATTAAGCCCTGGGCAAACCAGGATACAGGTAGCTGGTTACCCTATTGGGTGTGCCTTCTCTCACCCCCAAATGCCTAGTTTTCCAGCTGGCCCTGAAGGTAAGAGCATATGGAGACAAGTGGGGGAACTGTACATTAAGGGAAATCTAGTGTAGATAGCACCAACAAAGGGCCCTAGAGGGCTGGAGCCATCATGGACTTGTGATGAGGAACAGTAGGAAATCAAAGAGGGATGGAGGGCTCACTCTAGGGCTTTGAATATAGGATTGAAGAGTTTTGCATGGTCCATGTGGGAGCCACTTATACAGCTGGAAGAATTATTTGGCAGTTGAGTGAATATTTTCAGAACCCTTTGCTGGGTACTGTGTTTCCTTACACAGTCCATCCTTTTCCCTGTGATAGATCTTGGGACCTGCCCAAAGGAAGCTATAGAAGAAAAGGTAGCAGGAGGTGAGGAGTCTTTGGAGCTTGGGCTTGGGTTACTCAAACTCACATTTCTCTGTATCTCCCTGCAGATGACTGCGTATGGGGCTTTCCTACACAAGGGCTCTTTCTGCCGGAACTACTTCAACATCTTAGACCTGCTGGTCGTCAGCGTGTCCCTCATCTCCTTTGGCATCCAGTGAGTAGGGCTCCCAGAGCCCAAAAGGGGGCGTGCAGTTAGGAATTGGGGTCCAAAAGGACAACCAAACATGGAAGGCTGTCTTCAGGGCAACCAGTGTGAATGGTGTAACAGGAAGGACCCTGGAGCTTGCACAACAAGGTGGCTGTGATTTCTTGCATCCATTGTCTGGTACGCTGATCACAGGAGTATGTCCGAGTGTCTGGATTTTGCCATGGAAGATAGGGCCAGGCCGTGTACCTTTCTCTCTCCTCCAGCATGTGCCCAGTGTCCTTGGCTGCCCTCCAGATGCCAAGAGCCTACCATTGCTGTAGCCTACCCTGACCTTCTGGTCCATCCTCCCACCCTTTCTCTCATCCATGTCTTCAGTCAAAGAGTGTGTGTGTGTGTGTGTGTGTGTGTGTGTGTGTGTGTGTGTGTGAAAGAGAGAAGAATTATTCATTCTCAGCCTTGACTGCATGGAAAAATTATTTGGGTAGTTTTTAAAAATTACATTTGAGCCAGGAGCAGTGGCCCATACCTGTAATTCAAGCACTCTGGGAGTCTGAGCAGAAGGATTCTAAGTTTGAACCCAGCCTGGTCAACCTAGTGACTTAGCAAGACTTTATCTTAAATTTTTAAAAGGACTGGGGGTGGGGAGCTCAGTGTAAAGGCCGTGGGTTCAATCATATACTGCAAAAAAAGACATTTGCCTTAATCACACCCCCAGATGGGTTTGTTCTGAGCTTTGAGAGTTTTCAAGCTTCCCAGGAGAGTCCCTTGCACAATCAAGGTTGCAAGCCTTGACCAGCCTTATAAGGATTTGATTGTGAGTTTCTCCGACATCCTAACCACTAGGCACATTAAACCTGCACTTTGACTTTCAAAGCAAAAAAGTAAAAAATCCATGATGTAAACAGTTCAAGAGCTATTATTGTCAACTTATAAATGGGAAATTTAAAGTTCAGAACACGAGACTTTCTCAAGTACAAACCAATGGCAGAGAAAGGCATAAGTCCCAGGGCCCTGGGTCTGCCTTCTCAAAGTTGTTTTATGGTCAGCCTTCAGGATGAGTTGGGGACCGTGGGAGTAAGACCCGATTCTGTGACATCAATTATATTACCCAGAATTTTCTGCCTAGGAGCCTATAGATCTACATTCTATCCCAGAACTACTGCTAAATCACTGTAGCACCTTGAACCAAAACTTCCTCATTTTAGTCTTTTTTGCCCCATCCAACCTTTAAATCCCTTCTACTGTGAATGAGTGCATACTGACTCCCTCCCAGAGATTCTCAAGAAGTGCAGTGAAAGAGGAATGCCCTTTGAATCCTTTGGAATTAAATACCTATGAGCAGGAGAAAAACAGATCTTTCTGCTAGCTCCCTCTTATGCACTTCAGCCTGACCTGTGAACAATAAAACCCACCTTTGCTGAAGGTTTAGGCTCCAGGCAGCTCAGAGACCTCCTCTCGGCCTCTGGAGAAGACACTCAGTCAGATAGCCTGTGAGAGTGGGGATGTGCTTCTGAGTTGCCTACCAGCCTGAGGTCATTAGTAAGCTCTCCCTGGGCAGGATGGCTAACTGGAAACCATCTGGGCATCTTTGCTGAAGGGGCTTGTGAAGGGTCCTTTGCCATCCTACCACCAGGGCAGTAGCTGATAGCTCCCAGAAGTTCTGGCTTGGCCCTGGCATCAGCTCTGTGAGGCTGTTCTTTCTAGAAGTCCTGAACATGCTATGCAGTGAAATGTATTTATACATATAATGGACATCTGCCTAGGATCTGTGTTTGAGATTACCACCCCAAAATCACTTCGTCATACCTACACCCTCCAACCACAAGGCCTAAAGTTGCACCATGAATATAGTCTTTCTTTAAATACAATAATGTCTTCAACAGGCATGATAAGAAAAGATAACATCTACGCAGTTCATAGTACGTCCCCAACACACTGCTTGCTACATGATGCACAAAAAAATTCCCTTTTAATTCCTGCAATGACCTTAGTTGCTACTACTGCCCCATTTTACAGATGAAGAAACGAGGGCTCAGAAAAGTTAGGAAATGTATCCTAGGTGACTTGGCTGGCAGGTGGCAGCTGGGAGGTCTGAATCCGGGCTGGCCTTGCTCTCAGTGTCCTCTTGGACATCTGAATGTCCCCTTAGTGGCACATTATGTTGCTCACGACTCCTGCTGAATTGGTTTTCTCATTATATACTCACCAACAAGAAAGTATAGGAGTCGCAGGAAGCTCCAAGTTCTTAGGGGTGGGAGTAGGAATAAAGAATGTTCTCCCCAAAAATCCCCAAGACAGATTGCCTATTCTTGGGTTTGCTTAGAATTAGCCCATCAGGACCCTACTTCAGCACATCAGTTCCTACTGAGCCAGAAGCAGGGCAAGTGCATCACCCACCTTGTTTCTCCCCCAGGTCCAGTGCAATCAATGTGGTGAAGATCTTGAGAGTCCTTCGAGTCCTCAGGCCCCTGAGGGCCATCAACAGGGCTAAGGGGCTAAAGGTGAGATGGGTGGGTCCAGCTTGGGAGCCTTCACTCCAGCAAGCATCTGTCAGCCTGGGGGTTGGTGGAGGTCCATCCAAGGTGAGAGGTGGGCTGGGAGGAAGAGATCATGGTCAGGCCAGAGCCTGCCATGTGGATGCCCAGATTGTAGTCTCACTCCAAGTCCTGGTTCCATGATGAACAGAATAACAGAGGCCACTGTTCAAAACCCAAGATCTGAAGCAAACATTTGCCAAGTGGAGACCTCCACTCAAGCACTGGCCTCCAAGGCAATGAAGAGGTCCCTATGTGCCTACAGCCATCAGATGCGAAGTTGGCAGGGCTTATATCCCCACAAGTCCTCGAGAGTCCCAGAGGGCCTGGGCGTTCTGTTGGGTTCCACCACTCGTACACTATGTGGCTCTGGGGAGTTGCTTGGCCTCTGGGAGCCTGGTTCCTCCTGCTTGTGGCAGAGTGGCTACCTATGCTACCTCCCTGCAGAGGTTCATGGCCAGCTGAGGGGAGCTTGAGCTGAAGCCATGTCCCCTGGGCCCTTCCCTTCTCCAACTGCAGCACGTGGTCCAGTGTGTGTTTGTTGCCATCCGGACCATCGGGAATATCGTCATTGTCACCACGCTGCTGCAGTTCATGTTTGCCTGCATCGGGGTCCAGCTCTTCAAGGTGAGGTCTTGGTCCTGATTTATCCCTCCTCCCTCCCTGCATGTCAGCATTCCAGGACTGGGAACCAGTGCGTACAAAAAAATGAGGACAACAGCCAGGGTCAGAAGGGGCCAAATGTAATCTCTGACCACCACTCTCTGCTCAAGTCTCACAGACCAGAAGAGGGAGGAGTGGAAAAGGGGGTTCTGCTCCTCAGCCTGAGGCCCCTTGTCCTAGCTTCACCTGGCCCTTCAGCTGGCTGCTCTTCCTTCTATCCAAAAAGCAAGAGGAACTTTCGTCTTTTGGAAGCACTGTGTCATCCACTTGCTCAAAACCTACAGCAGCTGCTTATTATCACTAGCATCACATCACACTTCCCCAGTTAGCCTGAGGCCAGGATCCTCCCTGGCTTCCTCTCTTCTCTGCCTTCATCTCTTGTTCTGTTATTCTCTGACCTGAAGCATTAGTCCCCTGTTTTCCTTCACCTACCATAGAAACTCCCACTGATTTCTTCCCGTCTAAGAGCTCCCTTCAAAACTGGCACCACTTCCTCCCTCCTCCCATGAACTTCCTAGAGAATCCAGCTTTCAGAGGCTAGAGCTGCCTACATTTGAATTCCAGGAGTACCCACAGTACTGACATCTGTAGTCTCTGCTTTATGGATGTGAGTCATGTCTGCCCCATCTAGATTCTGTTCATCTTGCAGTTTTTAATTCCACAATCCCTGACTCAGTACTGGGCACTAGAAATGCCCATTAATCATTTTTTGATGGATTCATCGACAAATGAGCATTGCTAATCACTTTGTTCTTCTGGCTTCCAGGGAAAGCTCTATACCTGTTCTGATAGTTCCAAACAGACCGAGGCAGAATGCAAGTGAGTGTCCACGGGTGGGCAGCCTGTTGCAAAGCTGGTTACCTTGGGGGTTGGTGGGTGGTCTAAGAGAAGGCACAGCTGGACTCTACCCACATGGAATCTGTCTCACTGATGTGCCACAGAGACTCATCTACTCCTGAGGGCTCTGCCCACTGAAGTTCTCCCTGGGGCTTCACCCTATGGTTTCACCCTAGCCTGGGACATCCCACCCAGCATACCAAGTCACTGGCTGGTCAGGTGTAAAGGAACATAGGAAACACCAAAATGACTCTTTCTCCTCCTCTCCCAGGGGTAATTACATCACTTACAAAGATGGGGAGGTTGACCAACCTATCATCCAGCCCCGCAGCTGGGAGAACAGCAAGTTTGACTTTGACAATGTCCTGGCAGCTATGATGGCCCTCTTCACCGTCTCCACCTTTGAGGGGTGGCCAGAGTGAGTACATTAACCAAGGCCCTTCTGCTCTGATATTGGTGGGCCAAACCACAGAGGTCCACGGTTGCCTGGTTTTGTTACTGCCCTGCATTCCTTTCCAGAGGTCACACGTCCCAAGCAGTGAGGATGTGTTTCTGGAACACCTTAGAGATCATGGCAGTGCTGAAACATACTCTTCTAGAATATGTCAATTTTTTTATTTACTTATCTGAAGTGCTGGGATCAAACCCAAAGCCTTGCACATGCTAGGCACACTGAACTACATCTCCAGCACAAAATGTTAACACTGTAGAAACTCCACCAAAAATGAGTGATTTTGTTGTTGTTGTTCCCTTTTCCAACCTCAGCATGATGCACAAGGTCTCCATCACTGCCCTCAGGGCATATGGGAGTATTATGGGAAGAATTTCTCCAAATGTGGGCACCTGACTCACCACAGAGTTTCGGAATCCATTCCCGACATTCACTCAGAGCAGGTGAAGGCAGCGGGACATCTCTTGATTAGACAATACTCCAGCATCCTTAGAAAAAGCCATGTATTCACAGTGGATGGTGAGAAAGGGCAGAAAGCATGAGTCCCCCTGCAGAGGTGACGCTTTCATACCTGAACCAGCCCTTTGGCCCTTGGTACCGTGTCTCCTCGATCGGGCAGCCTGTCCACCAGTGTTCTGCGTGTCTGTGCTTAGACACCCACATCCCCCATCCAGCCGTGCGTGGTCTTAGGTGAGAGTTGCCCTTCGTATCAATGACATCTAGAGGGTAGCCACGTGCTGTGAGGGAGAAGAGAGGAAGGGAAGGGATGAGCTGTCAGGAAGATGGCACTTAACAAGGCCATCTCCCAGACCCATGTGAATGGCACGTGTGTAAGTGACTTGCGTAGAAAGCCAGACCATTGTGGATGACCTAGATAAGCACTGGTCACACTGGTATTCCCATCTAAATAGGTATTTCCTCTCTCAGTATTCACTAATAATGTCCATTTTGAAATTGATGCCCATGACTCATGTTCCATTTAAATAGTCCTTGATAGTTTCAGAACACGATGTGCATTATGCCAACCACCGTGGAGGTACTACCTCCATTTTACAGGTGAGTAAATCTTGAATCTCAGAGTGATTTGCCCTAGGCCACATGACTCCTGGCCTAGAGCTGTTTCCTTTGGTCCCAAGGATCCGTAGAAGCAGTGGTGCCATCATCTCCCAGAGGCAACACTGCTTCTCCAGTTCCCTCCACAGGGCCTGTCTCCTCCTTACAGGCTGCTGTACCGCTCCATCGACTCCCACACGGAAGACAAGGGTCCCATCTACAACTACCGCGTGGAGATCTCCATCTTCTTCATCATCTACATCATCATCATTGCCTTCTTCATGATGAACATCTTCGTGGGTTTCGTCATCGTCACCTTCCAGGAGCAAGGAGAGCAAGAGTACAAGAACTGTGAGCTGGACAAGAACCAGGTAGCTTTCTAAGGAGTGGAGGAAGTCAAGAAGGGACCAGGCAAGGAAAGGCAATTGCCAGCAGCCTGTGGCCCACGCAGAAGAAAACTAAAGTCCAGGGAGAGATCCTTGTGGGCACCAAGGTCCTCTGCCCCCTCCTCAACCTCTACAGAGCTGTCAGGCTTCTTGCAAAAGAAACGCAGAACCTGCAAAGCCTAGATCTGCCAAATGTATTCATCCAACAAGCATTTCTTTTATTTAAGGGTATACTATGTCAGGCTCTATGAAAAATCTTATTCCCTATCAAGAAGTTGGCAAGTTAGAACATACACGGGTGTGTTGGCATCATTGAAAAGGAGGGGAGAAGCTACCACATTGAGGGAGTGAGAGCTTTGGGGATGGGCAAGGGAACACCTTTAGGAAACCATTCTTACATGGTTTCTTAACAAAGCTCGGAGGCTTGTGCTGGAGGTAGGGGCAGAAAAGAGGTGGGAGCAGGAGTAAGATGGTGATGCCATTGCTGGGACATCTTCTGGTAGCCAGGAGAAAGCTGGTGGCTCAGGCGGTGAGTAACGATGCTGGCTGGGTGGAATGTAGGTGTAGTCCCTGGGTTGGTTCCCCATGGTGTTCCCACTGGGAACATGTCATGTGCAGATGCATCCCTGTTGAAAGAAAGACTGCTGATGAGAGAAGGAACGCAGCATGGTCTGCTTAGCTCTACCCAGATCAAGAATCAGGCCCCTCGTGGGTTTGGAGTCTGTGTCTTGGGTCAAATCATCATCTGGCTGCTCGGTGGACTTTGGATTGAAAAGGAGATGGGGGGAGGAGTCCAATTAAAAAGAGCAGATGAAGCAGGAGCGGTGACACACACCTGTTATCCCAGCATTCTGGGAGGCTGAGGCAGGAGGATCACAAGTTCAAGCCAGTCTGGACAATTCAGAATGACTTAAAGAGGGCCTGTCTCAAAATAGAAAAATAAAATAAAATAATAAAAGGGTTGGGAATGCACCTCCATTGAAAGGCCCTGGGTTCAATCCCAAACTCTGAAAAAAACAATAAAAATAAAAAACGTGGGTGTGAGAAACTTAGAGCCTGATCTAGTATCAAGGTAATGATAGTAAAAATGGGAAGATAGAAGGAGATGAAATCAATAAGGCTCAGGATGCAGAGGCTGAGGGTTAGAGCGGCCAGAGTAACATCTATTTCCAGAAGGAACCTGGGCACAGCATAGGGGAATGAAAAGATCTTTCTTGAGTCCCAAGAATTTAGTTAGGTCTCTCTCCTCTCAGTGAACCATGTTTTCTGATCTATTGCACATTAGCAAATACAAGAGATAGATTTAAAATAGGAAAAAAAATGAAGCTAGAAGCATCACTAGGAGAATTTGTGGTGTTATCATTCCTCAATAATGAGAAGTCTAACTGAGTCATTATTTTTTAATGCCAGCCACCTGCCAGGCAGTATGCCACATTGCCAGGCTGAAAGAAGGGAGATGCATGCCTCTTACCTACGTTCTAGATAAGGAAATTTCATTAGAAGAGCTCCCTTGAATACAGGGGTGATGGAAAATCAAAACATCTTCCAAATAACATCCCAACCCTGAAAGTGCACTAGAGGTACTAGCTGTTTCGTGACATCCAGGGACCCCTCCCCCAGAGCCTGTATCCCCATGTACAGGCTCACCATTTGTGCCGATTCCCCCACACCATCCAGGAAGCTGACCCCACTCTCTCCCCGACTCATCCCTGTGCCCTCCCAGCGACAGTGTGTGGAGTACGCCCTCAAGGCCCGGCCCCTGCGGCGGTACATCCCCAAGAACCAGCACCAGTACAAGGTGTGGTATGTGGTCAACTCCACCTACTTTGAGTACCTGATGTTCGTCCTCATCCTGCTCAACACCATCTGCTTGGCCATGCAGGTTAGTCTGGGTCCTGCATGGGAAGACGCAAGGTATAAAGGAGCTGTGAGGCCATCTCCAGTGGCCACCTTCCTGCTCATCAGAGGAGGCAGAAAAGGGAGAAGAGTTTTCCTCTTCCTCTAGCTGATGAAAGTCAAGGGTTCACCCAAGGATGAACTCCCCACTGGGACCTCATGAGAGAATCCCCAGAATCCTGGGTTGATAAAATGGAGAAAGTGAAGGAGGTCAAGAACTAAGAGTGAGTGGGAAGTGCTCATTGTCAATAAGGCATAGGGTGTGGAGGTGGACGCTGTGTCCACCTATCTATAGGAAGGGTGGCTGTGCCAGAGCTATTTTGGGTGCTGAAGGTTACCATAGTCATTGAACCGAATTAAACAAGGGACACAGAACTCTTCCAATCCCTGATTTCAGAGACAGTAGAAAAGGGAAGAGCTCCCAGGCTCTCCTGCATCCGCCCAACGGGGAAGGACAGGTGGCCCTCGAGGAGGCTGGGCCAAGGAAGAGTCCTGTTGAGATGAGGGCCTTGTTCAAAGCTGGGCAAAGGGAGTGAGGAGTCGGGGTGTCCCTCCTTCGCCACATCCCTCATGCTCATGGTTCCTGGCTCCCTCCCTCCATCAGCACTACGGCCAGAGCTGCCTGTTCAAAATCGCCATGAACATCCTCAACATGCTCTTCACCGGCCTCTTCACTGTGGAGATGATCCTGAAACTCATTGCCTTCAAACCCAAGGTAGGCCTCTGAGAAACGGCTGGTGGGAGCAGGGGCAGGGGCAGGAGAAGCGGGCGGCATGCTCACGTGGGAAGAATGAAAACAAGGGGCAGAAATCACCAGCAAAGGGTCATCCCTGCCCCCATGATGAGTGCTCCAACTCCTCCGCCTGCCAAGCACTGAACCATGCCAGTCTCAGCTTGTGCCCTTGGCCATGGCTCACAGGGAACAGAATCCTCCTCCATGAACCAAGCTGTGACCCTTCTCCTCCCATTTCCCACAGAATGGCAAACCAAACCTCTCAGCCCAGCCCCCCAGACCCACCCAGGCCCTGTTCTACCCTCTCCCATTTCACTGGCCATGTGGTCCAACCTCATGTGAAAAATTCAGCCAGGGCTGTGTTCTCTCAGGGCTCTGGACTCCAGTCTTTGGGCATTTTCCGTTTCTGCCTCAGAGGCTGTGCCATTGCTCCCTGATGCCCTCCAGTACAGAAGAGCAGTTCGCTGCAAATTTCTCTGGCTACTCCTTGTAAGGGAGAAGAGGTTGGAATCACTGGCTGATGAAGCAGAGTAGGTGAGGCTGGATGACCTGCCGCTTTGGATCATCTGTGCCCTCCCAGCGAGCCACCTCATGGTCCTGGATGTGTGGGTCCCAGCTGGTGTGAGCAGCACCGTCCAGCTTTGGCCTCTAGATGGTCAGAATTGCCAGCATCCACTCGCCAGGGTTTGGCACCATATGGGCATCTACTTCTGAGGGAGGCTGTGACAGCAGGCCAGTGGCCCCTGTGCCCACTGCAACCACTTTTGGAGAGTGAAGGAAAGAGTGGAAGAATTAGTTACAGACTTGAGAAAAGACCTCTCCACCTCTCTGAGCCTTTTCTTCCCTTCCTTTGCTAGTCTTCCCAAATGTGACACAGATCAACAGGAGGTGAAAGGGACGAGTCCCTGGCGTAACTTCTATGTTTATTCAGATTTGTATTTGTCTGAGGATTAACCAAGGGTGGGAGTCTCTCCTTGGCTACTGGATCACTTTTGTTTGCGAGATTTCATAGTCTTCTTTGAATTCATAGTCAAATGACATCTTTGATAGTATGCCACATGCACATCATTGCCTATTAACCTCTCCCTTGAAGATAGTGCTGATATCCCGGTTGCAGGGAGGAGGAAAGGCAAGTACCCATTATCAGTGCCACTGCTCACTATTAAGTAAATGAGGTTGCAGTGTGGCACCTGGCTCTGAAGTTCATGTGTTTTCCACCGCACCACACTGTTCACAAGCAGGTACCCATGCCAACTGCTTGGCTGGGGATTTTTAGAAAGAGGGAATCAATGTTTGAGGCCCTTGAAAGTGTCCCTACAAGGCTGACTCTTCCTCTCACTCAAAGAATGCTTAGGGATCTTGGCTAATTTTCAGAGAACAAGGCTCCTAATCAACATCATTGGGTGATAATAATGGTATTTCCCTACCTCCTCCAGGGAAGTAAATATACCCTTTTTCACTCTTCCTTCCAAGTCCAACCCCATTTAGGGGATGAAATGTGTCTCAGCCTAGGGAGGACTAGCAAATCACCCTGGCCACTTTCTGTGGAGCCCACAGTGTTTCTGCCCACATGTAGGGCTGTTCCAAGCCCCAGGGCCCAGAGATACCAGTAGGTCCACCACCCACAGCAGTATGACCAGGGGAGGCCAGGGATGCAGGATTGCTGTTGAATGGAGCTTTGGTATCAGATGCCAACCTCTCAGTAGGGAAACTGGCATTGTGTTCATCTGTGTCAGGGACATATGGTTTCAATATTTCAAAGCTTTGAGTCATGCCACGGTTGACTCACATGTGTTCTTGATACTGTCTGAGGCAGGCTACAGAACCCTGAAATGGACTTTCTGAACCATGTCTTAGTAGGACAGGCAACAGACTGGGCAGCCTAGCTTAGGGAGTGCATGAAATTGACACCCACCAGGGCCTTGGCCTGAGAAACCTCCACCTAAGTCATGAAAATCAAGGAGCAGGGCAGGTTCTTAAGTGCCCCCCGTTTCTTCAGTCACTGGTTTTCTACCATGAACAAAGGGGGTAAAAGTGAGAGACTTTTTCTAGAGAGGGAGCTGAAATTTACGAACAAAGACAGGGAAAAAAGTTTTTAACATACTTGTTACATTAAGCACTCAAAACATGTCTAGTGCTTAGGAATAAATCTAACAAAAAGTGGCTGAGATCTCTACTGAGGAAGTTATCAAACTATATAGAGGAATGGAAGAAAAACTAGTAATTGGAGAGGTATGGTCACAAATTAGAAAACTCAATATTAAACTAGCCCTTGCCTATAATCCCAGCACTCTGGGAGTCTGAGGCAGGAAAATCACAAGTTTGAGCCCAGCTTGGGCAACTTCGCAATGTAGTAAGACCCTAACTCAAAATTTAAAAATGAAAAGAGTTGAAGCAATAGCTCAGTTCAATCCCCAGCACAAACAAAACAAAACAAACAATAAAACCTCAATATTGTCAAGATGACCTTTCTCCTCAAATTGATCCACAGATTCAGTACAATCCCAATTAAAACTCCAAAAGGAACTTTCCCCCGAGGTGAGAAAGAAGTCACACAGCACATCCCTTAGGGTCTGGACTGGTCTCCAGGTCTGTGCCTGTGGCGGTAGCTTTGGCCTCACTGTGGCAGGAGAATGCAGGGACCTGAGGGAGGAAGCACTGTTGGCCTCATACCTTCCACTCTCAGTGACAGATTTAGCTACCAGAAGGAATAACAACATCTCTGGTGACCTGGGATTGCTGTTGGGGGTGTCTGGGCAGGGCAGCGAAAGGAGGAAGAGTTGAGCTGATGGCAACCGCAAAGTGGACTACAAGCTTGTCCCCCAGAAGAAGTTGGTCTGCTGAGGGGAGCAGGAGTTTGCCCAGAGTTGGGGGTGGAGGTTCCTAATCACTCTCTGTCCCTTCGGCTCCCGCCTGGGCCATGGAGGAGTGAAAGCAGGAACTGCTCTTTCTGAGACTGACTGAGTCCAGTTGGTTGGCTGGAAGCATCCTCCTGAGGGCCCAGAAGGGAGTACACGGTACCCCTTAGTCCCTCTCTGGGCCAGCCCACCTACTGACTTTCTCACAGCCTTAGAAGTGAGAAGCAGAGAGGACAGTGGAACCAAAGTGGAGACTCACTGCTGCCGCCACCGCTACCACCACCACCACCACCCCCACCCCCGCTGCAGGCCAGCTTTCTTTTTCTTGAATAAGAGCATCTGAACCCTCCGGGCTCACTTTCACATCTCCAGACATAAGAGGGCCCAAAGGCATTCAGACTTGAGGGATGAAATGCAGCCTCCAGACCAGCACTGTCTCACAGCTCGCTCTGTGCCAACTATGATGTGGTCACCACCTCCTGCAGCTGTTGAACCCTAGAAACGTGGAGAGTGTGCTGAGGAATCAGTTCTCAAATTATATTTATTTAGATTAATTTAAATTTTCATTATAGGGCTGGGGATTTAACTCAGAGGTTCAGTGGCCCACCTTGCAAGCGCAAGGACCCGAGCTCAATCCCCGGTACCCAAAAAAATAAATAAATAAATTTTCATTACACATGTGGCCATAGCCATCATGTTGGGCAGTACATTCTGGGCTCCTGTTTTCCAGTGACAGCCCAGGTTCCACCCTCCTCTACCTGTGCCCTGACTTTGCCAGTCCAGCTGCTCAAGCTTCTCAAAGCCAGATGGTCTAGCTCATCCTCCCTACCCTTTCTCTGTCTGTGATTTTCTGCCAGGAACTCACTCATGTGCTATGGAACCCTTGTGCCGGGGAAAGCAGTCTCTTGCACTGAGATCTCCTAGGGTAGATTTCTCTTGGCTGTCAGATGCATCCTTTCTCCCTGGGTTTCCCCAGTCCTTGGAAGTTGCAAATGCCAAGGCTTTTTCTCACAAATTCCTTTCCAGCCACCTCCTGACTTGTCCCAACAAAGGCAGGGAACATTTTAGGGCTCCCTGCCTGCAGCTGTGGTCTGGAATTCATTTTGCTCCAGTAGGCCCACTGGTGTGAGTGGCTCTGGGACATCGAGCTACTCTTTTCCGCAGGCCACTGGCATTCTGAATAGGTTTCCTGATTAGCATTTTAGTGCTCTTGTGATGCTGAGACCCAAGAGCCCTGATGTCCAACCTGGTTCTTACCTGACCCTTTCCTCAGGACCTTATCTTTGTCCGTTTAGTTATTGGCCAGAGACTTACTGCCTAGTGGCCTTGATGGTACTTCCAAAATGAGGAGAATCTTCTCACCATGTCCTTTCTCCAGCTTAGCTTGCCTGGAATCCCCAACAGACCTGTTGGCTTCTTGTTCTAGCCCCAGACACAAAGGACTCAGCCCTGTCAGAGCATCAGTTCACAGAAGGACAATCATCCAGCAACCACCATCTTTGCCCTGCTCTGGAGGAATGCTTGAAGCTCCTGCTATCTCTCAGGAAAGAGGAAATGAGGGCAGTGAAGCTATGGCTGCTTCTTAGAAGGCAGAGAGACAGAAAGAAGTGAAATCAGTAGCTATAGTGGCTCCAAACAAAGAACCAGGCTCTCCCATCCTCAGCTTGCTGTCCTGAGGAGTCCCTCTGTAGGTTTCTCCTGGCTGGGAGCAAGGGATGAATCATAACTAGCAAGTGGCCTGGCTAATGAGATGCTACCAGAATCACAGCTACTCAGGACCTCGGAAGTCAAATGCTCTCTTTTGGAGGTAACTCTCCATGACACAGGGCTGGGCGTGGCCTTGGTCTCACTAATATACCTCACAGCTGCGCTGTGTGAAGGAAAAACCAGGAGACTCTCAAATAGTCCTCCTTGTGACTGGCACCATGGAGTTCTCAAGCCAGCTCTTGAATGAGCTGGGGGACGGTGCTGCTGGCCGTGGACTCAGTGCACAAAGGCAGCCTTTTTCCTCCACCCAAACATGTCCATGTGGTACAGGGATCCCCTGGCTTCCAGGGGCTTCCAGAGCAAGCTTCTCTCTTCAGACTCAGTTGTTTTTAGAAATGGCTTTGTTCTTGGGAATGATTGTCGACCCTGGCATCTGTAAACATAGGCCATGCCAAGGGGAGGCATATTTGGGGACATGCTGAGGATATCATCAAGACAGAAAAAGTCATGGCCAGCTGACTCCTTTTCATTAGACCTGTGTCAAAGGGACAGACGAGAGTCGGGTTGGGGCAGTGAGTTCCCACTTTCACAGGCAGAAGAAGGCTGCAGTGGGGAGGTCGGCACAGGGAGCACTCATGGAAAGCACTTACTTCGGCAGACACACTCAGTGGCCCGCTTTCTCAGGCTAGTCTGCCAGCTCGGTCCATATCTAGAAGCTTCTTTCCTTAAAGAGCCCATATCTGGTTTGCCTTTGGCAACTAGCTCTCCTCACACAACCTGAAGATGTCATGGTCTGCATCCCCAGGATCATCTGTGCCCTGCAGATGCAAAGGGGCTTCTGAGGCTGAGGGTCCATGCTGCTGTGGTGTAGACCCTGGTGCTGGCCACCCTAGTGTAGGTGCCAGCCTCCTTTTCTCCAGAGTGAGCTGCTCCCAGGAAAGAGCCCCAGATCCTGACATTTACCTGGCAGGTGGAGAGGTTGGGAGAGCCACCTCAACAGACAACTCAAGGCCACACCAAATAGCAGATGTGCCATGTTCACTAGTGACAAGCCAGGCCTACTTTCTTACTCAAGCCAGGAGTCAGTCTGGACTGTAAGCAGACATGTTCTCTGTCCCCGGAAAGCAGCAGGAAGAGGACACACCAAAGGACAGGCTCCTACATGTTGCCTCTGTGACAGACACAGAGCCACGGAGGAAGAGAGTGCATGCATGGCTGGTCATATAAGGAGAAGTCTGGCAAATGCCACCAAGGCCCTGAGCTAGCCACAGGAGCCCTGGTGCAGCCTAGGCATGTAGGTGAGAGGAGGGGCAGGGCCAAAATTCCACTAAAATCACCACTACGGGCATAAGTCCATCGTGCTCTTCCGTGAGCTGTTGCAGGAAATTTCAGGACTCTTTCTGTAGATCTCAGGAAAGGACCAAGAGAAGGAAAGGAAAAGTGAAATAACTGGGATGAAGGGACACAATCAAATCCATTTCTTCTTTTCTGAAGCTGAGAATCTTCTAGAAATTTGGTTTGTTTTTACTAGATAATACCTTGCTGGCTGAAAATTACTTCCTTTCTTTCTCTGTTTGCATCCATGGCTAGTAATTGCTTTCTTCCAACAACATTAAGTTAGCCACACATTTCTGTGGAGCTTTACTTTTTACAAAGAAAATTCGTATTACTCATTTGCTTAATCATCTACTGGCCCCAGATTCCACCAAGAGAGACAATTCTGGTAGATTGAGAATGCTGGTGAGCACAGACTTCCCTGGTTTTTTGGCTTTTTAGGAGGTTTTCGTTTTGTTTTGGGTTTTTTGGATTTTTTTACCCAGGATCAAACTCAGGACATTGAGCTTGCCAGGCAGGCACTATGCCACTGAGCTAAATCCCCGGCCCTGCCTGGTTGGGTTTTTTTGTTTGTTTGTTTTGTTTTGTTTTGTTTTGTTTGGTACTGGGGTTCAAACTTGGGATCTTGTGCTTACAAGGCAAGTGGCGGAACCACTGTGCTAAATCCCTGGACCTGCCTGGTTTGATTTTTAAAGAGTAGACATCTGTGACTTTGGCTCACTCTCATAGATACCCCAATTTACCATTTCACCCACTGCTAGAAAACTTCCTGCTTTCCCTGCTATTCATAATGCAACTCTTACAAAGCCTCAATAATTACATTAACCCTGGGCCAGGGATTTAGCTCAGTGGTTCCATCACCTGCCTGGCAAGTGCAAGGTCCTGAATTTGATCCCTGGTACAAAAAAAAAAAAAAAAAAAAAAAAAAAAATTACATTAACCCATATTGTATCAATTCCTATACCTTAGGTTAAATGGCTTTGGAAGCTAAGGAGAGAAAGAGGAGGAAGTAACATATATTAAGTATGTGTAAAGAACTCAACACTGGGCTATGTTTTACTTTGCTTACCTCATTCAATTTGTAAGACAAACACTGTGGTCCTGTTCCACATCTGAGGAAACTAAAGGCCAGAGAATAGCTTCCAAGATTGTGGATGTAGGTTCCATTGTTGCTTATAGAAAACAAGCACTTAATGTGTTTATTGTGTAGCCCATGCTGCTATCAGCACCTTCTAGTATTAAACTAAGAAATCTTCCTGACAATCCTGGGACTGCGATGACAGGTTAGGTGACTCAAAGGCCAAACACTTTGCACTCTGTCCCCAGAGGAGCAGAACTGTGACCAGGCTGGGCTGGTGCTGTGCACTCCGTAGCTCCTCGGCCAATGTTGGTTTCCTTCCTTACAGGACATCAGGGATGGGGAAGCAACCCATTCTCAAGTAGTAGTTCTAGGAGCTGTTAGGTCCCTGCTGGAAACACAGATGACGGGGTAAAGGAGGAGTGAGATCGGCATTGTGTGACATTATCGGGTGGCCAACTGGATGTGAGGGTAGAGAGGAATCAGGATGGATCCAAGGCTCCTGGCTCGGTGGGCAGACTGCGCTATGAATCTTTGAAGTCTGGAAACATTCAGTTTTAGAAGTCACTTAGGTTGTTAGAATCTGGAGTTCAGATGGGCAGGCTGGCTGGAGATCTGTTTGGGGGCACCACATGCTCCTGCTGATGCAGAACCCCGAGTGTGGTGCCCAGAGCCTCCTCTTCCTCTTCCTCCTGAAAGAGGAGAAGTTTGAAAATGGACAGAATCAGTGGGAAAGTGGGAGAAGGAAGAAGCTGGAGAAAGGAGGGGCCTGGAGACTGAGAGCCAGGAAGACCAAAGCAAGAGATGAAGTAGGAAATGCTTTTTGTTAGGATGGGAGTCTGGGTGAGTGAGGCTGGCTGCAGAGAAGAATCTGAGGAAGGATAGGGAGGGCCCCAAAACTACCTGTGGTCCAGGGCTGTGGTCTGAAATGTATAAGGAGGATTATGTGCCTTGCTGACTTGGAAAATCCAACTTTAAAAACCTTGGGAGCAAGCAAAATTATTTCCCTTTTAAGACTGTGAAAACTGAGAAATCGTTTTAGGCTGGTAGTCTTCAATTCCTTTCTGGACCCAGCCCCCTCCTCTTTTTGTGACAAATACTTTGTAATACCGCCTTAATTTTCCAGACAGAAAATTCACATCTGTACACATTATATCCAATATAATACCTGAACTGTTGTGTAACTGCAAGAGTCATGTTTAGAACTTACTCCCCCCTCCGCAAAGCAGAAGACAGCAGAAGAGCATAGCTAGGAGACCTTGTAACTGGCCGGCCTTATTTGCAGATGGCACTTATACAGATGCCTTTCAAAAGTCCTTAGGGGCCACCTGCACTTCCTTGGCAGAGCTGCCCCAAATTGCAGGGCTTTTCACATCCCCATCCCTACCCACAGAATAGCAAAAGCCAGCTTGTCTCTGGGAATGGCTTCCACGCTCCTGCTAAATTCCAGAGCGGCCCGTAGAAGCCAGTGCCCTCCCATAATGGGAACCTCGCCTTAGGTAGGTAGGTGGTAGGTAGGTAGGTTTCCAGAGCCTGGCGGGAATGAATAATCAGCCTCAGTGGAATTTGAGTTAAAACCCACCTATCCTAAACTATATAGAAACCAGTGTCTCCCACCATCAGCAGAGTCCTGGGCCCAGAAATTCACGCGTGTCACTTAGAAGCAAGAGAGAAGGAAGGGATCCTAAGGGCTTGAAACATAGCCCCTCTCTGTCTCTCTAGGGCTGGGGCTTTAGCTTAGTGGTTCCACCGCCTGCCTTGCAAGTGCAAGGACCCAAGTTTGATTCCCGGTACCAAAAACCAAAAAAAACAAAAACCATAACATAGCCACTCTCCACCCTCCAGCATCAGCACTGAGGCTGTGTGCCGTGTGCCGCACAGCTCTGCCTGCTCCTCGCTGGCTGATTAGCGAGCTGGCATTACCCTGATTACTGTTTATTTGTGGAATGCCGTGGGGTACCTGGTGCACACAGTGTGTGGCAGACAGACACAAATAGGCTATGGGGCGGGGCGTCCCCACCGCTGCTCTTGTACCAGGGATTTGAAAATTGTTCTAACATTGTGACAGGTTCCTTTCCTGCCTGGTGCTTGAGAGCTTTAAGGTTGCCATGAATGATAAAAAATAATTATATGACTTTCTTAAAGCCTTCATGTGGGAAGGTTAGTATTAGCTATTACATTTAATTATTTAATGTGGAAAATTATTCACATTGTGTAAAAAGCCTGGTAGGAAAGTGCACTGTTGTTCCCTGTCTCCGTCCCTGCCACTGGAAAAGAACATGAAGTACATGGGGTCCAGGAGGGAGAGAGGGATTCCCAAATTTACAGAGTGCTGTGGCATTAACCCTCTCAAACCAGGGTGCTCTTTGACTTCCTGTACTTGCCCTGGATCTGCCTGCTTTCCAAGTAGGAAGGAGCTGCCAGTCAGCGCTGAAAGGCAGCCAGCAAGGCCATGACCAAGGGGCCTCCCTCGAAGGGCTCAAGCCGCATCCCCCATAATGATAGCAGTGCAGTGTACTCCTCACACCAGATGGCCCCAGGACGGTCCAAGGAGGACCTCACAGAACCCTCAAAACCCTGGAGGGCGTGTACCGCTGTTATTCCCATTATGCAAGTGAGGAAGCTGAGACCCAGAGACTGAATAACCACACCACTCAGGCTCATCTGTGGAAGCCACAGATCATTTCATTCCCATCTTGCTGATGAGAGATGCAGGCTGTTCATTTGGGTCCTACCTGTTCCTCTGCAGAGGAGTAGCCCCCGAGGTCAAGGAGGGTATAGGGATGGGGAGATGACAGGATAGCAGACCATCTGTGAAAGGAGGTTCAGTGGGGTAGAGGGTCTCATTTGATCCGGGTTTGGAATTCCACCTCAGGGACTTTGTCACCTGGGCTGGCACAGCTAAAGGGCTTTAATAGGTCCCGAGCTCCTTCAGGTAGCAAAGAGTGGGCCACTTCTGCTTGTTCCACCCAATCCTGGTGCTACCTACTCCCTGCCTCCAGCTCTGTAAAGATCAGAAAGCGATGTGCATTTGAACTTGAGCTCCCTGCAGTTGTGGCATCATGTCTGCCTTGCTTTGCCCTGTTCTAGGGATGCATCCATCCAACACCATAGTCCAGGAGGAGGCCTCTGCAAACTTCAGCTCATTTATTTCCATATGAGAAGCAAGAAGCAGCTACTAGCATATTGGAACTGAGACAGAGGAAGAACTTCCTAAGGCCCCCCCAAGAAGGCTTAAGTCCAAATCCCTTTTTCTTATGCTCCAGCAGGCAAACCCACAGGCTTCCAGAGTTTTGACATAGGTCTGTGTGGCCCAGCCTTGCACAATTCTAGGCTCCCAGTAGCACACAGATGCACTGATGAGATGAATGAATGAGCTAAAGAATAAATGAAGGCTGTCAAACCTTCCCAGGGAGGGAAAAGACTTAATCCCAAAGGAAAACAGGAGCAGAAGTATCCAGTTAAAGGCATGCAGGGCTGGGATGAGACTCAGTGGCAGAGTGCTTGCCTAGCATCTGTGATTCTGGCTTATAGCCCCACACTGCCCCCCAATAAAGTGCATTCCTTCAGCAATTAAGAGAGCAACTACCATCACCCACTCAGGGCTTCCTCTAATCAGGACAGAGATCCAACTCCCTGCCTGCTCTTGCCCCCTTGTCCCACAGTCCCCAGCCCGTACAGGATGCTCCTGGGCACTTCTGAACTCACCTGTCATAGAACCAAGTTGACCAAGGAAGGCAGAAGTCCTCTCTGTCTCCTGGGCTGCAGGCATGAGCTGCTGTGTGCTCCAATGATGCCTTCCCCATTAGACGTCACTCGTGTTCACGATTGCTGTGATGTCTCCATGGCACCCTAAAGTAATGCAATTTATATGTTCTCGGCTTGGTGTCAGCCACCACTGTGTTCCACAACTGCCATGGGAGCTGCTCTTACAGACACACTCAGCGGCTTCGCCACCACCGATGCCCTGCTGGCTGCGTCCAGTGGCTCTCCCTGGTGTCTTCATTTCATCTTGCCTCTCTGTCCCCTAGCCCAGGAGCCAGAAGAGTTCAGGGTCTTCACTGTCTTCTGAGGACTGCTGCCCTAGGCCAAGTACAAATCTCCATTTTCCCCTCATTCCAGGCCTTCTTCTGCCAGGCCTCAGTGGCATCCTCTGGCTCCATATTGACTGGCGTTTCTCCCTGTCTGAGCTGCAGGACCATTTGTAGTCCTTGGGGCTCAGCTCTGGGGACTTGACACCTCTGCCCCTTGCAGCCTCTTTTCCTATTTTCCTTGTATTCTTCCTCCTCCCATCATCACTCCTTTGCTCTTCCCACCTCTTTTCCTCCTCGCTTTCCACCATCTGTGTATTCTTTTTCTTCCTCTTCTCTTTCTCCCCTCTTCCCATCTAGCTTGAGTGCCTTTCCCAGCAATGCCTTTTCCCTCTTTTACTTCTTCTGGCGTTGTTATAATTCCTTCACATCTCTGCCATCTCCGTTTCGTGGCTGTTGAGTTTTCTCTCCATGTCCTACACTCAGCCTTTCCTCACCTCTCTGTCCTTTGCCATCTGTCTGCACGTCAGCTGCACCCCCTCTGATCTCAGCTCAGATCCCTCTCCAGCTCTGTGGTTCTCCAAGGGGTGTTGTCAGGAAATAACCCCAGCAAGGGGCACCTGGACAGACTTCCAGTCAGCTTCCCCATCGGGTGCCAGGACAAGTGTTTCTCTTTGCTGAACCATCTGAGGTAGATAATGATGCAGGCAAGAAGAAAGAGAAAAGAGGTAAACACCTAATGGTGAGGACATAAATATTCCCCTGGAAACTCTGAAGAATAAATAATGCAATCCCAGGCTGTAACTCAAAGTGTGTGTAGACGACTGTCCTGTAACTCAAAGTGTGTGTAGACTGTCCTGTGGATTTCTTTCTTACCACCAACCTGCTGTAAGGCTCTGAGATTATAGAGGAGGCCTGAAGCTAAGATCCAGAATTCAAGGACAAAAGCATGTGCTTATGGCCTCTTCCTCCACAGCCCTGCTCTGTCTCTCTCTCTCTCTCTCTCTCTCTCTCTCTCTCTCTCTCTCTCGGAAAATAGATCCATCTGGTAGCCCACCCCTGTTCCCCACCTCCTAGCCGAAGGACAAGTGCCCTATCTATGCCTTCCCTGGTCAGAACACACTGCTTAAAATGGTTTCTGAGAATCTGGGATTTCACTGTCTATATAAACCTGAATCCAGCAGGTTTATATAGATTTAGCCGTGACAACCTTCACACTATCACCAATCTCAGTAGATTCAAGATTATCCCAATGCTAGTGACCCACAGGATGAATGGGAAGGCCTTAGAGACAGATTATAAGAGAGCTCAAGATTTCAGAACCTTCAATGTTTTCCCCTCCTCCATCCGTACGTTTGGCTTTGCTTCTCCTTCTGCTCAGGCCAATGCTCAAAATTGAATCTGTGACTTCTTAACTAGGAGGGAAGCAGATCAACTCCAGCCAGTGATGGCCCTAGTTAATATTTATCTGGAGCTTCAGATAGGAACTGTTCTACATGTTTGGTGTGTATGATCTCATATAATCCTCACTTTAACCCTATGAGTGACCTAATTTTCTAGATGGGAAAACTGAGGCAAGGAGTGGTTAAATTATTTGCTCAAGGTTACTGCTATGGTTTGGATCTTAAATGTCCCCCAAAGGCCCACGTGTCAACTTGTGGTCACCAGCCCATGGTACTATTGGAAAGTGGTGGAACCTTTAGGGGACGGGACCAAGTAGAAGAAAATTAGGCCACCAGGGACATATCCTTGGGGCTATTAGGACCCCTGCCCTCCATGGCTCTCTTTGCTTCCCAGACACCATGAGGTAAACAAGACTTCTTCACCATGATGTTCTGCCTCACTGTAGGCCAAAAGCCTTGGTGTAGCCCCAGTATTGGAGCTGAATCAGGAAACAGATGATCCAAAGGACAAGAAAATCCAAAGCACTTATTCATGTGAAGTCATGATAGGATGGGTTTGCAGCCAGTTTTCTTCCTAATGATTTGCTGAAGCTGATATTGAGTAGAGCTACATTTTCTTTTTTTTTTTTTTTTTTTACCGGGGCTTTATTTTTTTTTTTTTTTTTTTTTTGGTACCGGGGATCGAACTCAGGTCCTTGCGCTTGCAAGGTAGACGGCGGAACCGCTGAGCTAAATCCCCGGCTAGAGCTACATTTTCTTAGCCCCCCAATCATTGAGGAGGTTCAGCAGCAACAGAACAGATTCTGATGGGGCAGTGGCTGCTGATGAGCCTGGTGGCTGCACAGGTGGCCTTCCCTGGCATGGCCGGCACAGGGTCCCATCCTCTAAGCTCCCCTCCCATCAGAGGCTGGGACTTGAAAGAAGGAGCCCACCCAGTCTGAAAGATTGAGGGGTGGTAAAGAAGAGGCTTCCAGATGTCCCAACCTCACATCACTGGACGCCCCGTCATGTGTGGCTCTGGGGAGCTGGACACTAAGAGGTTTGGTTTGCCACCTCCAGGAGAGCCAGGAAAACCTCTTTCCCAGCCCTGATTGCCTCAGCAGAGAAAGAAGGGACGACAGGTAGAACATGCCCAGAGTCAAACTGATTTTGTAAAAGGAAAAATGTCTGAGTTTTTCCCACCCTCCTTCAAATATTATACCCACGAAGTACAATTACTAGGGGCTTCCAGAAAATGAGGGGTGGGCAAGAACAGGTGGGGGAGAGGACACCAAGCTCTTATCCTCCACAGAGTGTAGGAAAAAATCCACTCCTCCCAGGCCCCACTCACATAGAGATTTGGCCAGGTGTCACCTGGGACATTCTGTTGACCAAAATGATGGATGTGGGCTTTGCGCCTGGGTTTGGGTGTGGGACTGGTGGGAAGAAGAGCTGTTGAAATAGGGGGAGGAGAAGGAGGCTGACAGAGGAATGGAGACCTGAAAACTGGGTCCAAAAGCATCTTCAGGGTCCCGTTTGAGGACTGCTGGGCTGTGGGACAGAGAAACGGGAGTGGTGGGTCAAGGGGGAAAAACTGCCTCCTGAAGGGACTCCGTCCACCCTCCCAGTGCTCCCTCACCTTGCAGTCCCGCTGTGTGTGAGTCTCCTCGGGGTGAGGCCCATAGGAGTCTGGCAACTATGGATGTGGTAGTTTCTACAGCCAGTGGAGGGTCACCAAGTATCTTGTCACAGAACACAGAAGTCAACCAAAAGCTGCAGCAGCACAGCCCAGTAAAGGCGATAGCAACCGTGACACATTAATCCCAGCAGAGCCCACCAAACCAATGGGAGCCTGTGTGGAGCGGGGTTGGGAGAGAGCTGTGGCCAAGGAGGAAAGGACTGTCTTGTGCTCACTTCGGTCTGCACCTATACAGAGAAATCTAAGAGATCCAGGCACAGCGGCACATGCCTGTAATCTCAGGACTCTGGGATCCTGAGACAGGAGAATGACAAGTTCACACCCAGTCTGGGTAACTTGGAGACTTAGACCCTGTCTCGAAGAATACAAAGGCCTAGAGATGTAGCTCAGTGTGAAGACCCTGGGCTCTACCCACAGTACTGCAGTGCCGAAAGAAAAAGAAATCCAAGAGGAAGGGTAGCAGGTGCAGAGCCTGGAGGTGGACGGGGTCACTTCCCTTGTGTGTGGTGGCCGCCTTACCGTGTGTGTCTCTCTGGTTTCAATCCGTCGCCTCTGCTCTCCACTCTGCCTTTCCTCCTTCCCCTCTCTCTGCCCTCAGATGTGTCGCAGACCATGGCCCGCTCACCCCTTTTGTTTCAGGTCTCTCTGGTGAATGAAAGATTCCAGCTCACCCTCCTTGGTCGGGCGCTGAGGCCTTCACCCTCCCGCCTGTCCTCCTGGCCCGCACCCCAATAACATTTGCTTACCCTATCTTCTAGGTCAGCGCTGAACATCCCTGAATTCTGCTCTTGTTCCTACGCCTCTCCCTTCTCCTCCTCAGCCTCTTGCTTCCCTTCTGAACTAGCTCTATCCACAAAGATGGCATTCGTAGCCAGAGACAGTCCCCAGCATTTTCCAAAATCTAATTTTCAAACACACACATCAGTATAGTTTCTTTCTAGTCCTCACTCTTGCCCTCCCCACCCTACAAATCAGTGTTCTTCTGCCTTGTGAATGATATCTGAGAACCCAGGAGGGAGTTTTCTGCTTCCTGCTCAGAACATGAGATTTAACTGGGGAAGAGAGGTCCGTGCCTGCCTCAGAGGCTCTGCTCTATTCAGAAAAATACTCTGAGAAGCCAAAAAGAGGGTCATTACTTCAAGCTGACCCTCACCTAACCCACGCCCTGGCAACCTCTGCTCCCAGTCTGCCTGTCCAGTCTCCAAGGTGGCGTTTGTTTGCTTTTGACAGAAACGCCTGGGAACCAAGAGACCCTTTCCCATGGCCTGACCTCCCCTGCTAAGAATAACAGCCTTGGGCAGCCTGTCTCGCAGTCCCTCTGCAAAGAGGGCATGGCTGGGAAGGAGGGAGGTTAAAGGAGCTGGACAGAGCCAGGAAGAAACAGAAAAGCACACAGGCTTGGCTGTTTTGAGCAAAAAATAAAAAAATAAAAAATTTGGCAGCCTTCGAGGGAGCTGAAGAGAGGCCTGGGAAATTCTTGGAGGAAACTCTGCTTTAGCACTCCCTCACCAGCCTCTAGATTTCCATCTCCATGAGCTCACAAAACAGGGAAGTGCTGGCCCTGCTGAACAAATGTAGCCAATACTATCTTGTCCCCATTGTAGAACATTGCCCCAAAACACAGGCACAAATGTCCTTTCATAAAACTCTCTGCAATACTAGGTCCTTCCCACTCCACTCAGGGGAACCTGCCTGTCTTGTTGCTGGGGTTTCCTGAACTATAGATGTCTAGGCCCCCACCCAGGGAAGCAAATGGTCCAGACCCAAGAACCCCATGTGCTGTTCGTATAACCTCTGCCCACCCAGGAGTCCTGGGGCCCTCTGGGGCACCGGGAGCCTGTTCCTCAGTTGGCCAGTGTCCAAGAACCTAAAAAAAAAAATCTTTCATGAATATTCTTCCCTTTTCTTCTCCAACTATGGTATATAAAACCTGTATCTCCTGGAAAATTTGGTGAAGGTGGGACACTGGTCTTCCCTTCCTGTGCTAGAATCTCCCCTCCATGGCTCTAAAGCCTTCACTTCCTTTCAAAGAAGCCAGTGTCCCCATTCCACTTTCCAGCCTACTACTATGAAGCCTGTGTCCAGGAAAGTCTTTGATGACTTCACTCACTCTGGGTTGCATTTGCATTTCAATGGGACCTTCATCAAAATGGTGATGTGGAAGAAGAATCCTGGGAAGTGCTTACAAAACCCCACCAAGGGCACCACCTAGAGCCACTGAGGTGACCTTGACTCTGCCTCCTTTCAGTTAGGAAAGCCCTTACCAGGGCAGAACTGGCCTGGGCCTGCTGGGACACATCTAGCATAGGAGCAGGAGTTGGCCTCCTTCCATCCGCACAGAACCCGGGCTTACTATAGATGCTGTTCTCATTAGCAGTCCTTTGCTTATCTCTGAGCTCAGATCACGGAGCCACCCTTCTGGCCCACGCGGGTCTCTGCAGTTTCCAATCCCAGCCTCACCCATAGGGTCACAGTCTGACACCTGTAAGGAGGCACAGGCCCCCTTAAGTCTCCATTCAAACTGGGTGTGTAGGATACGCTGGGATGTTGGCTGCAAAGGAGCCATAGCCATGTCCCTGTACCACTGTGACTTGCAGGGCTGCTATCCCCACCCACTCTTGCCCCTTCGAGGAAGTAGAAGGGGCCTCTGGAAGGAGGGTGGAGAGGAGGGATGGAGCTGCAGGATGGAGACCACTTGACCAAGGGGAGGTGAGGCAGTGAGGCTGGGCTGGCCGCCTCCCTGCTGGTCCCTTCCCTCCTGGGCTCCCAGGCTCCTGAGCAGAGCGCGGGCACGCGGAACTCCCAGCAACACGACACAGAGGTGCCTGGACAGTGATTCTGAGGGTGGCGTTGCTCTGTTCTTGTCTGTCTAATAATCCTTTTCAATCCCCGTCCTGCCTGCCCCTCCCTTATGTAGGGTTACTTTAGTGATCCCTGGAATGTTTTTGACTTCCTCATCGTGATTGGGAGCATAATTGATGTCATTCTCAGTGAGACTAATGTGAGTATTACTCTGCCCTCCCCAGGAAACCTCCTCCTTCCACCTCTTTTGCTTCCTCTGTTCCTCTCTCTTTCTCGCTCTCTCTTTACCTCTTTTATGTTTGGTTTTTTAATTTCCTGTTTTACCCGCCTCCAGTCATGCTTTTTATTGAACCTGCCGTCGTCTTGTGGGGAAAAAAAGTGGGAGTTTGTCCTCCTTTTTTTCCACTTGTCCCAGCTCTGCCCAGCTGCACTGGGCCCAAGAGCATGGAGCTGAGCGGAGGGAGCAGGCGGTGCAGCAGGAGGCGCCGCCCGGCCTCCCTCCCAGGTGGCCACAAGCCCGCGTCATCCTGGAACTAACCCAGCTTTTGTCAGGCCTCTCCACCCTGCGAAAACCAGGTTGCCCAGGTTTGAGCCGCCAGAACTATAGAGTGGTAAGAGAGTATTTAATATGCCCACGTAACCTCTTTCTTTTCTCATTTTTTTCTCTTCTCTCCTTTCTTTCATACCTTTTTTTTTTCATTTTCCCTCTTCCCTTTTGTTTTGTTTTTCTCCTTTGTTGTTGGTTTTTTTTTCCCCCTCTTCTCTCTCTCTTTCCCTTGGCTTTTCTGCCCCATGCAGCACTATTTCTGTGATGCATGGAATACATTTGACGCCTTGATTGTTGTGGGTAGCATTGTTGATATAGCAATCACCGAGGTAAACGTAAGTACATGGCGTCTGTGACCTAACTGTCTGTGCCTGCTCTAACATCCATTTGTCTCTCCCTCATTTATTTTTGGCCTTCATTCTTATTTTCTCCTGCCCACCTCCTGATTTTTAATTTCATTTCTTATTTGTTTGTTAAAATTGGTTTAAAGAAATTTTTTGTTGTTTGCTTTGAGGTCTTTTCTTCCTTATTCTTTTTGGTTTGTTTGCTTTAACTTTCTGAATGGGTCAGGACTTCCCTGTCCTTTTAAGTGTTGATTGCTGCATCTCTTTCTCTCTCCCTTACTATCAGCCTGGCATGACTCACACTGTCTAGGAGGATGCAGCTCTGAGAATTACAAAGTGAGGAAATGAAGGGTTTTTGCCAACTCTGTGCAGCTGCAGGGGCTGGGACTCACACCTCTTCTAACCCCCACTTTCACCTCCATACCCCTCCTCCCCCTCAGGTCCTCCATCCCTGTAACATCTTGGGAAGGCATTCCATGGGGAACAGCCCTATGAGAGGCTAGGGCTTTGCCTGCATCAGCAGCCATAGCCCAGCCTCTCCCCAGGAGCACCTGACTATCAGCCTGTTGGATGGGCTCTGTTTTGGTTTAACATCAGCAGCCCAATACGGGGAGCTTACCCCTCCAGGCCATTTGGGAGAGAAGAACCAATCATGTTTAAATGCTGGCTTGTACCCTTTTCTCCAGAAAAACTAAAGAGCCGGCTGGCTGGGTATTCTGCTGAGAACTCCCGAGCTCTCTCTTCTATTTGCTTTGGAGGCAGGTTCCATGTGAATGCCTCACTCCCATGAGAACCCACGGCAGAGAAGGGACTGGTGCACCTGCCTGGTCGCCCTCTCCCAAGCACCCCCTTTCCCAGCCCTGCCCTGGCCCCCTGGCCTCAGACAGAGTCCAGCCCCAACACGCAGGCCTTCTGCAGCCTTCATCTCCCAAGAGCTGCCTCCTCCTGTACAGTTCCTATCAGTTCCTGCACATGGCTTTTGTTACCTGGCATGTTTAATCTTCTCTCTTTATCTATAGGCAAGCCTCCTTGCAGTTAATCTTTAACATGTGTTGTTTAATTTTTGTCATTATTTTTCCTTAATTAAGAGACTCAATAATGTTTGCATAAGCCTTTGATGCATTGAATCATTGAATAATAGCACAGAACAGATGCTTTAGAGTTTTGATCTAAGCACCCCAGTCTCCCCCATGCACCCTTACCCTGTCCTGGTCGGTTGAACTGATGCGTTTTCTTATCAGCCAGACCCCCTTCCCTTGAGAAGCCCCTGTCTGCTCCCCTCCCACCAGTGGACTTGGGGAATCTTGCATGATGCCACTACACCAGCGGTGCTAGTAGATTTTGGAAGGGGACTGTTGGACATTCCCACCCATAGCCTCTCATCCTCTCCCTGCTCACCTATTAGTTTCAGATTTAGTTGCCCCTCTGCTGCCAAGAAGTGTGAGTTGTCTTTGTCTCAAGGGTGTGTGTGTGTGTGTGTGTGTGTGTGTGTGTGCATGAGCTCTGCCTTGACTTTTTCCAGTAAATACTCAGATCATCGAAAAAAATCATTTTCCTACAAATGCTTTGATCTCCTCCCTTCCTGAATGGATTCCCAGTTTTGAAGGCTGGATGAGCCCTGCGTTGTGTCGCTGGTGCCCTTGCAGCCCATGAGTTTAGGGGCCAGAGGTCTGCACCTAGAGCTTATGCCCGGCAGTGGTCTACACTGCGGGAACCATGGAGATAGCACAGGTGGGCTGCACCACCTACAGACAGCGGCACAGGTCAGTAATGAGAGCCGCACAGAGGGACCCCAAGCCCATGGCAGGAAGACACAGGACAGACTGCAAACTGCTGCCCAGGATAGCAAAGAGGATTCACTGTGGTCCTGGGGCTCCTTTGTGCTGTTTTACTCTTGGTAAAGCCCACAGCACTTACCTGCCACGATATCTCAGACTGTTCCTGTTTTCAAAGAGAAAGGTGTATGTCCACACTGACACACATACACACACACTATGACTAAGGCATATGATGAATATTTAAATTTAAAACTTTCATTAAAGTAAAAGATATATTGCCATTAATCCCCCTCAAAAAAAATTGTGTTCAGGGCCAGGGATTTAGCTCAGTGGCACTGCACCTGCCTTGCAAGCTCAAGGTCCCAAGTTCGATCCCCGGTACCAAAAAAAGAAAAAAAAAATTAATTGTCTGGGAAGAAGATGGCAAGGTGTCTGTGATCAGGAACCATAGGGGTACCCGGAGACCCAACACTTATTCCTAGACTGCTTTCCTCTCCCACATAACCAGTGGCTTCTGAGCAAGTAGAACAAACAGGACACCACCCAAAAATAAGGACTGGACAGTTAGAAAACTGGAAAATCATTCAGTCTTGCTTCTTCTGTTATCCAAATGCCCTAAGACTTAAATTCCACTTCTGTCAAAGGAAAAATGACACTTATACCAGTGGCTTTTGAAGCTTTCCTAAGAGCATCTGTGTAAAAGCTCTGTGTATACCGGATGTAGTGACACACACCTGTGAACCCAGATACTTTGGAGGCTGAGGCGGGAAGATTGCAAGTCTGAGGCCAGCCCCGGCTACATACTGAGATCCTATCTCAAAATAAAACTGAAAATACGTCTGGAAGTGTGCCTCGGGGTAGAGCAAGGAGAGGGCTTACCTAGCATGCAAGAGGCCCTGATTACAATCCTCAGCACTGCAAAAAAAATTTAACAAGAAAGCTCTCAGTAAACTGTAAAGTACAGTGGAAGGGTAAGGAGTGGCTCCCAAGCAAATGACATTAAGTCCTACTGGGCTAGCCTGGAGAGCCTGGTTTCTAACGAGACTGTCTCTTGAATCGAATTACAGTTTATCACCGACAGACACATTAGAGCCATTGTTCCCAGGTGTGACTGACACAGAGATGGCCAGGGCACAACTGGACTGGAGCAGCACAGGTTGCAGACCACGGTGCCAGAGCCTCAGTCGGCCTGCACCAAACGCACAGTTCCGACTTCACCCTGCACTCAGATAACACATAATGTTGTGGATGGCAAGTTATGTGAGCAACGCCTCCTCTCCCTCAAGCTTCTGCCTTTGTGTTAGGAGAGGCTTATGGGTAGCTCCAGGATTTTCTTCCCAATCGTGTGAGATCCTTCAGAAAACCTTGTATCCCTGGGTTGCAGCATTTGCTAGACATGCTGTCATCACAAGACATGGATTCCCAGACACATGTTCTAAATTCAGAAGGAACCCATACTTTTAGCTTCAGTGGAATCCAGAGGGCTTTTTCACTTGTGACCTTTCATCTTTGACTTGTTAAACCTAGATGAATCAACTCCCGTTCCCCTCCCCAGATGCTTCGTGATCCTAACAACCCTACAAAAAAAAAAAAAAAAATTTAAGCTGTCTTCCTGCCCTCCCTGCCCGCCCCTCTCAGGAAGCCAGTTTCCTCATTAATCTCAGAAGTCACCATCTAGTCCTTCCTCAGTGTTTATGGCCTGTCGTTCTATGAGTCAAGCAGTGTTTTAAGTACCTGGGATACATGGGTAATTGAGACACAAGTTCCTGCCCTCATGGGCTTACATTCTAGACAGAAATAAACAGACAGTGAGCAGTAAGTAAGAAAATAAGGAGATTGTACAGTACAGTTAGATAATAAGTGTTCTGGGAAAAAGAACAGTGCAGAACAGGTCAGAGAAAGTGAGCGCTGTTTTAAATGAGACAGGTTTTTGTAAGGAGGTGACATTTGAAGACAGGAAAGATGTAAAGGAAATGAGGAGTTATCCAGGCAGATACACGAGAAGGGAGCTTTTAAGGCCTAGGGGTGACCAGCACGGCCAGGATAGACTGAATAAGGTGGGCAGAAGAGTGATTCTGAGAGGCTTTTGGGACCAGGCTTGGGGTTTTACTTGGAGCAAGAAGAGAATACAGTACTGGGTTGGGGCAGAGGTATCACGTGATATGACCCAGGTTCTTAAGGCCCACTCTGGCCGCCTAGTCAAGGGTGGGAATCAGAAGGCCATTTAGAAGGTGAATGTAGTGATCCAGGCAGAAGACAATAGCCGCTTGGGACAGTGTGGTAGCAGTAGAATCACTGTGGAAAATGGCCAGACTCTGGATCTCTTTTGAAAGTAGAACAGTGTTTCCTGGAACACTGGATGTGGGTGTGGGAGGACAGACACTCGGTATGACTGCGATTCTGGCCAAGTGATGGGAGGATGGAGTGAGTTGGGGAGGATGAAACAGAGCATGTTTGGAGGAGGCACAGCAGGAGCTCGGCTGGGATGATCTGCATCCCGTGGAGTGGAAGTGTCAGGTAGGCACCTGGACACACCAGTCTAAAGTCCCAGCTCAGAACCATCAGCACATAGATGGCATTCAGAGCATGGCACTGGAGGAGTGTGCCAGGGGATGGAGGAAGGTAGGAGTACAGAGGGCTGAGCCGTGAGGCCTCCAGCATGAAGAGGTGGGGACCCTTTATGCCCAGAGCTACTTCCTGCTTAGTTTCTGTTCACTCTGAAGTTACAGAGTTGCATCCTCTGAACAACTGATGGATGCCACCAGAGTGCCACCCTCGGTGCCCACTCTGTCTAGCTAGGTTAAACTGTTCTGTGGTAGCTAAGACCCATGCCACTGCCCTTTCCTTTCCTGACGCATTTCTCTGTTCTGAATCATGCTGCTCTCCCTCCGTGCACCTGTGAGGCCAGAGTGCAGGTCACAGTGCTACAAAGAAGGCTCTGGGTTTCTTAGGTCCAAAACCATATGTACTGAGGGGCCTGGATTCTTGCATGATGCATATAGAAACATATTCTCAAACTATGAATTGAGAAGGCTTGGTTATGTTTCCAGTATGGGCACATGGAAGTTGGTGATCTAGAGCGCTTAACCTCATTCTCTGGGCCTCAGCTCCCTTGAATGCAGTGGGAGTTGGAATGGGGATGGTAGCTAGCAGTCCGTGATTCTGAGTTGGGGATTTGCTGACACTGGGAGGTAAATGTTTCCTTTCTCCTTTCCTTGAGGGACTGGGCCCTTGGCTTTGATTTGGCTCATGCAGAGATGTGGAGAGAAGGGACAGGAAAGCCAGCGTCAGTTAGAACCACAGGCCAGAGCCACTGTGAGGGGAAGAACACTGGTGCTAGGGAGCTTCCGGGTCATCAGAGGAGGAAATGACGGAGGATTAATGCAAAGCATTGGTCCCCGGAAGTGACCAAAGCGGGAAAGTACAGCTGTGTAATGATAGTACTGGCTATGACCTTGGTTGAGTAGAAGGAAGGAGAGGAGAGGAGGAAAAGGAGAACATGAGAGCTAGTCTCTGATCGGAGACACTGTGTCAGGCACTGCGTCAAGGACATTACACACAGAATGGACTAAATGCTCAGAGAACTGGCTGACATGAAGAAACTGAGGTGCAGATGGGATGAATCATCTGCCCAAGTCGTACTGCTAATGGGGGGAAAGCCTGGGATCCAAAGCCATTTCGGTCAGAGAATCGACTCTTGCATCTATCTCCTCAGAGCCCAGTGGTTAAATTCCTGAGCCAAGCTGGCTGCAGCGCCGCAAGGACGGCAGCCCTTGATGCACACAGGGGTCCTCATCCAGTGCCCTCCCGCAGCAACTAAACTTAACCTCTCTGTGGCTGTTGGAGCTGCCGGAGCTGGCCCAAGGGTGGCCAGGTTGCCCTGGGAATGCTCAGACCGGAAGCCGTCGGACACTAGCATCCAGCTACCAATCAGCAGGCCTGCAGACAAAGGCCAAGGAGGCAGCAGGCAGCGCGTTCTTGCCTTGCCTGGTTGGCATCTGCAGCCTGAGGAAGAGAATGAGGGGGTCAGGAACGGGACAGGGCAGGTTGGGGCTCGGCTGTAGGAAGTGCCCCAGGACAGACACGCCAGGGTCATGGCCCCAGATCTCCCTTCCCCGAGGCCCTGACACCTTTCCCCCAGGCCTAACTTCCAATAGTTCATTGTCCCTCACTGGCTCCCCATAAGCACGACTATGCCAGCTGGCTCCTGCCCTGGCTTCGTGTCCTGCAGTGGTGGGAGAAAGGCAGTCAGCTGTGAGTCAGAGACAATGCTGCACGCTGCACACCCACCCCCTTGGGTGACTCAGAGCTCAGCCCTCACGGCAGCCTCTCCCTCAGCCTCCAGGCTGCAGCCACACCGGGCAGCAGGCCCTGCTCTCCCTGAGCCTGCTCTGAGGTCCAGACCACCCGTCCCTCCTAGTTGTAGCAGGAAAGGGCAGTTAGGATGAGAAGATAAGGCTAAACAGGGCTCTCCAGAGCACGCTTTTCTCTTTTTTTTTTTTTTTCTTCATTGAGTTTATTGGTACATTTTAGGTGTAAGGTACAATTAACATTCATTATTGGGGTCTTATTGACAGATCTTGTTTCTTATTTTTTCCCCATTTCCCTGCCTACCCTTCACCCCCTCTACCCTTCCCTATTTACGAAGACTTTGTTTCCATTTTTCCTTTTCTCATATTTTTCTTTTCCTTTCTTTCCTTTACCCTACCCTTCCTACTTGCCCTACTCCTTTAGACCTTTTCTTCCTATTTCACATTATCTCTTATACAATCTGAATCTTAATTATACTTTTAGTTTTTCACACCAGAGAAACTCTTTACACATGCATGTCCTATTTATTTCACTTAAGAGTGTGGCCTCAGCAGGGATTTAGCTTTCAATGGTTCTGCCACCTGTCTCACAGGCGCAAGGATCTGAGTTCGATCTCCAGTACCAAAAAAAAAAATTGTATGGGCTGAGGA
>NW_022900917.1:64016676-64064565 GCF_012274545.1 Fukomys damarensis | reverse complement strand
CTCACAAGCACAAGATCCTAAGTTCAATCCCTGATACCAAAAAAAAAAAAAAAGAATATGGTGTCAGTGTATATCCATTTAGCTATAAATGTCTCTAGTTTCTTGTTTTTTATGGCTGAATAGTACTTCATTTTATAGAAAAACCACATCTTCTTTATCCAGTCTCCAGTTGATGGGCAGTTGGGCTGTTTTCAAGTTTTAGCTATTACAAACTGTGCCGCTATAAACATGGGTGTGCATATATCACTGTGGTGTGATTCTTTTAATTCCTTTGGAAAGATACCCAGCAGGGGAGTAGCTGGGTCAAATGGAACCTCTAATCCTAGTTCTTTGAGGTATCTCCATATTGATTTCCACAGTGGTTGTACCAGTCTGCACTCCCACCAACAATGGAGAAGGGTTCCTTTCTCCCCACAACCCTGCCAACATTTGTTATTGGTTGATTTCTTAATAGCAGCCATTCTTTGGGGGGTGAGGTGGAATCTCAGTGTTGTTTTCATCTGCATTTCTCAAACAATCAGTGATGTTGAATATCTTTTCATATATTTATTTGCTGCTTTTACTTTTTTGTCTGAGAAATGTCTGTTCATTTCAGATGCCCATTTTTGAATCAGGTCTTTATATTTGGGGGGTCTGACTTTTTTTAGTTCTTTATATATTCTAGATAGTAGACCTTTGTCTGAGGAACAGTTGGTAAAAATTTTTTCCCACATTGTAGGTTGTTGCTTAACTCTGTTGGTGGTTTCTCTTGCACTGCAGAAGCTTTTTGTGGGGGGGCGGGTGTTACCAGGGTTTGAACTCAGGCCCTTGTGCTTGTGAGGTAGGAGCTAGAACCACTGAACTAAATCACTGGCCCCCGCAGAAACTTTTTAATAAGATGAGATTCCAGTTGTTGATTCTTTTGCTAGTACCTGTCTACTGAGGATTTGTCCATAAAGTCTTTTTCTATGCCAGTGTTTTCGAGAGCTCTACCTATCTTAAGAGGCAGTTGCCCCATGGTGTTTTAGCCAAGGCTGTCCCCATGTCCTCCTCAGTAGTCATGGAGGACCTACCACGTGATAGGGAAGCATTCACTAGGTGAGGCTACACAAGGCCAGAGCCAGGGAACAGCTTACTTATTTTCACAGCTTTTTCACAGCAAGGCCAGCCCAGACATCTCCTTTTCGCACTGCTGGATACCCCCTGTTGCCTTTTGGGGATTCCTTCCAGCTTCTGGCTACTTTGAGCACCACCCTTGACGGCTCCAGCAAACAAATGCCACCAAGATGTCTTGCTCCGAAATGAAATGATCCCATGCACTAATTCTTATTAAGATGGTAGTGACTTCATAAAGGATCTCTCCCCAAAAAAGTAATGCTCAACCCAAAGATTGAGTATTTCATGCATCTGAGGTCAGATTTCAGCTATAGGACACCAGAATGTGAAGGATATTTTTGTTTGGGCGCCTCCCCGTCTTCCATCCTTCTAGGGGCCCACCAAGGCACTTTTACACTCTGCTTAGAAGAAAGCTGGCCCTTGTGGACCTAGCAGGCCTAAACTCAGTCCCAGAAAAGATACACCAGTCGTCTGAGCATCAGGTCCAGTTGGACATGGAGGGTCCGGGAGCCCCAGGCTCTCTGGGGCCAAGTGTGCGGCGCTGGCCACTGTCACGGGACACCTTGAGGTCAGACACAGTAGGGGGACAGAGAGACGAGCTAATAAGGGCCAGGGACAGAATGTTTTCCCAAAAGCTTCTGCCTTGAGAAGTACCCCGCAGACTTGACCCCAGAGGTCCATGGGAACCTGCTGTTTATGGACATCCTTATTTGGAGTCTTAATTCACCCATCCTTGGTGGCCCGAGTGTCCTGACACAGACACGGTATCAAGGCTCCCTGACTGTGCTCTCTGCCAAGGCTGCTTCATTTCTGATATCCCTGACTTCCTTTCCCCTCCATTCTCATCCTTGTGACACACGCACAGCCCTCTCCTCTCCCCTAAAACAGAAGAAGGGTCAGACACAGTGACACGTGCCCCTCAGTGGGTCCAGATGGCCCTCTGTCCCTTGCCAGTGCCTGTCGCTTAGTTCTCACAGGCTCAGCCAGCCACAGTCAGTGAGTTTGCCAGGAACCCTCCAACATGGGAATATTCCATGAGTGAGGATGAGGAGGGTGCTCTGTGGACATGCTTTAAAATGCCTACAGGAGTGGGCTGTGACAGCCCACACCTGTAATGCCAGCACTCGGGAGGCTGAGGCAGGAAGATCTTATGAGTTCAAAACCAGCCTGAGCTACATAGTGAGAATCTGTCTTCAACAGAGTCTTCAACAAAACAAGAGCAGCAACAAAATGCCTACCACATTTCCAAAAGTGCAGCCACTTCTGTTAACACTCATTTGTCCCCACACTGAATGCCCCAACCCTGAGAATCGCCTGTCTTTGTCGTGCTCTTATTGAATCTCCTCGCCTTGCTGTACTCTGATTTCTCTCCCTTCCTCCTCTGCCCTTCTGTCCTCTCAGCCTCCCCCACTTCCTCTGTGGGTCTCAGAATCCTGTGCAGTTCTTGGTGCCGTTAACGCTGCTGACACACTGATTTGCTTCGCTGATTCTTTGCGGGATTGTTTGTCTGTGCGTCTGAATGACTGGACACTGGCTGTCCTGCTCAGGGGAACGTGAAAGCACGCTGGCCATTTTGTAATTGGTCTTGCGCAGTGTGTGTTTCTGGCAGGGAATGGCACCTGGGGGGCCACAGTTGCAGCTGCATAACAGAATGAATCCTGAGGCTTAAGCCACTGCCAGCCACCTGAGCTGGTCGCTGTACAGCTAATAACACAAGCAAGTCACACCTGGCCACCTTCCACCACTTAGCACAAAAGGACAGCATAAGGGACAGCCAGAAAGCAGCAACCCCTGACCCCTGCACTCCCCACCTCTCCATCAGCTCCCTTGGGGCCAGAGATCTCCTTGAGGGGAGGGCTGAGGGGACATTGCAGCTGCCTGCCAGTCACTACGAAAGTAGAGACGGTCGCTTCTTTGTCTCAGTCTGGAGAAGCAGATAGAAGCCCAGGGTTTCTGGCACACTGGCATGGGCTGGTAGGGGCTGCTCTTTCTACTCCTAGCCCTTCCATCTTCGAGCTCTGCCCTCACCTCGTTCCCTGGCCTTTTCTGCCCAGGCTTTTTGCCTTGGTGTCCTCTGTCTGCAAGGGTCCATTTCAGTTGTGTCACTCAGCAGAGCCAAAATGGGAGTTCTGCTTAAAAACTGCTTTCACCTACCTGTATGTCCTCACTTACTGTTAATCTGAGCATCACTGATAGCCTGCCTCTGCTTCTGTGCATCCCAGCTGACTTGTGCGTGTGTAAACTGCACCGCTCTTAGCAAATAGCCGCTTTGCTGAACTTTATAAGGCCTGTAGCTTAAAACATGTTTTGCTTTAACCTCCTTAAAATTGCTCCCCTCATGAGCACTCCACAGCGAGAAGGCCCCACCTGAGGAACTAGGATGTGCGGTTCTCCTGACTAAAAGAGGGAATAAAAGGATAACGAGAACCTACACATCTAAAACCCAAACCTGCTGGCTCCTGGCTCTGGGGTCCAGAGTCCCCAGACGCCCAGGACTCCCGCCATTCCCAGTTCTCTGTCACTGCCGTGACCTCCACTGTCTCACAGCAGAGCCCCAGCCCCTCCGACTTTTGCCACACCACTTCTGTCCCGACAGGACTGGCTCTGATGTCCTGCAGATCAGACCTAGATAAGGCTGCAGACAATAAAAGCGAAGAAGCAGAGTTTGGTGGGAGCTGGACCAAACTTTCAGGTGGTTTGGAATGGAATTTATGCCAGATTCTCCTGCTGAGTTCTTAACAAAGATTTAAGATTTTTTTTTTAAAAGGCAGGAGTGATTGCGGCAGAACAGTCTGTCAAGGTTCACATGTTCCCGCGGTGCTGCTCTGACCCCTGCTTTAGAGAGACGTGGGTCATTGGTTCCCTGCCGTCGCAGCCACTGTCCTGAGGGCAGCCCTTGGAGGGAGGCAGCCCTGTCCTGCATGGTCAAGAGCCAGCCTTCCTGGAGCAGCATCTGGAGGTCATCTGCCTCTTTTAAGGCTAAAATTGATGGCCTTCTAAATCCCCAGAAAGACAGTGCAGTAGGACAACTGGGAAACATTCCGTGGATTCTCACACCATCCTGGGAAGATTCCTCCACCCCAGAGTACCTCTCTGTTGGCTCCGATATTCCCCCAGTGTCATTCTTCAGCTTCCTCAATGTGGCCTCCAGCCCCACAGAAAAGGGATAGGGAAGAGGAATTCCAGAAACAAAAGATTTTATCCTGTCAGGTAATGTTTCCGATATGACTCTGAACTGAATTCCAGACAAGATCTCCAGGTAGCAATCCAGTTCCATTCCTATGGTCACTGCTAGCTACGCCCTAAATGTTCTACAGCATGGCCATTGTCTTCAGCTTTCTACTTGCCCGTAGCCTGGAAGCACTAGCCCACCTCTGCCTGAGATATGAAAGTATAACCTTATTTCATTTATACTAATTGCACGAACAAATTCAATTCGTTGCCCCCAATATCTCAAAATCCTTGAAAATTACGATTTGTATAAAATAGCTAAAAGAATTGGCTGCCGAAAAACATCACACTGTGCCAACCATTAGTGGAGACAGTGCTGGACTAAAACCCAGCCATGTGCTGGGGTTAGGAAAGAGTTCTGCTGGCTCCCACAGAAGGGCACGGCGGGCAGGTCTCCAGAGAATCTCACTGCCTTTCTTCCCCAGGAAGTGCACAGGTAGAGAAACTATAAAGCCATGCAGAGGAACAAGGTGGGGGGGGGGCGCTGGGAGAGGGCTAGAGATTGACGAAGCTGTTTTTCGGGCTGCAGAAGAATTCAGGAACTCGTGCTCAGTGCCAGACGCCATGGCTCCAACCTGAGGGTCCAGCCTCCCAGCTCCCAAGGGATTCCACCTGCCTCTGAGCAGGCACAAAGGACTCGCTTGGCCATGCAGGGTCACCTGGACAGTGTCCCACCAGGCAGCCACATCTCGGTGATTGCTTTCTGATGTCATCATGGTGATTAATTTTGGGGACCAGAGGTCTGGTGAGCAGTTTATGTGTGCTGTTAAGGGCAACCCTGCTCCAGTAAATGAGAAGTATGCCCTGAGTACCACAGCCTTTGAGGCTCAAGAAAAAGTGAGCGTGTGAGTCTGGACTCTGGGTGAGGCCTGCTGTCAATGCCTGGGCTGCGAACTCAGCACAGATCCCAGGGACCACTAATCCTTCCTCCGTCTGCCACCGACAGCTCCTCCTGACTGTTTGGGAGACTCATCATAAGGCCTGTCAGAGTACTGGATATTATTTAAAATAATAAAATAGTAACAAGATGATGAGACCTAAAGCTAAGTATTGAAGTAAAAAAAAATGATTTAAGTAGATCACATCTAAATGGTAGCATTAAAACCATCAAGAGAAAAGATAGCTACGACAAATGTTTAAACGTCCCAAAGAAGGATCCTGAATAGTTGAGATAAAATAAAAGTTTGGTTTTGTTTAAAGGCTACAGGTGGGTCTGGTTGGACCAGGAGCCAGCGAATGCTCTGAGTTGTCTCCATGTTGGTCCCATGCAGATGACCTTCCTGCATGTGCCCATGGTTCTTAGAAGTAATGGGCGGCTCTGATAATTTTCAGAGTGGAACTAGGAGAAGTAACAGACAGGCCCCCTGGGAGCTCTGCCTGTTCGCTGGCATTCTGTGGTGCAGATGAGTTGCCTCTGGCCCTCCCATCCCCAACCTCAGCAGATTCTCAAACACACAGAACTCCGAGTTTGCTCACACAGGGCACGAGCCCTGGACCAGCCAGAGGTTAGGAAAGTGACCATCATGGGGACTGTCACACTCTAATTGGAAAGGGAGTTTGTGTGCTTTGACAAGAAACTTCCTGTGTGCGTGTGTGTGTGTGTGTGTGTGTGTGTGTGTGTGTGTGTGTTTATGTTCAATGTTATCCCCCTTGCCAAAGCCTAGCAACCCCAACCTCCCGGATTAACGTGGCAGCTGATAATCCTTATGAAGCAGAAACTGAAATCTAGAACGCTTCCTGTAAATGACTAGAGAAGTGTCCCTTTCCTTGTTTTACCTCACCTCACCCCATATCTCCACCGTTCCTCAAAAAAGATCATCCAGCTTTCTATGAGAATTTGTTTTTAGTTTGGTTTTTTTTTGGTTTTTTTTTTTTTTGGTTTTTTAAGAATTTGCTGAAAAACTTGTTACCGAAGAAGTGTTTTCAGGATGGAAGCAGACGTCAAGTTGTGCACATTTTCATCCTTCAAGCATTCCGTTACATGTTTTCCTTGTTTTTACCTTAAAATCTTAGAGATGCAAGGGTAACCATCTGAAAGTGGAGAGTAAAAGCAAAGTGACGGCTTGTAGAAGGAGTTAAGAGCACCGGCAGTCAGGGCCAGCCAGGGGCTGAGCTCCATGTGCTGCAGCCCCAAAAGCAGGGCGTCTTCCCAGAGACAGGCACAGGGACCCGTGAGAGGATTGGCCCTAGGAGGCCCACTCGAGCTCATGCCCCTAAGTGAATTCATAGTCACACAAAGAAACAATTTCTTAGGGTGTTGATGAGGTCCTAAATTGTGTGTGGGGCTTTCAGGATGAAAAGGCGAGTACATTACTTCATGCCTCAGGCCACAGCTCTGCACACCTGTGGACCCACAGCTAAGCAGGGCCCCGTCCCACGTGAGTCTCAGCTTTGAGAACCAGCCCCTGCTGGAGACAGGCTTGAGGGCCACCTCCTTAGATTCCCCTGTATGACAACTAGAATCAAGCCTCCTCCTATACCAGGAGTTTTCACCCTCAGACTGCTTTCCTTAAATGTCTGGGGAGGGATAAGTAGCGTCCTTCAGCCAGCACTGCTTGGTCTGACCCAAAGCGCAGAAAGCACAGCCCTTGGTGGTATCTTAGAACCCTCGGCTAACTGCAAACAAACCTCCACCCACACAATCCATAATCTGTAATCTTACTGGAATGGGTGTGAGTTGCTGAATTCATGACCTTGAGGATTCCTGTTAGACGTGAAGCCCAGTAACACGGGCCCATGCGTGGCGGTGTCCCAGAGCCTGCTGGGCCCATGCTTCTGTGCTTCTTTCACTCATTCCCGTGTGCCCCCTCCTTCCACCGTGTCCTGTGTTACCCAAGACCTAGAATACCGGGCATCTTCGTTGGAGACTCATTACAGCTTATCTCTGTCTGCCTTTCTTTAAAGCCAGCTGAACATACCCAATGCTCTCCCTCTATGGTAAGACTGACCCTCCAGACCACGCTCCCAGCTTCTGTGACCCCTCTAATACCCCCACTCTTACCCACCCCAACTTCCAGGGTCTCAAGGGAGCCCAGCCCGGCTCCTGTTGCATGTGACCACCATGTCCGTCGTGTCCCTGCCTGCCCCTGCCCGCGTGAGCTGTGAAGGGCTGTGTGTGTAACAGTGCTCTCGTACCTCTCTGGGCTGCCTTTGGGTGGTCGTTCACTGTGATCTTGACTGTCTGACGAGCCACTGGGAGAGAATTGGACCCCTTCCTGTTAAATATCCCAAGGATTCACTAGTTAAAATCTCTGGGCTAAGTCTAACCAGGGAAATGGGCAGGGGGCGCTTGTGAAAGCTGAGGTAAGGGCCTCCAGGGAAAGGAGTGAGAGATGACCCAGCCAGGAGTCAGACAAGCAGATGATGACTTCCTGCTAAGCAACGTTCATGACTACCTGCCTCCCTTGGGCCGCAAGTGTAAAGCCACTGTAAAAGATGTAAATTGAGACTTGTTATTGAGAGGGTGGATAAATTTCTCTCTCTCCACCCATGTGATCCTTTGGATATTTGTAAACTCCTGAAGTGTTACCCACTTTTACGCAGCAGGCTGGAAGCAGGAAGACAAGCTTAATTAATTGAGCCACTCCTCATATTGGAGTCCGGGGTCTCCTTTGGGAAGTAGAGAGATGTGGTGCGACCTTTAAGTCTCCTTGAAACAGCCTGTCCTAGAAGGCTGCCATCAGACGCTTCAGACTGGGCCAAGTGTGAGGAAGACCACTGGGTTGATTCCCGGAGCCCCCAAAATCTCAAAGACCAGAGGAGAGAGCAGATGGATCAGAGGTGACTCCCGGCACAGCCTACCCCCACCTGGCCACACTTCTCAGGGACAGCAGCCACTCCCCTCCTCAGTGCGCTGTCACAAAGAATGTTAGAAGAAACTGTCCTGCCCCATGGTCCTGTGCTCCTCCTCCTTCTAGGGCCGCATCAGGAAACTGGAAGGCTCTGAAGAGAGGCCGAGCGGCATTCACTTGTGGGCCTGTGGTGCTTCCGGATGTCCCGGGGGACCCACTTCTCAAACTCTCAGCGCCCATGGCCAAAGCCCACACTTAAGCTCATTCTTTTTTCTCTTTCCTCTCCTGAACACCATGCATTTGACAGCCAGGTTATAAACCCTGAGCCTCCTCCGCCTGCTCCTCTGAGAGAACAGTGCTGCTTCTTAGGAGGGAAAGTGGGATCTCAAGGAGATCCAGCGGTGACAGAAACACAGAGGTTAAGGGCATCAGAGACTTCAAGTGCTCAAGGATAGAGTAAGGGACACTGCCTGTGGTTCCCTCCCCAGGCTGCCGGCACCAACAGGTCTGTCTGTCCCCTGCTCTGAGGGAACAGTAGGAATGACACAGCTCCAGTTTTGAAATATAAGAAATATTTCCACTCTCACCCAATTGGAGGTTTGGAGAAGCAGGTACAGTGCCCTAGTGTGGTTTCTGAGCTGCCCGCTCTGGGCAGAGCGGGCTTGTTGGTCTGTGAACTCCACCCGAGTGGTCCTGCTGCCTCTGGGTCCCCTTCTCTGAGTAGGTGTGAGGTGAGTGCCCCTGAGCCATCCAGCCACACCCTGTGATCACCGAGGCCATAGGTTAGAATGGAATGGGCTGCTGGGAGACTGCAGAGGGGCATGGCTGTTGGCAGGGAGGCCTGATCTGGGAATGATGTAAAAGAAGGCAAGAGGAAGGTAAAGCAGAGAGGGCTGAAGTGGATCCCCAAACAACCCAGGGGCCCCTCCTTTTTGAGGGGTGTGGGATGGGAACAGTAACAGGAACCCAAAGGTCCGTTCTCTCCTGGTGCCGCCAGGGCTGGGTGAGCTGCACTAGCTCTGGGGAGGGGTGGGCTCCCCAGTGCCCCCAGCTCTCTGGCCCTGCAATGCAGCAGCCAGCCCTGTGGGCAAGAGGGGAGGTCTGGTTCTTGTTCTTAGGCCTGGAGGCAGAAGGTGACAGTCAGCCTGCCCTTCCCCCAGAGCCTTGGCCCAGTCAGTGCTCCCACCCCCAGGCTCCTCCCACAGCTAGGCTGAGCCTCCAGCCGGCCAGCAGTCCTCAGCAGCCCAAGCATCACGATCCCACCTCAGCTCACTGTGGCCTCGACGCCATCCGCACCCTTCCCCTTCCGTCCAAGACGCCACACGAGAGAATCCACAGGAGCAGACCCATGGTCGCCCCATGAGGGACCCAACTTTTCTAGGACTCACTGGAAGGGATGCCTCCCGTACCTCCCCTTCCCTGACTGTGCCCCTGGAGAGGACTGGAGCCTCCTGGTGGCCCCAGGAAAGAAAGGGATAGAAGGACACCAGCCTCTGAGCCTTCAACAAAGGACAGGGCTGCAACCCGGACACCCCTCTAGCATGAAGCAACACCCCACCTCCCAACCTTCCCCTGCAGCACCCGCGGCAGGAGCCGCGCAGGTCAGGGGTGACTCGAGAAGTGCTGCAGGCCGCAGCAAGCAGAGAAGAGACCCCTTCAGGGGTCAGTGCACCCTGCCCCAAGACCCCCAGTACAGTCGTGCCACCACCTGGGAGGCCACCATTGGCCATCCAGCCTTCTGGCAGAGAGCTGGATCCTGCTCAGGGTGCAGGAGCCTCAGCCAGGCCAGACAAGAGTGGGTGGGCTGCTTCCTCAAACCCAGGGACAGCTCCCTAGTGAGTGTCTGTGGCTCCACTCGGGGCATCAAGAACTAGAAATGAAGGACAGGAAAACGGGGCCACAGGCTCTGGGCTTGGGCACCGACTGGCTCACGGCTGGGCTGCCAGCCCAGAGAGGGTGGACACTGACCTCCCACCTGTGCACCGGCGAGGGGGGATGGGCAGAAACCGTCTAGTGCAGCTGACTCCCACCCTAGCCTGCCTCCCCTCAGCCAAGGCTGCGTTTCTCAGAGCGCCCTGTCCCTTCCTGCCCACCTCTCTCTTTCTGTGTTAACTGCACCTCCTATTGCCAATGGCTTCTAGAACGCAGAGGAAAACTCCCGCATCTCCATCACTTTCTTCCGCCTCTTCCGGGTCATGCGCCTGGTCAAGCTGCTGAGCCGCGGAGAGGGCATCCGGACGCTGCTGTGGACCTTCATCAAGTCCTTTCAGGTAGCCTGAGCCACCACCAGCACCACCCCTGCACAGCTGGCAGGAGGCCACCTACTGGATGACCCGGGCTCCACCGAATGGGAGCTGTCATGGGGAGGACTGCAGGATTCCAAGGCCCGGCTGGCTCTTCCTCCTTGCCTTAGTAGCTGTGTGACAGCAGCTTGCTTTGCTTGTCCCTGAAATGAGAGGGTAAAACTAGGCCTGTGGTTTCAAAGCTGGCTCCTGGAGCCCCAGTGCTGCCTCAAAACCTGGGTTCAGAGAGGAAGGAGAGGAGGGCAGGCTGAGAAGGTTTTGCTTTCTCCTCTCATTTGTGCACTAGGCAAAGGGATTTTGTAGAAATGGAACAAACTGGGAAAACAGGGGCCCAGATCATCTGCTAACCTCTCCAGGCCACTCTAGCTGCAGCATTTCTGGACTTTCATGACGCGTGTTTCAGCCACATCTACTCACCCTACCTGTGTGTGTCCCTGGCCCAATCTCGGGACTGTGGTGTCACTCCACTCCAGGAGAGTGGTCCCCTCGTAGGGCAAGGATTGCCTAACCACATGATTAATTCCATTTTCTCTGCCATGGTTTTCCGTCTGTAAAGAGAGAATCCCAATGGCCCCTGGCCAGCTCTGAGGAGCGTTATGTAAGTGTAAAGTTAAGAGAAGCAAAGCTGTGAGGTCACCTGGATTCCTCAGAGATGATTGAAGAAACTCCCAAGAGTGTTCCCCCAGACCTGGCCCACAGGCAGGTTTCTCTCCTCCAATGCAAATACCACGCGAGATTTCCCAAGACAGAGGCCAACCTCAACAGTGGCTTCTGTGTTCCCCGCCCAGGTGGGTCCAGGCCTCAGGCCGGAAATGGAGTCCGTCTCTGGGCCAGGCGTCCCCACAGCAGCTGTGGCTGCAGCCAGAGGAGAGGTGATCCAGGATCCAGTGCTTGCCCTGTTTAGAATTCCTCCCCAAAGGACACCCTCCAACCTAGAGCCACCCAGGGTCCATGCTCCTCCCACCAGGCCAGGCTGACTCCTCACTTTCCAATGGGCTGGGGCTCACCTCTCTCTCAGGTCCCTACTCAGCCCCAGAGGCAAAAACACCAGGCTGACTGTGGAGGAAGGAGACTTGAATGTGGAGCCCAGTGCTACCACCAGACTATCATACAGTCTTACAGCGCCATCTGGTGGTCTCCAGTGCTTCCAGCAACACATCTCCTTAGGGGCACCCATGCCCAGCTCCCTTGGCTGTGGCTCTAGAAAACTCAGTTGTCTGAGCTGCTAGACAGATAACATGTGAGTGAGTAAAATGTATGGAGCCCTACTATACACGAGCTGTTGCATTTGGCACTATAAAAACTTTAAATCATTTAAACATCAGAAGATCCCTGAGAGATCATTATTATTGTCCCCATGTTTCAGAGAGAAAACTGAGGCTCGGAGAGGTTATGTAATATGCCCAAGCTGCCATAGCTAGAAAGTGCAGGGATAAGCTGGGTGTGGTGGTGCACGCCTGTAGTCCCAGCGCTCAGGAGGCTGAGGCAGAAGGGTCACTGTGAGTTCGAGGCCAGCCTGGGCTACAGAGTGAGACCCTGTCTCAAAAACCAAGAAAGAAAAGGGTGAGGATAGCATTTGAGCCCATTACCTTTTTTACATTTCTCCTTATTACATGTTTCGTGACACCGTAATGCTTTCTCCATTCGACTAGTGGGACAAAGGTGAGCCATGTGAAGAAAGAGTCTGAGCTGCCTCTGCCCCGCCGTCCCAAGGACTCCTTCCTGTACAGATATGAGTCAGAGCGGGAGGTTCCCCACCCTCTCCACTGTTCTCGCTGAAGCAGTATCACACTGCACCCATGAATCTGCAGCCCACTTTTAAATCAAGCCAAGGCTGGCTATAGCTCAGTGGCAGAGCACTTGCCTAGCTTGTTCAGGGCCCGAGTTCCATCCCCAGCACTGAAAAAAAAATAAGTAAAAAGCTGAAATGAGAGGCCAGGGCCCATGTCTCCAGCTCTCTCCAGGGGTCCTACACTGCCACTGGGCTCTTGGCAATTGCCCCCCAGCTAGGGCCAGGCAACAGTTCCTAGCTGCAGAGCCAGGGACACTGTGCTTTCTTGAAAAGGATGTGGCCAGCCTGGCTTTGGGCCTCATGACGTCCCTGTGCTTCCTTCTAGGCCTTGCCCTATGTGGCCCTTCTAATAGTGATGCTGTTCTTCATCTACGCCGTGATCGGTATGCAGGTAGGAGGACACCACACACCCACACACACACACACACACACTGAGCCCCTGTGCCTGTTTCATCTTTCCCCAGCTCCCAGCACCACATTCCCTGCCACCCTGCTCTCTTGCTCTTGTTCCTGACTATTCTCCAGGGTCACAGGAACCTCCACACATGCAGATCCCATAGGTAACTGTGTGAATGGCCATAGGCAGCCAGGAGACAAGGCTCAGAGAACTCTTCTTCCCCTTGGCCCTCGCCTGGCTTCTGCAACTGGTAAAGAGAAAGAACACTCCAGCGTGAGGCAGTGGGCCTTGGGAAAGAGCAGCCCTACTCGGAGACAGTGGGAAGGCCATGTCCATAGCTGATGGGCCTGAGAATCCCCCAAATGCAGTGCCACTCAGGAGTGTGTGACTGGGAGGGAGAAGGAAGGGAAGGGATGTTACATATTACACTGCCCCAACACACACACACACACACACACACACACACACACACACACACACACACAGTGGTTTTCTGGGACCTACCCTTACAGGTGCCCACTGCATCTGTCTTTCTGGAAACCAGACTTCAACCTCTCCAGTTCTCCAGCTGAGCACCCCAAGGCCAGACTGGCAGCACCCCATCCCAGCACTGCACACGAGCTTTTCCTCAGCACTCCACCCCAGGAGCCAGGAGCTTTTCCTCAGCATCTTCTAGAGTAAATTTCCCTGCCTGCTCATTGCAGAAGGACCCAAAGGTTCAAAGGCCAAAATCCTTTGAGATTAAAAGAGCTACCCTGATACCTAATAAAGGGAAGCAGTTTCTAGGAAAGCTTGGCTTTAAAGGGCCAGGGGAAAAAGAGGCCTCTGACTTTAGGGATGTGTTAAGCTTATCCAAGCCCTGAAACTCTCATCCCACTCACTTCGAAAGCCAAGAACCCAAATTTGGAAAGAGTGCTTGAGTGTTTAGAGCTAAATGGCAGGAAAAAGAAGACCAGGACCCCAGTGTCCCTGCCTAGAAGGGAGGTCATGGTCTTGGCATCCACTGCTCTCAGCCCCAGTCCCTTGGGCTGTAGTGAGCCTTCCTGAGGGTGATGGACACATTTCTTCTTGTGTGTCTCTACAGTGGGTATGTTGGTCAGCTTTCTATCACTGTGACAAAATACCCAAGATAAAAAACTTTAAAGAATAAAAAGGTTATTTTGGCTTAGTTTCAGAGGTTTCAGCCCATGGTCTGCTGGTTCCATTGCTTTTATGCCTAGTGAGGTGGAATCATCATGAAAGAAGAATGTGGTGAAAAAAAATCTGCTCACCTAATGGCAGTCAGGAAGCAGAAGGAGATGGAAAGAACCTGACAGCAAAGGGCTGGAGACCAGATATAATCCCCAAGGCTATGCCCCACTCCCTTCCACTAGGCTCTACCTCTTATGCCTACCACCTTCCGATAATGCCAACAAATTATGAGTCCATCAGTGGATTAATCCGCTGAAAACATGAGACATCAAGGGATGCTTTAGATTCTGACCATAACAGTAAGGAATTAAAATCCAAGGCAGGAGGGTAACCAATGCCTGACAGGTCACACTGGGAGACTGTTAGGTGGATTAACCAGTCCCAGGATCACTGCAGCCCCTAGACCATTGAACAATGGTTGAAAATTAGGACCCTCTTTTTCCCTAGGTCACTGAATTCCTCTTCCTTCCTTCAGGTGTTTGGAAAGATCGCCTTGAATGACACCACCGAGATCAACCGGAACAACAACTTTCAGACCTTCCCCCAAGCCGTGCTGCTCCTGTTCAGGTGGGTCTCCAAGGACACACCGCACATGCACACACACAAACACACACACACACACACACACACTTTCGTGGTGTCCCTGTAATCCGGGTGTGGGAAGAGTGGAACTGCCTTCAGGGGCCCAGGAAGGGAGAGAATGGGTGCTTGCTCTCCCTCCCCTAACTGGGAACCTGGTTGTATCCTTGTTATTTGTGTCACTTGCCACGAGCAACCACCCAAAGCCGTCAAGGTCGATCTCTAGAGTCAGGTGTGGTAGCACACGCCTGTGATCCCAGAACTCAGGAGGCTGAGGCAGGATTGTGAGTTCAAAGCCATCCTGAGCAACTCAGCCAAACCTATCACAAAGTAAAACTTTAAAATGAGCTGGGATATAGCCCAGTGGTGGAGTGCTTGCCTTACGTGTGGAAGGCCCAAGGTTCCATCCCTTGGTGGGGGAAAATCAAAGGTGGAAAGCAGCTGACTTGGAATTTGAATAAGCTTAAGGCCTGGGTTTGAAACCATGAGCCACAGATTCTTTATAAAATAAGTTCGGGTGTTGATCACTATGCTAAGGTATGTTCTGTCCACTGTGTTGACTGCTTATGTCCTCCCACACCTAGTTTTATCCTCACTGAAGCCAGCCTTGCGTCCCACACCTCTTGGAAAGCCACTACCTCAGGAATGGTGGGGTCGGGGTGTTCTCACACTGCCCGGGAGTGAGTCCATGCCTAGCCTGCTCCTTCTCTCTCATCTGGCTCCTTTCTCCCTCTCACTTTCCTGCTTAGCACAGCCCAGCACCCTGGGAGCCCACGTATTCCAGGGATGGCAGGTGAAAATTAGTCCTTCTTCCTAGCCCTGGAGCAGATGGTTTCTAAAGTCTATCCTAGCTCAGATATTCCACTCAACCGTGGCGCAAGGAGAGGCCGTGAACCCTCTTCTATCTCCAGAGGGCCCAGGACCCCTCTGTCGGACAGTCCCACCTTCACCTTACTGTGCCCCTTTGCCCCACCCAAGCTCCTGTTTCATTATTGCTCACAATACATTATATCCCTAAGCATACTGGCCTGACATTACCACTTCCCTGAGATCATAAACTGTCAGAACACAAGCACCACTGTAAACTGCTTTTTCACAACACTTGAGCTTGTATCACATTTACGTAAGTGATTTGGACCCAGATCTTAGACTGATCACTATCTCCCCTCCTTTCCTAAAGACCTGATGACAAAAGAAACTTTCGAAAGAATAAATCTATAGTTTCACTGAAAATAGAAATAATCAAGCAAGAGTGCTATAGGTGGGCAGGGGATTTAGCTCAGTGGCACAGTGCCTTCCTGGCAAGTGCAAGGGCTGACTTTGATCCCCAGTACCAAAAAAAAAAAAAAAAGGAGTGCTATAGGTGAGCCAGGCATGTTGGGAAATTTCTAAATGTAAGAAAGCAGATAAGAGCTGAGGATTTAACTCAGTGGCACCGCACCTGCCTCACAAGCGAAAAGTCCTGAGTTCGATCCCTGGTACCAATAAAAGAAAAATGAAAAAAGAAAGAAAGCAGATGACATTCAACTCACAAAGCAATAAAACCTGAGAAAAGCCCTACCAGACAGGGTGGGACCCAAGAAGAAGGAAGAGAGGGACAGGGCTTCTCCAAGTGCAGATACAAGGCACAGGAGAGGCCTAGGCCATAGCCTGGCCCCCCTGGTTCCACGGAGACTTGCATCTGGGGAGCCTTTGCTAATGCTCGCAAGCTGGAAACCACACCTTACAATCACTCTTCTTTGGTATTGCGGGGTCTGAGAGGCACAGCAGGACCCCTCAGGGAACCTACCTCCAAAGAGAAGTCACCTGCCTGGCCTCTCTTCCATGATCCCCAGGGAGGGGCCTGGGATGAGGACTTTATCCAGATAAATGTAAACTGGACTCAGTCACCAAAACACTCAGAAACAACCCCAAAGTATATAGGGGAAACCAACTTCAAGGAAGAGAGGTATCACACTCAACTAAGACACAGGAAGGGAAAGAGCTGGAAGACTTGAAAATTAAAATAATTCATATCCTTAGAGAGACTAGAGAACATGACACCTGTGCAGTTAGATGTACAGTCAGCAGCAGCAGCCATCATTACAAACAACAAGGTCAGGCCGGGGATGTAGCTCAGTGGTGCCGCCACCTGCCATGCAAGTGCAAGGTCCTGAGATCGATCCCCAGTACCAAAAAGCAAAAATAAAAAAAAAATTAAAAAAAGAGCAAGGTTTACTTGGAGAAAGGAAAATACGGTGGTTGAAATATTTTTAAAAAGCAGATGGGGATGAATAGCAGAATACAGACAGCTAAGAATGAATTCATGAGCCAGAGGCCAGCCAGGGGTTCTCTCATTCTGTGGCCAAAGGACAAAGAGACTGAACATATGACAGAAAAGTTAAGATCTGGAGGATGGAGTCAGAAAGATCACCTGTGTAATAGAAATTCTAGACAAAAAGAACAGGAAAAATGGAGAGAAAGACGGAAAGGGATGATCAAATAAAATGTCAAATAAAGAGAAGAGCCTTCAGGTTGGAATGAACAGGTCAACCAAAAAATATCCTTAACTGTACACACCAGGAAGACATTTAAGAATGCCCAGAATAAAGAAACTATCTTACAAGCTTCCAAAGTGGATAAACAAATGATCGGGAAAAAAGGAATGTTTTGAAACTGCTTTTTCCAGGCTGGCATTAGCCTGATACCAAAGCCAAAGATGCTGTAGGAGACAGATCAATATTTCTGATGAACACAGATGTGAAAGTTCTAAACAGAATACCAGCAAACTCAATGCAGCAGTACATCAAAAGCATCGTTCACCATGATCAAGTGGGATTTAAATCTGGAATGCAAAGATAGTTCAAATCATGGAAATCCGTAAATGTGATACAGCACCTTACAGAACGAAGGCCAAAACCAGGTGGTCATCTCAATAGATGCAGAAAAGGCATTTAACAAAATTTACCAGCCTTTCAGGATTAAAAACTCCAGTAAAATATACATTGAAGTCAGGCACCTCACCACAATAAAGACCATATATGTAGAGCCCAAAGCTAACATCATACTGCATGGCGAAAAGTTAAAACCTTTTTTGTGTAAGATCAGAAACAAGACAAGGATGCCCAGTCTTGCCACGACTCTCCAACATCCTACTGAAAGTTTTAGCCAGAGCAATTAGACAAATTAAAGATGACCAAGTAGTAAAGGAAGAAGTGAAATCATCTGTTTGCTGATTATATGATCTCATATATAGAAAATTCTAAAAAAAAAAAAAGAAAAGAAAGAAAGAAAGAAAGAAAAGAAAATTCTAAAGAGTTCACCTGAAACCTAGTCAGTAAAGTTTCAGTTTACAAAATGAGTCATAGTTTTTTACTCTTAACAACACTGTAAAAGAAATTAAGGAATCAATCCCATTCACAGTAGCACATAAAAATAAAATTTAACCAAGGAAGTGAAAAATCTGTACACTGGAAACTATAAAACACTCATGAAAGAAGTAGTGATGAGACAAACTGATGGAAAAGTATCCTATGTGCGTGGACTGGAAGAATTAATAATGTTAAAATTTCCATACTACCCAATCTAATCTACCAATGCAGTGCAGTCCCTACCAGAATTCCAGTATCATTTGACACATAAATAGAAATAAAATCCTAAAATGTGTACAAAACAATGAAATACCCTAAATAACCAAAGCAATCTACAATTAAAAAAATAAAAGAATAAAGTTGCAAGCATTACACTGACTTCAAAATCCATTACAGAACTATAGTTTGGTTTTTTTGTTTGTTTATTTGTTTTTGTTTTTTGAGACAGGGTCTCACTATGTAGTTGAGACTGACCTGAAACTCCTGTGTAGCCCAGGCTGGTCTCAAACTCACAGCGATCCTTCTGCCTCAGCCTCCCGAGTGCTGGGATTACAGGCTTGCGCCACCACACCTGGCCCATTACAGAACTATAGCAATCAAAACAGCATGGTAGTGGCATAAAAATGGGCATATTTACCAGTGGAACAGGCTAAAAAGCCCAGAAATTTATTACCCTTTCTCCCCTAAAATAAGACCTTCCTGGAAAACAAGTTCTAGGATGATTTTAGAAGAGGTATCCCCCGAACATGAGCCCTACTATGTATTTTGGAGTAAAATCTATTAACATTTATAAGACAATAAGAAAATATATAGTTTACAGCCTAAAATACTATAAAGAAAAAATTTCCAAAATCTTAATAACAATTTGGAAGTAAAATCACGTATCACTTCACTGAGGTAGGAAATGAGGTAGTAAAGGAATAGGAAACAGGAAACCATACTAAGATTCTTTTTGTGTCTGGAAAGAAGAAACAGATAGTGTATAATTCTATATAACTAAGCAAAAATTGTGTATAAATACATGTGTTAAATATCTAAAGGCTAACAACTAGAGAAATATAAATGGAGTGTGTACATTCCAAACCACTAGAAGAGAAATGAGTGCAAAGAAATCCTTAATAATTGATCAAAAAGAAAGAAGGCAAAAGGTAAAATAATTTTTAAAATAAATATGGAAATTAAGACAACAAAATAAGAAGCAATAATAAATATATTAATGATCACTAGGAAATTAAGTGAGTTAAATTTCTCCACTAAAAATTAATACTGTAATGCTGGCTTTAAGAATTCTAACCCTAGCCTATTTATAGTAGAGACAATCAACAAAATGACCCAAAAAGAATGGAAACAAAGGGATGGAAAGGAATACAAGACAATGCTTATAAGACAGATGTAGCAACAGCAATACCAAAAGAAATAGAATTCCAGGCGAAAGCGTTAAACAAGACAAAAAAGGGTACTTGGGTATTGAGAAAAAATAAAATCCAGCAAGAATATATAACAGTATAAAAAGTTCATGAACCTAAATAACCAAAACAATCTTTTGCTTTAAATGTATCTTATAAACCCTAATAGAACTATACGGAGAAAATACACACGTAGTGGGAGATGGAATGCAGCTCACAGAAAGTGATAGATCAGATATACCAAAATAGAAAAAAGGATAACATCTAAGCAGGATAATTAACAGACTTAATCCAATACATTTGTCCTCAACAATAGCAAAAGGACACGTTCTTTTTAAGCATCCCAAAACATTCATAAAACTTAGCAACATTTAGGTCACAAAGACTAACAAATTCTGAAACTTCTCCTGACTTATATATAGCAAAGTAAGAAATTAACCATAAAAACAATACCGCCTCCAAAATCCATCCATTTAAAATGTTTGTCACCCATGTAAATAACTCAAAGTTGGAATGACAATTACTTAGAAATGAATGAGCACTGTTACCCTATATATAAGAGATGACAAATCAACACCAAAGCAATTCAGAGCCTAAAGTTTGTTTATTCTTTTAAAAATTGCATAGGCAGGTGGTGCATGCCTGTGATCCCAGCTACTTTGAGACTGAAGAAAGATCACTATTTCAAGCCGAACCTGAGCAATACAGCAAGACTCTGATTCGACTTTTAAAAAAGAAAGAGAGAGAGGAAAAAAACTAGGGACTTAGGTCAAGGCTCCCTGAATTCAATCCCCAGTACTATATTTCTTATCTATATGATCTGTATGATGAGATTGAAAAATATGATGAATGTTTAAATTTTTTTTAATTTGTTATAGTAAAAGACCCCATGAATCCTCCTCAAAATACTCCCTCTTGCTTCAAACACACTTAAGCCATCATTCTTGCCACTTTCTGAAGTAGATCCAGAAGTCCTCTTTCAGGAGCATCAGTAGTTTTGCTGTGGTGGCTGGCTCAGTTTTGAGTTGACTCAAAATGTTTACCCTTCGTAGGCATTTCACCTTTGGGGAAAAGCCAGAAGTCACACTGTGCCCAGTTCAGCGCATAAGATGGATGAGGACACACTAGTGTTTTCACAGGCCTGTCTCTCTGTTGCATGACCTGGGCAGGAATAGTCACCTTAGTTTTGATCACACCTCATAAAGATACTCATGAAAGAGAACTTCTAGAACTTCTTCAGAAAGTGGCATGAACAACTGGTTAAGTGTATTCAGAGAAAGAGGGATTAATGACAGTGAGTCTTTTACTGTAACAATTTTCTTTAAAATTTAACATTCTCGGGGCCGGTGATTTAGTTCAGTGGTTGTGGCACCTGCTTCACAAGCGCAAGGACCCGAGTTTGATCCCTGGTACCAAAAAAAAAAAAAAAATTAACATTCATAGCATATACCCATATATAAATATGAAATAAGCTAATAGATGACATAAGAACAACAAAACAGCCCCAAAGTATGAAAAACTGCACTCATAAAAACAAAAGCAAAGATTAATAAAATACAAAACAAAAAAATACATTCTATCAATAAACCCTAAAGCTGATTCTTTGAAAAGACCAATAAATAAATAAACTTTTATCAAATCCAACTTTTAAAAAGATAACAATATCAGGTATACCGAAGTCAACATAATTATCAATGTGAAAATGACACTTACAGTCCTCAGAGAACTTCATGTCTCTTTTTTGTGACATCACGGAGGTGACCAGTCACCTCAAGACGCAGCTGAATAGCATCCCAGCCACTAGCCACCAGATACTCATTGAAGTAAAAATTAACACAGATTTTGTATCTTTTGTGACAAGCAGATGGCCACAGAAGTTGCTGGTCATCTGGGTAAAAAATGGAAGTGTTATGTGATCTGAATCCCAGTGGGAACGACAAACAAGGTTTCCCGAGAAGTGTGATTGTGTGCGCCTGCACCTCTCTGTTACAGACCGAGGAGAACTGGAGATAAGCAGGTACCAATCTGCTCAGGGTCACATTGTGGATCTGAATGTCCTCTCTCTGGTTACTGTGAAAAACAGGGAGAAGGGTGCTCCTGAACTGACTGTGCTACTGTGTCTCATTACCTAGACCCCCAAAGAGCTAGCAGGATCCACAAACTTTATAATGTCTCTCAAGAACATGGTGCGCACTAGTATGCTGTGAAAAAGCCTGTGTTTGTTAGGTTTCTAGCACTGTAACAAAACACTGTGAAAATCAGCTCATAAGAAAGAAAGATTTCTTTGGGCTCTCAGTTTTAAAGGTTTCAGTCCATGGCTGCTTGGCCCTATTGCTTCTAAAGCTCTGATGACCTCCCTGTAGCACCACAGACGGGGACCGAACCTTCAATACATGGCCTTTGAAAGAAACTCCAGATCTAAACTATAACAAAGCCCTGAGCAGGAAATGTAAGAAATCTAGTACCAAGGCGTCCATAATTCAGCATCTTGCTACTGATACTCACCGGAGTATTGCCCTGAAGAAACAGCATAGTAAGAAAAATAAGCAAGAGGCCAAAATATACTCAACTTTGGGCCAAGGGAATGAAGGAGACCAAGGAAAAATGTCAGGGACAGATTGTCAAGAGATGGAGCCATCTTCTCCAAGACCATCTACCTCTAAGACTGAGTTAAAAATAAGATTTCCTAAGAGTAACAAGCAGGATCAGACCATAAGTAATAAAAAGGGTTTTTTTGTAAAGAGAGGATTATGAGTGGTTTATGTCAATATATTTGAAAAACTAAATGAAATAGATACTTTTATACAAGGAAATACGAATTATAAAAACTGTATGAAGAAAAAACATTAAAACTAACTAAAAAGGCAGTGATGAAGAAAATGTAAATTTAGGAAACAAAATATTTATGTGATTATATATTTTTTTTACACACACACACACACATACACACACGCACACAATTGAGTATTATTCAGCCATAAGAAAGAATGAAGTTCTGTCATTTGCAAGAAAATGGATGGATCTGGAGACCACCATGTTGGGAGAAATAAGCCAGACACAGACAGACAGTGAGAATGTAGATGAAAGACTATTATTAGACAAGAGGAAGGAACTACAAAGGAGGGGAGAAGGATAAGGGTGGGTAATAGTGGGGACAGATGTGAGCAAAATATATTATATACATGGAACCCTCCAAAAGAACTGTGAAACTGGAAGGGAAGGAGAGCAGGGGAATTATGGAGAATGCAGATGATCAAACTTCTGCCAAAATGAAACCTATTTGTCTCAGAATCAATAGCAAGAATGAAAAGAAAACCTAAATGAATGGGTTACAAATAAAATAAGACTTTACCAAACTCAAATACTCATTCACGTTTTCATAGATGTAAAATATTTCTCTGGGCTGCCACAGATTCAGCACCTCAAGACCATGAAATAAAATGGAATAAATCAGACACACATTTTAAATGTTGTGTGGTTTCTCTTCTGTGAGAAACCCAAAATATAAATAAAGAGCACAATAAAGGGTAGGTAATAGGAAGTAGGGATGTCTTTTTCAAATGGGAAGGGGAACAAGATATGGAAAGGGGAAAGGAAAGGGTTTTTTTAAAAAACCAAAGAGAAAAATGGAGAAGGGGAATAAGAGTTGGAGGGAGCAGGAACAAACAGGAAGGGGCAGGGATAAAAAAAGAATTAAGATGTATTATGTACATGTACAAACTCCCCAGAGTAAATGTAATCATTATTTACTGTAAGTATGCACTGTGCTAATAAAAAAAAAAAAGCTACTTACTTCAAGTTTACTCAGGCAAAGCAACCTTCTACTCCCCAGAGTAAATGTAATCATTATTTACTGTAAGTATGCACTGTGCTAATAAAAAAAAAAAGCTACTTACGTCAAGTTTGCTCAGGCAAAGCAACCTTTGGTAAGATGTTGGTTGGAGCCACTGTAAAATTGAAAATCCTCTAAATAAATAAATGGCATTACCTGTAATAGAAATTGAAAAGCTAATCAAAATTTAGCCTCCAAAAAGGCCCACTGGGAATTGTGGCGCACAGCAATAATCCCAGCACTCCTGAGGCTAAGGCAGGAGGATAGCCACAAGTTCGAGGCCAGCCTGGCTACATAGTGAGACTCTGTCTCAGAACAAACAACAACAAAAGGCCCAAGATCTAATATTTTTATTTGTGAGGTCAACCAAACCATCAAAGAATCAGTCATTCATATGTTCTGTAAATTTATTAGGAACAGAAAGCAGTGGGAAAGTTCCCTGCTCATCCCAGAAGATAAATATTATGCTAACACCATTAAGGAAAGGAGAAAAAACCAAGGAGTTGTAAAATGAAAATGTGTAGACATAACTCTCATTGTATGAAGACAACAGGCTGGTACAAGTAGAAAATTCAAGCAACTCAACTAAAATCCGTGTAACAATAAACAGGATCAGTAAGGGGAGAGATTAACAAAGAAAAAGAACTCGTAATAACTTATTAGTGAGTATAATGGACAGGCTCTTTTCACTGTTTCTAGTTAACACTATTTTGCAAGTTTTATCCAATGTAATAAGAAAAATAACTGAAAGGATAAGATGCTAATCAGAAGAAACAAAAAACGTCAAAAAAAATTGGTTGCCTGTGTAAAATAGACAAAAGAAACTACAGATAAGTCACTGAAACTAAGAAGAGAATTCAGCAAATCTGTATATAATGCCAATTCTTCTACATTATAGCTAGCTGGTATAACTTTATGGTGGAGGGGTACCGGGGATCGAACTCAGGTCCTTGCGCTTGCTAGGCAGGCTCCAGAACCACTGAACTAAATCCCCGGCCCCTGGTATAATTTTAAACTATAACATTTTTTGTTTTGAGATGGGGTCTTGATATATTACTAAGGCTGGCCCTGGACTCCCGGGCTTAGTCAGTCCTCCTGCCTCAGCCTCCCAAGTGGCTGAGACTACAGGCACATGCCACTAAGTCCAGCAAACTGAACCATTTTAAATATACAAGAAGATCAAGAAAATACCAAAAAAAAAAAATGCAACAAAAGGTGTCTGTGGGAAAATTATAAAATTTTGTTGAAGACGCTGACTCAGGCCTAAATAAATGGCTAGATGTACCTTGTTCACGGCTGGAAGATTCTGTCATAAATACATCACGATTCCCCAAGTTAATGTGGTTTTTTTGTTTGTTTGTTTTTGTTTCTGTTTTTTTGGTACTGGGGATCAAACTTGGGTCCTTGTGCTTGCGAGGTAATGTGTGTTTTAATGTAATTCCAATAGGACTCTCAACAGGATTATTCATAGGACTTCGCACACTGATTCTTATCTGGAGACCCAGGGATTTAGTTCAGTGGGGCTGTCGCCTGTCTCGCAAACACAAGGACCCAAGTTTGATCCTCCGTAACAAAAAAAAAAAAAATCAATCTAATCTGTCCATGAATGAAAAAGAAAATGAATAATCAAGACAAATGTTTAAGAACAACAAAATAGAACTCACCTTCTATGAGAGCAAGTCCTACTGTAAATTATAGTAATTAGGACCATGTGGCAGTAGGAACCAATGGGCAGATAAATCAACAGAAGAGAATGAAAAGTCTAATACAAGACCTACACACCTGTAGGAACAAGAAGAGATATTTCAAACTAGGAGGTAAAGGGGGACTATTTAATAATCAGGAAAAAATTACAAGCACACTTCTATCTCATACCAAAACAAATTTCAAGTTAATGACTATTGTCAGAAACAAAATTTTAGAAGCTTTGGAAGAACATAATGGAGGTTAACTTAATGTCCTAGAATAGGGAAGAACTTTTAAAGTGAGCTGCAAAAAGCATAACATAGAAAGTAAAAAAATTATAAATTTGACCACATTATAATTTAAAACTCAGGTTCAACAAAATATACCATAAAGCTAGAGACAAGCCACACCCTGTAATGCATATTACAAAGAAGTAACAAGAAAAAATGTATAAAATACCCTAGAAATGAACACAATAGAAATAATCCATGACTCAACAAACAAAAATATGAATATGCTGTTCAACTGAAGATAAAATCAAAATTGTCAAGCCACTATTTGCGGGGGACACCGGGGATCGAACTCTGAACGTTGCACTTGCAAAGGAGGCTGCAGAATCACTGAGCTAAATCCCCAGCCCCACTGATCATTTTTAAACCAAACCAAAGCAGCAGTGAAATATCACTTCGGACCCATGAGATGAGCAACATTCGTGATGATTCACTAGGACCAGGAGTTGAGGGGCCTGTGAAGTGATGACGCCCCTCCCACGACCACCATAGCAGGCTCCACAGGACAGGCGCTCAGGGCGCAAGCGGGGCCTAGCAAGGATGAAGTCACACAGCCCTTCACCAGGCAACTCCACCTCCGACCTGATGCCCACGCAGGGCTGCATGCTTATTGCTGTGTTAATCCTGGTAGTGAAAAACCTAAATGTCTCTTAGCAAGAGAATGAATGATTTCAAGGGCATGGTCATAGAGTGAACTCCTGTATCGCAGTTAAAATGAAAACTAGAACAAGTGAGCAGGGAGGATACAACTGTAAAGTTCTAGAGCATCCCGAGTAACACTGCACATTTGCATATTTAGCAAACCTATGTGAGCATTCAGAGGGTGATGACGACCAAATTCACCTTAGTAATTCTTTTGGGGGGTAGAATGCCCAGGAGGCTTCAACACACGTGAGGCTGAGTGCAGGGTTGTGGGGTATCTCGCCTCTCTGCCCCAGGTGTGCCACGGGGGAGGCCTGGCAGGACATCATGCTGGCCTGCATGCCAGGCAAGAAGTGCGCCCCGGAGTCCGAGCCCAGCAATAGCACGGAAGGGGAGACGCCCTGCGGCAGCAGCTTCGCCGTCTTCTATTTCATCAGCTTCTACATGCTCTGTGCCTTCCTGGTAAGTGGCGGTGGGGCTCAATGGCACAGGGCTAGAGTGTGCAGTTTCAGGGCAAGCCCAAGCCCCGGGGCTGTGCAGCTCGGGGTCAGGCCGCCCTGCGAGGGGGGCTGTCGTGGGGAGACTTAGCGGGAGTGTCCAGCTGCACTTGGCCAGAGCAAGCTCAGCCAGCCTCCTTCCTGCCCATTCTTGGCTCTTGTCATGGTGCTGTGTCCCAGAGCACAAACCGGATGTGTGGAGGCCTAATGGGAACTTATATATTTTTGGTACCTTGTAGAGTGACAAAGCCACCTCTGTCCCTGATAGCCCTCCCCAGTCGAGAGAAGCTGTGTGGCCTACAGGTGGGGTTTCTCCCGCACAACACTCAGGACAGCAGTGTCAAGTTCACATCCAAGAGACCCAAATGCTAGGGCCTGTGTTCTAAACCCTAATGTGTTGCTGGTATTTAGAAATACTGGCCTCTGGCAGGCAAGGTGGACTCAGGTGACAAGGGTGTAGAAAATCCTCATTGTACGAACTGTTCCCTGCAGATCATCAACCTCTTTGTAGCTGTCATCATGGACAACTTTGACTACCTGACAAGAGACTGGTCAATCCTTGGTCCCCACCATCTAGATGAATTTAAAAGAATCTGGGCAGAATATGACCCTGAAGCCAAGTAAGTCCTACAGGGAAATCTGATTCTCTGAGCTGAGAGAGGGGATGGAGTGACCGTACCTGTAGCAGAGATCCAAGATAGGTCAGCACGAGTAGAGCAACGTGCAACACTGAACCATGTGAACCAAACTCCAGGGTGAAGGGTCAAGGCCAGCAAGCGGAGGCCAGGGACCTTTGACTAAGAGCAGCATATCAGTTAAACGGAAGCCCAGGAGATCCTAGTGTCAGGAATAAATAGTAAGTACATACAGAAGGCTATTTAGGGCCAGGGAAACCTCAACTTGCACACCAGGCCTCAGGTGTGAGGAAGCCCTCGTTTATCGATCACCTCTGATTGACACCCAGGCCTTTTGGTCAGATGGTTGGTTGATCCACACAGCAAGTACAGGTTGAGAGTTTAATTTCACTACTAAAATCCCTTCCAACTTGGACAAAGCACTGACAGAAAATCATGCATGAGCACCCCTGTGTGTGTGCGTGCATGCGCCTGTGTGTGTGGATGGGTTTGAAGTTTTGCTAAATATGCCGAAGTCTCTACCGCTTTGACCAGCAGGATTGGGCCACGTTGAGTCCCATATTATAGGTGACCCCACCTCCCAGACCCTGGCTGCTGGCTCTGACTGCCCTTCCCCTCCTCCCCTTCCCCTCTAGGGGCCGTATCAAACACCTAGATGTGGTGACCCTCCTCCGACGGATTCAGCCTCCTCTGGGTTTTGGGAAGCTGTGTCCTCACCGCGTGGCCTGCAAAGTAAGAGACGACCTGGGTTCGTGGGAGGAAGAGAAAACGCAGGAGGCAGGAGGCACTTTTGTCTTGTCACCTTGCGTCCAAGGTGACCCCTTAAGGTGATCCCTTAAGGGAGTAAAGAAAACACTTCTGAGCCTACAGAAATGACCCTGGGCCAGATTACATTGTAAGGATCCCTCTGGGTCTAAATTCTAAGGCTCTGTGAGGGAACAGCAGGCTGAATGCCTCGAGTTCCAGTGAGCCACATGCCCTGTCTGAATAAAGGATTTGTTCAGCCTACCAGGCTGCACCACCCTGGGATCCAAGCAGAATTCCTAGCCTGGGGTGGATGGTCTGGAACCAGGGGCCTTTAGAGAGGCCACTCAGTGGCTTCAGGCATCATGCAAGCCCTAAAATTGTGATTTTGCAAATCACTAAACACTCATGAGAGAGGATCTGTCACTTCCATCAGATTCCTTAATACATCTATGACCCTGAGGGGGGTCCCCGACCTGTGAGCCCAGCACCCCTTGACCTTCTCTGCACTCAGTGCTTTTACGACAGTTACTGAGGAGCATCGCTCCCACACTCTTCCAGGACCTGGGCCACCCACTTCCCACCATTCTGAGCTCCCTGCTGAAACAGCAGTGACCTGAGAAGGACATGGGAGGAGTGAGGCCAGGGAAGGAAGGAGAGATTCAGCTGTGTCCAATCCATTCATGGAAAATAAAAATTTGAGGGACTATAGAACTTTTTATTTTTGCTCTGTTTTACTCTGCTTTTTCTCATTGTTAGCTCCACTTTATTTTTCTAAAGATATTAGGAGACTTCTAAGGGTACAGAAAATGGGAGGGGGGAAAAAGAGCACTCTGTTAGTCAGCTCTCCGTTTCTGTGACAAAATACCCAAGAGAATTCATTTATAAGAAAGAATGATTTATTTACGCTCATGGTTACAGAGGTTTCAGTCCATGGTCTCTTAGCCCCATGGATCTGGGCCTGTAGCACCACAGCACACTGTGCAGGAGAGTGTGGCAGAGGGGGCCTGCTCACCTCATGGCAGCCAAGAAGCGAAGAGAACGACAGGAAGGGGCTGGATTCCAACTCTCCCTTTCAAAAGCCGTCCCCAGTGACCTTCTTCTCATTAGGCCCTGTTGCCTAAAGCTGCCACCACCTCCCAACACCTCCCAGGGCCACAATCTGGAGACCAAGCCTTTACCATATATGGGGACCTTTCACAACCAAACCACAAGCTTAAATCAAATGTGAGCTAAAAGCACAATAGGAAATGAGGTGGGGGAGGAGTGTGCCCCAGAGGGCTGCGGACTAGGCTATAAGCTTGCCAGTTCTCACTGTCCCTGAGACTCACAAGATCCTGCGTCTTGGGAACAGTACAGCCCTTCTTGGTGAAGACTAGAGGAGCACCCCAAGTGTTCTGAGGAATGACAGCCCTGACCACATCCTTAGAGTGGACTCCATAGGGAGCGTCACGCTACCCTTTCACTTGGTGACCCCAGTATGTACAAATGGCTCCCACCAGGGCCCAGAACCTTGAAGCACATTTTGAGAGAGAGACAGAAGAGAAGCTTCTAATCTGGCTTGATCCAGAGGTAAATTTTTCAGTACACACAAAAGGTGTGCTGTATCATCTGCAAGCAAGCCTCCTGTTGCATCCTTCCTCTGGGATCTGGATGGATTCCATCCGGCAGGTTGCACCCAGTAAATGCCTGGTGTGCAGAGTTTTTGCTGCCAGTAGAGAGCTCATCCAAAGAGGACAAATTCCATCTCTCCCCCATGGTGAGGGGGTGAGAATAGTTAAGCAGAGCCCAGATGCTCCTGTGGTTTTGAATATATCACAGTGACTCATTCCTCACTCCCAGCAGCACCCGTACAGATTGCCAAGTTCCTACCCAGCATCTTGCCTTGGCAGTTCTGCAGAACCGTCTGCCCTAATCACTGGCTTTGCCTCCCTCCCCCTCCAGCGCCTCGTCTCCATGAACATGCCTCTGAACAGTGATGGGACAGTCATGTTCAATGCCACCCTGTTTGCCCTCGTCAGGACAGCCCTGAGGATCAAAACAGAAGGTAAGGGCCATCTGCAGACCACTGGGACAGCCCGTCAGAAAGTCTTGCAGACCAGCCAGAGAACTCAGCAACCTACGAGTCTCCCCTGGGACCTTCCCAGGCAGCACAAGGAGATGTAAAAACCTGTTCTTGGCCTGACGAAGGCCTGGCTTGCTCATGTTTTCTTTCCATCTGAGCTGGCCTCCTTGCCTCTCGCTCACTGATTTTGAACTTTTTCTTTCTAACAAACCCAAGAAATTATTCTGAGTGATATCTTTAGTCTTAAGGTATAGTTCAAAATACAAAGGGGCTGACTGTTAACTCGAGCTTCTAGAACTAAGCCCCAACTCAAGGGATTTGTACTGGCTACAGCATGGGGGCTCTCAAATGCTTGGCTCCCCTTTAAAACTAAGAGAACCTGTGTTAGGAAAGGGACAGTGTGACAAGTGGAGACGAGGGTAAAGATCCTCACATGTGACTGTGTGCCTGCCACAAGATGCCCAGCCCACTGCACTACTGGGGCCTCTGCCAGTGGAGGGGCCCTTCTGGTTTGCAGGAAGTTTGCCTGGGGGTGGTCACCTGCTGCCCTTTTGACTGGCAAGTGTCCCTGAGCCACACCAGAAAAGGCTGCATACAGCGTGGCTGAGAAGATACCACTGCCCCTCTCCTGTTACAGCATTTCTTACAGGCTGAGAATCTGACACCAGGGCTTGTTCAAAAGGCTGAGTCCAGAGCCCACACCTCTGTACCTGAAGGTCTGAGGCTGCAGCCCGGGAATCTGCATTTTGAGGCAGATGACGCGGGTGAGGTAGAGTTTGACACCCACTCATACGGTAATTGGAGAAAACAGACCAGATGAGCAGTATGTCCTCTTTCCCCTTCTTTCACTTCAGCCTCAGAGCCCCAGGCTGCCAGCCATATTTGCCTCTTAGTGCCAGAAGGGAGCACAGGCAGGGACATGGGAGGTTTGCACATGCTGCCAGCTCTCACTAATTACATGCATGCAAGGCCTTTATTCTCCCTTACTGCAGTTTCTTCCTTTGTAAAATAAAGATAATGACATCTGGGAGTTTATTTCAGTGAATAACCCAGACAGGGGCCACCTTTCCGTGAAATCCTTCCAGAGAAGAACAGAAACATCTGAAGAGAAACAAGACCAGGCCAGCAAGATACATGTTCCAATAACAAGCTAATTAAAAGTAGTAATAATCAGCCAAGTTCTGCTGTTAAATTAAAAAGACAGCAAAGGCTAAGAAAAAAATATCAGAAGCCAAGTTAACAGTCCAGGCAAAATGAGTATAGATAGGCCTATTCCTGACAACCAAAAGAATTAGATAAGTATTTAACACATGTGTGTTTACATTGCATAGAAGAAAATTAGAAGGAATTTTAATATGTTAACATTGAACATCACCGCCTCATAGAATGAGCAGTGATTCAGACCCTCCTCCTCCAGTTCTGTTACATTCCAGCTTTTCTACCATGAATATTATTTTATTTGTGTTTAGGGGAAAAGGTTTTTTCTTCCAAGGAGAGAAGACCTAACAACTGCTGGAAGGAATATGCTGTAATACTTACATCTTGATGTAAATTGTGTTTTGGTGTCATAGGAACAAAAATACACAGACACCAAGAGTCAACAATGCAGAAGACACACTGTCCAACAAACCAAATCCGAACGAAATAACACTGATAGCTTACAGCCATGCAAGGGAGCTGGCCAGAACTTGGGTGAGCTCAATGGCAGAGTGCTTGCCTAGCATGCACAAGCTCAAAGTCCCACCTCCAGCACTGCAAAAACGAGCAAAGAAAGGGGACTCACCAGATTACTCAGTGACCGATAGCCAATCCTGAGGAAATAGGGGGAGTTCAGAGAAAAGGGAGAAGCCGTCCACTGGAAACTGTGGCCAAGAATTAAAGGAAATCTCTCTGAACACAATGACACCATAGAAAAGCCACCAAAGAGCCCATAATGCCCAGCTCAAGGGTGAAGCTTGAGCACACACAGACCCTCAGAACTTGTTAAAATTCCAAGACAGAGACATAAGGTGTATGCTCAGAAGCAAGTGGAAAGACAGGAGAAGAAACATTCAGATTTGTGAGAGTAGGGCTTAGATCAGCCCCAGGCTTTGTGAGTGGGAGGAATTAGGGGAGAAACCAACCCCTAAGGAGGATGAGAACTCCCACCCCCATCCAGTACCGAGCACACAGCTCTTGTCTTGGGAAGCAGAAGGAAGATACTTTCAAGCACTCAGATGATGTGAAAATGAAGTTCCATATCATACAAGTCATTAGGAGAATAAACAAAGGCCCCAAAATAATATGAAATCCACAGTTACACAGATCATTGTAAGAATAAACGAAGCCCCCTCCCAAAAGGCAAAATCTACAGTTGCGTGATCTTATTATGAGAATAAATGAAGTCACCCCAAAAATAGGAAATCCACAGTTGTGCAGATCATTAGGAGCATAAATGAAGGCCTGAAAAAATATGAAAACCAGTTACAGAGATCTTTATGAGAATAAATGAAGGCCCTCAAAAAGGAGGAAATCCATAGTTGCATAGATTGTTAGAATGAACAGAGGCTTGAAAAAAAAACTACAAAACCTACAGTGCCTAGATCACTATGAGAATTAATGAAGGCCTGAAAAGAATATGAAAGACCTTTCCAAAAGATGTATATGTTTCCTAGGTCGCTGTAACAAATTATCACAGTCTAGGTGGCGTACAATAAGAGAAAGCTATTCTGTCATGGCTCTAGAGGCCAGAAATCCAAAAGCAAGGTGTTGCCAGGGTCGGCTCCTTCTGGAGGCCACGGGATCTATCTGCCCCATACCTCTCTCCAACCTCTGCTTCCCTCTTCATGTGGCCTTTCCCGTGTGTTCCTTTGCTCTTTTTCTAGGAACACCAGTCCCATCCGATTCAGGGCCCACCCTAATCCAGTATGGCCTCATCTTAACTAGTAACCCTACTTCCTTCTAAGTTCACATTCCTCAACTCTGAAAGCACATGAATTTTATGGGGATTCTGTGTAGCCGCATACAAAAAAGTTTATTTCAACATGATTTGTGTTAGGCCTCTTGCATTGCATGTGTCAGAACCATTTCGCTGTGATAGGATTGATGCCCTCCATTGCAATGCCCACATGTAGCCCTCTGGCTTCAGCTACTGTTTGAATCTGATGTTCGAACAAAGAACTGAGAGGCTCATTGTTCTTTCTCCACTGCTTCCTGTGCTTGCTCTCCTGTGTGGCCTCAGAGCTGCATCTGAACTCAGGCCATTTGAGCAGAATTCTCTGCCATGTCCCCTAGTGCCTCCCTGGCTTTCCTGTGGCTGCATAACAAATCACTACAGACTTTCCAGCTGCAAACAACATCTAATTAGAAGATCAGCAGTCTACAAAGGCCTAAGTCCAGCCACAGAGCAACTGTTCTATGCTGAGGGTCTTGCAAGACCAAAATCAGGAGACTGATCAGGCCATTTTCCCTACTCCAGGTGTTACGGAAGGAATTGGCAAGTGACACACAGAGAGGCAGCAGAATGGAAGTAAAATAACAAAAGTTTACTCCACCGATGGGGATCGATGACACTTAATGGTGGTGCCCTAATCGACCTCCATACTCCGCTACAACCCGCCCCCTTTATAGGGTCTTACAGCCTTTATCTCATTCAGATGGTTACATTGCATTTTCACAGTTCACATTGCTGATAATCAAAACATGGTGAATTTCAACCCAAACGTAGCACTGGTTAGGGGAGGTTACCTTTAAGATTCATTTAGTTATCTATTCTAGTCAAGGGAAAGGGAGCGTATTTGGTCAGCAAACCTAACAATGGTTCTTTTCATTTAGAAAACTTTTGAGGGAGACTAGATGCCTCTGGTGCCGGTTAATTCTGAACGAAACAGAGCAAAGGGTAGAAGTTATCTTACATTGTGACATTTCCTAGGTTTTTTTGCTATTAAAGTCTTCTCTATCACAGGCTCTGTGGGAAATGCCACCTCCAGGCTCACTCAGGTTGTGGGAAAAATTCATTTCCTACCCTTGTGAGTCCACAGTCTTCATTTCCTTGGTAGCTGTCAGCCGGAGACCACTCTCAGCTCCCAGAGACTCTTCTCACAGCATGGGTGTTTGCAGTCTTCCAGCCCAGCCAGGGCCCACCTCTCCCATCTTCTCTTCTGCTCCCAGCTGGAGAGAACTCTGGACTTCAAAGGGCTCTTGTGTGATTAGTTAAGCCAGGCCCACTGAGATCATCTCCCTGTCTCATGGTCATAGGTGCCATGTGGCCTAATCCCAGGAGTAAAATCCACCGCACTCCCAGGCCCAGGGATGATGCAGGGTGAGTGGGGAGCAAGTATCTTGGAAGCATCCTGGAGCATCCCCATCCTCTCTTACAGCTACAGGCCTCAGCTTTTCTTTTCTACAACCATAAGGCCAATGTCCCAGAGGCTGTGTGGCACAGACATCTAATTCAGCCTGTTTTACCAATGGAGAAGTAAATCCAAAGAAAATCCAGAGCTACATAAGCCAGTGTCTTCTGATTTCTGCTTCTGCTGTTAGGTTTTGCCACCTCCTCCCCGTGGGAGTCTCTGGGGACAGAGTTGCACAGACACAGATACGATGGCAGGGACCGGGGTCTGCCCTTCCCTCCGATCATCTGTGTCCTGCAGCCACCCGTGGAGATCCATAAGAAACGCCACCCATGGAAAGCAGCCTCACGGCTCTCTCAGCAGGGTTATGAGCGCTGGGCTCTGTGAGTGGCTGCGCAGGACTGCAATCCGTCCAGGCACCGGCAGGCTCTTCGGCTCCATGTGACTCCAGGAGGAAAAGCATAAAGTGGTGGTGGGGGAAAGGGACACCAGGCTTGGCCCTAGTGACATGTGGGGAGAAAGGAAAAATGATGGCATCTGACAAACCCAGGAGAGAAAGAGCAAAGAAGGAAAATGGAGAGGGCGGGGAGCGGAGGGGATTAAGAAAGGAGGTAGGAAATGGGGGGGTGGGCTGCAAGGGAGAAAGTGAAACTGACAGATCAGGGTGATGAGTGCGGAAAGGCTACCATGAGCCACTTCTCAAAGGCCACCATAAGTGACTTCTTACTCTGTTCAGAGGGACCCAGCCCACGGGAGCGCACTCCTGGGGCTTAGGATTGTTCTCAGGCTCACATCTCCCACCCCTCAGGGAACCTAGAACAAGCCAATGAGGAGCTGCGAGCGATCATCAAGAAGATCTGGAAGCGGACCAGCATGAAGCTGCTGGACCAAGTGGTGCCCCCTGCTGGTGGTAAGTGCCCCCAGGGGTCCTAAAACTGGTTTCCTGGGATTTCTCTGCCTTCTCTCCTTCCTCCATGGCTCCTTTAGAGATTCAGAGAAAGCCCTTGAGTTTCTTGTTCTTGAGTCTGCTAGACTCACAGGAGCCTGCTTTCTCCAGATCCTTCTTGTGGGGTTCAAAAGCCCTACTGGTTAGAAAGAAGTAGGGCGCAGCCCCCTGCACAAACCTGGATATGGAGGTTGGAAATCTGCTGCAAGCCCGCCCTGTGTGAGAACCGGCAAGCCCTTTGGTGCATATGTTTGGCAGAATGTCCCAGGGAGCTGCATAAAGTGTAGATTTATCCATAAGCCTCTGGATGGATTGCTGTAAGACTGCCCTAGGGGCCTGAAAGGAAAATCCTCCGAGATCTGCCCTCTTGAAATTCTTTTCCTTCTTCCTAGATCAGTGTTCTCATCTCTACCAAGCCCAAAGCCTTTTTATAGCAGATGGTTTCTATTGTCAAATGGTCCCAAATGAAAATAGTTGTGATTTTTCTGCACATGTAATGTCCAAAGTATTACTACAATGCTGTAACTCTAGTACAAAATATATCAAAAGCAAATGCCTTTGCTATTTAAGTGCCCAGGCACAGCTATGCAGGAAGTTGTGATTAATGATATAATGCTCACATGTACTCCCTTAGAGCAGGTAAGTTTATGTTTAAGAAAGTAAGAAAACGCTGAATATTGTCAACACTTTGGATCTGTCATTTTGAAATAAGGGCTAAGTAAATATATTGTATAAGTATATGTTATTTATTTTAGCCATCATCCTAACAGCTGGAAAACATCCCATGTATTTCCAAACCATCCTCAATTGGTTGTACCCACTGTTGAAAAAATTTCCCAAACAGAAAACAACACTGGGGCCAACAGTCACCACAGTAGGCCAAGTGGTGTTGTATAACCAGTAGTTTATTTAATGTTTGACATTTTATCAAGAAACTGAGGCTCATAGAAGCTAAGTACCTGCCCCTTGGTTGCAGGGTGAGTAGAGTAGACTCAGGTTAAATCCAGGTCTGAGGGAGCCTAGGACCTGAGCTCATGCCTGACTCCCTGGACGAGGGTCCAGGGTCCTCCTCCCACATGGGAACAGAATGAGGCCCCGCCAGGTGAAGCCCATCAGTGCTGTACAGTTGGCTGTCCGTAAGGGACAGCAAGGATAGAGATAGCCATCGGCAGTTGTGCCCTTCACAGGAGGCAGGAGGCAAAGGACAACTCATGGGTAGGAGGCATCCCCTCACGAGTGGCTTGCCCGCTGTCCCATGCTGCCCGAGATGCAGCCTGAGCTGTCATATGAGTGCCCAGCCCAGTGGGGACACATGGAACAGTGATCACTTCTGCCTGGTTGAACAGAAAAACCCAAACTTCAACAAGAGGAAAATATTGCTTCTGCCAGCGTCTCCCTCCAGTCTCTAAAGAGAACTGTGCTTGCATTCCGTTCACGATAGGAGGGTCAAATAAAAGCCAGCAATGTCTGTTCAGGGGGGAAAAGGCAAAGTAGGAAATAATATTGACATCAGGTGACCTGTAGCCAAAAATAAAAAAAGAAGAAGCCAGGTACAGTGGTCCGCCTGTAGTCCCAGCTTCTCAGGAGACTGAGCCAGAGGATTGCTTGACTCCAGGAGCTTGACACCAGCCTGGACAGCATAGAAAGCTCTTGTCTTTTAAAAAAGATAATATATTTGCTTATTTGCATAAATGATCTGCATTAGTAATCTCTGGAGAAACAGCCAGGGAACTAATTTTTTTGGGGGGAGAACTAATTTTTTTTAAATGGTTAGCTATGAGGTGGTAACTAAGCAGGTAGGGGATGTGGTGGGAGACAGACTTTCCAGCATATGCCACTGTATATATTTTTCTCTTTTTGACCCTAAAAATTAAATTTAAAAACTTACACTTTAAATGCTAAAAAGAATGAATGAAGTCCAACTGAACTGCTCTATCTCCTTCCAATCCTCTCTCTTCTCTGTATCTCAGATGATGAGGTCACAGTCGGCAAGTTCTACGCTACTTTCCTGATCCAAGAGTACTTCCGGAAATTCAAGAAGCGCAAAGAGCAAGGGCTTGTGGGCAAGCCCTCCCAGAGGAATGCTCTGTCCCTGCAGGTGAGGAGCTGCAGAGAGGCCACACACACATAAAAGGTCCTGGTCACCTTCCTCTGGTCCTGGCAAGGGGCCACGTCTCTCACCAGGTGGCAGGGGCTGAAGGCCAGGTCTAAGGGCTCCAGGCATCTTCACAAAGGGATGTGAGAAGGGGTGAAATCCCACTTGCCCTTCTGCCGTTCTTCTGCCCTGTACAGTCCTGCCTGCCCTCCCAGGCCCTAGAGCCCTTGCACACTCAACTGAGGTGCCCGCGATACCCAGGTCCCTGGTAGCCCGACTGTTCTTTCATTCCTCTGATAGGCAAATGGACTCTTCTAGCCTAGGGCAACAAGAGGCATTGCAAGAAAGCCCATCCTGGTCTAGAGACCCCACTGCTGGGCAGGGGAGCGGAGGGTACGAGGGCTGGGCGGAAGAGTGCCTGGGAACGGCCGACTGTGACGTTCAGTGATCTTTGTCCCTCCGGGGTCCAGGCTGGCTTGCGCACACTGCACGACATCGGGCCCGAGATCCGACGAGCCATCTCCGGAGATCTGACTGCCGAGGAAGAGCTAGACAAGGCCATGAAGGAAGCTGTGTCTGCTGCCTCCGAAGACGACATCTTCAGGGTAGGTGCTTTTCTTTACCACGTGCACTTTGAAGCGAAAGGGGGTGGACTGTGTCCTGCCAAGAAAACGCAGGAGGAAAGGTCTGACCTCTGTGGCAGGTTCTAAACTCATCTGCTGAACCTCCCCTCATCCCTCCATCCTTCTGCCCGACTCCATGTCATAGGAGCTCCTCTAGGACACCGCAGCTCAGAAAAGTGGGAGGAGCCACGTTTCTAAGGGAAATATTCCCTGCAAGAAACTTCTCTACCTGAGAAGTTTCGGGTAACTCCTAGGCCACACCGGACCCACACACCTTATCTGCACACCTATCTTGTCGGACAATATTTGAACAAGTAAAACTCCAGACTTCTGGCTTTTCTTGGAAAACACCACACAAGATCTGGCCATACTGGGGTATTTTCCCACACACAGCTGGGCTGGGAACCAAGTGATGATTGCACAGTCATGATGGGGCCTGTGATGTCCAGTTCACAGAGGTCCCTCCGGGCCTCTCTTTCCTTTCCCGGGGACTGAGGCTGACCATCGATGCTGGCAACTGTGAAAATTAAGCTTGGCTATGCTGAAATTCCAGATCTCTTCATTCATTGGTGTTACCTGCCTCACCCCCAAGGCATTTGGCTGAAATTCCTTCAATAGTAAAGGAAAAGCTACCAACCCTAATCACACCAGGGCCTGCCTCAGCCCCGTGCCCCGGCCCCTGCCCAGCTCCTAGGCTATGGCACACACAAGGAGCTAGGATCAGCCCATCCTGCCCCTGACCATCCTCCATGCTCATCCTCACCCATCACGTGAGATATTCAATGAGTGGCCTCAGGGATACCGCACCGGACAAGACCAGAAACCACAGAGGCCAGGATGTTCTGGAGTGAGGATGGACCACCCTTACTAGCTACCTGCCCACTTGCCTAGGGCAAGGAAATCATGTCTGGGAAAAACACTGGTTGCTGATTTTAAAAATCTCAAAGACCACCCCAGGGGACAAGAGGTCATGGCACAATTGATGTGGTAAATGCTTCATTCTTATTTTTCAAAATTGTTTGGCCAGCACAGCTTCTAGCTCTATGCCAGTAGATTTCCATTTTTAAGAAATTGAGTTTCATTGGTCCCTTTCCCCACCCCATTTCTCACACTGGGCTCTGCCAAGTCAAGCAGCTGCAGCTCTGAAGGACCCCTACCCTGGGCCTGCCCCAGAAACCCAACTCCAGTCTCCAGGGTTCCCCAGATCACCCAGGAAGGCCATCACCCATAGAGCCTCCCGCTGACCCCCATTTCCACAAGTGGGGTGCCTGCCAGACCCCCAAGGGCAGCCTTGGAGGCTTAGCGCCCAGGGCCCCTCCGCCATGTCTGTGCCCATCAAGAATAGACAGGCTTCCCATGGGCAGCGTGTCCGTGCCCAGCTGTCCAAGGCTGCCTTCCCTCCACCCACGTTCCCTCTTGCCTACAGAGGGCCGGGGACCTGTTCGGCAACCATGTCAGCTACTACCAAAGCGACAGCCGGAGCACCTTCCCCCAGACCTTTACCACCCAGCGCCCGCTGCACATCAACAAGGCGGGTAACAGCCAAGGTGACACCGAGTCGCCTTCCCACGAGAAGCTGGTGGACTCCACCTTCACCCCCAGCAGCTACTCGTCCACTGGCTCCAACGCCAACATCAACAACGCCAACAACACTGCCCTGGGCCGCTTCCCCCGCCCCGCCGGCTACCCCAGCATGGTCAGCACCGTGGAGGGCCACGCCCCCCCCTCATCTCCTGCCACCTGGGCTCAGGAGACCACGAGGAAGCTCGGCGCCATGAGGTAAGCAGGAGGGTGGGCCCCACTGTGCACAGGGCCTCCCGCACCCCAGCCTGAGGATACCAGGGTGGAGGAGCCTGGAACCTGGGCCCACCACTCCCCCTCCAGCTCCCAGGGAGACCCTGTCCGCTCCCGTTTCCTGTGATCGAGCTGGCACCAGGCTCTAACACAGCAGCCATGCTCTCATAAGCCAGTGCCCCCTGTTGGCCAAGGTGTCCCCATGTGACACATCTGGCAGAGCCTCTCTTCGCTCAACCTTCCTGACCAGACACATGCTGGCCCGTGATCCCCAAGATGTGTGTAAGGGCTACCCCTCCCTCCTGCCCAAGTCTCTGCCACACCTGTCCTTTCATGCAAGTGAGATGTGAAGGGTAGAAGCACCTTTTCTTCTTGTGGGGGAGGGTACCGGGGATCGAACTTGGGACCTTGTGCTTGCGAGGCAGGCGGCAGCACCAATGAGCTACATCCTTGGCCCTAGAAGCACCTTTTCTTTATACCACCTCACCACCTCCTGGGGGCATTCTGCTGGCTCATTCTGCCACAGGACAGGAGCACTCGCTCTCCTCCTGACTCAGTCTCCCCTCCCACCTAACCTCTGGGGTACCCTGTGGTGCCCTGCACCCTGCCATGTCACCCTTAACTGTGCGACTCTCCCAGAGTACGACCGTCACTCTACAGCAGGCCGAACAGGTCCCCACAGCAGGGCAGCTTCTGAACTGCCCTCCAGCTCAGAAATAATGACAAAGTATCATCTTCCTAAATCCCTGGACTAATGAAGCTGCTGCCATCCAAGGAGACAGCACACTTGTCCCTTGGTTTCATGTCACTAGGTAGCACCCATTTACAAGTGGCCACGCAGTCTGGGCATTTGTCGGGGAGTTGCATTGGCCATCCATCCTGCCTATCATATTCTCCGCAAGACCGGCTGCTTTTACCACCTGGCCCTGCACTGCAGGGAGTTGGACTCAGGACATTGTGCTGATGCCTTCCATGCCCAGGGCACTGTGCTCAGCACTGGATTTTGTGTGTTGATCTGAAAGGGCGGCTCTGCCTAGAAGATGTAAGCTTAAGCAGCGGCCATGCTTCTCTTGATAGTCCTCCCTTCTCTTCCATCCCAGTCCTCCACCACAACCTTTGAGAACTCGGTCCTAGAATCACTTTCTCCCTTGTTAACCTTGTCAGAACCTGTTCTTAAGGAAGACTCTTTATGTCCATCATTAGTACCTCAGCATAAATTAAATCACTTCCTTCCAAGGGAATTTTCATATTAAACTTTGTTCTGTACTAAATAAGAGGAAAATGATTTTTGGAGAGGAGCTAGGGGAGCCAGAGATGCCACTCAGTAAAATATAACGCACAAAGCACCTAACACACAGTAAGTTCTCACAGGACATCCATTCCCCTCTACCTGTTATAGCTAATAAAATCACTCAGGTGCTAAGCTTCTGGAAGGAAAAACACAGCCAGCATTTCAGTGCTGGGGCCTGTCCTTCATGTCTCAGCTCAAGGCTAAGGGCAGTGGCTCCGTGTTGTCACTGCATTGCTGAGAGCAGGCTGGGTGGCCTGCACACAGAGCTTCCCCGGAGGTCTCCAGCACCAGCCCATCCATTGCACCTTGCCAGAACACCCCTCCTCCCTCTCCCTGTCCATCCAGAGCCTCCAACATCTCATCTTTCACTCTGACTGGCATGCTCTCCAATCCAAGATACCTCCTGGTATGGGAGGGTCTGCATCTCAGGAAGGACCCAGGCCCAGCAGGGACTCAGGCTCAGCAGAACTCCGGCTCACTTCCCTCTACTCAGAACAAACCCTCCTACATGAAGTTTCTTCGCTGTACCTTTACTCCAGGGAGCCAGTGTCAGAGTCAAAGACACATCAGAGTACAATGCCAGGAACTTCTCAGCTGGGTCACACAAATGCCCAAAGACTCAGCCATCTTTGGCTGCCCCATTCTACCCTGTACACTACAGCCCAGGACTCTTCTGTAAAAGAGGGTCCTTCCCACCCTTCAAAGCACCATCCTACCTATGATTTCATCTGTTACTCACTACAAGCCTCTGAGGCAGGCAGGATATGTGTTATTCCAGTTTTATAGAAGGAGAAACTGAGTTCTTGGGTGAGCTAAGTGTCTTGAGCCAGATAGTAGGTGATTAGGCACAGAACTCACAGCTCTTTGGGTCCTAACCCAGAGTTCCTTCTCCCACCTCGGGCCGGAACCCTAATTTTAGGAAGAAGCTATGACAGCTGTGTTTACAGTGTGGTCATGTGTGCCTCTGAGTGTACACACGTATCTGTGGGCATGTGCCTGTGAGTGTGCACGAGTCTGTGTGTGCGTTTGTGCCCGTGTGTATCTATGTGCATGTAAGTGTGCGCACCTGTGTGTGTACACCTGTACAAGTACGTGTGTGTGTGTGCGTGTGTGCATGACATCTTACTTGCTGAAGGAAGGGCAGGAAGGTCGGTAGTCCCTGATCTTTGTCTTTGTCTTGGACACTGTAGGTGCCATTCCCGGGAGAGCCAGATAGCCGTAGTGTGTCCAGAGGAGGCTTCTCAGGACAAGACCTATGATGTGGGGCTGCGTGAAGACGCGGAGTACTGCAGCGAGCCCAGCCTGCTCTCCACAGAGATGTGAGCTTCCCTGCCTCCTGCTCAGGTGGTGCAGGGTCAGGTCACTGAAATCACTCCTGTGGGCGAGGCTTGGGGGAAGAGGAGACTTCAAGTCAGTAAAGCATCTCATTAGAGGGACAGGAGGCCCCATCACACCATCCTCTTTCAGCGTGGCCTTTCCATGCTATAAAATGCTCCCAGGAAAACCTCTAAACATTGTTTCTTAAACCTTTGGTGCTACAATCAACAGTCATAAATATATTTCCTAGTGAGACTCGGCACACATACATATATATAATGGACGTTAAACAAATATTCTATTCTGCTGCCTGCCTCACAAGCACAAGGACCGGAGTTCAATCCCCCGCATCAAAAAAACAAAACAAAACAAAAAAACATCAAATATTCAATGAAACTGCTTATAATAAAGCCTCCCACAAGAGGGCAGTGTTAGCAAACCCAGGGCTCATGTTTTTGTCCCTGTTAAAATGTCACACCAGGACTTTCAAAGGCATAGCAAAATTATATATTTTATGAGTAACTACATGAGAGTAGCTCAAGAGCTCCAAACAAAACCGCTGATAATGAGATAGAAATAGTAATTACCCTAATTTGATCAGCACACACATATGTTGAAATGTCACCCCGGGCCTCATAAATATGTGCAATTATTAGATGTCAATCAGAAATTTTAAGCAGGGAGAAAGTTTAACTACCCTGATTTGCTCATTATACACTATATACATGTAAAAATGGCAGAATCACAAGTTCAAGTCCACCCTGCAAAATGTAATGATTTAGCAAGATCTTGCCTCAAAATTTTAAAATAGCTCAGTGTGAAGACCCTGGGTTCAGTCCCCAGTCCTGCAATAGACAATAAAATGATCACCCTGTACCCCATAAATATGCACAATTGAAATAATAATAATTAAAATAAAACAGCGTAGCCTAGAACAATAGAAAATATCAGCATGGATCAGATGTCACAAAGTAAGAACTATTTTCTGAAACTTTGGCTTTACTGCCTAGCTATGTCTGTATCTACTGAGTCTCCTCGGAAAATGTATTTATTACTCTGGGTTGTACTCAGAAGAGCTTCAAACACCATTTTAGAAGCCTTCCAGGAAGCACTTTGTTGGAGGAAGGACCAGCCCGTGAGGCTCCTGAAGAGAAGCAAGGGTGGCTGGAGGGTCAGGCGGGGCCCCAGCCAGCTGGCGTGGGGCTCCCTGGAGCCCAGGCTTCTGCCCAGGGCATTGTCCCTTTCCTGGTGGGGAACAGAAGAAGCGAGGGAGGGAGGAGAAACTTGGAAGCAGTGACCTGAGGAGTCAGTTAACCTCCCATGCCTTCAGGTCCCCACAGCAAGCAGGGTGGCAGGAGTGACATCCCTTCCTTCTGCTTTTCTGACTGCGTGCACAGAGTGTAAAATAAAAGAACCGCCTGAAGCTCCTTAACAGACATCATTCTCTAAGCTGACTTCTAGAGACTGTTAATGGCCACAGGTGGGGGGAATAGGAAAGCCAGTCGCTTCCGTCCATTCCTGCTCTCATGGACCACTTGATGCGTCCAGAGCTCTACTGACCATGAGTAAATAAGCTGTGCGCTCAGGGAGGTTCTCTAAGTAGTTAAGGAGTTTGGAGAATTTCACGGGAGGCGACCATGTGGAGATGGTCTGACTGCACAATTACAGAGATGCACAGGATTTCAGAGAGGTCACAAGACAAGGTAGCCACGAAGGCACCACACACAAGCTAAACTAAAGCTGGGTCTGCAGGCGAGGGGATGATGGGAGTAAGAAGGAGTGAGGAAGAGGGGGAGGGAGGGAGAGACGTGCAAGAGGGAGTGAACAAGAGCAAGGTCTGAGATAGAAAGACAAGGCTTTCCAATAGGGTGGATTCAAAGCAAGTGAAGCGTGAGGAGACCTGTGGCGGGTGTTCGGTGGTAGAGCGCTTGCCTGGTGTGCTGGGGGCCCTGGGTTCCATCCCCAGCCCTGAGGAGTAACTCCAAGGACAGAGTCAGTGGCCTCCTGAGCAACACGAAAGGGCTGGATGCCACCTGTCTCTGACTGCAGGCCAACTTGCTGGGGATTGTGGGGTCACCTTAGGGGGTTGCAGCCAACATCTTTTAATAAAATAGAAGAGACTGATGCAGACTATACATGATCAGCATGTGATGCGTGCACTCAGGTAGCACGGGCTTGAAGCTTCAGTTCAGCAGTCCACCAGGAGACAGAAAGTACATTTCTACTCGTGAGTCACCATCCGAAGGCTTGGCAGCCACTGACTAGACAACCCTGAAGGTCTCCTACCGCCCTGCTCTTTGCTGACTGAATGATTCTGTGTCTGTTGTAGGCGACAGTTTATGTGTTCTCAAGGATGAAGGAGTTGGCAGGGGAGGGAGAATTGAGAAGTGGGGGATACATTTGGGGTAACATTGAGCATAGCCATGGTAAACAGCAGGGGTCTGTGTAAACACAGGAGCCTTGGCCACTCCAGACACCTTATGGGCCTAGAAAATTTTCCCAGCATTCTCAACACCTTTTATCCAAGAGCACTTCTGCTGCCCCAGATCAGAAATGCAATATGCAGGGCTGAGGTAGACACTCACTCAGCCCGTGCAAGACCCTAGGTTTCATCCCGGTGCCACAGAACAAAAAGAAAAGCTCAAGGCCCATAAGACAGGCTGTGCATGAGGAGCAGGAAACCACACACACGCACACACGCATGTGCACATACACACACAAGCAGGCCTAGGAAACCCCTGTGACGCCAGAAAGCAGGACAGAATTTCATAGGAAGGCAAGTTACTGCTGCATGCTCTCTAAGCCTGTGTGTAAGTAAGCACAGCGTAAAGTGGCCCACCTTACTATGGAAAACTGCTTTCTGGGGATAGCAGCTCTCCCTGCTGTGTGGCATTTCTTGGCCCAGGAACAAACCCCAAGAGTCTTCTGTTCCAGGCTCGCCTACCAGAGTGATGAAACTCGACAACTGACACCCCCCGAGGAAGACAGGAGGGACACCCGGCCCTCTCCAAAGAGGGGTTTCCTCCGCTCGGCCTCCCTAGGTAAACGCACACCTGGCTCTGCTGATGTGGCTGGGGTCACCCCCACGATGACACTGGTAAGGTACCTGGGGATGCCTGAGAATCTGCGCGGCCTGGCTCAAGCTCCAGAGGGGCCCGGGCAGAATTCCAAAGTACTCAATATGTCCCAGGGACACGGCAAGGAGCAAAGAGATGCTGCATCTCAGAGCAGTGACACTGCTTGTTGCACCCCAAGTGGAGATGTGTCAGTCAGTTTTCTGGTACTGCCACAGTGTTCCCGAGAGAATCAACTCAAAGGGAGGAAACGTTTTTTTGGGCTCAGTTCTGGAGGTTTTTGTCCATGGTGGCTTGGTCCCATTGCTTTGGGGCCTGAGGCAAGGTAGAACGTCATGGCAGAGGTATGTGCTACACCATTCACCTCTTGGCCAGGAGGTGAAAGAGAGAAACAGAGAGAGAGGGAGAAAGAGAGACAGACAACCCATAGCACACCTCAAAGGTGAGCCCCCAGTGACATAATCTCCACTATGCTCCACCTCTTCAAGGTTTCACCACCTCCTAGAAGCACCAATCTAAGGACTAAGCCATTAACACATGGGCCTTTGGGGACATTCAAGGTCTGCATTATAGCACAGAGCAATCCATCGCAGGCCAGTGTCCTCTCTTACTGTCCTGATCCTGGTTCTTTGGCTGGCTTTGCAGGTCGAAGAGCCTCCTTCCACCTGGAGTGTTTAAAGCGACAGAAGAACCACGGGGGTGACATTTCTCAGAAGACAGTCTTGCCCTTGCATCTGGTTCATCATCAGGTACACAAACTTCTGGATAGGCACTCACTGGCCTCCACCTCACAGGCGAGATAATCACCCATCATTCTTCCCCGAATCCAACCACTGCACATCTAGCCCCGGCCCTAACAGCTCCTCTGTGGCTGAGGGCCTCAGCAAGATCTATAATGCCACAGGGAGGAGATCCTGGAGACCCTGGTATGAAGGAGCCACTCACATGGCCCTGAGGGACCAGCGGATACAGGTTCTGCCCAAGCTGTCTTTCCTTACACAGCCACAGGTGTCCACACCCAAGACTTTGGCCTACATGACACACACTAGGCAGATGCGGTTAGACCTAGGGTTGGAATACACCTGGAATTTTTTTTTTCTTTTTACTGAGTTTATTGGTACATTCTAGGTTACACCTGGAAATTGAATTGCACAAAAATCCATCCACTGAAATACAGAAATGATCAAAGCAACTGCCAACAATATAGTCAGGAGCGGGGAATGGCACCCACAGAGAAGAGGCCCAGGAAGACTATTAGATAAAATGTCTCCTGGCATAGCTGGCTCCATCTGAGACAGTGAAGCCAGAGACCCTAGTATCAAGAACATGTGGAGTATCTTAAAACAAAGGGAAACTTCAAAGGGCTGGCAAATTGGGATCTAAACCTGAGATTCCTCAAAATTTTACTTCAGTTCTAGACTCCCTTACCTGTGCATTAACTGATGGTTTTGTACCCAAAGGAATTCAACTGTCAATCCAAATTGTTTTGGTTTTTTGTTTGTTTGTTTGTTTGGTACCAGGATCAAACTTGGGACCTTGCACTGGTGAGGCAGACAACAGCCACACTGATCTAAATCCCTGGCCCTCCAATCAAAGTTTATAATCAGCATAAGATGGCTAGTACAGCTTGACTAAGCTAATATTACTTCAGCTCAGAGATATACAGTTTTGTCAGCTTGTAGCTCAGTGCTGGAGCACAGCTAGCATTCATGAGGCCCTAGGTTCTATCCCTATTACTGAAAGGAAAAAAATAAAAATAAATTTTTAAAAAATACATATACAGTTGTGCATCACCTGTGGCACTGCCTAAAGACCTATGATATCTAGGCTTTCTGAAATATTGGACTTACTTTCTATTCCACTCAAATCTCAGTCTGGGGACTCTCACAAGCCAGGAAGGATGGCAGGATATGGGGACTCTGTACTCTTAAAAGGTTTTTAGAAGCTGGTTTCTTCCACATGTTCTTATCATGCTGGTAGGCGAGAAAACTCTCTCTACTCTTTGTTGTGCCTTCTGAACACCCCCAACTGATGTGACAGCATTGATGCAGGCTGCAGTCCCTGTCCACGGGTGCTCACGGGCACTTGGGGACAGAGGACGCAAACATCCAGATTGTCCATGCGTGCTCAGTGCAAGATTTAAAGAACAGTTCCAAGACAGTCTGGGCTAAGGTTGCAGGAAATTATCAATGGCCTAACACTGCAAAAACCAAAGCAACAACTGCTGGTTTTGTATAGTTCTTTCTGATGGCGCTGAACTTCACGCCAACTGCACAGGAAGACGGATAGGGGACACTGGTGCCTCGCCGTGACAGATGATGCTGGCGACAGCATCATTGTTCTCTCTGCTCTCCTGATGAAAAACACAGAGTGAGACTGCTCACGGCTTAGACTGATGTGAAAAGCAGATGATCTCGATTCTGCCCAACCACAGTTTCCTGAAGACAGAGGAGACAGCCATCGCTTCATACTATGATTATAAACTGTATCTTGGGGACCGGAGGTATAACTCAGTGGTGTAGCACTTGCCTAACATGCATGAGGCCCTGTGTTTTATCCCCAGCACACCCCTACACAAGAGAGAGACAGAGAAAGAGAGATCTTAGGCCAGGTCTCAGTGGGATGGGACTCGGAAGGTGGAAGACCGTGGCGGTATGAATTCCAGGCATCTGGAACTCACCGGAGAAAGTAGCCGCCGAGCTGCGCGGAAGCCGACAGCCAGCCTGTCTTGTCCCTGGCCTGACAGCTCCGGTAACACCTTTTCCTTGTGTGCCCACAGGCGTTGGCCGTGGCAGGCCTGAGCCCTCTCCTCCAGAGAAGCCATTCCCCAACCACGTTCCCCAGGCCGTGCGCCACGCCACCCGCCACGCCTGGGAGCCCAGGCTGGCCCCC
>NW_022900917.1:64013009-64015782 GCF_012274545.1 Fukomys damarensis | reverse complement strand
CAGAGGAGCCCAGCCCCTGTGGCGGGGGCGGCAGCGCCGCACGGAGAGTCCGGCCTGTCTCCCTCATGGTGCCCAGCCAGACCGGGGCCCCGGGGAGACAGTTCCACGGCAGTGCCAGCAGCCTGGTGGAGGCGGTAGGTGACCCTGCGCTACACAGCAGACAGCGAGGGAGAGTCCCAGGAGGATGGAGAAGGAAGCTGCTGGTTTGTGCCCAAGTAGATCGGGTGTCAAGTCTGAGGCACACAGACCCTCCCTCGGAGGCCCGTGGCAGTTAGGGCCGCGCACGATGCTGCTGGCTTCCTTGAGGCTGGCCTGACTAGAAGGAGAAAGAACCACTGGGCAGTGATTCCCTGCCACAGGCCAGCGAGGCCCTGGAAAGCCAGCATTGTGCCATGAACGCTTAGTGCCCTGGTGTGCACAGAACAGGTCAAGATTGCTGGTTCCCAGCCCCCAGCGGTCATGAGCACCCCTCAGGAGCTCTGGCCACCCATAACACACACAGCTACTTTGTAAAGCCTGTGACCCAGGGTGCAGAGCTCCTAGTCTGAACAAAAGAGCTTCCGTTCCGAGGGTCTTGTTCAGTCCCAGCACCACATTGTAGGGGGCCTTTGACAAACTGAACCCAACCCAAAGGAGGATGACCGGGATGGCAAAGCCCTTAGAAACCTAGCAGAACTGGTGGGGGGGGGAGAGGTAAGAGAAATAAACCTACAGAGACACTTAAGGGGCCGTGACACATGTCTCATCCTCACGGGCATCTTGGGTGGACAGAAAACTGGCATGCAGCACTGGAGTGATTAGTTCAGCCTGCCAAGTGGCACATTTCAGCTCACCAGAAAAGACTGCCCAAAGAACTCTCCCAAAATGAAGAGGGCTTCTCATAAAGCAGTGGGCCCCCATCAGGAGACACATGCAGGCAGACAGTGCCCTCCTGATCATCAGGCCACCAGGTGACTTCTGCAGTCCCTCATGCCTCCAGAACACTGATGCTTCACTTGAATGTAGTTGCCCTGCATTCATTTTCCAGATCGTTTTCGAGACCCTACCACCTGCAAGCACTGGCATAGGGGCAGGGAGACAGCTGAAAAATAGAGCCCTCTCGTGGGCTCATGTTGTAAGGAGAGGCAGGAAATACATAAGCATGCCCGAAACATGTCGGGGAAGGTCAGGATCGCTAAGGAAAAGTAAAGTAGGATCAAGAGAAAAGAGTGAATTGAGTAGCGGAGCAGGCAGGCAGGCACCTGGAAAACAACATGCCAGGCTGGGCCTACCTGCTGCCTCCCACCCCTGCCTTAGGAGCTGGTGCTCCCCCTAGCTCAGTGATGGTGAACCTTAGAGCTTTCACATAGCCTGATACAAACAGCCTGCTGCAGCACTCCGGCCATAGTTTACCACCATGGTGCCCAGCTGGTCCCCAAAGCATCTGGTACAAAGGATGAAGCTTGGGGTCACCGTCTGGCCCTTCAGAGCAGAAGGAGGCAGGTGCAGGCAAAGTTTTTTGCACACATCCTACTCAAGGACCCAGGCACCCATGAAGGCAGCCAGCTGGCCAGGGGTGGGTATAAGGGCTAACAGTTTCACCAAAGGAAAAATGGAGGGTTCTTTGAAAGAATAAGTGGAAAGATATCTGGTGTTGCCAGGGAGGAGGAAAGAAAAGGAGGCTGAGATCTGCCTGTGAAATAAAAGGGAAGAAGAGCCCCTGTGGTTCCTCTAGGAGCCAAGTTTTCATGTATCTGACGACAGCATTTTTAATAACCCATCCACAGCTTCTCTCAGTCACTCTCTGCATCCATAATTCCTATGGCTGATGCTCCATCTCCCTGGGTGTGCACACCCACAGGCCACGTGCACACATACACACGCTCATGCACACACCTGTACAGACAAAAATGCATCCACACTTAGGTGTGCTCATTCCTATACCAGTACACACACACACACACACACATAAAAAGTCCTCTCATACATGCACGCGTCAACATGCACATCTGCAGGCACACACACATGCACACTTGTTTGTGGATGTACACGTGCCCGGTTACACACACACCCATGCACACGCACACTACCTGAAGTCACAATAGGAAGCCCTGACTCTCACCCTGGAGGGGACAGTGAGCCCCAGTGACCTCGTTCCTCTTGCATCTTCCCCACGCCCCTCCCCTGCAGGTCTTGATTTCAGAAGGACTGGGGCAGTTTGCTCAAGATCCCAAGTTCATCGAGGTCACAACCCAGGAGCTGGCTGATGCCTGCGATATGACCATAGAGGAGATGGAGAACGCGGCCGACAACATCCTCAGCGGGGGCGCCCCACAGAGCCCCAACGGCACCTTCTTACCTTTTGTGAACTGCAGGGACCCAGGGCAGGACCGGGCGGGTGGCGGCGACGAGGACGAGGGCTGTGCGGGCGCCCTGGGGCGCGGCCGGAGCGAGGAGGAGCTCGCAGACAGCAGGGTCCATGTCCGCAGCCTGTAGCCGCCGGGGCTGGGGAGACGCCGGGTTTTTATTTGTTTCAATGTTCCTAATGGGTTCGTTTCAGAAGTGCCTCACTGTTCTCGTGACCTGGAGTTAACCGGAACAGCGTCTTCATTCATTCCTGTCGGGACGAGACGCAGAGTTGGGTGGTGTGCAGAGTCGCTTTTCAGGGGGAAGAGGAGCCGCCAGGCCGCGCGTGCACAGAGGGGAGGCGCGGAGGTGCGAGGGCCGGGCGGGAGCAGGGCCGCAGCCCCATCCTCGTCCCCTCCCCTCAGGGTGGGGAGGACCTCGGCCTCCT
>NW_022900917.1:64003803-64012674 GCF_012274545.1 Fukomys damarensis | reverse complement strand
CCCCAGGGCCTGGCCTCCGACTCGGCCCGACCAGGTGGTGCTGTGAGCTCATCTAGCGCTCTTTTGTTTGGTAGTTTGGACTTTTTCTTGACAGCATGTTGCCTTTTTCGGATTTTGTTTGTTTTCTAATTTTATTTCATTTTTGTTTTGTTTTGTTTTCCCTGGGGAGGGGAGGAAGAAGAGCGTTTGCAAATTTTGTAGCCGCCCACTTTACTGTTTTCACTTTTGCATATGTAAATCGGGTTTGGTTTTACTGTATTCTTTAAATGGTTGTGGTTTCCTTTTTTCATTATCCACGGAGGGAGGGCTCAATAGAAGCCGCGCTCGGGGAGTTTTACCAGCCATTGGGTATGCCCAATAATTTGTTATTATTTCCTGAGGTAGTAACAGTTTTTTCTTTCTGGTTTGGGTGGGATTTATATTTTTAAAGGTGCACTTGATATGGTCTTGGACCTGTGAGAGATTGAGCTAGTTCCTTTTCATGCTGGGTGTGTTGGGGTGGGGGTGCAAGAGAGGAAGTTGAGAGTCTCTGCGAGTGTTGTGCGTGCGTGTGGCAGAGGGCTGTCCGAGTGCATGTGTCCTCCGATTGTACCTGTACCCACAGTGTGCACGAATGAGTCCAAAGCTCCCCCTTGCTGGCTTCACGGTGGGGAGATCTGAATCTGGGGCCATCTGAAAGCAAAAACAAAACCACTGTCTGCTTCTGAAACGGGAATCAGTAACTGCATTTTCTGTCCCACAAGATATGCAAAAACAATGCAATAATATTCATTTAAAAAATACAATTGTGAGTTGTGTTGGCATTAAAACTGTATTTTAAGAAAACACAGAAATTTAAGGGAAACACTCAAGAAGGCATTTTTGCTTCTATATATTCCGTGTAATGTTTTATTGCATTGATAATGTTTCTGTTGAAGAAACTGTTATACTTGAATTCAGGTCAGTTTCAGTATTTTTCAAATATTTTTTTAAAACTGAATTGCAATTGTGCCAAGCGAATATAATGAATTGAATTGTTTGTTTTTGAATTCACTTCTTGTATATTTTGCTGCATGTAAAGTAAATCATTTTGTATTTGGAGTGTGACAAGCTTTACCTTTGAGCTCTTAAGTGCTTTTCTCTATGTGGTTGGGGAAAAGGTAATGATTTTTCATTTGTGCAACGAGCAAAGGCATCTTCAGTGTAAGTCATTATTCTACTATCCACAACAGGTTTGAACATTACTGTTTTGCATATCTTGTGTTCGCTTCCATTGCCTTTGATTTTGCCAAAATCCTGTAATAGGTATATTTATACCACATCTTGCTCTGAGATAGCAGGACACACCTCATTCGGGTCTTCAGTCTCCACTCTGATTTGGTATGGCAGCCTTACCATTAGGTGCAGTGAGGCATCAGCATCCTCTGGGGAAGAGGTGGCTGGTTTTTCTGGTCAGTCGAAGCACAAACCTTTGGTTTCCTCAGTAAAGCCCACACTGTTTAAGAAGATGAAATTCAGGTCAGCTCGTGGGAGAGTAGGGGCAGCCTCATTTCTGACAACTGGTCCACCCAACTGCAGCTAGCAGGGGCTAGAGAGAGGTCCCAAGTAAGACCATGACCCAACCAGAAATTGCTCTTTTTTATATTCACATTCTTTCCTCAGGATGCAGGTTTTCCCTAATGTTTGTAGCAGGAAAGGAAAGGGTCTGGGCATGGAGGGAGTATCAGGATCCATAGCGGTAGAAGAAACAGATTTTTCAAGGGCATCTCTCATGCTTATTTGCATCTAACTGGAGCATCACCCTGTTGGTGCCATATCCTTCTATTATAGTTCAGCAGCAATGGTTGAAAAGGGACTCATTTAGAGAAAATAGGACCCAACCATTTACCCAGAATTTACCCATTGACTTTTTTTTAGTCCCAGTGTTCCTTTGGTCCTTCTTGCCACTTACATGAGCTCACTAGAGATTCCATTAGGGGACACTCCATTCCCCAGTGAAGATGAGTTATACTTTCATGGACTGATTTATGAAAAAGCAGAGAAATGTGCCTGGCATTCCCTGGTTAAACAGTCTATAAACAGTATTTCTTTGTGGTTTTCCACACTTGACCAACTCAAATTTTTATGGTTCCTGTTCCATACCAGCAAGATCCTTTAGAAATTAAGTGGCTTCCTTGTCCAGTTTCCAAAATGTCTACCACTGCTCAAGTTTTAACTTTGACAGAGAGAGAAGTCCTCAGGAGTCAGTATCTGGTTCTTGCTGTACATTTGGCCCCTAGACAGAAAAGTGGAATTTGGACTAATTCTACCGCATGCTCTTCATGCTTCCCTATATTGTTTTGAACTTTTGATCCACATTACCAAGTCTCATTAGCTACGGGGAGTGCTCCTGACAGCAACTCACGGGGTCCCACCCTTCCTGGCTTCCCAGCCCTGCTTCATGCACACCCACAGGCCACCTTCTCCTTCAGAGCCAACACTGGCAAAGAGACCAGAGGAGCAGTGTGTCCCGTGAGAATGGTGTCCACAGGGACACAGAGCTCCTTCCCCTTGACTAGGAGTTCCCTCTCTAGAGCAGTAGGCCTTTCTTAGCTTGACTTCACAATCAACTAGTGTAAGACTGACGTGTGATGCCCTTCCCCACGACAGAGTAGCAAAATCATTGAACTGAATCCACAATGGACTAAGTATGTTGTCCCTTGTCCACCTAAGATGGAATTGTCCCCATGACTATGTCCAACATAATCATCAAATGTTCTATAGCCCTTCTGACAATGCTTGAGGGCTTTTGACAATCAAAAGGACTTGGAGGAGTGCAGGTTACATTCTATAGTTTGGAAATCTTCATTTTTATTTGCTGTCTGACTAGCCCTGCCTCCCTTATTTCCAGACATTGGTCTTTTAGTAATTTTTCATGTGCATTGACACATTAAACAGGAAGAGCTCCAGCTGCTTCTCTTCTGCCTGATTCTAAAAGCTTCTTTAAGTCTTGAGATTAAGAAACGTGAGAGATGGGCCTGGGAGTTTAGACCAGTGTAGAATGTTTGTCAGGCAAGCATGAGGCCCTGAGTTCAGTCATCAGCACCAAAAAAGTAAAAAGTAAAAAAAAAGAAAAAGAAAAACTTTTTTTCCTAGGTTTTGGCTTGATTCATAAACTTTTTTGCTTTTTTTATTCAGAAGCAATTAGAGACCACTTCACTCTGAAGCAGACAGGCTTGGAAACCCACAGCCAAGGACAAGGCTGTGTCTTTACCCTCCTCTGTACCCCTGGTTCCAAATTCCAGGTGCTTGTGTGGAAGCCACCTGTCACATCCTTACAGCCCCCTCCCTCCAGACTTCGTTGCACCCACCTGAAGGAGAAGGACAACTCACTGCAGGAGTATACCTCCTGTGCCAAAGTCCTTTCTGAGAAACCAGAACCCCCAAGAATGAGGAATCTGGAAGTCAACAGGACAGTCAGTGGCTGCTTCCCAAAGGCTGGCTGGTAGACTTCCACCACTCCCAGTGTTTGAGAAATAGAACAAGGACTTAGGTTGTGTAGTTACCCTGGTAAGCGAGAATTCAGCCTCATGAGGCCATATTGTACATATTTCCAAGGAAGACACCTAGGAACCTAGAATAAGTGAAATATTCTTTGAAAAGAGGCCAGGAAAAGGGTTATCTGGCTTTGATTTATAGAGTCTAGGTGAATTCTGTTTTTGGTCTTTGTGGTACTAGGGATCTAATCTAGGGATGCTCTACATCCTCAGCCCTTTTCATTTTATCTTGAGACAGGGCCTCTCTAAGTTGCCTAGGCTGGCCTTGAACTTGTGATCTTCTTGCCCCAGCCTCCCAAATAGCTGGCGTGTACTAGCATGCCCAGCTCCAATTCTGTTTTAAAGATCTGGCTCTGGGGAAAATGTCAGCACAGAGAGAACCAGAGGAGAAATGAAACTTTAAAAAGGCATGTTTTGGCTCCCTATGTATCTCTACTAATTTCATATTGAGCTACCCACAGTAACCAGTACAGGGCACGGGCTAATGTCTGGAGGATCTACTGCAGAAGATGAGAGGATTATAATTCTAGCCCAGTGCTGTTCCCAGACACATCAGCTCACCTGCTGGCTGTGAAGGTGTAGGCCCTGCCACCCCTGAGACAGAAGTCAGTGTGTGACCCCCAAAACACGCTCCCATCAGAAGGCAGGAGGGGAAGCCCTGGTTCAGTCGCCAGAGCCAGGTTCCCCCGCAGCTGCTTTCTGTGGAGACATAAGGGAAAGCTGTGGGGAAGGAGAGTCTCCTAGATCATCAGGGACAGGCCCCTCACCTTTCCTCAGCCCTACCTGGTTCTCTCTCTTCTGCCCCATCCCCAGCCCCCAGCATCAGTCAGACTAGTGAGACCCAGACTAGTGAGAGGGGCAGAGGAGAAAGGGATTCCTGCACCGATTCTTAGTTTCTCTGCATAGCCACTTCTGTTTTTAACTCATTTATTTTTATTTCAAAGCAATGAGAGATTACTTTGTGGTGGCAGATACCAATGTAACAAATTAAATGTATTTCTGCCAGATTCCCACTTTCTTGGGGAGACACTAGTATGCTTCTCTCTCTCTCTCTCTCACACACACACACACACACACACACACACTCCCTGAGGCATAAGTGCTCAGTTGAGCTCCAAGTAAGTGACTTTTCCAAAAAGATGAGGACTGTGTAGAGAGACAGAGAGAGAACCAGAGCCACTTCCCTTGGTGGAAATGGTGTCATCTGAACCTATTATTATCATGAAAAATATTATTTATCTACACTAAGAAATCAACTGTTTCTCTGTGATGCCTATAGGAAGTTTGAGTTATAGCACATGAAATAGTAAAGACCCCAGTCTTTCTCATATTTTAGAAAAACCTTTTTAATCAGTCTCTGAAAGGGAATTAGAAATTGCAGCTTGATCTATCAAGCGCATCAAACCAATTCAGCACTGGCAGTGAAAAGGAGAGATGGAGTTGAGATTGTTCATGAAAATGCTCTTAAGTCTGCTAACGAAAAGGAGCTAATTAGGCAAAAATTTGCTATGTTACATCACCACAGTCAAATCTTTCAGGTCAGATACTGGCTGCTTCAGAAGTGCACCCCCCTCCCCTGCTGTAAGGCAACCCAGTCACCCCAGTTTTCAGAATCTAAATGATTTGAATTGTGTAAAGCTTGTAGAAAGGATAACATGCCATTTGACCTGGCATAAATCAGACATTCACTGCAAGTTTGCCTTCTGAAAAATCACTCATGAACCACCTACCAAGGTTATTACCAGAGAAGGCTCCGGGTGGAAGAGGGCATAGGCATTGAGAGAGAGTTGCTTCTATGTGAGGAAATGCTGCAATGGACAGAATGGTTCTTATTCGCTGTTGGGAAACTCTGGTTCTGGATTCTTAGAGCCACAGAGCTTACAAGCAGTAGGGTGAGGAAGAAGAGCGTGAGCAGGCACTCACTTGCCATGCGAACTTGAGGGTGCAGGTCTCAGCCCCTGGATGAAGTCATTCCTGAGCCTTCAGCCAGGAGAAGAGAGAAGGTGCCTTTCTACAGATTCATGAGAGGGACAAAAGAGAACAGATCCCTGGGTCCTGTATCAAGCACTTCCCCCCAAGACTTTATAACATAGAGAAACTACACCAAGGTTAGAAGGGAGAAATTCTTGAGAATCAGGGTCAAGTGATTTGTAAGCAAATAGTCCCATGCAAAGGGCTCCTTCAGAAGGTGCCCAGTGGCCCCAGTGCTGTGGGCATTTCTCTGCTTCCACACACACCATCCAGGCATCAGCCATAACCCATCTCCCAAACTCAGAATCCATCCTCAGCATCCCTACCAGGTCACGCAGGGTCCCACCCTGCCCAGAGCACAGCCACACTCCCATTACCTCATGGGAGAGGTTCTGCACTGGAGCAAGCCACGGATAACAAAGGAACAACCAGGTTCGGGCACATCCGTGATGGCAATAGATAGTTGAGAACAACCTGTGAGAAAACACACAAATTCATAAAGGGATAGAGTAACAGATCCCCAATGGATGAAGCACTGGGATGTTGATTGTTCTCATAATATCGCTGTTGTATTTTTTTACTCCAGAGCTACCAAGCAAAGCGCCCATCCACGAAAAGGGATCCATTCAAAGCCCTTCCATCTCTCCACTCCTTGTGTCCTGCTCAGCCCACCTCTGTCCACCCCAACCCCATCTGCATTATGTATCATGCCTGTCCTCAGAGCTGGACAGTGCCTCTGTGTCACCACCCCCACACACCCGCCCCTCCAGGCTCCACGATGTCACAGTCTGACTGTTGTAAATATTGTTGTACAGTTTGTAATCGCCAAATACTCCCTCGCCTGCCGCACCTTCTCACCCTTGAGGAAGGCCAGGGAATCTAGAAGGGGAAGCCTTTCCAAGAGAGCTTCAGGGTCATCTCTGTGTGAGATGCTATTGTATATCCTGTAAGATTGCATTTTTATCTAAGGAATGATGTTATTTAAAAAACAAAAAAAAAACACAAAAAATAAGAATTGCAAATAAATTTCTTAACAATGTCTGTCTTGTTTTCATTATTTTCTTCCCTCTTCCACATCCTTTTTCTCCTGTCCCCCAGAGATCATAAAAATCTCAATTAACTCAATTGTGTGGGATCTTCCAAAGGAGAGTAAGGCGGGAGCAAACATGGGAAATATGAGTGCAGTGGTAATACCCGACCTCCTGTCAGCTGACCTCATAACCCACTTCCTTCCAATGAAAGCATTAACGGAGAAATGACCAAAGGTAGAAAAGGAGGCAGACGGACTAGGAGTAATTAACTGGATAATCCCAAAGTGGAAGCAGATGACCACACACACACACACACACACACACACAAATAGAGAAAACATTAAATTTATTCTGAATAAAGGAAAAAAGAGAGGAAGGTGAGGATGTGATAGGAAAGAAACAAGGCCTGAGAACATATGTAAAGTGCTTTGAAGTCTATAAAAAGCAAGGCCATTCATGTTCATTATTATAACCTAAACTGACCAGGAAAAAGCCTCCAGAATAATTGTTTAAGTTTTAAATAGTTTGTCCCAGAAGATTTTGCGAAGACAGCAGAAGGAAGACAGCACAGGAAACTATCCCCCACCTAGACAAAAATCACCCTGGAAGAATCTGTCCACTGTGAGTATTTTGGAACTCTGGAGTCTGTTGAAGGCTCCCCACTGCCCCAGTGCAGTAAATCCTGGTTAGTTCTGCTCACTTTCCACTTTTAGTACAGTAACAGCAACCCATGCCCCACCTGGGCATAGAGCAGGTGATCAGTACTGTCCCAGGACAGCCTACTGGGAACCAAGGTTGACAAAGAAGCAAATCTCCAGATTTCAGGCCTCTGATGGCTGCTTCCTGTCTTACAGGAGGCAGCCATCAGAGTTGCACCTGCCCCAATATCATGAGCTCCTGCTTAAAGCAGGGGAATAACATTCAGGGAATTTTAAGGTTTGGAATGTATTTTTCCTCCTTCACTTTCTTTCATTCTCCTTTTGAGAGCCAGATATTAAAGACTAAGACTTTAAAAGCAACTGTACATATGGGGGAAATTACAAAGTACCTGCTCAAGTGCAGGGAAAAACTCAGGCTCAAAAAAGACCTGTAAACACCTTAAAGTTTATACCTCACACTGAGCCTCAGCACTGAGAACTTAACAACAAATGTTTTAAAACCAAACCACAAGGAAGGGAGGAAATCTGATTTTCAGAATCACTAGATTTTTAAAAATTCAAATGTCCAGTTTTCAACTACAAAAAACCCCACAAATAATAAATAAGGAAAGTATAGGGCCAGGGATTTAGCTCAGTGGTTCTGCTGCCTGCCTTGCAAGCACAAGGACCTGAGTTCAATCCCCAGTACCAAAAAAAAAAAAAAAAGGAAAGTATAGCCCATTTCAAAGAAAAGATAAATCTCTGACAAATCTACTAAACAAAGACTTTGTTTGTTTGTTTTGTTTTGTTTTTTGGGACAGGGTCTCACTATGTAGTTGAGACTGACCTGGAACTCACTATGCAGCCGAGGCTGGTCTCGAACTCACAGCGATCCTCCTGTCTCAGCCTCCTGGAGAGTGCTGGGATTATAGGCATGTGCCACCATGTCCAGCTTTAAACAAAGACTTTTAAATAAAATTCTCTTGATATAAAAAATAAAAATATGGAGAAAGTCAAGAAAATGATACATGAACAAAATGAAAATTTTCAGTTACGAGAGCACTTTAAAAAAAAAAGTCTGGAGCTGAAAAGGGTAACAATTGAAAACTTCACTAGAAAGATTCAAAGGCATATTTGAGCAGGCAGAAGAATCCGTGAACCTGAACACAGAACAGTAGGAATTATTAATAGAGTTCGTGGAACAGAAAGAGGCTTGATGGTGAGAATACAGAGCCTGAGGCATTTATGGTACACCAGCAAGCTGACCAAGAAAAAGGCAGAACATTTGAAAGAACAATAGTTGAAAACATCCCAAATTCAATTTAAGACATTTCTAAAAACATTTTATTTATTTATTTTTTTCCTCATTGAGTTTATTGGTACATTTTAGGTACACAGTATAGTTACATTCATTATTGGGATCTTGTACCTTTACATGACAGGTCTTGGTTCTCATTTTTCCCCTTGTCCCTGTCCTCTCTTCACCCCCTCCTCCCCTCCCCATACAGTCTACTTGCCCATCAGTTGGAAACTGATAAAGAAGATGTGGTTGTTCTATAAAATGGAATACTACTCAGCCATAAAGAATGAGAAATTAGATTCATTCATAGGAAAATGGATACAGGGCCAGGGATTTAGCTCAGTGGTTCTGCTACCTGCCTTGCAAGTGCAAGGACCCAAGTTTGATCCCTGGTACCAAAAAAAAAAAAAAAAAAA
>NW_022900917.1:63998879-64003587 GCF_012274545.1 Fukomys damarensis | reverse complement strand
AAAAATGGCAATAAAATGTCTATAAACATTTAAGAAGTTCAGTAAATGCTAAAGAAGATTAACTTTTAAAAGCACAAAGAAACATATAATCGAACTTCTGAAGATCAGAGGTGGAAAGAACATCTTATAAACAGCAAGAGAGAACAACTCATCACATACAAGGGCTTCCCAATCAGATTAACAGTGTTTCTTGTCATAAATGTTGGAGACCAGAAGGCAGGGGTACATATATTCAAAATGCTAAAACAAAGTATTCAACAAAGAACTATCTGGCAAACTGACCTTCTAAAATGAGGGAGAAATTAAAATAATACCAGAGAAATAAGAGGTGAGGGTCTTCATAAACATTAGGTCTGCTGTGCAGGAAATGATCCAAAGGAGTCCTGCAGGGTGAAATAGGACTCTAGACAGTAACTCAAAGTTGTATAAAGAAAAATAATCCCAATAAAAGCAAAATCTAGCATTATCATAACAATGTTTTGTAATTCCACTTTTTCCTTTCCACATGACTTCTACTTTTATATGATTCTAACCGCTAGTATGAAAGCCAAGCACAGCAGCACATGCCTATAATCCCAGCTATTCAGGACACTGAGCAGGAGGACTTTGAGTTCAAGGCCAGCTTAGGAAATTTTAAAGAGACCCTGTATTAAACAATAAATACATAAATAAATGTCTATTTGTAATGGTTTGAAACTCTACCTTCTGTTTGCTACATAATGTAAAAGGCTAATGTATTATGAAAATTATTAGTTTATGTTTAGGACCACAGAACTTAAAAAGATGTATTTTTAAAAGTCAGTAACTGAGAAACCTGGGAGACATCAGTTGCTGGGCAAGAATCAATCAATGTGCTTACTGCAAGGAGGAGGGGCCCCCATAGACCCTCTGCCAAGAGGCCATCGCTCAAGCGCAGGGAGGAAGCCTGGGCCCCGATCCACTGAGGGAAGGAGAACCACGCCTACTCCCGACCCAGCAGCCATCGCTCAAACACCGGGAAGGTAGCCACGTGGGTGTCCCTGAACCCCCACGCACTCTCAGACCTCCTGACTGTGCCTGTCTTAGGACCCACTGTGTAAAGACAGAGGTGGTCATCAAGGGTATTTTTCTGAATTCCCAACTTTGAACATCTTTAAAGATAGGGCATGGGAAACCTGTAATAGAACGTTGTGGAGTTCAACCATTCAGAAGGTTGGGGAACTCAATCTGGGCCTTGCAGCCCGAGGTCAGTCAGCATCAGGGGGTTCAGCAATCAGCTAACTGAGATCAGGGGTCTTGCATCCTCGCTCCATCTGAGCCATTAAATGGTAAATGCACTATATTGAAATTTTGTTCACTGCAGACATGTTCTTGACTGCTTCTTGATTTCAATTTAATTCAAATGATTTAAGGGTGATAGACTAGTGACTACCACCGGTGGTCAGTGTCCAAGTTGTGCTTGATCTTAATGTGTCGCTGATTGTATCAGTTGGAGTAAAGCATTGCGGTTGATTTGATGAGCTGTTTTCTCTGATGTTATGAAGATGAGAATGTCTGTGGGTCGTTAGAGACACAGAAGCTAGGGTGCAACTATATCAGGAGATTTGGGTGATAATCCAGAGATTAAATCAAGGACAGTCTGACAACAAAAATTAAAATGAGAAAACACTTAAGCAAAACACAAGGACAGACTTCCAGTTTACCAATGGCAAGCAGTAGGACAAATGAGCATGAAAAGGCCGATAGTGAACCACCAGGACACCCTGAACTCAAAGCACAGGAAGTAACAAAACAGATCAATCAGGCTCTAGAAAAATTCAAAACAGAAATAATTTCCCAGATAACCATAGAGATAGTGAGCAAAATGGAAGTCGTGATTCGAGACTCTAGACAAAAAAAACTGACAAAAAAATAGATGAGCTCAGGACCGTGATAGAAGCCATGAAGGCCCAGCATAAGAAAGAAATGGAAAAAATAAACGCCCAACATAGGAAAGAAATAGAATCCATAAAACAGATTCAAACAGATATCCAGGAGATTAAACACTCTGTTGAAAGTGTACGTAACAGAATAAAAGAATGCGAAGATAGGCTCTCAGATATAGAAGATAAGATTGCAGTCAGTGACCATGAAAAGAGAGGTCTCTTAAAAACAGTAAGAGATCATGAGAAATCGATCCAACAACTCCTAGATGATGCAAAGAAGAATAACATAAGACTGATAGGAATACATGAAGTAGCAGGAGAAAATACAAATGACTTTAAAAAGCTGTTTGCAGAATTAATGACAGAAAACTTCCCAAACAGAGGGGAAGAATTTGACATTCAGATAACTGAGGCATATAGGACCCCAACTAGCTACAATCAAAAAAAATCTACACCTAGACATATAATAATCAAGATCCCAGAAACCCAACAGAAGAACAAAATACTACAAGCAGTAAGAGAAAAGAAACAAATCACATACAAAGGAAAGCCCATCAGAATCACAGCAGACTTTTCAACACAAACCCTTGGGGCAAGGAGAGCCTGGAATGAGATATTTCAAGTACTAAAAGAGAACAACCTCCAACCTAGACTGATGTATCCAGCAAAACTCTCTTTCAAAATGGATGGGGAAATAAGACACTTCCACGACAAAGAACACCTGAGAAACTACATGAATACCAAACCAGCACTACAAGCAATTCTAAACAAGATCCTAGAAAAAGACAATGAAGGCAACAACACCATGAGGCCCAACAGAGCAAATCAAATAGGCAAGGCAAGAAATTAAAAGGAGAAGGTGAAAAAGTAAAAAGAGTCAACAAAAGGCCAATAACATGTCAATAATAAGTCAGTACATATCAGTTATAACCAGCAATGTCAATGGCCTCAACTCACCAATCAAGAGAAATAGACTGGCAAAATGGAATAAGAAGCAAAATCCAACAATATGTTGTATACAAGAAACACACCTAGTGCAAAAAGAAGCCCATAGACTGAAAGTGAAAAGATAGAAAACAATTCTCCATGTGACAGGAGCCCAGAAAAAAACAGGGGTAGCAATCTTATTTGCAGACAAAGTAAATTTCAAACCAAAACTGAATCTAGTATTATTGATGTAGGACAGTACTGTATCATACCTCTATGAATGTAAAATATCTAGTACCTGCTTTATGATACATAGTAGGGACCGTGCTTTATCAGAGCTACATTTAATGATATTACTCTAGAATGTTCTCTTTCCAGATGATGATTAAGAGGCTAATAGAAAAAATGGTGCCAGGTACCACAACAGCAACAGAACTTTGCTGTTGTCTGGATATTATTCTTTTCTTTGTTTTTTTTTTTTTTTTTTTTTGTTTTTAATGGAATGTGCTGAATGTCTATAATTTTGTTCAGATGACTGCAGAACCTGGAAAAGCTGTTGCTGCTATCGATGCATAACATACTATTATTAGTCTTTATACATACATACACACACACACACACACACACACACACACACACATATATATATATAGAAATTAAATTTTGGGAAACTTTAACGGTGCTGCCAACTTTGGAAAAAGTCATCCCAATTTACTGTGTTGACTTGGCATTGTACAGAAATGGACAACCACATTGGTCTAGAAATGTTAATTTATTTTTATTTTTATTTTTTATTTTTTTTCCATGTGTACAGGGGTAACACATCGTACTAAATATGTAAGGTCATATCTACGTGGGTTTGATTACAGAAACTAATAAAGTATTCTCTAAATAATGAAAAAAGAATAAGATAAGACTATAAGAGCGAGAAGCAATTTAAATATGTTCAGGGACCATTTTCATCTCCAGAATTAAGGTTCATTTTAATCCTACATCATTGCCTTTTCTCTTTTACTTTCCCTTTTAGTTTTATTTTAGGATTCCCTATTTTTAATGTTCATGCAGAGATTTCTTTAACTGAAATACCGAATAGTTTCTTTGGTGTGGAAAACTATAACGGTACACAGGATCCTAATGAGATAATTAATAATGTGAAATAGGAAGTAAAGGGCTAAAGGTGTAGGGAGAGTGGGAAGGGTGGGGGAAGGTAATAGGGGAGAGGAAATAAATATGAGAAACTGAAAAAATGGAAATAAAGTGTTTGTAAATGGGGAGGGGAGAAGGGGTTGAAGGGAGGGCAGGGACAAGGGGAAAAATGAGAATCAAGACCTATTATATAAAGGTACAGAATCCCAATGATGAATGTAATTGTATTGTATACCTAGATTGTACCAATAAACCCAATAAAAAGAAAAAAAAATGTTTTAAAAGAAAAATTGTGGAAGTATAGTATGAAAAAAAAATTCAGTAACTAAAAGAACCAGGAACAGAATTAAAAAGAAGTTAAATTGTTACTGAAATTAATCTGAAACATATTCAGATTAGGGTATTATAATATTAGGATACTGTAGTTAATCCCCGTGGTAACCACAAAAAAAAGCAATAAAATATTCACAAAGGAAATAAAGGAATTTAAATGTTTTATTGTAAACATTTACATGTTTTGGGGGTTGGTTTTTTGGGGGTTTTTTTTTTGGTGTGTGTGCCAGGGATCAAACTCAGGACCTTGTGCTTGCAAAGCAGTTGTGGTGCCACTGAGCTAAATCCCCAGCTTAAACATTTATATGGGGTTTTCGGGGTTTTCTTGTCTGGTTTTTTGGGGTTTTTTTTTTTTTTTTTTTTGGTAAGGGTTCTCTTCTTTTTTTGGTGTTTCTCTG
>NW_022900917.1:63996063-63998852 GCF_012274545.1 Fukomys damarensis | reverse complement strand
TTTTTTGGGTTTTTTTTTTTTTTTTTTTTGAGACAGGGTCTCGCTATGTAGTTGAGATTGACCTGGAATTCACTGTGTAGTCCAGGCTGTTCTCGAACTCACAGCAATCCTCCTGCCTCAGCCTCCCAAATGCTGGGATTACAGGCCTGTGCCACCACACCTGGCAACATTTATATGTTTTAAAGATCAACTAAACAGAAGACAATAATACACAACATGGGGAGGAGCAACACAAAAGCTCTATGAGATATAGAAAATGAATAGAAAAATGAAAGAAGTTCCTCTTTAAGAGTAATTAAATTTTATTTATTTTGGTACCAGGGATTGAACTCAGAACCTTGTACTTTACAAGGCAGGCAGCAGCACCACTGAACTAAATCCCCAGCCCAATAGTAATTAAATTTAAATGGATTGATCTCTCCAATCAAAGGACAACAACTGGCAGAATGGATTTAAAATGAGCTAACTATATACTTTCTACAAGAGTTTCCTTTAAGATCCAAAGACAGGGCCAGAGATGTAATTCAGTGTCACTGCATGCCTTCCCGGCAAGCACAAGGTCCTGAGTTCTATCCCTGGTACCAAAAAATAGAAAAAGATCCAAAGACAGAAATAGAGGAAATGAATGACAGCAAAAAATATTCCATTCAAAGAGTAATGAGAGAGATGGTTGTAGTAAAACTAGAAAAAATATAGATTTAAATGAAACAGGAGTCTACAGCTACAAGAGACAAAGACTGACAGTATATTTAATAAAAGTTCAATACAGGAAGAAGATATAACAATTACAAATAGTTACATACCTAATTCAGATCATCAAGATGTATGAAGCCAAATAAACCTGATAGGAGCCAGGGATTTAGCTCAGTGGCACCATGTCTGCCTTGCAAGCTCAAGGTCCTGATTTCAATCCCTGGTACCAAAAAGGCCCTGACTGAATAAAGGGAGAAGTAGTTCTTCAGTAACAATCACCCTCCATAATGGATAGAATAGCCAAACAAAAGATGAATAAGGAAACAGAGCACTTGTAATAAACCAACATAATAGCCATACACAGAACACACAACCCAATAACAATGCACACATTGTTCTTGAGGATACTTCCAACATTTCCAGGAGAGACCATACCTTTGACCATAAATTAAGTCTCAGTAGATTTACAAAGATGAATATCTTTCCTAGACACAATAGGATGATATAGAATTCAGTAACAGAAAGAGACTTGGGAAGTTAACAAATTTATGGAAATTAAACAGCACACTCCTAAAGAAGAAATGAACCAAAAATTAAAAATACACAAGGGCAAATACTGTACTTAGAAAAACAACATGCAATACTTACTGAATACAGTGAAAATGATGCTAAAACATGTTTAGAGTTATAAACATTTATAGTAAATTGCTGTTAGAAAATAAAATATCTCACATCATAAAAATTTACCTTATGGCTGCCTGGGCCCTGATCTACCATGGGAAGGATAGCCACGCCTTGCCCCACTGGGAGCTGCCATCACTCAAGGCACCAGGAAGGTAGCCATGGGAGCCCCTGAACACACCCCCACCCCCACCCCCACACACACTCTCAGACATCTTGATTGAGCCAGTCTTTGGACCCACTCTACAGAGGCAGAGGTGGTCATAGAGGATATTTTTCTGAGTTCCCAATGTTGAATATCTTTAAAGAAAGTTGCATGGGAAACCTGTAGTAGAACGGTGTGGAGTTCAACCATTCAGAAGGTTGGGGAACTCAATCTGGCACTTGCAGCCCCAAGGTCAGTCTGCGTCAGGGTTCAGCTATCAACAAACTGAGATCAGGGGTGTCCTAGCACTGCCTGAGCCCCCATCCTAAATGGTAAATATATTAGATTGAAAAGTTTGTTCACTGCAGACATGTTTTGGACTGCTTCTTGATTTCAATTTAAATCAAATGGTTTAAGGGTGATAGACTAGTGACTACCACAGGTGGTCAGTTTCCAAGTTGTGCTTGATCATATTGTGCTGCTGGTTGGGATAAAGGATTGTGGTTGATTTGATAAGCTGTTTTCTCTGATATTATGGAGATGAGAATGTCTGTGGGTCATTAGAAACTCAGAAGCTAGGGTGCAACTATACCAGGAAGATTTGGGTGATAACCCAGAGATTAAACCAAGGACAGCCAGACAACAAAAATAAAAATGAGAAAACACTTAAGCAGGACACAAAGACAGACTTCCAGTTCACCAATGGCAAACAGTAGGACAAATGAGGATGAAAAGGCCGATAGTGAACCACTGGGACACCCTGAACTCAAAGCACAGGAAGTAACAAAATAGATCAATCAGGCTCTAGAAAAATTCAAAACAGAAATAATTTCCCAGATAACCATAGAGATAGTGAGCAAAATGGAAGTCGTGATTCGAGACTCTAGACAAAAAAAACTGACAAAAAAATAGATGAGCTCAGGACCATGATAGAAGCCATGAAGGCCCAGCATAAGAAAGAAATGGAAAAAATAAACGCCCAACATAGGAAAGAAATAGAATCCATAAAACAGATTCAAACAGATATCCTGGAAATTAAACACTCCATTGAAAGTGTATACAACAGAATAAAAGAATGCAAAAATAGAATTTCAGATATAGAAGATAAGATGGCAGTCAATGACCATGAAAAGAGAGGTCTCTTAAAAACAGTAGGGGACCATGAGAAATCGATCCAGCAACTCCTAGATGATGCAAAGAAGAATAACATAAGACTGATAGGAATACATGAAGTAGCAGGAGAAAATACAAATGACTTTAAAAAGCTGTT
>NW_022900917.1:63970754-63996042 GCF_012274545.1 Fukomys damarensis | reverse complement strand
CAGAAACCCAACAGAAGAACAAAATACTACAAGCAGTAAGAGAAAAGAAACAAATCACATACAAAGGAAAGCCCATCAGAATCACAGCAGACTTTTCAACACAAGCTCTTAGAACAAGGAGACCTGGAGTGAGATATTTCAAGTACTAATAGAGAAAAACCTCCAATCTAGACTGATGTATCCAGCAAAACTCTCTTTCAAAATGGATGGGGAAATAAGATACTTGCACGACAAAGAACACCTGAGAAACTACATGAATACCAAACCAGCACTACAAGGAATTCTAAACAAGATCCTAGAAAAAGACAATGAAGGCAACAACACCATGAGGCCCAACAGAGCAAATCAAATAGGCAAGGCAAGAAACTAAAAGGAGAAGGTGAAAAAGTAAAAAGAGTCAACAAAAGGCCATAACAGGACAATAATAAGTCAGTACATATCAGTTATAACCATCAATATCAATGGCCTCAATGCACCAATTAAGAGAAATAGACTGGCAGAATGGAATAAGAAGCAAAATCCAACAATATGTTGTATACAAGAAACACACCTAGTGCAAAAAGAAGCCCATAGACTGAAAGTGAAAGGATGGAAAACAATTCTCCATGTGACAGGAGTCCAGAAAAAAGGCAGGGGTAGCAATCTTATTTGCAGACAAAGTAAATTTCAAACCAAAACTGATTCTAGTAATATAGATGTAGGACAGTACTGTATCATACCTCTGTGAGTGTAAAATATCTTGTACCTGCTTTATGATACATAGTAGTGACTATGCTTTATCAGACTATTTTTAATGATGTTACTCTAGAATGTTCTCTCTCCAGATGATGGTTAAGATGTTAATTTTTAAAAAATGGTACCAGGTACCACAACAGCAAGAGAACTTTGCTGTTTTCTGGGTATTATTCTTCTCTTTGTTTTTTTGTTTTTATTTTTTTTAATGGCATGTACTGAATGTCTATAATTTTGTTCAGATGACTGCAGAGCCTGGAAAAGCTGTTGCTGCTATTGATACATAACATACTGCTATTATTGGTCTTTATATATATATAATTTGAATTTTTGGAAACTTTAACTGTGCTGTTGACTTTGGAAAAAGTTATCCCAATTTACTGTGTTGAGTTGGCATTGTACAGAAATTAACAGCCATATTGGTCTAGAAAGTTAATTTTTTTTCCATTTCTACAGGGGTAATGCACTGTATTAAATATGTAAGGTCATATCTACGTGGGTTTGATTACAGAAACTAATAAAGTATTCTCTAAATAATGAAAAATAATAATATAAGAATACAAGAGCAAGAAGCAATTTAAATATGTTCAAAGACCATTTTCATCTTCAGAATTAAGGTTTATTTTAATTTTACATCATTGCCTTTTCTCTTTTACTTTCCTTTTTAGTTTTATTTTAGGATTCCCTATTTTTAATGTTCATATAGAGATTTCTTTAACTGAAATACCAAATAGTTTCTCTGGTGTGATAAACTATAATAGTACGCAAGATCCTAATGAGATAATTAATAATGTGAAATAGGAAGTAAAGGGCTAAAGGTGTAGGGAAAGTGGGAAGGGTGGGGGAAAGGTAATAAGGGAGAGGAAAAAAATATGAGAAAATCAAAAAATGCAAATAAAGTGTTTGTAAATGGGGAAGGGAGGAGGGGGTGAAGGGAGGGCAGAGACAAGGAAAAAAATGAGAATCAAGACCTATCATGTAAAGATGCAGGATCCCAATAATGAATGTAATTGTATTGTATACCTAGATTGAACCAATAAACTCAATAAAAATTTTTTTTTAATTTACCTTTTAACTTTAGCAATTAGAAAAAGAATGACCCAAATCTAGAAGAAGGAAGTAATAAAGATCAAATTTGTGATAAATAAAGTAAGAAAATTAAAATTAAAGTTGATTCTTTGAGAATATTAATAAAATTTACAAGCCTTTATATGATGAGGACAGAAGGTAAAAAAGACTCAAATTGCTAAAGTCATAAATGAAAGTAGAGACATTGCTACCATTTCTGCAGAAATAAAAAGGATCATAGAGAGTACTATAAATAATGGTATACTAAAATATTGGATAATCTAGATGAAATAAACAAATTTCCCAACACACAAAAAACCTACTAAGAGTAAATTACAAAGCAGTAGATAGTCTGAAATGACCTACAGCTTGTGAGAAGATTCCATTGCTAATCCAAAATCTCCCAAGAAAGACTGGTTCTGATGGCATCTCTGGTGAGTTCCCCTAAGCATGTAAAAAACTAACATCAATCTTTCTGAAACCTTTCAAAGAACTGAGGAGGAGGGAATACTTTGAAACTCATTCATTAAGACCAGCATTATCCAGAGACCAAGCCAATGACACTGTAAGAAAGGAAAACTCCAGCCCAACATCCTTTCTGAACATTGCTACAAAAATACTAGCAGTCCAAATTCAGAAGCTTATTAAAGGAACTGTGCACCTCAATCAAATCAGGGGCTGTTCTTATAATGTGAGGATATTTCAACATATGAAAACTGACCAGTGCAGTTCACCCCATCAACAGAATGAAAGGGGCAACCACATGATCATGTTAATTGAAACAAAAATATTTGACACCATTTCAAGACAAAGACATCCACCAAGTCAAAATAAAAGGAAACCACCTGGACATGATAAAAGCGCTTTATGAAGAGCCCACACTGAGTATCAGACTCCATGGTGAAAGGTTATATCTTGACCTCCAAGATCACAAACAAGGCAAAGGGGCCAACTTTTGCCACTTCTATTCCATGCAGTCCTGGAAGTTCTAGCCAGAGCAAATGGGCAAGAAAAAGAAAAGGCATCCAAGTGGGCAAGTTTGGAGTAAATCTACCTCTGTTCACATATCTTTTATATGTAGAAAACCCTAAAGATTCTACACACACAAGAATGTTAGAACTAATAAATAAATTCAACAAAATAGCAGAACTCAAATTCAACAGCTAAAAATCAGCTGCATTTTATACCTTAACAGTAAATAATCTGAAAAATTATGAAACCTATGTTATAATAGCATCAAAAAATAAAATGCCTAAAGAAGACATAAATATATCCCCTATTCAGAGATTAGAGAATTTATGAAGATATCAATACTACTCAAATCAGTCAGATGATTCAATCCAGTCTCTAACAAAATCTCAAGGACATTTTTTGCTGAAATAGAAAAACCCATCCTAAAACTCGTATTGTTATGGAAGAAATTGGCAAGAGACACAGAGAGGCAGCAGAATGGAAGTAAAATTTTAAAAGTTTACTTGATCCATGGGGATCGATGACACCTAATGGTGGTGTCCTGATCGATTCCCCCATTGGGTTACAACTCCCCCTTTCATAGGGTTTTACAGCCTTGATCTCATTCTGTTGGTTACATTGTATTTTCACAGTTCACGTTGCTGATAATCAAAAAATGGTGGAGAGGCAGTTGAATTTCATTCCAGATGCAGTTCTTTGTTAGGGGAGATTACCTTTAAGAGTTATCTACTCTAGCTAAGGGGAAGGGAGTGTTTGGTCAACAAAGCTAACAATGGTTCTTTTCATTTACAAAACTTTTTAGAGAGACTAGATGTCTCACTAAGCAGAGCAAAGGACAGAAGTTATCTTACACTGTGACATTTCCTACTTTTTTTTTTGCTATTAAATTTTCCCTATCAATATAGAACCACAAAAGACCCCAAAATAGCCAAAACAATCTTCAAAAATAAGAATAAACCTGGAAGACTCACACTTCATGATTTCAAAGCTTACTACAAAATACTCAAAATAGTATGGTAATAGCATAACTACAGACTTGTAAGTCAATGGACTAAAATACAGAGCCTAAAAATCCCTCCTGTACATAATCTATTGATCTTTGACAAGGGTGCCAACAGCATTTAATGAAGGAAAGGACAGTGTCTTTTAACAAATAGTTCTGGGAGAAATAGGTATTGTAGAGAGCACATGTCAGCGTATAGGATGCAGAGAACATAATGCCTCCCAAATAGAGTACAATGTCAGAGTGTTCCCAAGAGTGGAGAGTGAAACCCACCAAGAGTGACAATGTGGAAAACCTGATACGTAATCCCCCCAAGAGTAAGAGAGATATCTAACCCAACAGATCACCCTATGACGCGTGTAACCCTGTTATCTAAATTCAATGTGTGGAACCCTAAGATGTGTGCAGCCCCAATCTCTACTCAAACAGCCCCAATATGTGTGAAGAGATAAAACCCGAACCAGTGCCACAGACCCCCAGTTAGAATGGTATAAAAGAGAGCACAGAAGACCAGCTCGTCTCACTCGGTGACCAATCCAGCTCCACGGCAACCTGCCAGATGAGATCTCAGACAAGACCTCGGTTGAGACATCAGATGCCTGCCCAGTGTGGATCCCCAGATCAACACGGAGGTAACTGGATGGACAACCACAATCACCAGGAAAGGAGAAACAAAGTCACACTCCTCGGATTTGTGCAGGTACAGGGAGTGGCAACTGGAGGGTATGAATTAACATGTTTGATGTGTGACATATATAAAATATATAAAAATCTAGTTGGCAACTACTACTGTCTCAACCTCCAGTTAGTGCACACTCCTGCTCGCGACAGGTATCCACAAGCAAAAAAATAAATTTATACCCTTACCTAATGCTGTAATCAAACATTAACTCAAAATGAACCTAAGAACTAAATGTAAGGTCTAAACTTATAAGACTCTTAGAAAACCTGAGGCAAACTTTCATAACGTTGGATTTGACAATGACTTCTTGGTAATGATACAAAGGATATAGGCAACAAAAGAAAAATTAGACTTCCAGAAAGTCAAAAATCTTTTGCTCATCAAAATATATTACCAACAGATTAAAAGACAACCCCCAAGGGCAGGGGATTTAGCTTAGTGGTTCTGCTGCCTGCCTCACAAGCACAAGGTCCAAGTTCGACTCCCAGTACCAAGAAAACAGAAACAAAAGCCAAAGACAACCTGCAAAATGGCAGGTGCTATATAGAGCCAATAATATCCCAAACTTCAAGTCAAGTCAATTCTCACCTGATAAGGCCACCCCACCAAATGACTGAATGCTCAAGTAGATCATCTCACCTGTGGATTTATGGCTCATACAGAAATGGGATAATGGAGGTATGCCACCATGCTGTTCCAGGAATGAAATCATGATCCAGCAGCATCGGAAGACGAAGCCATGACACTGCTAGTACGCATCCCGGGATGTACCAACCAACAAGGCCAGGACCCAGTGGGTCTTCACTGGACCCAATATGGAGTATATGTAGGTCTCGCATGCGCATAGGGCGTGTGAGCAACAATACGCCTGAACCAGCCAGTATAAGTGAAGCAATATACTATAACCAGCAGAGATCACTACAGTGCCACAGCATCACCATCTGCTTAAATGACTACTGCTGCTACAAGTGTTGGGGTCCTTCCCAAAGCCCAAGCCTCAGCATGTAGGAAACTGCAACTTCAATTACAGAACTCAGGCCACCATCCAAAATGTGCAAGGTGGCTTCTCTCAGGACACCACCTGGGCATCTTCCACACTATGCCATTGTGGGAGGCAGCAGGAGTGAATAAAAAAGATCGACTACTTTCTTTTCAGGGGGGGTTACTGGCTATCAAACTCAGGACCTTGTGCTTTCGAGGCAGGTGGCAGAACCACTGGGCTAAATCCCCATCCTGAGGCAGACTGCTTTCAAGAGAAGCAATGCCATGTCCTCCATCTAAGCCAGGAGACGTGTATCCTACCAAAAATAGGAGCAGCACACAAAGCCATAAAGGGCTGAAAGGGGCCGTCATCGATCAAACCTTGCCTTAGAGGGAGGAGAAAGGGTTGTAGGTACACATTATTTCATCCTATACTTCTTTTTCCATCATCTAGGAGTAGATACTATGGAATCCAGTAAGCTGAGGCTCGGCACCCCATCTTGGGAAATAATGGGCCCTGGACAGATTTAAGCACCTCCTACCCTCAAAGTCAGCTTCCTTCTGGAATGAATTGGGGAAATCTTGAAATCCAGCACACCAAGGGAAGGATAGCAGGAGGTATCGAATATAAATGAAAGCACATACTAGATAAAGTGATAAAGACAATTTTTAGCCAGCAATATAGTATTGCAATACGGAAAGAGACCAATATGAACTGACTCAAGATGGGTTTACACAGAGATGACTGATGCTTTAAATGAGGGAGGAGGGAGAGGTGAGCAGGACCCTGGGATCATGGTAAGGAGGTGGCCTTGAGCTGTTTGTTGGGAACTGTGCTCGTGTTGTTGGACTCTTTATAGACCAATGGGTGAGCACAGAAGGGCCAGCCAGAGTTCAATCAGGGGGAGAGTCTGTCAGAGGAGGTGCACCTGGATGAGGAGGAGGTGGTAATATGGCCTCACAACAGGGAAGCCTAAAGCCTCACCCATGGAAATGGGCCTTCTGAGAGCTCAGCCCAACACCATGGAACTAACCAGTGTCACAGGTAGCCATCCTGCCATGGGGCTTGAATTATTAAGAGCAGTATGTGGCTACCCTGACTACAATCCATTTCCCAGCCCCTCTGCAGCCATTAATGCTCTGGTCAAAGGGATGTGAGCAGAAGAGATGTGTAAGCCCCTGTACGTGAGGGGGACATGTGCCAAGACCCCCGGTGATGCCTGCAACTTCAGATAGTACTGAATCCTACCTGTTCCATGACAATACCTAAAGGTAAAATAGAGAAATTATAACAACATACTGCATTAAAAGTTGTTTATTTCTGGATTTTTCTACCTAGTTTTTGTTTTGTTTTTGGTACCGGGGATTGAACTCCAGTCCTTGCACTTGCAAGGCAGACACCGGAACCTCTGAGCTAAATCCCCAGCTCTACCTAGTATATTTAAACCACAGCTGACCAGAGTAACTGAAAGCTTGGAGTGAGGTGGAACCACTGTAGGCACTGATGGAAAGGACTCTCCCACATCAGCTGGGAATGCTTGGCTGCCAAGGCACTGAGAAGTACGCTCTCTGAGACTGATACAAAACAGAAAATTCTGGGTTCCTGGTATTTGTCATCTTAAAAACAGTATAAAATGTATCATCCCCATGTTTCTGGGTCTGAAGATCTCTCACTCAGTGCAGGCTGCTAAGAATAATGAGCTTCAAATGTGCTTCCCTGTGGACCAGGGATACACCAGTCAGCCAGGTCTAACAGCCATGACTGTTGCCTGGATCTTATGAGTGCTCTTTCCTCATCGTGTTTGCTAATTCCTTACTGAAAAAAGAGACAGCAACGGAGGGAGGGAGAAAAGGGAGAGAGGGAGGGGAGCGGAGAGGGAGGAGGAAGGCAGGCAGGCAGGCAGGAAGGAAGGAAGGAAGGACAGCCGACTGACACTGTACATACAGATGCCTAGGCTGTGTGTGACACAGGGCCTGGGAGCACCATCCACACAGATTACCAAATTCATGGCATTTCCAAATTGACGGATTTATGCATGGGGAGGTCCTGACTTCAAGTGCACTCAAGAGTCATTGCCACAGAGCAGAGCCCAGGTCAGCACAGGTGTTCTGCTTGGTTCAGTGCATGTGAGAGTCCCTGCAACCAACTTTGAATTCAGGCTGGGTAAAAATGGAAAAGAGGCCCCAAATCACTGTAGGACTAGGATTTCAAAGGAATATTTAAAGAACTGGGCCCACCTTGGGGTCCAAGAATAAGGATAGCAAAGGTGGGGGTTGCAGGAAGAACCTAGCCACCTTTCTCAAAACTGACATTTAAACTTTATTCTTGGGCACACAAAATCCCTGCTCTGTGACCCTGGTAAATTACTTAATCTCCTCAGACTTGTTTGCTCTGCAATAAAATACAGCCCTTGCTGAAGCTGAGCAGTTGCAAGGGAAGTAAGCCCACAGCAGGACCTGGCTTCCTGGTGCTCAGCAAACACTGGCTTCATCCACTTCCCCCTCACCTGGTATCCAGATTTCCTGTGCTTATCTGCAGAGCCATTCTAAACACACAGAGCTACAGCTGAGCAGGTCAGAAAGCCAGAAGAAGGACCAGGTGCACCGAAAGCAGAAAAGGAGGTCAGCAGCCCAGGGTTCCACTCAGAGTTGCAAGAGATCACCCTACTCTCCCTGCAAGTCACACCCTGGACCTGGCTTTGCTACAATGTTAAAGACTTCTGAAGCCAGGCCTGCTCCTGGGGAGCTCCATGTCCCCAGTACCAAATTTCTCCTCCAGAACTGGCTTCTGTCTCCATCACTCCACTGGGGCTGCCACTCCAAGGTCTCTCAGGACCTCTTAACTCTCCTCCCATCCAGTGGACTCTCTGAGTTTAGCACCCAGTGATGGCCTTGGCTCATACAGCTCTATTTCTAAAATTAAAATGCCTCTCTTGGCCAGGCGTGGCGGCGCATGCCTATAATCCCAGCACTGGGAGGCTGAGGCAGGAGGATCGCTGTGAGTTCGAGACCAGCCTGGGCTACATAGTGAGTTCCAGGTCACTCAACTATACATGGGAGGCTGAGGCAGGAGGATCGCTGTGAGTTCGAGACCAGCCTGGGCTACATAGTGAGTTCCAGGTCACTCTCAACTATACAGTGAGACCCTGTCTCAAAAAACCAAACCAAAACAACAACAACAAAAATGCCTCTCTTGAGCTGGAGGTATAACTCAGTGGTAGAAGGTTTGCCTAGCATACATAAAGCTTTGCTTCAATCCTCAGCACTATAAAAAAGACAAGAAAGAAAGAAGAAGTGAGGAGGAAGGAGAGAAGGAAGAAAGGAAAGAGGGAAACAGGGAAGGAAAAGAAAAGAAGACCATGGCACATGTACCGATGTAGCAGGATCACACAAGGCCAGCCTGTTTGAGCCATGCAGTGAGACTCCATCTCAAAACACAAACAAATAAATAAAATGTCTCCTTCTTTTAATCATCACCTTAACCAGGTAATGGAATCTAACATAAAAGTGGATAACAGATACATGCTCACCCATGTTTATAGAGGCACAGTTTGTAATAGCTAAAACTTGGAAACAGCCCAAATGCCCATCAATGGGAGACTGGCTAAAGGTGTGATTTTTCTTTTTGGGGTTTATTTGTTTTGTTTTGTTTTGTTTTGTTTTGAGACAGGGTCTCACTATGTAGTTGAGACTGACCTGGAACTCACTATGTAGCCCAGGCTGGTCTCAAACTCACGGCGATCCTCCTGCCTCAGCCTCCTGAGTGCTGGGATTACAGGCATGCGCCACCATGCCCAGCTGAAGATGTGGTTTTTCTATAAAATGGAGTACTACTCAGCCATAAAGAATGAGAAACTAGAGATATTTATAGCTAAATGGCTGCACATTGAGGTCACACACTTAAATGAAATAAATAGGGCACACTTGTGTAAACACCAAATAGTTTCTCTGGTATGAAAAACTAAAAGTGTAAATAAGGATTGAAATGTATAATTGATAATGTGAAATAGGAAGAAGAGGTCTAAAGGAGTGAGGGACGTAGCAGGGATAGGGGAAAGGAAAGAGGGAAAAAGAAAAAATATAAAAGGAAAAAATGGAAACAAAGGCTTTGTAAACAGGGAAGGGTGGAGGGGGTGAAGGGAGGTCAGGGGAATGGGGAAAAAATGAGAACCAAGACCTGTCATGTAAAGGTACAAGATTCCAATAATGAATGTAACTGTACTGTATACCTAAAATGTACCAATAAACTTAATGGGAAAAAAAAAACAAGAATGGGAAACTAGAGACATTTATAGCTAAATGGATGCACATTGAGGACATACTCTTATCACACACATGTGTAAATAGTGAATAGTTTCTCTGGTGTGAGAAAATGAAAGTGTAAATGAGGATAAAAATGTATAGATAATGTGAAAAGGGGGGAAAAAAGGTCCAAAGGGGAAGGGGAGGGGTAGTCAAAGGGGTAGGGGAAAGAAAAGAAGGAAAGGAAAAATATGAGAAAAGGAAAAAATATGAGAAAAGGAAAAAAGGGAAACAAAGTCTGTAAATCGGGACAGGTGGAGGGGGTGAAGGAAAGGCAGGGGAATGGGGGAATAATAAGAACCAAGATATATTGCATAAAGGTACAAATTCCCAATGATGAATGTCATTGTATTATATGCCTAAAATGTACCAATAAAATTAATGAATAAAAAATACAAGCAAAAAATAGTTATTAAAAATTTTTTTAAAGTGAATAGTAGTGGGATAGATTATAGAGGTGATGATTACATTGTTAGTGCAGATAGTAAACAACACAGAACTGTGTACTTTATATGGGTGAGTTGCATGATAAGAGAGTTCTCAATAAAGCAGTTAATAAATAAATAAATAAATAATAGTGGGGACAACCTGAACTATTGCTGTGATATCATGCAAAATACGCAGCATCACTGAGAAGTAATCTTGCCCAAAATGCCCAAAGGAAGACTTTAGACCTCACGTTTAATTTGCAGGAATTATGGGGACTAGAAAAAATAATGCTAAGAAACATAGCTAGGAAAATGGCAGACAAATAAATACGAGATAGTTGGTATCTTTTTTTTTTTAGATGAGTTGGGGAGGGCTGGGGATTTAGCTCAGTGATTCCAGCACCTGCCTGGCAAGGGCAAGGACCTGAGTTCAATCCCAGGTACCGAAAAAAAAAAAAAAAAAAAAACTGTCCTAAATTTTAAAAGAACAATGGGCCAGGGTTGTAGCTCAGTGATGGAGCCCTAACCTAGCATGGAAAAGATTCTGGGTTTAATCCCTAATACTAAACAGACAGAGGTCAGGGATTAGCTCAGTGGCACCTTACCTGCCTGGCAAATGCAAGGTCCTGAGTTCAATCCCTGGTACAAAAAAAAAAAAAAGGGTTTAGGTACTAAACAGAGAGAGAGAGAGAGAACTTCATGCATTATGTGACTCTTGAATAACCCCTAGTTTAAGGAAAGCAGCTGCAAAATCCAACAGAGTAATTTTCCCCAGATTTATTCTTCCTCTTGAATATGACTTTAGATATTCTAGGTCCTTTAAGTTTCTGTATAAATTTTAGAATCGGTTTTTCAGGTGCCATAGATGGGGGTGTGGCCAGTGTAGACTACTTGCCTAGCACTTACTTACCTGAGGCCCAGGGTTGAGTGGAAAACACCAGGGGAAAAAAAAAGACTGATGTGATTTTGATTGGGAAATACTCAACATATTTTTATACTTTATCTCTTTCTAAATGACCACCGCCTCTTGCTGTGTTTTGAAAGGCACTTTCACACAGCTTTACAGCTCTCACTACATAGCTCTTTCTCAGTCCTATAAATAGGAATCTTCTAAACCTCTGGTTCTATTGACACATCTTGTTCAGTCTCTACACACACACACACCTGCCCTAGCTCTAACCTGTGGTCTACAATTGTGTGACTTCAGATAAGTAGCTTGCTCTATCAAAGCATTACATTACTTACCATTAAGTGAAAAGATTAGATTAAATCCACATTGGGGTTTTTGGTTTGTTTTCTTTTGTTGTTTATTTTCTTTCTTTCTTTTTGTGGTGGTGGTGATACTGATGATTGAACCAAGGGCCTTTGTATTGAGCTACATCCCAGACCTTTTTAAAAAATTTTATATTTATATAGGGTCTCACTAAGTCCCTAAACTGCCCAGGCTGGTCCTGATCTTGTGATCCTCTTGCCTCGGTCTCCTAGATTACAGATGCGAGCCACCATGCTCAGCTCACCTTGTAGTTTTCTTGTGTAGTGATGATGATTTTTTATGGGTTTTTATGCAAAAACTCTTTTAAGAATCTGATGACATTTATGGACTTTCCAGGGAAAAGCACATTTACACAAACATCTTGCTAATTATTCCCAAGTGTTCACAAATTTCCCAGAGGGGGGTCGTAGGTCAAGAACTTGAATATAGCAATTCTTGGACTGGATTCCAACAACAATAACCGCCCCCCTTTTTTTGGTACTTGCAAGGCAGGTGGTGGAACCACTGAGCTAAATCCCCAGCCCCAATCACCCCTTCTAAAATAGCTCTATATCTCTAACTCTAATTCCTCTTAGAAGTCATGTGATGGTTTAGATCTAAAGTGTCCCATAGGGGGCTGAGGGTTTGGCTCAGTGGTTCCGCTGCCTGCCTAGATCTAAAATGTCCCCCATCTTAGATGGTGACGGATCATGAGGGTGCTGACTTACTCTTAGGAGATGGGCCTGCTTGGAAGTGAATTACTGGGGACATGACCTAAAGTGGTCTATTCTCAGCCCTAGCTCTTCCCCTCACTCAATGTTTCCTGACCACCTCGGTGTCATCCACATGGTGCTGGGTTTTCAGGCAAGCAGAACGTAAGAGCTATGGGGTCATAGAGGCTTCCACCCAGATTTCAGAGGAAGGCCTGGGAGGCCAGGCAGTGTGGCCCTGAGAGGGCAGCGAGAATGAAGCCTAAAGTACAGTGGAGACTGCAGGAAATTGGAAATGCCAGGAATATGGGACATATGCTGAGAAAAGCTGTAGGAAATAAGCAGAGCCTACCCATGGGAGAGGCCATGAGGGCTGCAACTGGCAATGCCATAGGGGCAGGGCTGCCCAAGCACTCCGGGATTCACCTTTCTCCACAGCCTGTGCCACACGCTGGACATGAAACTACAGGACTTTTTTGGGGGGGTACCAGGGATTGAACTCGGGTCCTTGCACGTGCAAGGCAGGCCACCAAACCACTGAGCTAAATCCTGAGCTACGGAGCTACAGGATTTAATGTTTGCCCTGCTGGGTTTCAGTTTTGCTTTTGTCCCATTTCTTCCTATCCCCTTATTCCTCTTTTTTGAGATAGGAGTGTTTACCTGTGCCATTGTGCTTTGGAAATATTTAACTTCCTTTTTTATTTTTACAGGGGCTCACAGCTAAGTCATCAGTCTCAGAGGAGATTTTGGACTTGGACTTTTCAGCAATGCTAGAATTGTTAAGATTTTGGTGACTCAGAGGCCGGGCCCCGATCCACCGCGGGAAGGAGAACCATGCCTGCTCCTGACCCAGCAACGATGCACCGGGAGGTAGGCCCGGCCCCCATCCACCACAAGAAGGAGAACCACACCTGCTGCTGACCCAGCAGCCATCGCTCAAGCGCCAGGAGGTAGGCCAGGCCCCCATCCACCGAGGGAAGGAGAACCATGCCTGCTCCCAACCCAGCAACCATCGTTCAAGCGCCAGGAGGTAGGCCAGGCCCCCATCCACCCAGGGAAGGAGAACCACGCCTGCTCCCAACCCAGCAACCATCGCTCAAGCACCAGGAGGTAGGCCAGGCCCCCATCCACCGAGGGAAGGAGAATCATGCCTGCTCCTGACCCAGCAGCCATCGCTCAAGCACCAGGAAGGTAGCCGCGTGGGCACCCCTGAACCCCCATAGGCCCCCACACACACTCTCAGACCTCCTGACTGTGCAAGTCTTTGGACCCACTCTGCAAAGACAGAGGTGGTCATCAAGGGTATTTTTCTGAGTTCCCAACTTTGAACATCTTTAAAGAAAGGGCAGGGGAAACCTGTAATAGAACGTTGTGGAGTTCAACCATTCAGAAGGTTGGGGATCTCAATCTGGGCCTTGCAGCCCGAGGTCAGTCAGCATCATGGGGTTCAGCAATCAGCTAACTGAGATCACGGGTCTTGCATCCTTGCTCTGTCTGAGCCATTAAATCTCTGTCTGAGCCATTAAATGGTAAATATACTATATTGAAAAGTTTGTTCACTGCAGACACATTCTGGACTGCTTCTTGATTTCAATTTAATTCAAATGATTTAAGGGTGATAGACTAGTGACTACCACCAGTGGTCAGTGTTCAAGTTGTGCTTGATCTTAATGATTGTATCAGTTGGGGTAAAGCATTGCGGTTGATTTGATGAGCTGTTTTCTCTGATGTTATGAAGATGAGAATGTCTGTGGGTCGTTAGAGACACAGAAGCTAGGGTGCAACCTATATCAGGAAGATTTGGGTGATAATCCAGAGATTAAACCAAGGACAGTCCGACAACAAAAATTAAAATGAGAAAATACTTAAGCAAGACACAAGGACAGACTTCCAGTTCACCAATGGCAAACAGTAGGGAAAATGAGGATGAAAAGGCCGATAGTGAACCACCAGGACACCCTGAACTCAAAGCACAGGAAGTAACAAAACAGATCAATCAGGCTCTAGAAAAATTCAAAACAGAAATGATTTCCCAGATAACCATAGAGATAGTGAGCAAAATGGAAGTCGTGATTCGAGACTCTAGAGCAGAAACTGACAAAAAAATAGATGAGCTCAGGACCATGATAGAAGCCATGAAGGCCCAGCATAAGAAAGAAATGGAAAAAATAAACGCCCAACATAGGAAAGAAATGGAATCCATAAAACAGATTCAAACAGATATCCAGGAGATTAAACACTCTATTGAAAGTGTACGCAACAGAATAAAAGAATGCGAAGATAGGCTCTCAGATATAGAAGATAAGATTGCAGTCAGTGACCATGAAAAGAGAGGTCTCTTAAAAACAGTAAGAGATCATGAGAAATCGATCCAACAACTCCTAGATGATGCAAAGAAGAATAACATAAGACTGATAGGAATACATGAAGTAGCAGGAGAAAATACAAATGACTTAAAAAAGCTGTTTGCAGAATTAATGACAGAAAACTTCCCAAACAGAGGGGAAGAATTTGACATTCAGATAACTGAGGCATATAGGACCCCAACTAGCTACAATCAAAAAAAATCTACACCTAGACATATAATAATCAAGATCCCAGAAACCCAACAGAAGAACAAAATACTACAAGCAGTAAGAGAAAAGAAACAAATCACATACAAAGGAAAGCCCATCAGAATCACAGCAGACTTTTCAACACAAACCCTTGGGGCAAGGAGAGCCTGGAATGAGATATTTCAAGTACTAAAAGAGAACAACCTCCAACCTAGACTGATGTATCCAGCAAAACTCTCTTTCAAAATGGATGGGGAAATAAGACACTTCCACGACAAAGAACACCTGAGAAACTACATGAATACCAAACCAGCACTACAAGCAATTCTAAACAAGATCCTAGAAAAAGACAATGAAGGCAACAACACCATGAGGCCCAACAGAGCAAATCAAATAGGCAAGGCAAGAAATTAAAAGGAGAAGGTGAAAAAATAAAAAGAGTCAACAAAAGGCCAATAACATGTCAATAATAAGTCAGTACATATCAGTTATAACCAGCAATGTCAATGGCCTCAACTCACCAATCAAGAGAAATAGGCTGGCAAAATGAAATAAGAAGCAAAATCCAACAATATGTTGTATACAAGAAACACATCTAGTGCAAAAAGAAGCCCATAGACTGAAAGTGAAAAGATAGAAAGCAATTCTCCATGTGACAGGAGCCCCAAAAAAAACAGGGATAGCAATCTTATTTTCAGACAAAGTAAATTTCAAACTAAAACTGAATCTAGTATTATTGATGTAGGACAGTACTGTATCATACCTCTATGAATGTAAAATATCTAGTACCTGCTTTATGATACATAGTAGGGACCATGCTTTATCAGAGCTACATTTAATGACATTACTCTAGAATGTTCTCTTTCCAGATGATGATTAAGAGGGTAATAGAAAAAATGGTGCCAGGTACCACAGCAGCAACAGAACTTTGCTGTTGTCTGGATATTATTCTTTTCTTTGCTTTTTTTTTGTTGTTGTTGTTGTTTTTAATGGAATGTGCTGAATGCCTATAATTTTGTTCAGATGACTGCAGAACCTGGAAAAGCTGTTGCTGCTATCGATGCATAACATACTATTATTAGTCTTTATATATATATATATATATACATACATATGTAAATTGAATTTTGGGAAACTTTAACGGTGCTGCCAACTTTGGAAAAAGTCATCCCAATTTACTGTGTTGACTTGGCATTGTACAGAAATGGACAACCATATTGGTCTAGAAATGTTAATTTATTTTTATTTTTTTTTTTTATTTTTTTTCCATGTGTACAGGGGTAACACATCGTACTAAATATGTAAGGTCATATCTACGTGGGTTTGATTACAGAAACTAATAAAGTATTCTCTAAATAATGAAAAAAAGAATAAGATAAGACTATAAGAGCGAGAAGCAATTTAAATATGTTCAGGGACCATTTTCATCTCCAGAATTAAGGATTATTTTGATGTTACATCATTGCCTTTTCTCTTTTACTTTCCTTTTTAGTTTTATTTTAGGATTCCCTATTTTTAATGTTCATACAGAGATTTCTTTAACTGAAATACCGAATAGTTTCTTTGGTGTGAAAAACTATAATAGTACACAGGATCCTAATGAGACAATTAATAATGTGAAATAGGAAGTAAAGGGCTAAAGGTGTAAGGAAAGTGGGAAGGGTGGGGGAAAGGTAATAAGGGAGAGGAAAAAAATATGAGAAACTGAAAAAATGGAAATAAAGTGTTTGTAAATGGGGAGGGGAGGAGGGGGTGAAGGGAGGGCAGGGACAAGGGGAAAAATGAGAATCAAGACCTATTATGTAAAGGTACAGAATCCCAATGATGAATGTAATTGTATTGTATACCTAGATTGTACCAATAACCTCAAAAAAGAAAGAAAGAAAGAAAAAAAAGATTTTGGTGACTCAGAAATGGACTAACTGCATTTTGTGTAAAGAGATGAGTCTTTCGGGATCCTGGGCAGAATGTTTTGGCTTAGATCCAAAATGTCCTCTCAGATTCTCATGTGTGCTGAAGGTGATTAGATCATGGGGCGATATAGCTGACCTGCTGTTATGAGATAGGACCTGGTGGAGGTGAGTCACCGATGGCATGAGCTGAAAGGGTGTGCTCTTATCCCCGCATCCTCCCTTCTCTGTGCCCTGGTCACCATGACATGAACAGCTTTGCATCTATCACGCCCTTCCACCATGCCCTTTCTGCAGTGGCACCAGCCAACCATGGAATTAAACCAAAATAAACCTCTCCTCCTTTAAGTTGGTGTTGAGTGTTTTGTTCTAGTGGCAAGGAAAGTGACTAAGACAAGTAGAAATAAAAAAGTAGCAATCTTTATCCCTGCTAAGAATATAGTTCCCCAAGGGTCAGGGATTTGGCCCAGTGGTTCTGCCGCCTGCCTCACAAGCGCAAGGGCCCGAGTTTGATCCACGGTACCAAAAAAAAAAAAAAAAAAAAAAAAAAAAAAAAAGAATATAGCTCCCCCAAAAAATGATGTTGACATTCCTCAGCCACATCCAGATGATAAGGCATCTGGAAAGTGACTATGCTATGAGACTAAGTGGTTTAGCAAGAAAGCCCACACATCTGTTTATTTACCATCAATAACCCCCCCCTTTTTGGTACCAGGGATCGAACTCAGGACCTTGCACTTATGAGGCAGGCAGTGGCACCACTGAGCTAAATCCCTGGCTGAAGGAGGTCATTTAACTTGTGGTGCCGCTGGTCCCCGGTCCTATTGTGACTAGTATTTTGGGCAGTGTAGAGCTCCTACTTGTGCTAAATTTGGTTGAGACTGTTCTATTTAATTTAAATAGATATGTTATGAAGAAAATATTTTTAGATAAGAACAATCAAGGTTTGGGTGAATGGGAATTATATTGAAACAACAACTGCCAACTATTTACCTTTAAAAGTATATCTTTCTAACTCCATCACTGAAAATAGTCCGCAGCAGACTTACTCAATTCAAACACATACGGAACAGTTTGGGCTGCACCCCTGAGCCAGGAATGGTCTCTGACACACCACTATACTCCTTGATGCCTCTGATATCTTATTCTCAGAAAGCAAGATGCTTTCAGACCATCTAGGTGACACTGAGAAGACAAGAACAAGCTGAAAGGAGCTCCCATTGGACAGGGTACAACTGGACAAATACAGGGGAGTCTCATTGCCTATTACTGGATTCTTCAGTGTTTTTATCTTTATGGTTCACTTTTGGCATTTCGTGTGTATCTAGGAATCTGTCCATTTCTTCTGAATTCTCAAATTTATTGACGTACAGATTTTCAAAGTAATTCCTGATAATCGTCTGGACTTTTACAGTGTCCTTTACAATTTTGCCTTCTTTGTTCCTAATTACACTGATATGTGTCTGCTTTTTCCTTTTGGTAAGACTAAGGGTTTGTCTATTTCATTTATTCTTTTGAAAAGCCAGCTTTTGACTTAATGGTTCTTTGTAATATTTTTAGTCTCAAATTTAATAATTTCTGCTCTGATCTTTATAATTTCCTTCCTTGCACTAGCTTTGGATTTTTATTATTCTTCTTTTTCTAGGACCATGAGGCGCATTATTAGGTTATTTATTTAGGCTCACTCTATTTTTCTAAGAAATATCTAACTGGTTTCTGGATTTCTTCTCTGACCTATTGATTATTTAAAACTGTATTACTATTATTATTATCATTATCATCATCATCATCATCATCATCATTATCATTATTATTATTGGTTCTTTTTCAGACAGGGTCTCACCATGTAGTTCAGGCTGGCCTCAAACTCACTATGTAGCTCAGGCTGGCCTCAAATTTGTGGCAATCCTCCTGAATCAGCCTGCCAAGTGCTAGAATTACAGGCATGTGCCAGTATACCTGGTGAGAATGTATTATTTCATCTCCATGTGTTTGCATAATTTCCATGGTTTCTTTTGCCATTGATTTCTAGTTTCATTGCACTATGACTATGACCTGATAATATGAATGGAATAATTTTGATTCTCTGAAAAATTTTAAGCATGTTTTATGGGCTGGGATATGGTCTATTTTGGAGAAAGTTCAGTGTGCTCCTGAGAAGAATGGTATTCTGTTGCTTTTAGCTGAAACACTCTGCAGATATCTATTAGGTCCATTTTTTCAAAGGTGTGGTTCAACTCTGATATTTCTCTGGGTTTTTGTTGTTGTTTTGGTTTTGTTTTTTTTAATCTAGCTGATCTATTTATGATAGTAAGGTGTTGAGGTCCCCCATTATAATTGTATGTGATCTTTTATGTCCAGTAGTGTTTCTTTTAGGATGTTGGCTATGCCAATGTTCAGTGTATATATATATTTATTATTGCTACCTGTTAAATTGTTCCTTAACCAATATGTAGTGACCTTCTTTGCCTCTTTTGACCAGTTTTGGCTTGAGGTCTACTTTGTCTGAAAATAGGATAGCTATTCCTGCTTGTTTTCAGTCTCTCATTGCAGGGAATGTTGTTTTCCAACCTTTGATTTATAGTTTATCAATTTCTTTTTAGATTAAATGTGCTTCTTGAATATAGCATGTCTTTGAGCTTTGTTTTTTTATCTAATCTGCCAATCTGTGTCTTCTTTGCTTTTCTGGTACCAGGGATTGAACTCAGGACCCTGGTGAGGCAGCTGGCAGCACCACTGAGCTAAATCCCCAGCTCCCAATCTGTCTTTTAACTGGGGAGTTGAGACCATTCCCACTGAGAGTTTTTACTGAAAAGTGTTAATTTCTATCACTGCATTAATTTTCTGTTAGTGATCCCCTCTTTTATGCTTAACTGCTTTACCCTACCCAAGATATTTGTTCCATTCGGGTTTTTTGGGGGGGCACCATTGGCTTCATTGTCTTCCTAACATATCCTTAAAAATGTTTTGTAGTGCTGGTTTAGTGGTCATGAATTTCTTAAGATGCTCTGTGTTGTGGAGAGACCTTATTTCTCTGTCAATTGTGAAGGATAGTTTTGCAGGATACATTAGTCTGGCTTAGGAGTTGTTTTCTTTTAGAGCTTTAAACATTTCACTCCAAGATCTTCTGGCCTTTAAAGTTTATGTTGAAAAGTCTGTTGTAATTCTAATGGGTTTAACTTTGTAAATCATTTGTTGCTTTTCTCTAACAGCTTTTAAGATACTGTCCTTGTGTTGGACTTCTGGAATTTTTACTTTAATATGTCATAGAAAAGTTCTTTTCTGATTGTGGCTATTTGGGGTTCTGTACATCTCACTTATCTGTATATAACATTTCCCCTACATACTTAGAAAGTTTTCTGCTATGGTTTTTGTAAACATTTTTTTAACTATTCCTTCCATTTTCTGTTTCTTTACAACTTCCAGTTATTCTTAGGTTAGTCTTCTTTGTGTTACTTAGCACCTATTGGATCCAGTTTCCGTGATTCCTTCTTGTTCTCAAGGTTTTTCTGGAGGACACCTGCATTAGCCCTGTCTTCTAGTTCCAACATTCTGTCCTCTTACTGGTCCCTTTGTGCTGACTCTATTTTCAATTTCCTGGATTTCAGTTTAGAAATTTTTCATAAACTCTTAGAAATTTTTCATAAACTCTAATTCTTTAGTAAACTGATCATTCATGTTTTTCTATCATTTTGTTTAGCTCTAATGATTTTTTATTGGTATTTGAAACTCACAGATTATTTTATTAAGTCCAATATCTATTTAGTTATACCATCTTTGAGCATGGCCAGTACCTTATTTACGTTTTGTTTGTTCATTTCCTCTTTCATCATTTCACAGAATTCTTCTGTCACGCTTTTGATTTTTCCCCCTCATCAATGCCCCATCAATCAGCTTTGGGGGAGTTGGGAGTTCGGAGATGTATTTTGTTGCCTTGTTTTCTCATATTTCTATTGGTCTTGTGTGTGTGTGTGTGTGTGTGTGTGTGTGTGCATGTGTGCGCGTGCACACACACTGAAGCTAAGGGTCAGTTAAAGTGGAAAAACTTTGTCGCTGCTGCAGAGAATATTTTAGTTAGTGTCTGTTTTCCAGGGATGTACTCTGGGTATTGCCTCAGTCCTATGATCTGACCACCTCCATTAATTTGGGGAGGGGAAGGTACATTTTAATTGACTCAGTATCAAGTTTTCCAGAAATAAACCAAAGTGATTTTGATGACACAAAGACAAACCAGATATTGGCATACAGTAAAAACCAATTAATAGCAACAACTATGCCACCACTGGTAATAGCAACAAAATCAACAATAATAAAAGTTATGGACAAGCTGGATTTTTGTAATATTTATTGAGTTTATTGGTACATTTTAGGTATGCAATACAGTTACATTCATTACTGGGATCTTGCACCCTTACATGACTTATCTTGGTTATTTTTCTCCATTCCCCAGCCCTCCCTTTACCCCCTCCACCCTTCCCTGTTTACCAAGACATTTTTCCATGTTTTTCCTTTTCTCATATTTTTTCTTTTCCCTTTTTCCCTTTCCCTTACCCCTCCCACTTCCTCTACTCTTTTAGACCTTTTCTTCCTATTACATAATATCAATTATACATTTTGATCCTTATTTTACACTTTTAGTTTTTCATACCAGAGAAACTATTCAGTATCTATATGTGTGACTTATTAAGTTCACTTATGAGTATGGCCTCATTGAGCATCCACTTAGCTATGAATATCTCTAGTTTCTCATTCTTTATGTTTGAGTAGTACTCCATTTTATAGAAAAACCACATCTTCTTCACCCAGTCTCCCATTAATGGGCAATCAGGCTGTTTCCAAATTTTAGCAATTATAAACTGTGCTGCTTGGCTGGGGATTTAGCTCAGTGGCATTGCCGCCTGCCTCACAAACTGTGATGCTATGAACATGGGTGTGCATATATCACTGTGGTATGATGCTTTAAATTCTTTTGGGAAGATGCCCAACAGAGGGATAGCTGGGTCAAATGGGACTTGTAATCCTAGCTGTTTGAGGTATCTCCATATTGATTTCCACAGTGGTTGCACCAGTCTGCACCCCCACCAACAATGGAGAAGGGTTCCTTTCTCTCCATAACCCTACCAACATTTGACATATCACATGAGCCAATAAAACTTAAAACTGTACCACCTTTGGCAACAGAAAAGACATCTGCAACAATAATAGATGCAAAAAAAACAAGTATTGATATATAATAAATACTAACTGCAACAACAAATCACCACCAAGAATAGAAAAGTTTTAAACAATAATAACACAGTCAACTAAATATCTAAAGATTAATAGTAATAATGTTATGGAAGGAATCAGTAAGTGACACGCAGAGAGGCAGCAGAATGGAAGTAAAATAACAAATTTACTCATCGATAAGGGTCGATCCCACATAAACCATGCCTGGATCAACAATGCACTGGGTTACAGCTCCTCCTTTTATAGGGTTTCACAGCCTTGACTTCATTTGGGTGGTTACATTTCATTCTCACAGTTCAAATCACAGTCACAGAATAGTTAATCTTTTCAACCCAGACGTAACAGTTCTTTGCAGTTGGGGAGTTTACCTTTAAGATTCACCTAGTTATCTATTCTAGCCCATAGGAAGAGGGTGTTCAGGGTCAGGGGAGCAAATGTTAGCAATGGGTTCTTTCATTTAGACACTTTTACAATCAGGTGGCTCCAGTCTCTTCGGCGCTCAAGGTCTTAATGTGCCCTGTATCTCAGCGTCAGACCAAATGCCTCATACAGCAATTAGTGCCTTCCATGCCTATGAGTTCTGAGCAAAACAAACTGCTGTCAGAGACAGCAGAAGCCATTTTAAAATTGTAACGCTTTATAGGTTTTTGCTATTTATAAGTTTTCCCTATCAATACTAATAAAAATGGAAAGGGTGGAGAAGGGGAGGTGAAAAAAGTAAAATTTGAAAAATGAAGAATAGGAAGATGAGGAGGAGAGAAAAGTGAGATAAAGGATTCAATTAAGAAGCAAAATAAAATTAATATAATTAGATAAAAGTAACAGGAAAGGGGCAGGGATTTAGCTCAGAGGTTCTGCTGCCTGCCTTGCAAGTGCAAGGTTCCCATACCTGGCACCAAAAAACAAAAAAGTAACAAGAAATGAATACCAAAAAAAAGTGAAAAAGAAAGAGGAAAAGGAAAAGAGACAAAGAAATAACCCCCCCCAAAAAAATCAGAGGAAAATAGAAATGAATCCAAAGAAATCCGTCCACGTGTGTGAGCGAGCCCTGTTTCTAAGGCCCGCAGTGCTGTTCATTTCGTCTCCACTCTTGTGCTCTGTAGACCAGGGCCAAGTCCGCCACACCTTTCCTACTGGACGAGGCTGCTCGGTCATGTCTCCCACAGGGCTGTCTTCACTCCAGAGGCTCCCAGTCTCTGTGCCCCTCTGTGACCTCAAGTCATCCCTTTCTCTGCCTAGCTTTTCTGCCTGTGTCTTTGGGAAGTGCCCCCATCCTGTTCAGACAGCCCTCTGCACACCCCAGACTCTGACAACCACGTGAGCGGGAGGTGTTTCCTGGATCACACTGGCAGATGGGGAAAGCAAAGAGACCACCCTTTTTCTTGGGGCTTGTGTGCAACCTGGTCTGTTATTTCTTCCTGGGCCTCTTGCTGACTGTCGCTGGACTTATCTTGTGCCCCTCTCCAGGAGGCAGGGTTAGGTTCCAGACTGCTTCCTGCTTCATTCCTTTCTCCGCATGTGTTTAGTTTCTTCAGTTTCTAGTTTCCCTGTTATCTTCTTCTTCCCCTTCCCCCTACCCCCCCCGCTTTCTTCTTCAAGACAAAATCTCGCTGTGTAGTTCGGGCTGGCCTTGACCTCACTATGTAGCCCAAGGTGACCTTGAACTGGCAGCAATCCTCCTGCCTCTGTCCCTGCCTCAGCCTCCCAAGTGCTGGGATTACAGGCATGCACCACCATGCCCAGCTATCTTTTTCTTGATTCCCAAAGATCTACTTCTATTTTTCTTCAATAACTGGTTGTTTTCCAGGTCTCTTGATTCCAGATTCCAGAGAGTTTGTATTTTGCTACTGGTCTTTTACTACACTATTTCTCCAACATCAAAGTAAAAACTTTTAAAAGGGCTGGGAATATAGCTCAGTGCAAAGGCCTTGGCTTCAATCCCAGTACTACATTTTAAATGTTTGATTTATTAGATTTGCAAGTGTTAAGCGCTTGTGAAATTTTTAATTCTTCCAGTCAGAGTTTGAAATGTTTGAGAGAAGCAGACACTTAAAATGTGTGATGTGTCTTGAAATGTCTAAGGAAAATTAATTAATTTTTAAGTAGTGTTAAATATTTAAAGAGGATTTAACCTGTTACAGCTATGAGTTGATAGCACATGAATCAAAGAACTAATAAAGGTGACTCTTATTTTATAGAAATATTATTAGATTAATAAATGAGCTACTAAGATTTGTAAGTTGAAGTTAAAGGCTTAAGAAAAACTAAGATTTAATCACAACCTCCATTACTAAAAGAAGAAATGTTCCATGCATAAAATTTCAAGTAACACATTAGTTCAGTAGATTATTCAAAACATATTTATTAGCCAGGCATGGTGGCCTGTAATCCCAACAATAAGGATGCTGAGGCAGGAAGATCGCCATGAGGTTGAGGCCATCCTGGGATACATTCCAGGATGTTGTGGGGAACAGGGAAAGGGATATTACTAGAACCTCTGTAGTAAGTCCTAGTCTCTTGCCAGCCATGACAGCATGCAGTGAATTAACCTATTATACAGGAAAGATAGGAAAAATGAGACTTTTGGAAGAAGCTAGGCTTTGGGCCTGATCAATGCTGCTCTGGGCAGGAAGCCCCAGAGCTCGCCACACCTTTATTCAGTACACTGAGAGAAACAAATGTAACAGACAACTCAGGGGGCAGCAGAAGTCCTAGAACAGCGAGGAACTCTGCAGATGAAGATTTGGTTCCTCCCAGGATGTCTCCAGGTGGTGTAGTCCTACCTTGGAGCATCACAGCATCACCGACCCTTGAGGTCTTAGCTGTGACCCGAGGCGAAGATCTGGGGTTATGTCTTGACATGGCCATAGCTGGCCAGTAGACAGGAAAACTAGGCCCTAGTCCCAAAATTACATAGAATTGCTCCCAAAACATAGTGAATCCAAGGCCAGCCTGGACTACACAGTAAGACCCTGCCTCAAAAAAAAAAAAAAAAAAATTAAGAGCTCAGTGGTACCGCACTACCTGTCAAGCACAAGGTCCTGAGTTTGGTCCCCAGCACCAGAAAAAAAGAAAAGAAAAACCATATTTATTGCCCATCTGTTATGAGACAGGTATTATTCCAGGCACTGGGGATATTGGGGAAAATGGCTCCCAGTTCCTCCTACCTTGAAAGTATACACACACAGAGGACATGGAGGAAGAAGTCAAGTAAACACACAGCATGATTTCAGGTAATGGAGAGATAAACTTCGTCATCAGAGGCGCTTTCTTAAGTCCATCTTTCTCGGGGTGAAGGATGTTCTGTTGCCTGTCACAGCCCAGGCATGGGCTCAGTGGCCATTTCCTTCTTTCCATAGCCAGTGACACCACCAAATTCTCCAGTTTCTACCTGACTCTGATTCCTGGATACTGGGATACAGCTTCTTTCATAATCAGTCAATTGATACACACACACACACACA
>NW_022900917.1:63968761-63970704 GCF_012274545.1 Fukomys damarensis | reverse complement strand
ATACATATATATATATATATTTTTTTTTTACTATCTACTTTCCCTTCAGGATGAGGTTCTGTCCAACCAGAAAGAAGAACGAGTGTCCAGTGAACGGGCCCGTCGTGAAGCAGCCTGATGTTCACGCACACCGGGCAAGGGCTCAGGAGCTCCGCCCACCAGCCAATCACTGAAGGCTGAGAAGAACACAGTGCTGGGGCAGCCAGGACCATGGCCTTCGCAGAGGACTGGTCCTATAGGTAAGCAAGACTATACTTCATCTAATCAAAGGCACCTATTTTCTACATTTTAAAAAAAGCTAAAATTGGACTGTATCTTACAGTGATGATGCCTCTGACTAGATGGAATATTATAAACACAGCACAAAGCAGCATCGTGTCCCATGAGTTATTTGGAGCCTACGGCAACAGAATATTGCTCCGAAATCAGGGTGTGCATTAGAATCACCTAAGAAACTTGTAAAAAATACTTACGTCCAGACACCACTTTTGACCATCAGAATCAGAATGGACCGGTGGGGTGGGTGCTGGTAGTCTGTAAACATACAGGTGATTCTAACCTGCAGCCAGGGTTGATGGCCAGGATGGCAATTTTCAACAAGAATACATATTACCCTGAGCTAGGGCTGAGGATGTAGCTCAGTGACGCTCTATCTGCCTGGCAAGCACAAGGTCCTGAGTTCAATCCCCAGTACCAAAAAACAAAAACAAAAGCATATTACTATGACCTTCCACAAAGGCTTTGCGAGGGACATGTCTACACAGATCTTGTCTTAGCTCTGAGCTGCTGTGACAAAATACCTGAGATAAACGACTTAGAAGAAGGAAAGATTTCTTTCCATGGCTCATGGTTTCAAACATTTCAATCCATGGTCATTGCTTTTAAACTGTAGCAAGGCAGCAGCACATCATGGCAGAAACGTGTGGTGGAACAAAGCTACCTTAGCATAGTCAGGGACCTCGGGCCAGGGATGCAGCTCAGCTAGCTTCACAGCACCTGCCTGACAAGCAGGAGGTCCTAAAAAAAAAAAGGGGGAATTCAGGGACCACAGAGAGAGGAAGTTGCTAGGTCCCACTGTTCCCAGTGACCTAATTTCCTCCCAATAGGCCCAACCTCCTAAAGGTTCCACCACGGTCCATTAACACCGTCTGGAGAGCAAATCTTCAACACAAGGGCTCTGGGGGCCATGTAAGATCCAAACTGTAACAAATGCTACAGGACAGGGGTCAGCAACCTAGGAGCTCTGGCTCAAACCTGGTTTGCTGTGTGATTTTGTACGACTCAGGGAGCTAAAGTGGCTTTTACGTTTTTAATGAAGGGAAAGGGCATAAAAGGGGAAATATTTTGAGACACATAGAAATTATGTGAAATTCAACTGTGGGCATCCATAAAGTTATATTAGAATATGACCACACCCCTCTGTCCATGGCTGCTGTAAGAGCAGAATTGAGCAACTAGGATAGGATATGGCTGTCAGAGACTAAAATATTTACTGTCTGACCTTTCACAGAGAAAATCTGCTGACTCCGCCTTGAAGGGAATGGGTTACCAGAACCTCAACATTCCTTCCAGGACCTACCTGCCTAGGAAGGTGTCAGCCGTCAAGGTGTGAGTAGACATGTTCCCTTCCTGGTCCTGTTTTCACTCTTGTGCTTCTGCTGATTTCAGAAGAAAAGGAGGCCTCTCACCAGCCTGGGAAAAAATACTCTAGAGACAGGACAGAGAAACAGTCACAAAAATGGATAGCTAACAAGAATCACTAGCTAACTAGTCAGACAGATTTTTTTTTCAAATAAGGTATGCTCCAAATATTCCCCTTCCAAAATGGAAGGAAGATGGGCTGGGAATTTAGCTCAGTGGTTCCACTGGCTGCCTTGCAAGCACAAGGACCTGCATTCAATCCCTCGCGCACACACACACACACACACACACACACACACACA
>NW_022900917.1:63965702-63968584 GCF_012274545.1 Fukomys damarensis | reverse complement strand
ACATACATATATATATGCATACATATACATATATATGTATATATGCATACATATACATATTTTGGAATATAGTGGAGCACACCTGTAATCCCAGCACTCTGGGAGGCTGAGGCAGGAGGATTCCAAGTTGGAGCCTAGCCTAGGCAATTTACTAACATCAAAATCGTGTCAAAATTAAAAATAAAAAAGCTAAGCATGCAAGTCTCTGGACTCAATCTCTAAAAACAAAACCAAACCAAACCAAAGCAAAACACTGGGGGGCACACGGTGGTACATACTTAGGATCTCAGCTGTTCAAGAGTCTGAGGCAGGAGGATAAGAAGTTCAAGGTCAGCCTGGGTAGCACTGACTCAATATTTTTTTTTAGTAATGGCTAGAGATATAGCTCAGTAATACAGTACTTGCCTAGCATGCACAAGGCCCCACAGGTTTAACTTTCTACACCGCAGTAAAAAAAAAAAAAAAGTAATAGATGCCACTGTGACTTTTGGCATATAATTCAGAAAGGGTTCAAAAAGTTGAGTAATATATGGCAAACTGTCAGAATTATTTATGTAAGCAAAGTTTTTTAGCACTTACTTTTTCTGAGAGAGAAAGAATTTTGCTGTGTAGTTCAGATGGGCCTTGAACTCACTAGGTAGACCAGGCTGGCCTCAAACTCACAGTGATTCTCCCGCCTCAGGCTCCCAAGTGTTGAGATTACAGGTGTACACTATCACACCTGTTGTAGAACTTGCATATTTAAAATGCTGAATGTTATCTCATCCTGTATTATTTATCCAGAGATTCATGAATGAATGAGGAAGACCAAAATCCATTCATCTCATTAATTTCAAATACCAGTTTATGTTTGTTTCTTAGTCACGTATCCAGCTGTGCACCATGGCTCACACTTGTAGCCCAACTACTGAGAAGGCTGTGGCAAGAGGATCTTTTGAGCCCAGGAATTCAAGGACAGCCTACGCAACCCAGACAGACCTCATCTCAAAGTCAAACAAAAAAATTCCTTATGAATGTGTATATTATAGTTATATTATTTGCATTGATTATGTACTGAAATAAGGGTCTCAACTCCTCACTGGCCCTGATAGAGGCTCTTCCCACTTTCTGCAGGGCAAGCTGCTCCACAGGGTGGCTCACAGTGTGGCCCCTTCCCCAGAGAGAGGCTGAGCTGCACAGCAGTGCTGGGGACTTTCTGTGATGGAAATTGTTAAGTGACAGCCCATCCGTTTTGCCTTTTTCTATTCACTCATAGGTCCTGCCCACCTGGAGGGGAGGGGGATTCCAAAAGTGGTGAATTAGACCACCTGGGAAGCTGCCTGCCCCAAATGTCAGCCTGTACATAATCCCTCCAGAGCCTCTTTAACCTTAGGAAGAAAGCTGGGCATGGTGGCGCATGCTTGTAATCCTAGCACTTGGGAGGCTGAGACAGGAGGACTGCCCCGAGCTCAAGGCCAGCCTGGCTACATAGTGAGTTCAAGGCCAGCCAGAACTACATAGAGAGACCCTGTCTCAAATAATAACCTTAGGAAGAGAAACTTTTGCTCTCATCTTTAAAATGCACAAGGAGGGGCCAAGGATTTAGCTCAGTGGTTCTGCCACCTGCCTGACAGGCCCAAGGATCCGAGTTCGACCCCTGGTACCAAAAATAAATAAATAAAATGCCCAAGAGGACACAGAATTTTCCAAAATTCTTCTACCAGTAAGCAAAGATATCTGGAGACCACTGAACTGGTTGAGCCACTCTTTCTGCTGAATCCTGCTTTGCAGGTGGGCCACTGTGACAGGGGCCAGGGGTTGGCCAGCTGCGGGGAAAAGGCCGGGTGTTTCGGTCAGTGGGAAAAGCCACTGCCCCAGACCTGGAGGCTCCTACTCAGGCAGACGGAAAATACAGGGGAAAGTCCAGTGAATCTACATTCAGAAGGTATCAAACGCAGGGCAGCAGAGTCTAGAGTTGATTGGGAAAGGCATCAGTGGTGGGTTTGGGATAAAGGAAGGAAAAGGAAAATGCAGCCATTGACCGGAGCCCGCAAGCTGAAACAATGGAGGAGGAAGCTCAAGGTCTTGATCCAGGAGGGGAGGAAGAAGTGTGGACAGAGGGGCGGGGAGGCCGAGCTGATCTGGGGTGGACTTACAGGCTCTAAGAGGGGCAGAGGCAAACCACCCCCCCACCCCCACCACCCAGTTCTAGAGGATGGTTGACACAAGCTACAGATGGGCCTTGATTCAGGATGGTCCCACTTCTGATTTTTCAACTTTAGGATGGTGCAAAAGCCATCTGCGTTCAGTAGAAACCGCACTTCGAATTTGGATCTTGGATCTTTTCCCAGATGCCACCCCATCAGGAGGGCAAATAGCCCATACCCTAGTATCCTGGCTCAGCCACGAGGTTCGTGAGCCTAACGCATTTCGATCGAGGAACTTACAGTGGGTTTCCTACACCCAACGCCACCGTCAGTCGGGGATCTCCCTCCCGAGGAGGAAATTAGCTGACGACCCTCCTTTCCGGGAGGCGCGGGAACCCAACCTCCCGGGGTTCGCTCCTCCTTCAGCCCCACCCTGGAGCCGAGCCCCGCTGCAGTGAGAAACAGAAAGGAAAGCCCAAGAAGGCAGAGCGATAGCCGGGCGCATGGCGGAGGTGAGGCTGAGAAAGGGCAGGGCCAAGGAAACCGACTTCCTCGAGTCCCGAGTTGGGGACTGGACGCGAAATAAAGTAGAGAAAGGAAAGGGGAGAGAGCAAAGCTGGAGGGAAGGATTAAAATCCATTTTTACGGCCTGACATTAAGGTCAGCGAATAACTTCGGAGCGCGGCAAGGAGCACGCACAGGTTGCTAGGTCGCTCTGCAGGACGGTCCGGACGCACAAGAAGACCAGGCGGCGAC
>NW_022900917.1:63963157-63965416 GCF_012274545.1 Fukomys damarensis | reverse complement strand
AGAGGTGGCCGGGACTACGTGCCGGACCTGGGGAGGCAGGAAGTCAGCGCTGAGGGGTCGCAGAGGAGTCTAGGGCTGGCGCACCAAGACACTCCGAAAGTTTGGAGTTGCGGTGTAGACCCCTGGGAAAAGAGGGAGTTGGAGGAAGGAACGATCGCGCAGCGCGGGTTGCACAACCTGACCCGCCGTCGTGGGCTGGAGGAGGTGGCCGGGACTACGTGCCGGACCTGGGGAGGCAGGAAGTCAGCGCTGAGGGGTCGCAGAGGAGTCTAGGGCTGGCGCACCAAGACACTCCGAAAGTTTGGAGTTGCGGTGTAGACCCCTGGGAAAAGAGGGAGTTGGAGGAAGGAACGATCGCGCAGCGCGGGTTGCACAACCTGACCCGCCGTCGTGGGCTGGAGGCGGGAGTGACTGCTCCGCCCAGGCCGCTGAGCTTGGGGAAGACTGAGGGCCCGGGCCGGCCGGGGAGGCTGGCAGGACAGGTTGCAAAGGGGCTGGAGAGGGAACTCGGGAGGATCGGGGCGGGTCTGGGCCGGCCTCCAAGCTGTGCACTGAAAGTGCCCCTCTCTGGCAGACCGGCACGGCGTGCTTCAGGGTGACCGCTCCTATTGCTGTGCCCCGAATGCAGCCAAAGGAGCCGAGCCATCCTGGGCAATCGGATTGGAGGGTGGCTTTGCGAGAACGGTGTGGACCTGAAGGACCTCAGCCCCGACTCCAGCAAGAACCCCGCAGATGGGGCCGCGCGGGCCTGACCATCTGCAGAGGGGCAGCGAGGGTCACCTCCTCAGAGGGGCAAAGCCCTGAGGACGGGCTGAGGATTCTTAAGACGCCGCCCCTCCCAACACCGCGGCTGGGTCAGGGAACCAGGTGATCGCGCTGTGGGATGTCCACTATTTCGTGGTTGTGAAGGACACTGCCCACTGCCCACCCACCCCCGCCTGCAGCCATAGGAAATGACACGCCCCCCCTGCGGGTAGAAGAAAAAAACAGCAAAACTTGGTGCGCCTCTTAGGCACTTTCCTTCCTTCTCTCTTTGCTCCACTTTCTGGTCTTCTCAGTCCCCTCCCCTCAAGTGCCACCCCAGACCCCAGGGAATGCTGCTCAGTGTCTGAGTCAGAGGATGTGAAACAAAGTGTTATTTCTCTTCATGTAATTTTGTAGATTTACCAAAAGAGGGTGGAGATTTACTGACTATTTTGCAAGGGGAAAAAACTGTTTTTGATGTGAAGTTGGGAAATGTCCTTGTCATTGCCACTCTTGGGCAAAGCAGAGAGACATGGGCTCATTAGGTCTTTCCTGCAGGCTCTGTACAAATCCAGGGTGGAGGGTTCGTTATTCATTTGTGGCTTGAATTTGCGGATGCCCACTTGTTCTGTGCACACCAAATACAAGGCATTATTCTGAATTGCAGAGAGATACTCCTGGGACTGTAGGTTATAAGCATCTGGCAAGAGGGCCTGCAGCAAGATCCCTTAGCACATCTGAGAAGTGTACAGAATTCCAAGGAAAAGAAAAAGTATTTCCTGCTGTGCTATTCTCCTTGGAGGTGACTTCTGGGTAGCCCCAAGGGGTGGTGGGAGCCTCACAAGAAGAGAATGGTTGATAGTAAAAGCGGCCTGGGCCAAGATCCTTGATGGGGCGGGGTAACCTGTATAGCAGAAGTTGGGGGTCTGTGGTGTGGGAAAGTCAGATGAGAAGCTAGACCCGGGGTAAGGGCTCCATCATGAGGGCCAGGAGAGCTGGACTAAAAGAGTTGTGGTTTTTTTAGGGGTTTGTTTGTCTTTCTTTTGGCAGTTCTGGGTGTTGAAACCAGAGCCTCATGCATGCTAAGCAAGTGTTGTACCACTGAGCCTCATCCCCAGACCTAAAGGGTTTTCACTTTCCTGGAACAATGAAGAGACAGATTCTTGAGCAGCAGCCCAGCCTCATTCCAGAAAGGCAATCTCCTGGTCTCTGCCTTCCTGTCTCCACTACCTGCACTTGGCTTATGGACAACCACTTCACAAGCAGCTTACTTCTCCATTCACCAGTCCTTTTAAAGAAAGAGGCCACTGGGCATGGTGGCGCATGCTTATAATTCATGCACTTGAAGGATGAGGCAGGAAGATCACTGTGAGTTTGAGACCAGTCTGAACTACATAGTGAGACCCTGTCTCAAATAGAAAAAAGAAGGGCCAAGGATTTGGCTCAGTGGTTCCACTGCCTGCTTTGCAAGTGCAAGGTGCCGAGTTCAATCTCTGGTACAAAAAAAAAAAAAAA
>NW_022900917.1:63930956-63963004 GCF_012274545.1 Fukomys damarensis | reverse complement strand
CTCGGGAAAAAAAAAAAAAAAAAAAAGTTTGTTGGGCCAGGGATTTAGATCAGTGTCACCACACCTGGCCTTGCAAGCACAAGGTCCTGAGTTTGATCCCCGATACTATCAAAAAGAAAAGAAAAAAGAAAGAAGCCAGGGCTGGGGTATAGCTCAGTGATAAAGCACTTTCAAGGTCATGGGTTCCATCCCCAGCACAACAAAAAGAAATCACACCCTTCCAGTTCTTCTTCCCCTGGTGTTTTAGTGGACACCCTGTGACATAGAGGTAGAGATGGGGAGACCAGAAGCCTGAGTTTCCATTCTGTCTTTTCCACTTCCATGTTCTGCAGCCTTGCGCAATTCAAGGAGTCTGGTCTCCTTGTTTGCACAGTGAAGAGACTGGGTTGGTCTGCGCTGCTTTGCAGAATCTACGTGTCTGTCCATTGCCTGCCTCAATGACTCCATCCAAAGTTGGGGAGGAAGCTTCTGCATGCCTCTTCTCTTCCTAGCTCAGTGCTGCAAGCACAGGATGTGGGGTTTGGTAACTGGTGAATGAAAGAACAAAAGAACGAAGGCAGGGAGGCGCAGTTTAGCAGTGTTTGAAAAGCTGTAATGCAGCACGATTCTGGTTTTGGCTGCCTGGATATTTGGCACCTCAAAGCCCAGATGACTCTGATTTCCCCACAGAAACCAACAGTGGAGAAACCCTAAGTAATTGCACTTCCTGGGTGCTCTTTTTCCATGGGCTTCCTTGCAGATATTGTGTAACTGCCAGCCTGGAGGAAGGCCCGTAAGCAAAGACTACAACAGCCTGAAGTTGGTCGTTGTGAACGTTAACACAGATTTATAGCTAGGATGTATGTTTCAAGCTTTTTTTTTTCCCCTGAGCCCTTGAGGTTTTGACTTGTGGTGGAGTAACTGTTTGGCATAACCCTTTTATCTTCTGGTTGCCAGAAGCCACATTCAGCTGGAGTGTGAACAGTTGTGTTCTGTGGATGCTATTGTGGTGGAGGCACTCATCGGGGCAGGGCTGGGGGTTGGAGGCCATAAGACAGCAGTTAGCAGGTGCTGATTATCAGGCCCTGCTCCTGCCCCAGCTGCTCACTACTCCAGGCGAATCTCCTTTGAGAAGGTAGTGATATCAGTTAGCGTCCAGCATGTGGCTCAGAAGACCTGGGCTCTCTTACCTGTGCTGTGGCCCTGAATCGGTCACTCCACTCTCAGGAGCCAGTGTCCTCTTCAATAAATAGGTGATCTTGAGCCGGGTGTGGTGGCGCACACCTGTAATCTCAGCACTTGGGAGGCTGAGGCAGGAGGGTTGCTGTGAATTCAAGACCAACCTGGGCTACATAGTGAGTTCCAGTTCAGTCTCAACTACATAGTGAGACCCTATCTCAAAAAACCAAAAAAAAAAAAAAAAAAAAAAAAAAGAGGTGATCTTGGCCTCACTGGCCACGTATGTGAAGCAGAAGGCCAGGAGCTACCCGGGATTTGGCCCCACTGCTGTGCATGTAGTGACACACCACCCTCATTCATTGCTTCCAGCAACTTGCAAGGGCCACGTGCTGAACCTGCTTTAGAGAGGCCAGGTGACTGGCCCAGGCCAAGGCATGCAACTGATAAATAATACTCTAATAATACTCTAATCTTGCTATTTTTGAAGAATGAGAAGATGGCTTTTTTTTTGGTTTGCTTGTTTGTCTTTTGGTTGCTTTTTAGTTGTTGGTTTTGGTGTTTCTGCAGTGCTAGGGGTGCCCCAGGCCTCACCCATGAAAATCACATGTTGTACCTGGAGTTACACCCCTGGCCCCAAGAACGGGAAGTGGGTAGTGAAGAAATTATGGTTGACTGTTGGGCAGGAAATTGTTGGACAGAGCAAGATCTATTTGAATAGTCTGCAAAGAATATCCTTGGTAGGGGGGTCCATTGGGGATTAAACTCAGGTCAGGGTCTTGCACTGAGTTACAGCCCTAGCCCTTTTGAGATAGGGTCTCACTGCAAATGGCTAATTTGCTTAGGCTTGGCTTGAACTTGTGATCCTCCTGCCTCAACCTCCCAAAATGCTAAGATTATAGACTTGCACCACCATACCCAGTCTGAAAATACTTTTTTACATTATGAATACTGCTATATTAATATAAATTCTATATGGGAATTAAATTATAAGGACATGTGACCCCTGCTTCTTCCTCTACAGAAAACAGTTATTTATCACACTTCAATTTTGTTTAGAGTAATACCGACATAAACTTTGATCTTTTAATTAATTTTTATGAAGTAATGTGTGGACTCTTCCTTTAAAACTCATTCTAAGATGCTTAAAACAAAAAGCAGTAGATTCTGCCTCACTCCTAAACCTCAGGTACCTCGGGCACAATAACTTACAATTCCTCTACTTACTTCTTCAGACATTTACCTTCATATTTCTAAATGTACCCATGTTGTTATTTCTTTATACACCAATTTTAGATATTATCTGTTGAATTTTTAATAAAGAAAATCACGTCACCTTCCTCTGCCTCGCCTCCCCATTTGCCATTATAGTTCGGTCACAACTTTACTTAGGTCATTGTTGACACTGTAAGGACAGGTAAGCAGTCTTCCCTGCTGAGGAAGCGTGCGGACTTTGATTCTATTTCCTGGTGAGGCTTTCATCCACTCCCTCAGGGGATTGCATTCATCCTTTACTTGCGTGTTTTTTATCACATGACTCATCTTGGTTTTTCTGTCAGGTTTTCACATCATTTTCCCCCCAATCTTCAGATGTTGTTTCATTAACCTTCCTGCACAGAACTCCCTCCAGGGCTGCGTATTTACCCGCTTTGGCCTAGACCGACCCACGGCGCTGCTGTCAAGCCTGACATCGTCGTGGCCAAATCTCCTGTGTCCTAGGTCCTGTGTCATCCTCCTCTGGGGTTTCACCCTCCTTTTGTTGGAGCGTGTCCTCTACAACATTCTAGGTCGATGAAGGAGAAATATAGACATGTATAGTATACATAAAAAGTCTTTAAATGTCAGAAAATATCTGTATTCTTCCCTTAGAATTTTGAAGGCATTTGAGCAAACAGTACAAGCTCTGAGAAAACAATGCCATTCTGTTTCCTAGCTCCTTCTGTGGCACCTAACCTGTTTTTCTTTAGAAACTATTAGAATTCAGGGCCAGGAATTTAGCTCAGTGGTTCTACTGCTTGCCTCACAAACACAAATAACCAAGTTTGATCCCCGGTACTGAAAAAGAAAAAAAGAAGAAACTATTAGGATTTTTTTTTAATCCTGGTATTCAATGGTTTTGTGATATCCAGCCATGTTCTGAATCTTCTTCCTTCATTTCTTATGTAGGCCATTCAGTAAAAGGACATGTGTGTTCTTCAGTTCAATGGAGTCTTCTTTCCTTTTTCCTAAATAATTTCTTTCAGCCAGGCCTGGTAGTGCAAGCCTGTAATCCCAGCACTCAAGGCTGAGGCCGGAGGATTGCTGCAAGTTCAAGGCCAGCTTGGGCTGCATAGTGAGTTTAAAGCCAGCTTGAACTACACAACAAGAGCCTGTCTTCAAAATAATAATGATAAGGGCCAGGGATTTAATTCAGCTCAGTGGTTCCACCACCTGCCTTGCAAGTACAAGGACCTGAGTTCAATCCCTGGTACCAAAAATAATAATAATAATAATTTCCATTCTATTTTACTTTTTCTATAATCTCCTTCTAGAAATTGTTAGCCATATCTTGTATTTCTTAAATTGATTCTCTGAAAGTCATATATTTTATCTTGTATTTGTATTTGTTCTTTCAGAGGAATCTCCTTAATTTTATAGCCCAGCCCTTCCAATGATTTTTTTTTTCTTTTTTACTGGGCATTGAATCCAGGGTCTCGCACATGGTAAGCAAATGTTCTACCACTGAGCTACACCCACAGCCCTTGACTTTTTTGTTTTCCAGATTCATCTTCATTCTTGGCTTGCTTGTTTTCTCTTTCTTTATCTTACAGATGCAGGGTCCTCTCTTTTCTGTTTTGGGGCTATTATAATTTTATTTGTTTGCTTTAATTTTATTCTGCTCTCAACATTGTCTTATTTCCTCTAAGAACATTTTTCAAAATTCTGTTTTAATCTGTTTTTCACAGAGGAAATTCCTCTTAAATATCGAGCACTCTTTGGCTGAGAATATTGTGAGGAGGAGGAGGAAGTCCTCCCAAGCTGACTGAACACGTTGTGCAGTTACAGTCTGTGAACGTGGAGGAGGTCAGGCCAGAGACAATCCTAAGGGTGGCAGTCAGGTATCAGTGACCAGAGTCTTGTCCTCTGGGTCTGCTGCCTGTCCTGAGGCCTGGACAAGGGCCTCAGGGTTGCCCAGGGGGACCTGCACCTCATGCCCTTCCCTCTGAAGGCCTGATTGTTACGAGGGTTCTGAGGCTTTCAGCCCCTTTTCAGCCAGTAGTTCCTTCTATGGCATTCAGATGAATTTGTTTCCTCAGCTAAAGCCAGTTGCCCACTCCTTCCACTTTGACTTTTAAAAATGTGTTCACATCTCCTACCCACTGAGGTTGCCTCTCTTCAGAATGCATTAAAAAGTAATTTTAATATGGTTTGAGAAGAAATGCGTACAAAGTCAAAGCATAACAACCTTTAATGGAAGGGCCAGGGATTTAGCTCAGTGGCACCATGCATGCCTGCCTGGTAAGTGCAAGGCCCTGAGTTCAATCCCCAGTACCAAAAACCAAAACAAATCAAAAATAAAGTGCTGAATGTTTAATGAAATCTTGTGTGCTACATTTCACCTATACATATTTTCCTGCTTTGTTCAAATCTTTCTCAGGCTTATGTTCCTTCCCACTATCTCTTTGCTTCATCCCTTTTATCCCCAGAGGCCCGCGTGTTAACAGCTAACATGTATCTGTCCACATGTTTATGTTCATGCAGTGATACTCAAACATTTACACATATATTGGGAGGTCTTTTCATCACTTAATTCCATAGGAAATGGGATCTTTCTGTAAAAAGTTCTTTGTAGCCAGGCTTGGTGGCATGTGCCTGTAGTCCCAGTGACTCCAGAGGCTGAGGCAGGAGGGTCGCTTGAGCCCTGGAACTGGAGTCAAGCCTGGACAACACAGCAAGAGCATATCTGAAAAAATTTTATTTAAAAGTTCCTTGCAACCTATTCCTCATCACTCCAAGTGAATAGGCATATATCTGTGTCACTAATTTTTCTTAATGTTTGCATAACATTGTAGGCTACTTGACCATTTCCATTTTGATAGATATTTGGATTTAACTGGAGTCCACATTATTCTGCTCTTGATGAGCATTGAATGCCACAGAACAAAAGGGAAAGCTACTCTCTTTTTTTTTGAAGATAGCAAAAATTTAATTCTAAGATTTGACAAATCTTGTACAAAAAGAGAAAACTATGGGTCAGTCTCACTTATGAATATAGACAAGCAATTCTAAAATAATACAGTAGCAAATTTAATATAACAGAATATCAAAAGGATAGTAACGCTATAACCTGCTAGGATTTATTCTAGTAGTGCAGAGTTGGTCCATTAGCAAAGCATTGTCATAATTTTAACATCAAAAAATTAAAGGAGAAAACCTACAAAGTTATGTTTTAAAATGCTAGAGGGGTATTAGATAAGATTCATGCCTGGGTTGTTCTTGTTTTTTTCTTTGTATTCTTTTAGAGTAATGGGCATTAAACTCAGGACCGTCTCACCAAGCTGTATCCCCAGTGCCTTTTTTTGTTTGCTTGAGGCTGGGCCTTGCTAAGTCAAAAGACTGCCCAGGCTGGGCTCATACTTGTGATCTTCCTGCCCCAGCCTCCCAGAATGTTGGAATTACAGACATGCACCACCTTGCCCGCCCTGTGGCCTGTGTTTAAAGACTAAACATGATGGTAATTAAAGGTGTCTTAGTCGCTTCCCTTGTTGCTGAGTCTCAATACCAAACACCAACAAAAGTGTTTAGTACATAGTCCACCAGCTCCAAGGCAGGGTGGTATGGCACCAAGAAAGCCGCTCTTGTCATGGCAGCCAGAAAGCAGAGAGTGAAGAGAGGAACCGGAGGCTGATGTACTATTTATTCCAGGTCACACTCCTAGTGACTCTCTTCTGACCAGACCCTGGCTCCCAACAGCAAGTCAGCTTTAGCCCCCATGATCGATCACCCTCCAAAAGCCCCACCTATGAGCTCATAAACTTTGGAAGGACACCTAGATGGAAACCATGATTGAAGGAAAATACTCAAATACAAGTGTTCTGTTCATCCAAAACAGTAGTACCTGGTGACAAAACAAGTCGCTTCCATCGTCCTTGGTGACAGAGGAGGAAGCCACTTACCCTTCCCTAGTCAGTGATGGGTGCTCTAAAACCTTCCCACTTAGACCTGCCCCTTTCTTCATGGGCAGCTTCGCAGTGGTGTTTGAGTGGCTACCAAGCAATGACCGTGAGTGACCCCAGTGGAGTGTCTGCTTGCCATTAGGAGAGCGCCCATTTGAAGAGGAAAATGCCAGCATCTCATCCTTCAAATCCCATCTTACAATTTTAAGTGGGAGGCAAAAAGAGAAGGTTCATGGGCTCCATCTCCTCAGCCTTCAGGAGACAAGATGGCGTTGGTCAAGCAGGCAGAGGCAGCAAGAGGGATGTGGCATGGAACAGCCTCTCGGGCTGTTCCAGGAGCACAGGGCCAGCAGGCACAGTGAACCACCAGGAGCTGTACAGGACACCGAGACTGGACCGCAAGGCTGAGAAACTGCTGTCCCAGAGAGAGAGGGCACCAGAGAGGCAGGACAAAAATGAAATAAGCCATTTTAGGTGGACCAATTTGTCTACTTTGTGAATGAGCCCTGAAGCTTGGCATCTTCTCCTCCTCTCAGTCCTGCTCTCTGCTTCCTCTTGAGAGGCACAGGTACCAGCCCCCAGTGTTCTGTCTGCACACATACCAGATCTCTTCATTGGCCTTAAATTCGTGCTTCTGCTCAGCTTCAGCATGTATCTTTCTGCCCCATGTGATGAATCTGGTCAGTCTGGGCAGCTAAGAACTGGAAACACCAAGCCTGAGTTCTGGGGTCTTCCCTGGCTGACTGCCAGATAGAACACGTACAGTCTGTCCTTCAGAAATGGCTCTAGTTAAGAGCCAAGCGTGGTAGCGCACGCCTGTAATCCGAGCACTTGAAGGGCTGACCCAGGAGGATTGCTGTTAGTTTGAGCCCAGCCTGGACTACATAGTGAGACCCTGTCTCCAGAAAAAAAAAAGAGAGAGAGAAGAAAAAAGATTTCCAGCCAGGGATTTAGCTCAGTGGTGCCGCCGCCTGCCTCACAAACACAAGGACCAGAGTTCAATCCCCAGTACCAAAAAAAAGAAAAGGAAAGGAAAAAGCTTTCATTTACTGGGTATTTACTATATGCAGGGTTCTAAAAAGGGAAAGCCATTTATATAAGAGCAGCCATCGGGTTCCAGATCCTGGACACACACTGTGGTTGAACAGTCAGTGAGAGGGTTCTCTGGACACTGCCATCAACAAAGCTTCCTCCTGATTGGCTTGGGGCTCCCAGGGAACTGACAGTGCTGAGGGCCTGTGTAGTCCTGTAGATGTGACCTCACATTCGCACGCATTCCATTGTGAGATGGGTTCTAGTGCAGGTAGAAGAGCGCTGAGAAGAGAAAGGCCACCTGTACACCCACTGCCCTTGGTCCTAGTCCACCTCTGCCCCAGGTCTGTATTCCCAGCTAAGTCTTTTAAATCTTAGCAAGACCAGGACGTTGTGGTAGGAGGATTCTGATTTTCCAGTTGAAGAAATTGAGGCTTGGTGAGGCAACTTGTGAAATTGAGGCTTCGTGAGGGTGTGTGTGTGTGTGTGTGTGTGTGTGTGTACACATGTGTGCGTGTATTTTCCAAAGTGGTCAGCTGGCAGAACTTAAGCCATTACCTGATAATGTTTATCATGAATTTGACCCAGCAGTGCCGCTGTGGATTATTAAGTCCTTAAGAGAAGCAGTAAGTGTAATAATGGTGCTCGTGTTTCCCCATCCGTAAAATGGGGCCGGGGTTGCATTCGCATGTGTCACTGGGGCTGAGGGTGAAGCTCAGCAGTGAATCACCGCTTAACATAGTGGAGGCCCTGGCTTCCATCCCCAGCACCCTAAAAAAAAGGATGTTGAGGATTAGTGACTTTACTAAAATGTAAAATATATACAATATATAATATATGTGTTTTATATATACATCACCCAGAGTGGGCTCAAGCATATTTTTTCTAGTAGATTTAAAGAGGCTTCATGAATTTCCCATAACTGATGCTTAACAAGAGTTGTGATTTTACCACTTTCTCCACCTCTTGCAGCATTGTTATCAAGACTGATGTTTGAAAGCCTCAGGAGGCTTAAGGGACTTTTTAGTGGGGTGCCCCAAGAGAACCCTCTCAGTGCCTTTTAAACTTGTAAAGTTCCTGGGCTGGGGATTCAGCTCAGTGGCACCACACCTGCCTCACAAGCACAAGGTCCTGAGTTCGATCCCTGGTACCAAAAAAAAATTTGTAAAGTTCCTGCTTGAAATAGTTACTCAGAAGGACTCCAGTTCCATTTTGCCACGAACTATACCCACTTCCTTATATGGGAAGAAGATGCGCGCCCCCACTTCCACTGAGAATCGGCCCAAAAGTGAGAAGAGAGTGCTGTGTACATTTCATTCTCCCAAATGAGCCTGGGAAAGGCATCCGGAAGTTTTTTCTCAGCTGTAATTACCACTCTCTTTCTTTCCACAGGGGCTAAACTGCACAGTCAAGAATAGTAAGTCCTCTTTTTTCTTTTCTTTTCTTTTTTATTTTTATTTTTTTCCGTTCCTCTTGTTGCTTTGTTAATGAAGCAATAGGCTCATGCTGATTTCTGGCAGAAACTCTGCCATCCCGTTCCAAGTTCAGATCACGGCTGTCACCATTGACAGGCAAATCTCAGATGTAGGCACCTGCATCTCCTGCACAAAACGTTCATATGCGAAAGTCAGGAAGTGGGAGTCAGTTGTCCTTCTGACAACAGTCTCTGCCCTAGTGTATCTGTAATACAGTCTGATCCATCATCGCCCCTTACTGTAGAGTGAGGAGACATCTGTGGTGTTGCCTTGGTTTGGGTTTTGGTTTGGGGGTGACTTGAGGGCTTTTGTATTGTTTTCTTTTGTGTGGAGAATTTGAACCTAGGTCTTAACGTATTCTAGGCAGGCACTTTCCTCCCAGCCCCTTTGGTTTGGTTAATTCAGGGAAGAGTCTGTTTTAATTAAGGACACTGACATATAAAAATAAAGCAGCTCTTTCTCCTGCCCCATCCTCCTGTGTCCCTGTTTCCAGTCACCGCTTCACCTCAAAACCCACCTCCCCAAATGCCCTATAGACTCAGATCTTGACAGTGACCACAGATCTCCATTACCAAAGAGCCAGCAGGGCGGTGGATGCCAGGTCCTGCTGAGGGTCACAAGGACCCCCTGAGGGTGGACTCAGGGTCTCCCCTGCGAGTCCGTGATTGTTGCCTTTCTCTGGCTGTCAGGTACCTGCCTGGATGGTAGCTGGATCCTCCGTCGAAACCTGACCCCCTCCTCCCCTAAGAATGTCCAGGTCCAGCTGCATCTTGCCCGCACGAAACACGGAGACCTCGTCCCTGTGGTACACATCGAGTGGACGCTGCAGACAGATGGTGAGTGGGGCCCAGCCGGGTCCTGGAAGAGGCCCCCATCTCCATGTGCACCTGAAGTCCAGACCGGCGGGCCTCCCATTCAGACCCAGCAGAGGAGCCCCACCCCTGGGCTCCAGTTTGAGGCTGGAAGGACTCATCATTTCATTCCGATGATACTTTTTCAGTGTTTTAAACATGAACCTACAGTAGCAGCTTCTTATCACACTATCTCTTATGAAAGCCTTTCTTTTGCCCCAAAGTGTTATAACCCTGCGGGGAGGGGCAAGTGAAATTATAGACAAGTAGTAACACATTTGCCACTCTGCCCTTTCCCTTTACTGGGACTGGTACTTTTTAAAATACCCAAACTTCCTTAGGGGAGCAGGAGTCTGATTACAGAAGTGGGAAGATTTGGGCTAAACAGAGTCAGCCCCAGATTGTGAGCAGGGTGTAGAGTCGGTCCTCTAAGTCCCCAGTGTGCCCAGTGCAGACCGCCGCAGCCCCTGCAAGGACAGCAGGTTGGTCGCATGTGATACCATGCCACCTGCCAGCTCCGTAGCCACAAGTTTGCAAAGCTTCTGCAGCCAGCGTAGTGTAAAGTGTCACTTGTCCTCCAGCTGGAAACAGCTGTCTTCGGGGCAGCAGGCTGAGCCCACAAGCCTGCCGAAGGGAACAGGAAGTGGGGAGTTAGGTAAGCAGAAGTGAGTGAGCACAGCAGATGGGGAAGTGGCATACCCAGTGAGCCGGGGGGACTTGACTCCTCTTCCTCCTGACCACAGCCAGCATCCTGTACCTTGAGGGCGCAGAGCTGTCCATCCTGCAGCTGGACACCAACGAACGTCTGTGCACTAAGTTTGAGTTTCTGTCCAAACTGAATCCCTACAAGCGGGTAAGACACAGCTCTTGAAGGTTTGTGTCCCTTTACTGATGCCAATGTAGACTTGTCCCCAGACTGGCACCTTAACTGAGAGTGGTCAGGACTCAGAGGTTCTCGTGGGTCTGAAGAATTCCAGGTGGTTGTGGGGTGGGGGAAGAAGGCCCTGTGACTGAGCCACACCCCAGCCTTTAGCTATCCATTCTTGGGTGGGGGGACTTTGTTCTACCCAAAAGCCTGCTATGGATGGGGTATTACAACAGTTCAGGCCTGCTTGTGGCTGCTGACAGCTAGAGAATAAAATTGATTGTTGTTTCCTTAGTTGAAAGCAGTGGTTCCCAAAGTATGTTTGCTGGACCACCAGCATCACTGGTGAGTCTGTTAGAAATGTTAATTTCCTGACCTCACCCCATACCTCCCTAAACCAGAAAGGAGAGGGTGGGGCCCAGCAGTTGGGGTTTAACGCCCTCTGGGTGATTTTGGTGCCTGAGCAAGTTTGAAAACAGCTGGTTTAAATCTGCAAATAGAAGCTTCAAAACAAGTTAGCGCCTGGGTGTGGTTCAATGGTAGAGCACTGGAGAGCTCTGAGGCCTTGGGTTCCAGCCTTAGTACCATAAAGAGCTAGATTTACATACTGCATGTGCAGGGACGTACACATAAAACAAGCTACATCTTCCAAAGACACAAACAGCAAAGACAGATCCCCCCTGCAGTGTTAAAAGAAGACACGAAGCTCTTCTGCTTGTGAAAGGTGAGCACCAGGTGCCTAGATCTGCTTGGAGAAAAGAGCCCTTGAGGGTGTTAGAAGTAGAGTCGGGGGCCAGAGATAGTGGGGCTCACCTGAGGTCTTGGCCACTCCAGAGGCTGAGGTGAAAGGATCTCTGAACCTAGGAGTTGAGGGCCAGCCTGGGCAGCATAATGAAACACAGGTCCCTCAAAATAAAAAGATCGGGAGTTGGAGTCACCATCTGTCTGTGCTGTCTGGAAGATAACTCAGCACAAACCACCATAACTAAATAAAGGTGCCTGGGGTCCAGGCTGAGTTGGGGGGCTCCAGCTCTCCCTGCTCCCCAGAGGTCTCTGGCTGTCAGGGGAAGAAGGTCTTGGTTTTTTTTGGGGGTGGGTTGTTTGTTTGTTTGTTTGTTTGTTTTTACCAGGGATCAAACTCGGGACCTTGCTCTTGCAAGGCAGGCAGTGGCACCACTGAGCTGAATCCCCGGCTGAAGGAGGTCATTTAACAATAGTCTTTAGCTGGCTTTTTTGTTCCAGGTCTCCCAGCAGCCCTTAGTCCCCCAGCTCAGGTCTCTTACTCCCGTTGTCCTGGAACACTGTAGGGCTGGGGTGGGGCGCCCCTCCACTTTTCCCCAATTCTTTTTTTTTTGTGTGTGTGTGGGGGGGGGTCAAACCAGAGCATGCAAAGCACCTGTCCCATTACCAAGCTCACCCCATCCTCCCATCCTTCCTTTGGATGTGACAGTGCTCTCCTGATAAGGCCAGATAAAGATTACTTAAAGAAAACAAAAGCAGAAAGAGCAGAGGACATAAAAGGATAAGGACAGTGTGCCCTGACTTCGGATTCCCTTGAGGTGGCCGCCTTATACTCTCTTTGGATTGACCTGGGGAGAATGGAGGGGATGACGATTTCTGCACACAGGTGAGTGAGACGGGGATATGTGTGACCCTTCCAACGTCCCTATCTCCCTTTTCCTCAGTGGCATTTTACCTTTGACCACTTCGTGGTTGATCCTGGCCAGGAGTATGAGGTGACCGTTCACCACCTGCCCAAGCCCAACCCTGATGGGGACCCAAACCACCTGTCCAGGAATGTCCTCGTGCCCGGTAAGCACGTCCTCCAAGCCTGTCCCTTTGTCCACTCAGCTCTGGGAGGAGACACCAGTGGGTGCCACTCAGCTCAGTGATGGCTGTTGTTGCTTGGCACGGTGCCCGCCAAAAGCACAGATGCCAGGGTCTGGGAGCCCTTGGTGTAAAGCGGCAGCCTCCGGACGGCAAAGTCTGTTCTCCATTGCAACAACACAGGAGATGGGCCCAGGATCCTAGGAGTTTGATGGGAGCCAGGCTCCCATCTCAGGTCAGGAAATATCAAGAAGACAGACAAGCCACTCTCAGAAGAGTGGGGGTCCTCAGTTTCTTTCTCACTTTCCCTCATCCTACCTGTACTTACCCACCACCCATCTCCTGCGTCCTACTCTGTCCTCTACCCCCGCTAACCCATCCTGCCCATGACCGCTGCCAAGTGTTTCTTCTAAAACATCACCTGCCTACACCTTCCATCCCTCCGCTGTCCCCAGAATCTCAGCCACTGTCTGCAATGTTTCTCATTGGTTTTGGTTTTGGTTTTGCCAAGTTTATTCAAGAAAGTAAAAGTGAAGAGTGGGAGCAAAACTGGCTCTGCAGAGCAAGCTTGGGCCAAGTAAAGGGAAAAAGAGGGTAAAAGCAAAAATAAAAGTACGCACTGCATCTGAGAAATGCAGCATGGGCTACTGTGGAAAGTTATGATAACCAACATTTCTCGTTGTTCAAAGGCAGCTGCATCTGACACCAGCCACTGTAGACAAGGTCTGGGTCTTCCACCCACTCATGTGATGTCCAGAACCGCACAGAGTGCCTTGCATATAGTGGGCAGGAAATGCTGATAGCTCTTTGTTTTGTTTTATGGTGCTGGGATAGAACTAAGGGCCTTGTGCATACTTGGGAAGTGCTTGACCACTGAGCTACTCTGCAGCCCAAGAAATGCTTGCTGAGCACAGTGATGACTTTCTTCATTCCAAAGCACACACATCCATCCATGCACACACACCGTCTGCATTCCCTACTTTACTTCCTGCCTTTTTTCCCCTCTCCTCTACTTTCTGTGTGTGACTTCCTGATGTGATATTCCAGGCTCTTGGCTTGCTTTTTTTGGTGTCTTCTACTAGAATGTCATCTCTACTGGGCAAGAACTTGGTCTTATTCACCACTATGTGTCCAGTACCCAGGACACTGCACAGTATGGCTCAGTAAGTCTTTTGTCAACGAGTAAGTCTCCCAACGTGGCCCTGTCCTGTTCCTAAAGTAGACTGACTCAGTCCTTGTCCCTGTATGGTGACTTACACCTGCCACCCACATATCTTCTTAAACAGAAGTAAAAACATTTTGGCCAAGGATCTGGGAGAAGCAGGAGCAAGGCTGTAACTGTGGAGCCTTGGTCCCCCCAGGCATGGTCCATGGGCGTGGTCCAGCGGCATCAGCAAAGCATCTGAGAACTTGTTAAAATTCTTAGCTCAGATCTGCCGAATCAGAGACTAGGGATGGCAGGGCCCATGGAGGCTTCTAGAGACAGCCTGGAGTAGGCAAGGGCAACCAGGGTGAGGAAGCTGCAGGCAGGAAGAAGAGGCTGGAGGGTACCCGGACTCAGGCCCTCCCAGCGCAGAAGGAATATGATAGGCCAGGAGGTGTCCTCTGAGAGCAGGACCAAGGCGGCCAGGTTGCCCCAGTCCACTGGGCCAATGGAGAGTCCAATCCTGGATTGTGCTGTGAAGAGGCTATCTTGGGACCGGCTCCCAGCAGGGAAGGGACTGTGGCTGCAGGTGTCAGGAGCAAGCTTCCTAGGGCAGAGGCCTAACGATGTCTCTCTCTTCTGGGCCAACAGACTGCAAGGACCCTGAGATGAAGATAACCACGCCTTGTCTGAGCTCAGGTATCTGGCTGGGCTGGCGGGAGGACTTTCCCCTGGGGCGTACGCAGCACAGGGCACAAGGGCATGCACCTGAGCAAGGCCCACACACACACAATGTGTGTACACACATGCATGCACACGTGGAGACACGCGCCCCTTCCCACCCCCAGCCAACATCTGTGCCCTTGGCAGGCAGCCTGTGGGATCCCAACATCACCGTGGAGAACCCAGAAGCTGAGCAGCTGTGGGTGAGCTTCACACTGTGGAACGAATCCACCCACTACCTGATCCTGCTCAACAGCTTTCCACGGACAGAGAACCAAAGCTGCTTCCAGCACGTACAGCCAATACCTGCGGTAATTCCTGCCACCCCTTCCTTTCTTCCTTTTTTCTTTCTTTCCTTCTCTCTTTCCCTCCCTCCCTTCTTCCTTCCTTCCATCCTTTCTCTTTCCCTTTCTGTTTTTAAATTTTGAGATAGGGTCACATTAAGTTGCCTAGACTAGCCTCAGACTTGAAATCCTCCTGCCTCAGCCTCCTGAACACTGGTGCTATAGCTGTGTTACATGACTTCCAGATTCTCTGCCATTTCCTTAATTGCTCTGCCACAGTTCAAAGCCACCTGTAGAAGCCTCAGGCTTCCTCTCTGCTGGTCCTGGCGGAATTGTGTTGTCACAAGCTCAGAGCATCAGGCACAACTGTGGGTAGTTCTGTCCTCTTCGATCCTGCTAGGGTCTCCAGATCTGATCCTTTCCATCTTGTACTTGATTCTTTAGTTGGTGAAATAGAGTTGATTGTGCCCTGCCCACCACCCCAGTCTTTTGTTTTTCCCTCTCCCACATTCTCGCCTGTCCTCCTGGTCATGTCCACTTTATCCTAAAGGGATTTGAAGATTTAGAAAAAGAAAGAAAGAAATGTAGCGATTAAGACATAGGGAAAATAAAGATAAATAAGGTGCAGCCAGGTTAGTGCAGAGAGTGTGCTGTCGGCGCTCTATGCCTGCTGGGTGTGAACACAGATCCGTGCCCTTAGTGCCCAGCAACTGGAGCCAGGGGGAATAACCAGTTACTGGATGGGCTTGTGACTTGATAAAAACCAGTTGCCCTTCAGAAATGTTGATTTTTCTAAATGAGAAATCTGAAAAACATTCCTCCCTCTGGCCCTCTATGGGATGTGCTGGTCCCCAACAGCCTCTTCGTGGGTGTGCTGCGGGAAGCTCTTATTCGACGCCCCCTCCCCATCCTCTCCTCTCCAGCCCAGACCAGAGGAATTCCACCAGCGAACCAGTATCAGGGTCGCTCTGCAGGACTCCAGCTGGTGCTGCCACCACCGAGTGCAGGTAGGCAGGTGTGGTGTGGGCAGGTATGGGAGAGCACGCACAGGTGGGCCTTCCTGCTAGCTCTCTCCAAGCAGTGCCACTGCCCTTTGGGGTTCCCTGGCTGGCAAGATGCCTTCTCTGCCTTTATCCCCCACCCCATCTCCCAGCTTCACCTGGATAGAAATCCTTTAGCTTCTTCTCACCCAGGGGAGACCTATGCCCTCAGCCATGTGGAAAAATCTCCCTTTATTTTTTTAAGAAGAGATCTTACTATGTTGCCCAGGCTGGTCTTGAACTCTTGGGCTCATGTGATTCTCCTGCCTCAGCCTCCCAAGCAGCTGGGAGTATAGGTATGCTTCACCAGGTTTGCAGATCTTGGCCTGGCCACCCAAGTGCATTCCTGGTAAATGGCCTCTGCGGGTGAGGAGGCCCTTTGGTGGATGTGTCTCTTCTCTCTCAGAGCCCCTCTGCCCAGCCCCTCCTCTGCTCCCCCAGGTCCAGCCTTTCTTCAGCAGCTGCCTGAATGACTGTCTCAGACACTCTGTGACCATCCCCTGCCCAGACATCCTGCTGACCCCAGGTAGGTAGGACATGTCTGGGGTGAGTGGTGAAGGCCATCCACTTGAGCTCAGTCCTGACCTGGTCTTAGGAATGGGCAGGAGAGTTAATTTAACTTGGTGTGATTCGTGCCTGAAGGAGAGAGTTCAGAGCCACACTCCTGGGTTGGACTCCTGATTGAGCTCTTTTTATGAGCTGTGCAGCCTTGGGCAGAATATTCAGACTTTCTGGTCCTCAGCTTCCTTGTTGAGGGAAGGCAAGTGGGACTATTACTCTCACAGAGCCATACTTATCCTCACAAACTGAGTCACAATACTGTGAAATAGAGACACCCCTGCTCCCGGGTTCACAGATGAGGAAACTTGTCCAAGGTGACATACCAAGGACATGGCAGGGCCCCAGATTCTTACCTGGGCCTGTGGGGTGCAGCAGCTGACTTCTCCTTCCGCAGCCACATGCACCCAGTGCACACTGATCAGACACAGCAAATGTGCTACAGGGCTGGAAGTGAACCCGGCTCCCGAGCAGGAGGCAAGGCAAGCTTATAGACCACAGCTGAAGGTGCTACGGTCGGTGGTCCCACTGCATTCAGCCCAGTCGGAAGTGCTGGCTGCAGGGTCAAGGTCACTGCGGCCTCGGCACCTGTCAGTGATGGGTGTTGTCATGGCCACTGATAATTAAGAATATCATTTTCTCTTTTTCCTTCTGTTCTCATCGCAGCTTCCATTGCAGGTAAGTGCAGATCTCCTTATTCCCCAGGGCACTCAGGTGCCCCACTGGAGCGGGCAGACAGGGCTGAACTCCAGCCAGCCCAGTGGGGTGGGCAGCAGAGTTCTGGTGCAGACCGGAGGACAGAGCCAGAGTGGGGAGCGGGAGCAGGGCTGGTTCCTGCCCATCCCTCACGCTGCTCTGCCCTCACAGACCACATGCCCCTGTGGGTGTACATCCTCATCACGGGCATCTCCGTCCTGCTGGTGGGCTCCGTCATCCTGATGATCCTCTGCCTGACGTGGAGACTGCCGGGTAAGGGCTTGAGGCTGTGGACTTAGGGTTTCCCCTGTTTGTTGCTTTCTCCACCCCTGGACCATCTCTGTCGCCCTGCATTGGGCACTCAGGGTCAGGAACCCAGAACCCAGCATCAGGCTGACCTAGGCTCCAAGAGCAGCTACCCTGCAGGTTACCTGGGCACGTTCCTTAGCTCCCATGGTGTCTCCTGTGTGAAATGGCAGTTACAGTGATACCCACATCCTGAGACTTCTGTTAAGAGTTAAGTGAAATGATATATGGAATCCCTTTTCATGGAACTCGCTCAGCCCATGATGTTTGCTCAGTATCTGTCAGCCAACTATTGCTATTAAAATGAGCAGAACAGTATTAAAATCAGCAGATCAGGAGGAGCTAGAGGGGATTTCCCTGCATCAGGAATAATCAGCCGCCTGAAGCAGCCCCCAGACTTGTACAGGTGAGGTCAGGAGAAAACAAGGAAGAGCAGGATGTCACAGAGAGGCACATGCTCTGGACCCCGAGCTCTTGGTGTGTTCCTCCTCTCTGCTTTGCTAGCGTCAAGAGCCATTTAACAAACCTTAGCTTTGGTTTTCCTTTCTGTAAAATGGGATAACGCTGAAATGCCTCCCCATCAGGGCCACGGTGAGAATTAAACGAGATGGCCAAGGTACTTTCTAGCAGGGATCAGTCAGTGTCAGTTCCTTCCCTCTGTACCCCTCTGCTGGCCAGCTCCTGGTCAGGGAGAACTTGAGTCCTTCCCTGCTCCTCTGTGACCCCAGGCTGTATTTTCAGGTACCTGGGAAATTGGGGTTTTATTGTGTCCAGGGGATTATTGAGAGATCAAATAACATCTCAGCTAGTACTTTATAAACTACAGTGTTCTCTATAGATGTTAAGGGACTATTTATTTCATTCCTGTTATTCTACTTTTTTTTTTTTTTTACAGTGCTAGGGTTAAAGCCCAGGCTCCCTGCATGCTAGGCAAGTGCTCTACCACTAAACTATACCCTGAGCTGCTTCTGCATTTCTGACCTTTCCTGAGCTGCCCCACTTTTTGTTTTTTGCCTGTATTGGGGATTGAACCTGGAACTTTCACACACACACCTCCTCTGAGATAGGATCTCACTAATTTGCTCAGTTGCCCAGGCTGGACTTGAACTTCGGATCTCCCTGCCTTAGCCTCCCAGAATGCACAGGCATTCACCACCAGACCCAGCTACCTCACTGTTTATTTGATGGTTGTTTTGCCAGTCTGAGAAAAGGCCCAAAGAGTAAGGATTGAAATTAAGGCTTTAAATCTCCTGGTTAGGGGCTAGGGCTATAGCTTAGTAGTAGAACACTTGCTTAGTATGTGTGGGGCCCTGGTTCTGTCCCCAGCACATCATCAACCAGCAGATAAATCTCTGGCTTGGTCATCTGTGGATTCTGTGTATCCTGACTATCACAGAGGAATTTACTCCTCCACACAGTTTTTTCCATCAGATGTCTGAAGGAACAATTGCCTAGGTGTCTGGGTTTCCCTACCTCACCTCAAAAATACCAGGAGGATTTTGCAAATAGGGAGGGGTGGAAGGGTTGAAGGGAGAGCAGGGAAATGGGGAAAAAATAAGAACCAAGATACATCATGTTAAAGTACCAGTTCTCAATGATAAATGTAAATGTATTATACACCTAAAATGTACCAATAAAAGAATTTAAGAGAAAAAAAATACCAGGAAGTGTTGTAAGTGACCTAGTGTGGCAGTCTGTGGAGAGAAGTGTTGTAAGCTATCTGTGTCCCACATGGGCACTTCTAGGGCAGAGCCTTCCCTCAACTGTAGTCTCTTCACAGGAACCAAACTGCAGGCAGGCCAGGAACCGGAACTGTGGCAAGGGGCCAAGGAGGAACCCCCAACCCCACCTGGGGGCCCAGCTGGGCCACAAAATAATCACTGGGAACCCAGCTGACTGAGTGCATGCACTGTGCAGGGCCCTTCCCGTCCGTTATCTCATCTGATGCTCCCACAGACCCATTTTACAGAGGAAGAAGCTGGATTGCCGAGGCAATCAATAGTAACCTTCCCAAGCTATGAAGCTGGTGGCGGCGGACCGCGGCTGCATGCCTGCAAAGGCACAGAAGCCTCTGGTGACCTCCGCAGGGGCAGCTCCTTGTCCTTACCCTTTGTCAGGGAGGACCAGTGCTCCTGAAGACCCGCTGCAAGCTGGTCTGTTGTCTTTCAGAAGGGCCACTCCAACGCATTTCTTTCCCTTTCAGGGTCTCACCACGAGAAGTACAGTAACAGCACCGAAGGCACTGGTCAGTATCCCTAGGCTTACTTGTCCTTGTATCTTTGCTTTTAATGGTGGGTGGTGGGTTCTCAAGCTAGATGGGCGGGTCCCTCCAGGGGACACCCTTTCAGTACCTCCCTGCCAGCACCCCTAAAAGAGGGCTTTCAGGGTGCCCCGGTATACCGTGTGTTTAGTCACTCGAATCTGTTTTTAAAAAAGTCCTTCCCTGAGTGGATTTTTCTATTCCTCAGGCAAGTCTTGTGCCCTTTTTTTTCTTTTTGCAATTAAAGTGTAGGCTGAAGCCCACAAAGGAATATGCAAACATTAGGCACCAACCCGACTTTCCTCCGGCTAAGGAGCTAGGCTCTGCATATGGTCCCGGCTCCTCAAGGGCTGGCCAACAGGGACACGCCCTGCCTGGGCGCCAGGATCCGTGCGTGGCCTCACTCCCCTTGTTTCCCCTAGATGTCCCGCCAGTGGCTGCCCTGACCCCTCCACCCCTGAAGCCCAGAAAGGTCTGGATCGTCTACTCGGCTGATCACCCTCTCTATGTGGATGTGGTCTTGAAGTTCGCCCAGTTCCTGCTCACTGCCTGTGGCACTGAAGTGGCCCTTGACCTCCTAGAAGAGCAGGTCATCTCAGAGGTGGGGGTCATGACTTGGGTGGGCCGCCAGAAGCAGGAAATGGTAGAAAGCAACTCCAAAATCATCATCCTGTGTTCCCGAGGCACCCAGGCCAAGTGGCAGGCTATCCTGGGCTGGGAAGAAGCTGCCATCCAGTTGCGCTGTGACCACCAGAAGCCCACTGGGGACCTTTTCACAGCGGCCATGAACATGATCCTGCCTGACTTTAAGAAGCCAGCCTGCTTCGGCACCTACATCATCTGCTACTTCACTGGCATCAGCAGCGAGAATGACGTCCCTGACCTCTTCAACATCACCTCGAAGTACCCACTCATGGACAAGTTTGAGGAAGTGTACTTCCGGATCCAGGACCTGGAGATGTTTGAGCCCGGCCAGATGTGCCGAGTCAGGGAGCTCGCTGGAGACAGCTACCCACAGAACCCCAGCGGCAGGCAACTCAGGGAGGCCATGGAGAGGTTCCAGGAGTGGCAGATCCAGTGCCCCGACTGGTTTGAGCATGAGAGCCTTCGCTCTGCTGATGACCAGGACCTTCTGTCCCTGGATGAAGAGGTATTTGAAGAGCCACTGCTGACACCAGGAGAAGGAATTGTCAGGCAAAAGCCCCTGATGAGGGAACCTCCCCCCGAGGGCTGTCTGGTGGTAGATGTACACCTTGGTGAGGAAAGAGGGGGGCTGTCAAAGCTGGGGCCCCAGCTACAGCCTCTGGAGGAGCTGGAGGCCTGGCCCCTGAGGACCATGGTGCTGCCTGTGGAACAGGTTCCGGCCACTCATGCCGTGGAACCAGCCCAGCTCACTGTTGGGAGCAGCACAGCCAGCCGGCTGGCCGTGGTGGAAGGTGAGGCCTGCCCGCTGCTTGGGGTCAGCACCCCGCAGCGGAACAGTGTTCTCTTCCTGCCTGTGGATCCCGAGGACTCTCCTCTCTGCAGCACTCCGATGGCATCACCTCATCAGCTGGATGATGAGAGGGAGCAGCTGGAAGGCTTGATGCTCTCACTCCTGCAGCAGAGTCTCAGCAGCCAGGCCCAGGAAGGGTGGGAGGGACCTGTCCGGGTCCTCAAGGGCCCCTGCACACCGTGTGAAGAGGAGCAGCGGCAGTCAGTGCAATCTGACCAAGGCTATATCTCCAGAAGCTCCCCGCAGCCCCCAGATGGGCTTGCAGAAATGGAGGAGGAGGAAGAGGAGGAAGAAGATCAGGACCTATGGAAGCCAGCAGAGCAACTGTCCCCTGAGGATCTGCAGACCCTGAGGAGCCTCCAGCAGCAGCTTTTATTCCAAGAGCTCCAGAAGAACTCTGGCTGGGATAGTATAGGGTCAGAGAGGCCAGCTGCAGGAGGACAGGCCCCCTCCTAGGACCCCCTTGTCCTGAGCCTGGGGAGGGTATTCATGTACACAGGGGTGTACACGTGTGTGAATGTATGTATATATACATGTGTGTTCATGTGTGAATCATCTGCTTTTAAAATGTAGACATCTTCAATGGACACAGTGGCCCATGCCGACAGCCCCAGTTGCTTGGGAGGCTGAAGCAGTGAGATTGCTTCAGTCCAGCCAGGAAACATGGGGAGACCTGTCTCAAAGTAAGTAAATAAAATAAAATGTGTATTTCTTGTCTCTGATCCCTGACTTTCTCCCCTTTGCTTTGTATAACTACCTGGTCATCTGTGTCACCACAGGAAGCCATAGCTACTCCCAGGAGCCAAGGGTTAAGTGGTTCATTCATTAGTTTTCCACCTACTATGCATTAGGCCAGTGATTGTGAACCTTTTAGAGCTTTCAGTGATACAAGCAACCCATAGGTTTGCCACCACTGTGTTAGGCCCTTGGGATACAAGAATAAGTTACACTCAGCATGACCCTGGCCACCAAGGAGCATAACATCCATTGATCAGCAAACAGGATAGCTGTGCGAGACAAGCAGGCTGATTAGGACTGGGGCTGTGAGAACACACCGGACAGGATCCTCACCCTGAGACAGCTCCCAGATGAGGTGAGGTCTGGATTGAGGGGAAGCAGGTTTCCTGGGTCACAGCATTGTGGCTGGAGATGTCCTGCTCCTGAAGGGAGGGGAAGCTGGAGTGGAAGGAGAGAGGTTGTGCAGATAGGGAAAAAGCAAGCGCTTAGGGTGGGAGAAGCCTTGGGGGCTCAAGCCAGGACTGCAGGCTGAGACTGGCTGGGGACACCTATCATAAGAAGAGTCGCTGCCCTGCTGAAGGCCACCCCAGATCACTTTTAGAGACAAGATAGAAATGTATGGTGTCAAACTTAGCGAATCCAGAATCCTGAGCTCACGTCTGGCAGGCAGTCAACAGGAAGGCCATGACAGATGTAGGATCCCTCAGGGCTGCTTGCCCTGGGGCCCCCAGAAGCTGGTAGCCTGGTCCAGGATAAGGTGAGGTACTCCAGTAGGGGAGGAGGTGGAGAAGTGAATCTAGACAGGCCCTGTGGGGGCAAGGAAAGTGAACCGCTAACATTTAAAGGCCTGAGGTTCAAGACAGCATTTGAGGAGAGACTAAGGCACAGTGTGAAGCAGGTGTTCCTGGAGTGCCTTCTTAGGATGCTCTGTCCTGAAGGCATCTTTCTGAGGACCCTGGAGAACTCGTATAAGTGACCTTGAAGTAGCCTGTTCTCCATTGCTTGTGCAATGGTCCTTAACTGTCCTAAGCTTCCTTGAGGAAGAAAGGACTAAAATGTGAGAGAAAATAAATATAGTGGGTGTGTGCATACGCATGCATGTGTGTGCGTATAGGGCCATGAAAGAAATTTCCAATTTAAAAAATGAATAAAGTTCCTGGGCAGCCTATAATCCCAAAACTCTGGGAGGCTAAAGTGGGAGGGTCACAAGTCTGGTACCAGCCTAGGCAACTTAGTGAGACCCTGTCTCAAAATTTAAAAAATAAGGGCGGAGGATATAGCTCAATTGAAAGACCCTGGGTTCACTTCCCAGTACCACACACATACACAAAGTGTAAAGGATTTTCTTCCTGCAGTACTGGGATTTGAGCCCAGGACCTTCACACTGAGCTACATCCCCAGCCCTTTTTTCATATTTTGAGACAGGCTTTCACTAAGTTACTAAGTTCCCCAGATTGGTATGGAACTTGCATTTCTGCCGCAGTCTTCCAGAGTGCTGGCATTACACCCATGGACACCATGCTGATCAGGTAAAATTTTCTAGAAGTTATTTTGAGTCACACATTACTGAAGGTCAAAAAGTCCCTACTGCATTTCCCCCAAAATATGACCTAGCTGGAAAATAATCAGCCTTGAAGACGAGATCAAAATTGCCAGCCCCAATGAGCCTATCCTTGCCTTATTTGCCTTACCGAGTAGCCAGCAAGCAAGAGCATAGTGATGGCAGGTAAGTCGAGGATAGGCTGATAGGGGCTGGCTCTTTTTTTTTTTGCTTGCTTGCTTGCTTTCTTTCTTTCTTTCTTTCTTTCTTTCTTTCTCAGTACTGGGGATTAAACTCAGGACATTACACTTGCAAGGCAAGCACACCACCACTGAACTAAAATCCCTAGCCTGGGGCTGGCATTTTTGATACCTAATTTTCAAGGCTGGTCATTTTTGGCTAGGTCTTATTTTCAGGGCAAGAGGGTAGTTGTAGCATTCTTTCTGTCAGATTTTGCCCAGCAGTAGCAGAGCCACCAGAGGTCTAAGTCTCAGGCTATGGCCCATGCCCAGTCCAACAGCAGCACAGGACCAAATGAGGGAGAAAAGAAACCATCCATCCCAGCCAGCTGTCTTTCAGGCTCCATCTTTCTCCCTGTGGTGCTGGTGGTTAGCATTATTGCGTCTGGATGCAACCAAAATTCCTGTGACCTCTCCCTCACAGATACACATTAAATACCCAGTGTGCGGATCGCCATGGGGGACTCTGCCCTCACTGAAGCCAGGCTCTGCCTGGCAGCAAAATGGCCTCAAGCCACTTGGGCTGGTTCTTTGAAGCATACTTGCCATCTTGAACCCTTGCTCACAAGCCCTGAATTCTGCCTGCTGCTGTTTGAGACTGTAACAATAAAAGCCCTCAGTCGGTGTTATCCCCTACATCGACTTTATATCCAGGGTGCCTGCCTCCCCCCAAACATCTTTACTGAGATAAAATTCGTATCCTGTGCAGCTGGCAGCTGACCCTGTATAATCCGTGACTCAGTATTATTCAGAGTTCAGCAACCGTCAGCACAATTTGAGAATTTTGTCACCCCGAGAAGAAACAGCACCCCTTATTATCACTTAAACCCCCATCTCTAGGCATCCCTAATCTACTTTCTGTCTCTATAGATTTGCCTGATCACACATGGAATCTGAAATCTCTAGGGTTGCTTAACCATTTAATGTCATTGTCTGTCCTCCTCATATCCCCTCTCCCTTCCCCAGAGACTTCTGTCTCCCGCTGACCTTTCCTCACCAGAAGTGCCAGAAATTCTGTCAACCTGAATGTGGTATCTGCTGCTGTTGTTAAGATGCCAAGCTTATCACCAGCGGGTGTTCTGAACCGTGGCTGACAAAACTGGGGAGCTGGGGTAGTTCAGTAGTAGACCACTTGCCTGGCCACTTACCTGGATAGGGGCACTTTTTTAATACCTGTTTGGCCCAGAAGGGGCCAGAAGAGCAACTGCTGCCACCCTCTGACTACCCAACTTCATCACTCAGGGTAGGTAGAAAGCGGCACAGTCTGTGTGGAGCCCAAACTCAAATATGCCACCTGTGTCCAGGCATGGTTTCTCCCCATGGCACCTGCCCATGACCAGTGTCCAGGGCAGACACACACTGCCACTGTGCAAGCTTCTGACCCTAGGGAGGTGTCCTGGCTTTTTCCTGACCTCTTCCTTGATGCTCGTCCAAAAAAGTGGGGAAAAAAAGAGCATAACTAAATGTAACTAGTTGGTGACCTGAGTGTTGCTTCATTTCAAAACCAGTTTCTATTTTCTGCTTAGGAAGGTTCCCAGAGGTGATCGATCTCCCTTTCTTTCTTTCTCTCCTTCCTTCCTTCCTTCCTTTTTCTTTCTTCATTTTCTTTCTTTCTTTCTTTCTTTCTTTCTTTCTTTCTTTCTTTCTTTCTTTCTTCTTTCTTTCTCCTCCTGGGTTTTGTTTGTTTTAAAGGGGGGTCATCTGTTTGTTTTGTTTTTTTTTTTTTTTTCAGTGCTGAGGATCAAACCTGGGGCTTTGGGTATAAACCTCTCTACCCTTAAGCCACACCCCAAGCTGTGGGTTTTAAGGCTCTGTTCAGTTACTTAGACATCTAGCCAGCAGTATGAGCTGGGTTCGGTGAGTGCAAAGGTGTGATGGATTTTACATAGTTGTCACTTATCTTTGAAAATTAAATCAGGCACAAGGGAGAAATGAAGAATTTGCAGTGTAGTGGATCGTTTTCATTCTCTGGTGCCTGGACTCTGCAATTCATGTTCTCCCATCCTGATAAATCAGGAGCCCAAGTATGCTTAGCTCAGAGTAAATGCAGGGCTGGTCCTGCAACCTGGGTCTCATGTCACAAGTCAGACATATTGGGACAGAAAGGTTCCCTACAAAAAGGAGACAGTTACCACGGGGCTGAGATGCTGGCCCTGCTGTTCAACAACTCAGCCACCTCGATTAAGCCACCTCCCCAGGCCTCAGCTTGCTCATGCCTACAATGGCGTGGCAGGAGTGCCTGCTTCCTAGGGTGGACTCCAGAGAGAAGCACTAGCGTCCTGCACCCAGGAAGCGCTCTGTGCTCTTAGCCACTACCAGGTCCCCCACCACACTGCTGCTCTTGGAAGAAGCCCAGCGGCTCCTCAGTTCTCCATGCCTCTCTCCTGACTCAGGTCGGGCATCTTGTGCACCCTGGCATGCTGTTTAGCCTCTTTTCCTGCTGCTATTTATTCTCTCCCTCTCATGTTTGCTTTTTCAGATTCAAAAAGCAATCTATGTGATAATATCTGGTGTACATTAGGAGTTGAATACGTGTGTCATCTGAGTGAATAAGCTTATTGTGGAAAAATGGCAAGAATACAGATCCTGCGGGGTTATATTCTAGACAAATACACAGTAGAATCCCTGCCTGTGGGCAGAAGCTGCCAAGGTGGGTGTGCCCCTGGCTTCCCGTTATGTCACCCCCAGTGACTCCCACGACCATCTTGCTTTTGGCCTCTCCCAGATCCTGGCCCCAGGTCTACATCCTGGTATCAGGTGGGTGGCCACCCCCATGGAGCCAGCCTTGTGTATTAATGGAACCCGGACTCCCCTATGTGACTGGAAAGGTGACAAGAAGCCTTGTCTAGTGTGTCCCCACCTACTTTGGCACCTCAGTTCCTTCCAGACTCTCAGCTGCTCACACCTCAGTAGGAGCTGCCTGACTGGATCCCTCCCGTCTGACCCAAGGGAAAGATACAGTGAGGCCCGAAAAGCAAAGGCTGGAGGGGCCGTGAGTGGCTGGCCCCTCGCATGCCCGCACTGCTCCAGGTGCCCTGCTGGTTAGCTCTGCTCACCTCTTCCCTGGAAATCAGTAAAAGCCCTGCTTTAAAGCCAGAACTGAGCTTCAATGGAAGGGAAGTGGAGCCCAGTTAGTGCTGCAGCCTGCAGGCTTCTGGGGTAGTGCAGAGTTGGGAGGTGACAGAGCGAGGCTCAGAGCTGGGCTCCTTCCCTTGCTGGCTGCAGGGTGGCCTTCAGGAATGTGCGTCTCTTCCCAGACCTCAGGAAGGTGGAATGAAGCTTCTGTGAAGGAGCTCGAGAGGAGGAAACTCGGCAGCGGACCAAGGGCCTGATGCCCAACTGTGGAGTCTTATTTTTTTTGCACTTCCTGGGGGTCAGCACTGTAGGGTCTGAGTCAGGCCCTCAGGCCAGGCCCAAAGGTGCTTCCCAATACTGCCACACTGAGCTGGCCACTCCTGAGCTCTCCTCTACGGTGCCTTCTGCACACTCCAGCTGACCAAACTTGGCATGTGTGACTATGTGCAAATACTGAGCCAGTTTCATTATCTCATTTACATCAGATTTTGGAGGAAATGAAGACCAGGTTGTTCTGTAGTTGTTTTTGTGTATAAACTTTGTCCCCTGTTAGGTGAAAAAAAGGAACATTTGGGCATATGTCACCTTATTCTTCTTTTTTTTTTTTTGAGGCAGGGTCTCACTATGTAGTTGCGACTGACCTGGAACTTACCATGTAGCCCAAACTGGTCTCAAACTCACAGCGATCCTCCTGTCTCAGGCTCCCGAGAGCTGGGATTACAGGCATGCGCCACCATGCCTGGCTGTCAACTTATTCTTATACAGCCCTATGATGTAGATGCTATTACACCTGTTTTATAAATGACAAAAGAAGCTGTATGTGATGGTTCCCACCTGTAATTCCAGCACTCAGGAGGCTGAGGCAGGAGGATCACGATGAGTTCAAGGCCAGCCTGGCCTACACAGTGAGTCCAAGGCCAGCATGAACTACATAATGAGGCTTTGTCTCAAGAAAAAAAAGAGAAGACAAAGTCATTCCAGAAGATGGGGAACACACAGCTAAGAAGCAGCCAGACAAGCCCAGACTCCCAAGCTCCTACATGCTCGTCAGAATGGCCCAAAGCATCTGGCTATAGGGAAACGAGACAAAGCGGTTTGAACAGTACTGTTCTCTTCTGTGCTAAGAAAAATTACTATGATTTTATTTTGCCTTAGACTTGTAGTCCCCTTCATGTTACAACAACCAAGCCCTCCCAAAACGGTACTCCTATTATTCGTACAGAAGAATGTATACTTCTGGCTGGGACAAGAATGATGAAGGAAGAGTATACACAAATTAGTTTCTTGTAGGTGCAGTGGTACATACCTGTAGTCTCAGCTACTCAGTAGGCTGAGGCAGAAGGATCAGTTGGACCCAGCAGTAAGAGGCCAGCCTGTGTAACAGAGGGCAACCCTGTCTCAAACAAAAGATCTGTTTCTCCAGCCTTTCCCCCATTGGTAAGCTATTCTTAGGGCGGAAGCCCCTACTGGGCAGTCATCTCACCCCAGCCCTCCCAAGTTAGCCACACCCACAGAAGACCTGGCTAGGCCCCCCAGGCTGGGCTCCACACTCTGCATGCCAACTGCCTAGCTGAGGTGTCCCCGTGATGCTAGCCCCAGCCTATAAAATGATGACAAATGTCACAGTGACATTGTAAGAATTCAGTAAAGAAACCAGGACAGGAAAGACCTTAAACCACACAGGAAGCTTGTCACAAGTCTCAAGATTTTTTTATTTTCAGAAGTCTCATTTTATTTTTAAAAAGAGAAGGAAAGAAAAAAAATGTGATAAATGCCAGTGAGGTGCCACTTCCCTCCTCCTTCCAGGCTCTAACGTTCAGCTAACTCTCTTCTACAAAACCCCTGGGCTCAGTGCCAAATCATACTAACAAGGAAGAGTCTAAGCTAGGCATGGTGACACACATCTGTAGTCCCCGCTGCTCAGGAGGCTGAGGCAGGGCTTCGCTTTAGCCCAGGACTTTGAGGCATCCTGGGGCAACACAGCAAGACCCTCGGTCCCAAAAAGAAGAAGTGAACAAGTCTTTAGAGGGGGTGTAGTCTTTTTTTTTTTAAGTAAGGTTTAAGGCTGGGGAGGTAGCTCAGTGATAGAGCACTTGCCCAGCATAAACAAGGCCCTGGCATCCATCCATAACACTGCAAAAAATACAATGGAAAAGGTTTTGAGGGTTCAGACAGAGAAACCTCCTACCCCTGCTGCCATTTACATGCTCAGACATTAGCAGCAGGCAGGTCCCCATCTGAGCCCAGGGTTCTTTTCTGTAAACCCTGCTGCTGGCACAGGTCTCCAAGAGACTGCACACCATCCTGGTCATCAGACCCCGAGGGAACACTGTCGTGTGTCCCCTGCCCTATAGATCCTCTAGAAAGCAAGGAAAGTAGAGCTTTGGGGACCACTGCTTATTATAGGTGAATGACAGGACCCTAGAAAAACATACCAGAAGGAAGGGACCAGCATCCTGAGCACAGTCACTGTACCAAATGTATAAAGGAGGATGCCCAGGTTGAGCTGGGGTCCCTCAGCTGGACCTGCCAGCATGAACCCTGTTGCCATGAATCTCTTGACATACCCAGGGAAGTGGCAGCCCACCAGAACCTATCACAGCCCATTCAAAACCGGACAGCACTCAGGTCACAGCCAGCCAGTCGCTCAGCAGCCAGATGGCCATCAAAACTGTAGAAAGAGGGTGGGTCAGGGGGCCAGCCAGTGCCAGCCATGGCTCAGAAGTAATGTCCTTTCACAGTCACTGAGATTAGGTAGCAGAGAAACAGCACAGTTGGACACAAGATATGGGAACAGTGGCAGCAGACATCATCCCCCCCTGGGGCCTCGAACCTTGAGTCCAACAGCAGAGAAGAGGAGCCAGTTAGGGGAAGGAAAGATGGCAGAACTCTGGCCTGCCAGTACTGGCCAAGGAGCACAAAGTGCACTGACTGTAAACATTCCTCCACTGGTGCCACTCTGAGGGCCAGGTGGGTCAGGCATGCAGGTCTGCCCTCAGCCCCTCTGCCTCCATGACGTCTTCTGCCCACGAGCCCCAAGGTCATAGGAAGAGAAGAAGCCCCGGTACTCCTCAGTTCTTATAGAACCCAGCAAAACCAAGAGAAGGGTGGCCACTGGCCTGGCTGCTAAGCTAGTAGCCAGTAACTTGGCACTTTGAGCCCCTCCCTGTGCTAGGGGATCTTGGGAAGATTGGAGCAGGGCAATAGTGACAGGCGCAGCCTTCTACCCACTGGGGTGCCTTTTCACTCCCAGCCTGAGGCTTCAGACAGCACCAGAGCAGAATGGGAAAAGTGGCCCGCAAGTGAATTGTGGCTGGCTCCTCTCCTCTCCCCTTTTACAATGTTTTACAGATGAGCAGGGTTTTCAAGAACTCTAAACTCAAACAGTGCTAAAGTTGGAAGGTAAGCGAGGCCCAGAAAGTAAAAATGATCTAGCACTCTAAACTAGTCAGTGACAAGGGCTGGGGATTTAGCACAGTGGTTCTACGAAAGTGCAAGGTCCCAAATTCATTACCGAAAAAGAAGAAGAAGAAGAAAGAAAGAAAGAAAACTAGTCAGTGACAGAGACAGAATTAGAAGCCATGTCTTCCATGCCTTCTGCTCCAGGACTTGTTACACTAATTGGAACTCCCACAGCAGAAAAAAAGGAGAGGGGGAACCAAAAATCCTTTCAATTTTTCTCCCACCCTTAACATATGGTGAGTAGAAGAAAGAGTATTTCTTGGCCTGGCTCCCTATAGTCTTCCTGTATCCTTACATCCCTAAAAATACTCATCTCCAAGACAGGACTCCAAAGCGATGTCCCACAGCAAGACTGCAGGTGAGCAACCCCTGGATGTCTTATCACAGCCTCAATAAGAGGAGTCCATGCGGAAGACTCAGGGGCAGGGCTCTGTGGCCTTTCCCCCCCCAGAGCACTGTCAGCAGAGCAAAGGAGAGAGGGCACTGCCACCCTTTCCAATCTATACCAAGATTTCCAGAGGAGGGACAGGTAGGGCATTGTGTGTCCTACTCTGTGGCCCCACATGAAGCCCAATTACATGTCCATCCAGGCACCTCTTCCCCTAAAGCCGTTGCTGTGTCCTGTTCTGACCCAGGAAGGAGAGCCATTCTGGGTACAGAGGGAGGAATAGGAGGCCAAGCCAATGGCTGATACTCCACAGACCCTGTAACCATACTGGCACCAAAGCCCAACAGGGTCTGGTGGCCACAATTTATTGAATGCAAATTCTGAGTATTTTGTTTTTATTTTTTGCAAGCAGCATCAGTGCATGATGCAGCAAAAGTTGAAAGCATGGAGGTAGAATTGCTCGCTCACCCACAAAAGGGTGCCGTTTGGTCCTTCGAGTGCAGAACACCCTCCTCCCCAAGCTGAGAAGAGAGGAGAGGAATTGAGGAAGACCCTGGGTCAGCTTCTCCCATGGAGGAAAGTAACCGGGCAGCTCCAAGGCCCCGTTCATCCTGGGAATTCATGCTCACAAATTTAAGCCGGAAAGAGAGTGGTGGTGGTATGTGTGGTGGGGAAGGCAAGGCCTTCCAATGTATGGATTGCAAAGGGCTACAGGGGAGACTCAAGGAGACACCACCACACACACATGCACACGCACACACACATGCACACAGACACACACTTTTCATCTGCCTTCTGGTACAGACACATCAGGGGGAGAGCGTATTCTGAGGCAACAGCCACCAACCACAACCTAAAGAGTCTGGTGAAGGCCCTGCTGGGACACCCTCTTTTCCCCCTGCTCCATTCTCCCCAACAGTGGATGGGAATCAGGGTGGAGGGGGGAAAGTAGGAAGGAAGCATAGTTATCCAGCTCCTACGAGGTCAGGGATTGGGTGGGATATGAAGATGAGAACCCAAGGTAAGTAGACTGACCTCCCTCTCAATTTACTGCGGGTCCCCTCCAAGCAGTACCCCTTGGGTACAGAGAAACACACTGGCCCTTAGCCCTAGTAACACTCACTTCTCCTAAACAGAGCCTGGTCAAACCCAGGTGAGAGGTCAGAGGCCAAGGGAGCTGGACACTCAATCCAAAAGCAAGGCCCCTTGCCCTTCACGCCCTCAGTTCTGGGAGGCCACGGCCAAGGTGTTGACATAGCCATGAGGCCCCTCGTTCTCAGAGATGCAGTGGCCCAGCTGGGAGCCTCCCTGAGGTGGCAGTGGAGGCGGTGGCGGTGGCGGAGGGGCAGAAGGCGGAGCACCGTAGCCACCTCTGGCCCTAGTGGGAGATGTTCGGTTCCCTTGGCCCCAGCAGCCCTCCAGGGCCTCCAAGCCGCGGCAGCCGAGGAAGAAGAGGTTCTTGAGCATGAAGATGGACAGGGGCTGCTGATAGCTCACCACCAGAAGGCAGCGCAGCGCCAGCAAGGGTACGTCCACCAGGCAGCCGCCCAGCAGGCGCAGAAGGCGGCTGCAGCTGCCAGGACCCGAGGACTGGCCCCAGGACCAGGCGGCGGCCGTGGCGTTCAGCTCGTAGAGCCAGAGCACCGGCGAGGCGAGGGTGAGGAAGTAGACCGCGATGAGCAGGTAGCGCAGGTGAGCGGGCAGCGGCACGCGGCCTTCCAGCATCAGCTCCACCAGGG
>NW_022900917.1:63912506-63929725 GCF_012274545.1 Fukomys damarensis | reverse complement strand
GCGCGGGGGCAAGCGAAGAGCTGAGCCGACCGCGGGAAGCAGGCGAGGCGGGGGCGGAGGCGGGGAGTGAGCCCGCAGACTGGAGAGGGAGCTGGCGGCGGGGAAACCAGGACTGGATTCGAGGGGGAGAGGGCGAGAGCAGGCGAGGCGGGGGCGGAGGCGGGGAGTGAGCCCGCAGACTGGAGAGGGAGCTGGCGGCGGGGAAACCAGGACTGGATTCGAGGGGGAGAGGAGGCGAGACCAGAGAAGGAGAAAGCCTGGCTGGCTGGATCAGCAGGAGGAAAGGGAGGAGGGCGAGCGCTGAGGCCACCGAGTCGGGAGGCCTGAAGGGGGATCTGAAGGGTGAGAAGGCGGCCGGGTGGCCTCTAAGACCAGCAGGGGTGAGGGTTGGGGTGATGCCGGAGGACAGAAGCGGCCCGGCTTCCTGAAGTCCTGAAGACGTCGCTGAAGAGTTCTTGGGGCTGAACCGCTGGATGGCCTTGGTCTCAGAGCTGACGACAGGTTCGGCGTCCGCACCTGATCAGCAGCTCCTATCACAGGCAGCAACAAGACAGATCTACATCCATCCTGTGCCCTTTCCACTTGGCCCCATCCTGTCTCTCCCTAAGGCACTGAAAAACTAATGGAGGAGTCAGGCCATACTAACTTTAAGAAAGATTTTAAAAGACCGGACAGCCCCAGCCATGCTGTTCTGAGTATTCATGCACCCAGCAGTGGGTTCAGAGCCATCCTAGGTGTAGGGGAGGACTCCCGATTTCCGGTGGATAGAGACATTCCCAGAATGTACTGGCTTGGAAAGAGAGAAAAGGTAGAGGAATTGGTCAAGTGGCCCAGCATGGGGGAGCTGATCATATTCCTAAAGTGTTTTAGAGCAGGAAATGTAAATAATAGGAAGATGTTCTAGGAGAGAGGAAGATAAATTGGTGTTAAGAGGTATGAGCACCTGGATAAAAGCAAAAGTTGAAAGAGGACGTTGATTAACATTACAGCTGGCCACAGCAGACTGAAGACTGGCTGTGTCCCAGCCCTCACCCCCACACCCTTGCTCAGGAGTGCATCCCAACTCGCCCAGTGTACTCAGACCGTAGTCGGTATCCAAGCAGCAGTTCTGGAAGGTGGAAGGCAGAGGTGCTGCCTTATGTGGATGAGGGAAGTGAGGGAGTAACTGCAGCACTTGGGGCTGAAGGGTGAGCTGGGGCTCCTGGAAGGCCCCATTCCCAGCCTCCCTGCCTTCCTCCTCCGCATCCTTCAAGCCACAAGTTCCCTGCCCTGATTTCATTGTATTAAAGCCGCTGCTGGGCTCAACTGCCTGGATAACATGGTGTAGCACCACGAAAATGACAGGGGGACCACATAGCCCAGCCCATGCCTCTAAATCTTCCTCTTGAAGAAAGGTCAGTTTCAGCCAAACGTGCCTTCTCCAGCCTCTTAGAGGTCATGTGTACAACTAATCCATGGTAGATGTGGGATTTAGACTTCATGACCTGCACTGTTTCTCCTTTGCCCTGGCACAGACAACCTTTGGAAAGCTCAGTGTCTGAGCATGCAAAGCAGAACAGGTGTAAGGGCAAGAGCATGAGCTCTGCCACTTAATAGCCTGTGTGATCTTAGCCTGGCATTATACTGATCTGAGCCTCAGATTACTCATCTGTAAAATTTTATCTTAACAGGTCGCTGTGAGTAATGCAAGATCATGTGGCCAAGGGGCTTAGCACAGTCTGCATATGCAGAACTCAGACAGAGCTGGTATTGCCAGAACCCTATTCATTTCTTGTCTTAGCCTCCCAGGGAGCATTTCCCCATCGCATGGACCACCAATGGGCTATTTTCTGGATTCCTTCCCGGTCCTGCTCCCTCAAAGCTTTGCACTTTGGCCAGGCCCAGGGTGCAAAGCTCCCTCAGCGGGCATGCAGGTTCTCAGAGGTGGTCACAGGCTTCACAGTAGGAGAGCAGACTGTGCCAGGTGATTCTGGGGCTCCCTACACAGGCAAGCATGTCAGGGCTGAACCATCCAGGTTAAAAAAATAAAGCAGATTGGGGAGCTGCCAGCTGCTAATGGGAGTGATTACAGCCACTTCTGCCCTGGGGAAATGCCAGCCAGCAGCTAACATGGAAGCTGCCTATGATTCCTGCTCAAGTCAGTAAATAGTTGAAGAAGGAAAGCAGCTGATAAAAGCAAAGAACTTGGGCTCTGGAGAGAACAGGAAGAACTGTTCTACTCCCACACACTCTGCTCCAGGTGGCTTTCAGCATACCTGTCAGTCTGTCCCTCCCCACAGGGGACTTCCTCTCTGGTCACTTGCACCTTAACAGTCCTTGGATGTCATCCTATGCATTTCTAGGGAATGTACCACCAATCAATTGGATTAACTGTCTTAGAAATTCTTTTTTTTTTTTTTTTTGGTACCGGGGATTGAACTCGGGTCTTTGAACTTGCAAGGCAGGCCACCAAACCGCTGAGCTAAATCCCCGGCCCCCTTAGAAATTCTTTAGCCCCATTGCTTTCAGGCCTGAGACCCTGAATAACAAGACACCAGTAATAAGGATGAGAAGTGAAAGTACATTGGAATAAGTTAGGGGCTTGAGTACTGGTGAGGTCTCCTCCTTACACTGCATTGTGTCCAGTCATCTACACACAGACACACACACGCGCGCACGCGCGCGAGCCTTTGTAGTAATATAAGAAGGAAGACAAAAAGATGTTCTCATATAAAGTAATTAAACATCTCATAGGGATCTAGAAAAGGAAAGAAACAGTCACTAAGTGTCATAGGGTCTATGCGTAGATGCCTTACATATAAGGAAACACACAACTAGTTAAGGGTAGAGTTAGGCTTATGCCTAGCTTTCTGACCTCAACCAGTTGATTTCACCAGCTACCAACTCCTCTTTTCACAGACTCAAACAGCCGAAGCTCATAGGCCTCGAGGGGGACAGGATAAACTAAGCAGGTTTTCATCAAAAAACTACTTCCTTAAGTACCTCTTAAGTGCTGGACACTGGATGAGGCTGTTTGGAGACCTAACCTTCTTATCCTCCTGGAATTTCAAGGCCAATAGCTCACCACCTTCCCGAAGCCACAGGAGATGGGCCAGGAGGGAGGAAGTATCAAGGGAAGCCTCAGGCGGGGTGGGGCTGGCCTTTTCTGGGTGGGATCTGTGGCCCTTCTTTCCCATCTGTTCTCTGCTGCTATCACTGCCTCTCACGCTGAAAGTGAGAGAGCAAGAATAAAGGACAGGTGCAAAGGGAAATGTCAGAGGAAGTGTGAAGCACACAGATGCTCCCAGGGGAACGTACGATGAGAAAGGACACAAGCAGTCTTCTGGTTCTTGATTCCACAGCCACAACACTGATGCTCAGAAAGAAGGAAGTGAGCAGGGGGCCCTGACTGAAGTCAGAGGAGTCTGCGAAGCTGCAGCTTATGAGCGACTTGAAATCTCAAAACTGCTCTGAGAGCTCTCCGGGGATAGACACTGCTTCTGCTGTGAGCTGTCCCATGGAGGTCCCATTGTCCCCACATGGCATCTCCATGTGTCAATCAGCCCCTGAGCTAGGTGCGGGGGTTCAGGGGTGGGGGGAGCATGCAAGTTCTTCCTAAGAGGGAATTAGATGGATAGGTAATGAAACACAACAAAGTATTATAAGTGGTGCAACCAAATTCTTCTCAGGATTCAGAATGGGTACAAAATCTGAGTGGCTCAGAAAAGCCTTCACAGATGAGAACTGTTCTAAAGGATAAGCAGACGTCGGACGGCAGATGCAGGGTGAGGGCTCAGAAGCCAGATGAAGGAAGGAGCAGGTATGGAGTCAGGGGCCTCTACGAAATTACTAAGATTTAAATATGAAGGACTAGGAGCTAATGCAAAGAAAGATGAGGTGGAGGCCAGGTCACAGTGGGTCTTCTGTGCCAAACTGAGCTTGGACTACACTCAAAGAGAACAGAGAACTCATGAGAGCAGAAATATAAATGTGAATAGCTCTGCATCTTAGCAGGACTGCTTTGCACTGGACATGTTGGATTGGAAGGAAAGAAAAATAGAAACAGAAACTATATTCTAATTCTAGTGATCATGTTAACTAAATAATATAAAAATTTCCAGTTTGACAAAAAAAAAAGAAATAAAATACACCATTCTTTTAAATGAAGATATTCTCACAAGAAAGTAAGGAAATTCTCAAGGCCATTAAATGAAGAGGGAATTAAAAACCAGAATGGTAAATGAATAAAGATGTTGTAACACCTTCAGATAGGACTTCTATCTCAGAAAGCCCCACCATGGATTAGGGTGAGGACTGTCCACATGTGGCTATATAAATTTTGCTAAATTAGTATTCATTTAAATTCACATTGGCTAGGCGTGGTGGTGCACGGCTGTAATCCCAGCACTCGGGAGACTGAGGCAGGAGGATCACTGTGAGTTCGAGACCACAGTGAGTTCCAGGTCAGTCTCAACTACATAGTGAGACCCTGTCACTAAATAAATAAATTTATACTGGGAAGTCTAACCAGCCACAGTTCAAGCGCTCTATTGCCCCATTCAACTAATAGCTACCATTTGAAGCAACACAGATGTAGAACATGTTCACTACTGTGGCAAAGCCTGCTGAACACTGCCTATGGAGACTTGGATAATAGCCAGGCAGTGATAGCTGACATGGTATTGGACCCAAGTGAGGCAAGAAGGCTGAGCTGAGCTCCCTGCATAAGCCCATGACCTTCAGTGAAAGAGTGGACAGAGAAACAAATCTACCACCAAGACAGGGAGACCACATGGAAATCAGCCTAGTCTTAGCTCACCATGAATATGTCTTCTGGGAATTCTTAACCATAGGTTAGGATCACATATAGGTTAGTGATTTGAACAATGTCATGGTGAGAAGATAATATGACCACTGGTGCACCGGTTGGTAATAACTATGAGTTACCCAGTGAAAGCAAATATAAATCAGTCCTGAAAGGTCACATTTGCAACCCAGGCCTTATAGGATTCCCATAGATAAAATACTAATTAAAGGGAGCTCATAGTCCCAAATTACAAACCATACAAGAAACAACCCATTTGTGAATGAAAGTCAGCAGATGAAACACACAGTAGGATTAAACTTCCAATAACTTCAGATGATGAAGTCTATAATACCAATAGGTTTATCATGATTAAGAATATTAAAAAAGATAATCAGGCATGATGGCATGTGCCTGTATCCAAGCTATTCAGGAGGTTGAGGTAGGAAGATCACTTGAGTCCAGAATCCAGGCCAGCCTGGGCAACACAAGTGAGACTCTACCTAGAAAACAAACAAACTATGTACTGACATTGTAAAATGGGAAGAAAGGGGCTAAAGGTGTAGGGAAGGTGGGATGGGTAGGGGAACGGTAATTAGGGAAAAGAAAAAAAATGTGAGATAATGAAAAGATGGAAATAAAGTGTTTGTAGATGGTGAGGGAAGGAGGGGGTGAAGGGAGGGCAGGGGTAAGGGGAAAAAATGAGACCCAAGACCTGTCATGTAGAGGTACAAGATCCCATCAATGAATGTAACTATACTGTATCCCTAGAATGTACCAATAAACTCAATTAAAAAAAAAAAAGAAAACAAACTATGAAAAAGAATAGGGCAAGAAGTCCTTCCAGAATGGCAATATGTAGATCTCTGAATTTTTGCTCCAATGAAATGCTGTATAACTGGTATAAACTATAAAAAGCAACCATTGAAAGTTTTTGAAAATTCTTCTAGAATATACAGCAAACAGGAAAACGCAGAGTCCAAAAACCTACTAAATTCTAGTAAAAATAGCAACAGTCTTTGATATGTAAGCTACAACCCGCTCCTGCAGCTCAGTTTGGCAGAAGCTGAGTCCAGAAGGCACAGCCAGGAAGGGGCGCTCCCTACCCCCAGCTCCCAGTCTAGAGCACCAGTTTCTCCCCATGAGAGGCTGGCTGCTGATGTTCTCATCCCCACCACAGCTCTACACTGCAGAAGCTCTATTCTGCCCATACACAGATGAGTGGTTCAAAGCTCCCTACCTCTACCCAGTCACCACTTGCAAAGTAAAAGCTTTAACCCAACCACTGTAGGCCCAAGGACAAGGCCGAACCCCCCTGCCCCAGCTCACTCCTATGGCAGAGGCTCCATGCAGAGGAAGTATGCTGAGAAGATGAGTGACCCCCAAGACCCCTTTCGCAACCCCTCACCACTCCCAGGGAAGGTGGACCAGCCCTGGAGAAGCGGCCATTGCTCCAGCTCCACAGCAGTGGCACCAAGTTCCTGCTTAGAAGAGGCAGTGTAGGAACAGAGCTCTGAGGCTAACCCAAGGGGACTGGCTTTATTCAGAACAACGAGGGGAAAGTCAAGCCTTGAGGCCCCGGCAGAAGCAATGGAGTGCTTTGTGGGAATAACTTGGAGGAGACTGGTAGCTCCATGATGGCAACAAGTGAACTGGAGAACCAGCTAGAAGTTTGAGAGAGTCAGGGAAGAGACATCTAGGAAGAGTCCTCCTAGATTGAAGTCAGCCTCAAAGACTGGTTTCAAGATTCTCCTTTACAGGGCCCTGTGTGGTAGTGCACACCTATAATCTCAGCACTCGGGAGGCTGAGGCAAGATTGCCATGAGTTCAAGGCCAGCCTGAATTACCTGTCTGGAAAAAAAAAAAAAAAAAAAAAAAAAAAACCTCCCTTACATGAGGACCCAACTTCACTGAGCAATTTATGTTCCAGGACATTGTATTAACAGAGCAATCAGGTAACAATTAGTAAAGGTAGAACAGCCAGAAGCTGAGTAAGATTTGGAAAAGAGACACCAGCTGAGGCCACAGGTGGCCAAGAGGGGAAAGAAGACTACATCATATCAAGGTACATCTTCTGAGGAGGGACCTCAGACTGGCTGTGTTACTCGAGAAAACACAAGCCAGGCAAGTACCTATAATCCCAGCTACTCAGAAGGCTGAGGCAGGAAGATGGCAAGTCTGAGGGCAGCCTAGGCAATTTAGTGAGACTCTAGCTCAAAATTTTAAAAACTAAAAAGTCCTGGGGATGTATCTTAATAATCCCTTGGGTCAATCCCTAGTATTAAAAAAGGGGAGGGGAGAAGGGGAGGGAGGGGAGACGAAAAGAGAAAAGAAAAAAAAAGAAACATCAATAGCAAAAATGTCAGTGCTAGCTGGGTGTAGTGTTGGTACATGCCTGTTATCCCAGCACTCTGGGAGGTTGAAGCGGAAAGATCACAAGTTCAAGCCTAGCCCAGGTAACTTACTGACTTTGCAAGACTTTGTCTCCAAAGGGAAAAATAATTAGAACTAAGAGACAGGGATTTAGCTCAGTAGTTCCACCACCGGCCTCACAAGCCCAAGGACTGGAATTAGATCCCCAGTACCAAAAAATAAATAAATAAATAAAGCCATGCAGAAATAAAGTTTTCTCATTCAAATTAAAGTGGTATAAATCTGAAGTAGATTCTGATAAATAAATATATATAAACCCTTGAGCCACCAATAGGGAAATAACAACATATTCCTTGAAAGTCATTAAAGAGAGAGGGGTAACCTGTGCCTTCAGCCACCGGCTGCCTGGCTGGGTGAGGGGGGCCTGGGGCTGAAGCCCCAGCTCCTGCTGCAGGACACGGAGGTGACAGCCACAGGTGGAGTGGGAGCAGCAGCTGCAGGGGCCAAAGGAGGCACAGAGGCAGAACAAAGAGAGTGCATCACAGACAAAGGGTGTCCTCCAACTGCTCTGTCCTGACCTAAAGAGGGAAGCCCTTGGGTGAAGAACTCGTGACCCTTTTGCAACGAACAGGACAACATTCAAGTACTAGGTGACAGCCAGAAGCTCCCGGAGCACGGAGTTAACACCGCCAGGGACTTAGTCTGAGAAGGTGAGATTGCCCTTCCTGGTGGTAAAGAGGGACAGAATGAGAAACTATGGAACTCACCCACTCGGCTGCACGTCCTACCAGAATGCCCTGCTTACCCGCTCAGTGGGATGGTTCAATTCTTAGCACAGTGAAAGATTACATCTTAAAGCATAGAACAGTGGCATCTCGTCCACCAGTACACATACAAAAAATGACAGAAGAACCTGGAAGGATCATAGTACGACACTGTAAGGAGGTGACGACTTTACAGCCCAAGATTACAGACTTCAGTTCCGTAATGTACTTCAAATGTTTTTTTGTTTTGTTTTGTTGGTTGGTTGGTTTTTTTGAGACAGGGTCTTGCCATGTAGTGCAGGCTGGCCTTCAACTCACTACGTACCCCAGGCTGGCCTTGAACTCAAGGTGCTCCTGCTTGTCTCTGCTTTGTGAGTGCTGGGATTACAGGGGAGCCACACCACATCTGGCATTCAAATCATTCTGAAGATGTATACGTAGATTCCGAACTGAATTCATAGTATTCCACACAGACCCCAGTGTTGGTTGTCAGTTCAGAGTCTGAGCCCCAGGAGACAGCTGACAGGATTGGAGTCCTTGGAGCATCCGCAGAGAGGTCATTATACATTGGTTCCTTGTGAGTGGACATCTGACTTCAAGGGGTGCAGACTGAGCAGGTGAAGAAATACAGCACTCTGGGATGATTCTGAATTCCCAGGTGTTCTCTAGTCCTGAGCTCTGACCTATTTCTGTGGGCAGACATTAACATTCAGAGCTGAAACTGTGGGACAATAGGCCAGCAGAGACACTATGGGGTGTGTGCAGAACAGCAGACAGACAGGACTGCAGCGGGACCAAGCAGCATGCATTAGTGTGAATGACAGTTTTTATACATAGAAAAGAAATTGCTAACCAGCTTCCTGCAGTTACCTCTGGATGTACTGTCACATTTGACATGGAACTGTGACTCTTGGAAACCACTAATAATAGTGAAGGCAAAAGCTGTTAGATTTTTTTTTTTTTTCAGGTACCAGGGATTGAACCCAGGACTTTGCAGTTTTGAGGCAGGCACAGTGCCAGTGAGCTAAATCCTGGGTCCTGTTTTAGACTTTTGGATGCTTGCCTTTCTTTGGTTTGCAAGGTCACTGTAGCTATCTTCAACCTAATATAGTTGTAACCAATTTTTTTAAAAGCTGAATTCATCTCTCGGCTTTTGCAAATGCAAGATGTTTACTGGATTCATTTTGTAATATTTTAGCAATGAGAGTTGACTAGTGTGGACAAAACCATAATTCAGTCAACTTTATTTTTAGCATATTTCTAATTAAAATATCACATTACAGCCGAAGTGGTGGTACACACCTGTAATCCCAGCAGTTGGGAGGCTGAGGCAAGAAGACCACTGTGAATTCAAGGTTAGCCTGCACTACAAAGTGAGCTCCTATCTCTAAAAAAATAAAACCAAAAAAACCCTTTAAATATCACATTACATATTCCCAGCACTCAGGAGGCTGAGGCAGGAGGATTGCCATGAGTTTGAGACCAGCCTAGGCTACATAATGAGTTCAAGGCCAGCCTGAATTACATAGCAAGACCTTTAAAAAAAAAAAAGTCCTATACTCTTCTACTATATTTGTTCTTACACTTGGTTATTAGGACAGAGCATAATGTACCATTGTTTTATTAAATCTCTATTGCGAATGAAGGTCATGTAAAATTATGGAATAAAACAACAGGAACAGACCCAATAGAAGCAGAGTTCTGTTACACACATACCATGAGTGCACTGACTGTGCAGTCTGGTTCAGGTATCTGAAAGCAGTGTTGATTTTTACCCATGTTCAGTAATCTTTGTGTCTGGAAAACATTATCATTTCTGCATTTTTCACAATGCCTGAGCAAGTGTCGCAGGCAGGTATCATCTTTTGCTTTTTGCTTGCAACATAATCTTGAGGCTTTGCATGTCACAGCCAAGTTGCCATTGCACACATGTGTGTCCTCTTTGTGGGGTGAGTTATAATCTTGTGATAATGTCTTTTGGTGGATCAAAGAAATATAGGGTAAAACTTGACCTATTTTTTAAATGTAAATTTGTGTAAAATATTTGAGGACCTTAGTATGTAAAAATAATGGCCTTAACTTGCTATACCAGTCTACAGATTTTTTATGTGATTTTTTTCCCCCATTTTTCCCAGTAGTAGAAAAGTGGCAAAGCAAGTTTGATATTCCTGTAAGATAATTTCAGGGGCATTCGTGTTCCTTGTTAGACAGTCATGACCTTTTCTCCTTGCCTTTATAAATGTTAGTGGCCTTCCATGTTTAGTGACTGTGAAGAGGTTCTAGAATGTAGATGCCCTGTCCAGCTGTCCAAAACAAAATTAAAAACTCAAAGCTAAAAAAATCATTAAAGGAACTGATGCTATGAAAATATAAAAGAAAAAGAAGGTCAAGGATGAAGGGGTAGTTCAGTGGTACTGAGTGTGCTTAGCATGTGTGAGGCCCTGGGATCAATCCCAGAAGAGGAGGAGAAAGAGGTGAGGAGATAAGCAGGGGAGGGGGAGGGGAGGGGGAAGAGGAGGAGGATCTAAAAGAGAGCTTTAGGGTTTGGAGATGATCCCATCTTGAGGAGGAAAAGAACTTCAGATTCACCTAAGGTATTAAAAACCAAATGAAAAAACCCCAAAACAAAACCCTTCAGATTTAAAATATATAGACACTGAAAAAATTAGTCATGTGGGTTAAACAATAAGACATGACTAAAGGGAGCCTATAAATATACTACTACATCTAAAGAAATTTCCTAGAAGACAGGGCCAGAGATTGTATATATAAGGGAGAAATATATATATATATATGACTGACAATATACAACAGAGACAAAAGATAGGGGAGATCCTTGTCAAAAAATGATCTAGAGCCAGGTGTGGTGGCACACTCCTGTAATCCCAGCACGCAGGAAGCTGAGGCAGGAGGGTCACTGTGAGTTCGAGACCAGCCTGGGCTACATAGTGAGTTCCAGGTCAGTCTCAACTACATAGTGAGACCCTTTCTAAAAAAAAAAAAAAAATCTAAAGCATGTATAATAGAAGTTCCAGAAGGAAAAATATTAGTAATGGGGAAAGACAATAAAGACATTTTGGTTGAGAATTTTCCAGAACTGGTGAAAGAACCTCTCCAATCCACACATCTCGAAATCACACACACACACAAAATCCTAAACAGGATAAATAAAAATAAATATAAATATCCTCCTAGATGTTGTGAAGTAAATCTGCAAATTATCTACAAACACACACAAACACACACACACACACACACACACACACACGATCTTAAGAGAAACTAGATTATAAAACGAATAATTACATAGACAGCAGACTTCCCAGGAAAACCAGAAATCAGAATGCAATCAATTGTAGAAATAAAGCTAAAATTGAACTGGGAATATAGCCCACTGGTAGAGCACATGCTTAGTATGCACAACGCCCTGGGTTTAATCCCCAGCACCACACACACACACAACTAAAATTATCAGTAATCACAATAAATGTTCTATTAAATGATAAGACATGAGATTATATTTTTTAAATGTCCAGCTATATACTGTACAAGAAATATTCCTAGGGGCCAGGGATTTAGCTCAGTGGTGCTGCCACCTGCCTCGCAAGCGCAAGGTCCAGAGTTCAGTCCCTGGTACCAAAAAAAGTAAATGAAATAAGAAATATTCCTAAAACACAAAAACAAATATTTCAAGCATGGAATCCTTGAGAGGCTGAGGTAGGAGGATCACTGTGAGTTCCAGACCAGCCTGAAGTACATAGTGAGACCTTTTTAAAAATTTTTTTTTATTTTAAAAAGAAAGAATTTCACCATATAATGATAAAAAAGGCAGTATAGCAAAATAGTTGAAGGGCACACACTCTAGATACAGACTATCTGGATTCAAATCCTGACTCCATCAAAGTGACATTGGGCAAGTTACTTAATCTCAGTTTCCTTGATTTTTCCCATTGGTAAATGGGGGCAATAACAATAGTACCTACTTCATAGAGGTGCTATGGAGGTGAATGAATTAGTACATAAAGTGTTCATCACAGAGCACTACATAAATTCCTGCTGCTATAAAAGAAGTTCAAGAAAAATACCATAATTCTGCACTTGTATGTACTCAATAACATAGCCCCCAAATATTTAAACCAAAAAAGATATTTATGAGATATTCATTGGCAAATACCTAATTATAGTGAGACATATATATATCTCTCAGTAAATGATCAAACTGATACTAGTTAAACAACAATATTAACAAGTTTAATCTAATGACTGAATTTAGAACTATTTTCAAAAAGGTACTATATATTGTTTACAAATATATATGTACCATCTATAAAACATGACCATGTACAGATGAGATCTCTTGACCTCACAACAATTAAATTGAAAACCATAACAAAAAGATAACAAAACACCTCTATTTATTTGGAAATGTTAAAAGAGTTCCAAAAAACTCATCCAAAAATTATAAAATATTTAGAACTAAATGATGATGAAAATATCACCTGTCAAAATGGATGGGATGCAGCCAAATAAAGAAGAGGAAAATTTATAACCTGACATGTTTATGTTACAAAAACAGAAAATCTAGGGCCAGGGATGTAGCTCAGTGGTACCGCACCTGTCTGGCAAGCAAAAGGTCCTTAGTTTGATCTCCAGTACTGAGAAAAACAAAACAAAGCAACAACAACAACAACAAAACAGAAAATCTAAAAATTAATAAGCTAAGCATTCAACTTAATGTTATAGAAATAACAGAATAAATGCAAACATATACAAATATTAAAAAGCAGAAATAACAAACACATTTTAATACAGATATTTGGCATAATTTATTAAGAAAAAAGAAAAATCAGAAATCAACAATGTTCAAAAAAGGAGTTCAAATTGCAGAAGCAACAGAGATTTCTTTAAATGATCAATATGAACAATATTACATCAATATATTTGAAAGTTTTCAAAAAATGGAAAACTCCCTAGGAATTTCCTAAACTGTCAAAAGAAAAATCTACATATGTATTTATAAAGAAACTGGATTACTAATTAAAAGTCCCTCTGCCAGAAATTCACCAGGTCTGATGACTTTGTGTGTCCACAAATCCTCAAAAGACTGAGAATCCCATCCTAAACTTTTCCAAAAAATAGCTTGGGCTGCCATTTATTTGTGGTACCAAATCTATTGGTGCCTTGATCTTGGACTCCCAGTCTCCAGAACTAAGAGAAATAAATTTCTGTTTTTATAAGCCACCCAGACTATAGTATTCTGTTATAACAGCCAGAATGAACTAAGACAAATCAGTCTCACTTATGAACACAAACAAATAACTCCAAAATAAAACACCAACTAGTAGCAGCCAGCAACACACAACTTACCCAGATGGTTTTAATACCAGAAATGCAGGGAAGGGTTAAAGGTAGAAAAAAAATCTACTTATGTAGTTTACCATATTAACTGATTAAAGAAAAAAAAACACTTATTTTCAGCTCAGTAAATTTAGAAAAACAGTGCTTTATATCTATTCAGGAATTTTACACAAAAACTTAGCAAAACAATTTCTTAATTACTAAACAGTAATATGTTAACAGAGGTGAGCAAAATGTTGTCCAGTCCCTGCTGCATCCTGCATGGCTCGAAGACCCTTGGAGGGCAAACAGTGGAGGATGAAGAAAAGACAGACAAAGAGATACAAAAAGCTGAGGCCAGGTGGAGCCTTCCTCCTGGTGGGAGAAAAAGACTGCCTGGTAACTGCGGTGCATTTATTTATAATAATAGTGATAAGGGAAACGCAGGGAGAGGTGAAGGGGCTGCCCATAACTGGAACAGGGAGAGCAGCTAAGGTTTGCAGAACTTCATGCTTTGATGGTTTAATGAGGAACAGATGGGGAGGAAGACACATCTACAGCATGGCTCCCCCAGCATCTCTCCCTTTTCTGTTTTGTAGTTGTAGCTTATGGTTGTTTCCTTTATGGCAGGAATGCTCTTGGGTTTCAGTGGCAGACAATGTGTCTGGCCTGGTAACCTCTGCAGGTCTGAGCTTGTCCTCTATTGGAACACAAGCATACTCTGGCCCCTATGTCATGAATTGCATTAAGCCATTTTACCTTTTAGTTAAGACATTCTTTAGCAACATTTGTCTGTAGATTTATCTTAGTTTCAATGGAGAATATTTACTTTCCATAAGTATATTTAAAAATTTTTTAAATGAAGGTAACTAGAGAAGGTGACAAAATCTAATTGAGTTTGTAGAGGTAGCTGTACTCCCCCTTTCTTGTTTATGTTAGTGTGTTTTGGGGAGAAGTGAGTAGACCAACAATGGCTTGTCTCAATGAGTTATAAGGACCTCTAATATTTTTAACTGGATTAGCTGTCCATAATAAGCTCTTTTCAAAAGGCTATCCCCAACTGCAGATAGGGAAGAAGGGGCACGGGTTTCATCTAACTGCTTCAAGCCAAGAAGGGTCAATGCAGGGAAGACTGCAGTTAGGGAGGCCCTTCTAGGGAGCTAATTTAACAGGCCTTAAATAAAAATCATGTGGTAATTTAGCAATTATAAACTCTCTTTATAAGACCAATCTAGTGGATCTTGGTTTTAAAAAGTACATTTGTTGTTGATATTATCTGCATGATCACTTTGAGTTTGGCAGCCTATAGGCAAGAATAAACAAAATTTTTAAAGAAATTAGAGCATGTATAGTCAAGGTATAACCACTAAAATAAAAAGGTGGTTTGGGGAAAGAGTCATGTTTATAAACTGTTTTTAGGGGACTAAAACAGTGAATGTAACTTGTCAACATATAGACCCTCCACTAATGGAGATTATCTATAAGTCTGAATATTTTGTTATAATTTTAATAGTAGCTGTAAAAGGACTAAAAATTTAACAATTTCACAAAACAATTTGAACACAGGGATTTAGCTCAGTGTTGCTGCCACCTGCATCACAAGCATGAGGTCCCAAGTCCAATCCCCGGAACCAAAAAAACCAAAAAAACTTTACTCAAGAAACAATTTGAGCAAAAAAAATTTAAAACTGTTGTTGAGTTCATTTAAATTTTACCATGGTTTTATCTAATGACCCATAACAGAGGTCACAGTGTCTCATTAGATACTGGTGTATTTGGAAACTGTCAAAAGGGGTCAGCAATTGGAGCCTTTTTTTTTTTTTAGCCTCTTTTTAAGTCGAGTTATATTACTATGTTCTTGATTTTACATAACTTTAGTTACACTTTCTACTGAGTGTTAAAGGGCAACTTTCAGTGAGACCTATATTAAATAAAATTAACCTTTTGCTATCTGTCAAGGTCAATTAAAGTCTCCTTAGGCAATACCTTGGAACCATGTATAGAGCCTCTCAGCTCCTGTCAGTGTCAGCCATCAGGATGGGTCACAGCCTTGCATGACCATGTTGCTTTCTATGAAAGCATAGGAGATTTTTCCCTCCCAGTGACACTCCTTTGGCACACTTTAGTTGTTGCTTTGGTGTCCAACAATCTCCCTGCTCAGGAGGTTGGGTGACTTACCAAAACTGTAGGATCTTGTAGAAAAGGTTCCCTCGTGTCCTGAATCTTTGTTGACCTTGGAGGGCCAGGGCCAAAATATTGATTGTCTTTTTAGCCCAGTTACCTTTCTAGTGTTGGTCTCTGGACTTTAGAGAAGATCAGTAACATCAGCATTACAATAGGAATAATAAACTTAACTATTATAATTTTATCTGCATAGCAAGCATTTTGGAGTCTAAAATGTAGTCAGAGGACTGTTATTTTTATCAGTCACGGTTGTTCTAGTTGTTGAATTCCTGTAGAACATTAACAGAAAAAAACTTTAAATCAGGAGCCACTCATAAAACTTAGCATGACAATCATGACAAGATTATCTTTGTAACACACTTAGTATAAAATATCCATTGTTAAATGCACTCACTCCCCTCCAAAAACACATTAAAATAAAGAAAACTCTTACTTAAGTTACTATCTTTTGATGGGATGCCATCTAAGGAAAATATATGGGCCTATAAATGTACCTGTTATTATAAGTAACTGGAGCATAAGAGAAAGGCAAATACCTGGGTCAAAAGGAGGTTATTACTATAAACAATATGTTGAAAGATCTGTACAGTCCAAAGATATGAATACATTTTGTATACCAGAAAAATAGCAATAATAATTATTACAATTATATGAAAGCTTATATCCTGTAATGTAGCTTGGTACCAAAGCATCTTTTTAATAACACCTTGTTTTCCCACAGAAAATTTATGTTTTGAAGATGAACAATATAAACATATAACAATAACATATTTAAAACTTACCCCTTTGATGATAACTAATGCAAACACTTTATAATAGCATATTTAAGCAATGTTTATTGGGGGTGTGTCTTCCCATAAGGCTATGAAAATTACTGAGACTCCAATTAGTGAACAAAGACCAGAATAATTTTTCTGGAAGCTGCTGTTTTTTTTGTGTTTTTTGTTTTTTTTTTTGAGACAGGGTCTCACTATATAGTTGAGACTGACCTGGAACTCACTATGTAGTCCAGGCTGGTCTCGAACACACAGCAATCCTCCTCCTGCCTCAGCCTCCCTAGTGCTGGGATTACAGATATTCACCACCATGCCCAGCCAGCTGCTTCTTTGTTCAACAAAGGAAGTCCCATTTAGCTGTCTCCCCAAACCTAAAAGTCTCCATTTAATTACCCTGACAATTTTTAAAATAACCTACAAAACCCAGGTTGCAACAATTAACATATCATTTATAACCAATAAAATATGAGTTATTGAATGTGAACAAAAATATGAAATTAATCTTGAAATCATTTTGATCAGCTAGCAACCTGGGTGGGGGGAAGGCATGCTTTAACTTTAATAACATTTATCTGTAATCCAATTTAAATTATAGGCAAATATCTTAAGAAAAATTTTAAAGGGAAAAAAATTGTTGAGATCAAACAAAAGAGATATAAAATTAGACAGACAAACAAACATATAAGATAATTGTTTCATAAAACTAGAGTGCACTCAAATATATTTGGCCAATTTGAACTTCAACATCCTTTTTAAAAAATACTGGTTATAATTGTAACTAAAACCAGTCAAAACTTTTGTAGGTCAATTAACAGAGATCTCTTGTAATTTGAATCAGAAGGAATAAGTGTTTTGTTTTGTTTTTTGGGGGTACCAGGGATTGAACTTGGGTCCTTGTGCTTTTGAGGCAGGCAGTGGAACCACTGAGCTAAATCCCTGGCCCAAAGAATAAGTGTTTTATATCTGTAAGTGTAATCTTTTATAAAAAGTAGATAGAACAGT
>NW_022900917.1:63906063-63912271 GCF_012274545.1 Fukomys damarensis | reverse complement strand
TTTTTTTTTTTGAGACAGGGTCTCACTATATAGTTGAGACTGACCTGGAACTCACTATGTAGTCCAGGCTGGTCTCGAACACACAGCAATCCTCCTCCTGCCTCAGCCTCCCTAGTGCTGGGATTACAGATATTCACCACCATGCCCAGCCAGCTGCTTCTTTGTTCAACAAAGGAAGTCCCATTTAGCTGTCTCCCCAAACCTAAAAGTCTCCATTTAATTACCCTGACAATTTTTAAAATAACCTACAAAACCCAGGTTGCAACAATTAACATATCATTTATAACCAATAAAATATGAGTTATTGAATGTGAACAAAAATATGAAATTAATCTTGAAATCATTTTGATCAGCTAGCAACCTGGGTGGGGGGAAGGCATGCTTTAACTTTAATAACATTTATCTGTAATCCAATTTAAATTATAGGCAAATATCTTAAGAAAAATTTTAAAGGGAAAAAAATTGTTGAGATCAAACAAAAGAGATATAAAATTAGACAGACAAACAAACATATAAGATAATTGTTTCATAAAACTAGAGTGCACTCAAATATATTTGGCCAATTTGAACTTCAACATCCTTTTTAAAAAATACTGGTTATAATTGTAACTAAAACCAGTCAAAACTTTTGTAGGTCAATTAACAGAGATCTCTTGTAATTTGAATCAGAAGGAATAAGTGTTTTGTTTTGTTTTTTGGGGGTACCAGGGATTGAACTTGGGTCCTTGTGCTTTTGAGGCAGGCAGTGGAACCACTGAGCTAAATCCCTGGCCCAAAGAATAAGTGTTTTATATCTGTAAGTGTAATCTTTTATAAAAAGTAGTAATAGAACAGTAGCATAATCTTGTGTTATAGTTATTATCAGAAGTCTGTAAGCAGAAAAGAAGAAGAAGGGCAAGTTAATCCTATAATTATAGTTCAAGAATTTGCAATGTAGAAGAAATGGTTTAAATACACCAATTAAACATTTGGAAACCAAACACCAATTAAACATCCATTTATATTGGAGACAAAAGATACATTTGTCAATTAGTCAAATTTATAATTTGATTTTTTCAAGTTTCCCCTGCCCAGCAGGACATCTCAGCTGATTTTAATATGAAGCAGTGTATAGCAGGCACTAGGCAGTAGTCTGGCATTTGGTCTTTGTGCTCTGATCTTAACCATTACATTCTGTTTTGCTTTAAACCTATTTTATTTGCTAATGTTTGTGTAGAAAACAATAGAGCTGAATGGAATGTCTTTCTTTTTTTTCACCAGGGATTGAACTCAGGACCTTGCACTTGCAAGGCAGGTAATGGCACCACTGAGCTAAATCCCCTGCTCTGGAATTTCTTGAGTTCATAGCCTGCCAAACAAGTTGTTGATGTGTAAATAGGCAGGGCCAGGAGAGAGTTTTACTTTTTTTTCTTTTGAGTCCTGTTTCTCTCCTCAGAGGGAGCTGAAGCAGTTAAGAGTAGGCAGAGCAGTGGGTATAGGCACCTTAAAAGTCTCCTCCATCTTGGCAACCTTTTCATAGGGGCTTTGGATGCCATTTGATACCACACTGTGCCTGAGGTCCTTCAAGATGTTAAAATCAAAGGACACATGAACATTCATGTCTACCTCTGGGTCATCAGGGTCAGACAAAACTGAAACAGGAAAACAGTCTCCAACCACCTTTCCTGATGTCATAACCCTTTTTAGAGTATGGCAGTAAGGGGTGGTTCCTGGAGTGGGCCTTAGAAGAGGACCAAGACCTTTATGCAGCAGCTGAGAAACCCGTAGAGTTAATGAATTAGTATTTTCCTCAGATAGGGCTGAAACAGCCCACAGTGGCAGTGGCCTTGTCGGAACAGAAGCTGCAGTGGGATGCGAGAAAATGGGGGAGGAAAATGGGGAAGCTGAACAAAGGAAAGGGCTGCCAGAAGAGCAAGTAGGAGGGGTAACAGCAAGAGGCCGCCAGCTGCTCAGGTGCAGCAGAGCGCTCAGTAGGAGCTGGTGGTTCCAGACTAGGTGAAGACTTTCTCAAAGCCTCACAGTACTGAAAAGTTTTTCATAATTTTAGGGTAGTGTTTTTTGCCAAACCTTCAGGGGTGGACTCCACGGATCACCAAAGCACTCACAAATTAGACCATAAGGAAAAGACATACTTAGGGATTCTTCAGGTCCCTGAGCTGTATACCAGGGATGCAGTTGTTGCCCCACCCATCGGCACGTCTCCAGATTTACAGTTCCAGACTCAGAAAACCAGGGACCAATTTCTTGAACAAAATTCAAAAACTTTGCTAATTGGGAGGTCTTTACATTAGACCCTTTAGCTTTTAAAAGTGCCATGAGCATTTCTGTATACAAAAGTCACTTGTATACAAAAGTCCATGTTTTACTCTTGGTGAATTCCAATCTGCCTCATCCCAAACTTATGCACACACACCCAGAGGCGTCCCCTCACCTGAAAACGTGACTTGTCTCATACTCTGACTGTTTCGAGCACCAAGTGCTGCATCCTGCATGGCTTGAAGACCCTTAGAGGGAAAACAGTGGAGGATGAAGAAAAGACAGACAAAGAAATACAAAAAACTGAGGCCAGGAGGAGCCTTCCTCCTGGTAGGAGTAAAGGACTGCCTGGTAACTGCAGTGTGTTTATTTATAGTAGTAGTGATCAGGGAAAAGCAGGGAGAGGTGAAGGGGCTGCCCATAACTGGAACAGGGAGAGCAGCTAAGTTTGAAGAACATCAAGCTTTGATGGTTTCGTGGGGAACAGATGGGGAGGAAGGCATGTCTACAGCACGGCACTCCCAGCAGTCCCATTCTTCTCCCTACACACAGAGGCCAGGTTTCCTACCCTCTCTGTGACTGCACCAGAATCGCATGCCTTGCCAGCAAACATGGATACAAGGTGGACATAAGTGGTGTCCACTAGCCTGGCCAGAGCCCCTTCACAGCCACCCATTCTCCTCTATGGAGACCCTGGAAGCCACATGCAGAAGACAACGGCATCACAAATGGAAGGTGCCTGGATCTCTGAGTTGCCACTACAAAGAGAAAGGCCCAAAATAGCCATCCAACCCAAACTGAATAATGAAATGAGGAAGAAATATTTATTTGGGGCTGGAGGTGTGGCTCAGGGGTACCGCACGTGCCTAGGAAATATTAAGCCCTGGGTTCCATCCTGAACCCCACATAAAATTATTTTGTCAATTTTTCATTAACATAAAGGTCTATTTCTGGGTGCTGTATTTGTGTTTTTCCTATGGCCAACAGAACAGTCTTAATTACTGTAAATATATAAAATGATTTGATCTGAGTGGGCCGATCTAGGGTCAGGACAGTGAAGATCTCCTCTAAGAAAAGGGCAGTTTCTCCTTCCCTCCCTGCCTCCTTTCTTTTTTCTCTTTCAGCCTTTTATTCTTTTATTTACAATTTGTGTTCAATGTAAATCAATTCCATGAGACATTACTATGAGTCAAAGCATAAACACATAAACACAATATACAATCCAAACAGATGTACCACATTCAGGGATGAAGCAGAAGTGTTCTTTCACATACACGATCCCTTCAGATCTGTTTGATCTGGTTGTTTCTAAAGACATCAGGGGGAAAAGATGTGCGTTTTCAAGACTGAAGAAGTTTTCTTAGATGCTGGGACATGTAAGCGTCAGGGTGTGATCATGCAAACAAGAGTTCAGAGGGTATCTTCATTTTTAAAAGGTTTCTAGGTATCAAGGGAGTTGATTTACTGCAAAACTAAGTTGACTTTAAGACATAGGACTAGTTTCTTTCTAAAAATAGAGTAATAAAGTGTTTCAAATGTGACTTTTGTGATCTATAGTTTTTTTTAAGTATTTACAGAGTATTTGGGGGGTTTCAGGGATCAAATTCAGGACCTTGTGATTGTGATGCAGGTGCAGCACCACTGAGCTACATCCCCTGGCCCGGAGTTTAAAGTTTTTAGCTGGCAGTCGTGTAACAAACCTATAATCCCAGCACTGAAATTAGTTGAGGTCAATGCAGTTCTACTCTTCGGAATCAGTTTAGCTTGATGAACCTGGTACTCTTGCAAAACGAAAACAGGTGGCAAGAAATGTGTGCTGACTCTGCAAGGATAAGCAAGACTTACCCCTCATGCATGGATTTGGGAGTGAGTTCCAGCCTATCGCTGCTCTGGCATATGTCAGTAACTACATAAACATCAAATGTAATGTCAAATACAAAGCCACAGAGGGGGGAAAAAGTACAGTTCCCAAGAGGACAATGATAGCTTAACAGTGTGAACTTTATCTAGGGTATACTGGCATTAAATGAGTACTGATAAAACAGTACAACCAGGACTTACCCCTAGTAGTCTGCCCACCCAATCTTGCTTTAGGGTTGAACCCAGTGCTTGTGCACTAAGCTATAGCCCACCCTTTTTTTCATTTTGAGACAGGATCTTGCTTTAGCTTGTCCATGCCAAGCTCAAATTTATGATCTCCCTGCCTCAGCCTCTCAGAGTGATGGGATTATAGGTGTGTGCCATCACTCCTAGCTCTGGTAGATCCTTCATATAAATAGAAACATGGAAACTTTTTATATTACCTGTTTTATGGCCTTATATATTTAAGGAACCAAATGAAAACTGAGTCCCCATCCCACTTCCCATCCTTTATTTCCAGATAAAATCTGTTCTTGCTTTCAAGGTAGGGCTTGAAGTGTCCATAATTATTAAACAACATTTGATAAAATCATGTCAACTTTGGGCATTATCTCTCATTCTGTACACAAAATTCCAGCAGATTTAGTACTGGCATTCACCTATCAAACATTCCACGTGGCCTCCTTCAAACCAATCAAATTGGGAATTCTCAACATTTTCTGTGTCAATAAGGTATAGAATTACTAAATTTGATGCAGACACTGAACTTCTAGGAACTGGAACTGGGTTTAGGAGTTGGAAAGGTGGAGCCATTTCTTGACTGAGTCTAAAGTACAGATGGAGGGGATGGAGACCATGAGGAGACAGGCACTACCACCTGCCTTGGTGGAGGTGCCGGCTGCATGTGGGACAGCAGAGGTGTTCTGGACAAAGTTATTTGAAAGTGGCACAGCAGCTGTTTGGTTTGCATAAATCTGCATGGGTAGAAGCAGAACCAGAGACAGCAGCCACAGCCTGGCCACCAGCACTGAGCCTTGTCCTTGTGACTCATGGTACGCCTCACCACATCCTAGGTTTGAAGAGATCCCTGGACTCTGGATGGACGCCACCAAGGCCAGTTTCTCATTTCTGACCCCCAGGCTCAGCAAGTGATCAACAGTCATTTGTTGAGTGAATACACAAAGCCCAAAGAGGAAATCAGAAAGAACAAAGGAAGAAGCAAACAAGAAGGGAAGGGGCATGCCCCACCTCTCTGTGGAGAAGTCCCAGGACCGCTAAGGCCCCCAGGGAGGGCTGAAAAGCCAGAAGCTTTGAGCCAGGAAGCAAGAAGTTTCAAGCAAGACTTCTATTCTCTCCCTCCGCAAAAGAGAAAATAACACGACTTGGAACCAAGAGCTGGAGAGAAATGGAAGCAAAAGCTGAGGCTCCGCAACTTCCCAGCGGTTCACACCCCAAGACATCTTCTCACCTTCAACCCCCAGAAGCTGCCAAGAGCCTCAGGAAGAGGAACAGGGCTCCAAGCACTGGGGAAGTGACAGAATGATGTTAAAAAAAATACAACTATTATAGCCGAGATATTTTAAAATTCCACCCTCAAGGCAGCATCCGGTTGCTACAGCAACCCTAGCTCTGCAGGGTGTCCTGATTACATCCTGCTCACTGCACAGCCAGAGGCAACCAGAGGCAGCGCCATCCGGAGCTGTCCCAGAGTTCAGACTCTGAGGTGACCTGAAGAGACCCAAGGTGATTACACATGTTCACTGTGAGCCCTTGTGGCAGGGTTAAAAACATGCGCTCCAGAGGCACTGAAATCCAGGCCTGTAATCCCAGCTACTGAGGAAACTGAGGCATGAGGATCTCAATTTTGAGCCCCGGTTGGGCAACTGAATTGGGATTGAACTCAGGCCCTTGTGCTTGTGAGGCAGGGACCAGAACCACTGAGCTAAATCCCCAGGCCCCTATCAAAGGGTTGGGGATGGAAGTGGTAGAGTGCCTGTCTAGCAGAAAGGAGGCCCTGAATTCAATCCCCATTACCATAAGAAGAAAAAAGGGGGGGCCGGGGATTTAGCTCAGTAGTTCCACTGCCTGCCTC
>NW_022900917.1:63884177-63905906 GCF_012274545.1 Fukomys damarensis | reverse complement strand
AAAAAAAAAAAAAAAAAAAAAAAAAACAAAGAAAAGAAAAGAAAGAAAAAAAAGGGAGCTCAGCTGGGCTGGTGGGGCACGCCTGTAATCCCAGCACTCAGGAGGCTGAGGCAGGGGGATTGCTGTGAGTTCAAGCCCAGCATGGGCTACATAGTGAGTTCCAGATCAGTTTCAACTACATAGTCAGAACCTGTCTCAAAAAACAAAAAAAAAGCGGGGGGGGGAGCTCAGGGCTGGAGGTATAGCTCAATTGTAGAGCACCTGCCTGGCATGCACAATGCTCTGGGCTCAATCCCCAGCACTGGAAAAAAAGTTATTTTAATTAAATGTGGGGGGGCACTCACATCCTATTCAAATTAACTTATAGTCATTGTGGTTTTTATTCACCTGATTCCATCAAAACAAAAAAGGTTAACATTCCCATTCAGTCTGTGACTGAGCAAATGAAGGCATTAGGTCCTCAGTTCAGGTTCCCTGGTTTAGATAAAGTCCCTGAGGGACAGGACTGGAACTGGAGCTGAATGGCGGCCCTGCCCTCCTCCGCAGATTTGCATAAGTAATGTCGCAGTGCACATGCTGTTCTGCACCCAGCCCGGAATAGCTTGTGATATCTTTAGGAAACCCAAACAAGTAAGGAAGGGAAGAAACAAGCACAGAGCTAAAATGACAGCCACATAGGGCAGAGATGCAGTCGTTGTCACCTCGATCTGAGCTCAGGATTCTGGACTCTTCCACACGGCCACACTTTCTTTTCCAGCTACCGTCCATGCTCAGCTGCTATCCCATTTTCCCCCCTTGCCCTGGATGGCCCAAGGGAACCCTGGTGGGTGGCACCTACATCAGCAGAGGCACCAGGATCCAAAGCAATGCTCACGCAGGGACAGAGGTGGCCAATGAGCAGTGCTATTCTCAGGGAGATTGTTGGACTTAGTTAGGGACAGATCTGCAGGCCTTACCCTTCCACTTACTATGACTTTGGATGTCTCACTACTCACAGAAGACCTCCTGGGGTAGGGGCTGTCACCAGTGACTGTCACTGCTGGTATGCTCAGCCTGGTTCCTGCACCTGGTAGACCTGCAGTAGTTTTTCAACAAAAAGATCAAATGGCCCTTGCCTTTGTGCCTCACTTATTACAATAGAGTAGCTAAGAAGCGTCACTCTCAGCCGGATATGGTGGAACATGCTTGGAATCCCAGCATTCTGGGAGGCTCAGGAAAAAGGACTTCAAGTTCAAGCCCAGCCTAGGTAACTTAGAGATTGTCTTGAAAAAAATAAAAGATGAGTACATAGTTCAGTATGACAGCCATGGCTTCAATCCCCAGTATTTAAAAAAAAAAACTCCTTCAGGGATTTGTGAAGCTGCAACAAAGTGTCAATGAGTGATGCCTGCTTCAAAACTCTGGAAAATGTTAACTGCTAGGCAAGACTGTGACCCAACCCAGCAGCTCGGTTGAGTACTAAACAAGGTGCTTCAGAAGACCAGGACTGAAGTGTGTCTTCGGAGCACTTAGGACACAATCCAGTTGAGTGCCATCTCAGTCTCAGACACTGTAGTTAGCACTGTGAGGCATCTATGTCACATCTGTCCCAGTGTCCCTCCTTCTACAAAGAAGCCCAGGGCTGGGGTGCACAGCACTTGCCCAGGAGCCCTGTCTTCTACCTCTAGCACCACAAATAAAATGACAAAAGTGAGGATTATATCAAGCATTAAACACACACACATAGCACAAAACACACACACACACACACACACACACACACACACACACACACACACACACACACACCTGAACCCTAATTTTGAGAAGCACCGTCCTTGCAGCCAGTGGTACCTGTGTGACCCTGTTGAAGTCAACCAGACAGAACTGGAAATACTCAAGAGGAGGTATCCTGGGAAAAGTTCTTGAAAGGTAATCAAGTTCTGGGGACTGTGCTATTTGCCCCTCACTCCTGCCTGCTTGTAACCAGGACAAGGCTGCAGAGTAGAACACCTCCCACCTGATAAAACCCACGCAAGTCTTCCAGGATGCCCTGGGGCTGCTCTCCTTTCCCTGAACACCCACCCTTCCTTGACCCTGCTGCCCTCAATGATGCATGCTGTACTTAGAATCCTTTACTTCTCAGATGATTCTATGGCTTAGATATTGCCAGCACTAATTCTACAGCCAAGAAAACAAGCTTGGAAAAGTGAAAGAAATTGTGCCCAGGCACACAGCTGGTGAGTGGCAGGGATACGATTCTACTCCAGGCCAGCAATCTTTTCATTTTTGCTCCAAGGGAAAACAAAAGGAAGGCAGGTATGTCCTTAAGACCTCTATAGGATTCATGGGCCTGCAGGGATCATCGATGGAACAGAAATCCACTGCAGCCTGAGGGTACAGACACATGGGTGTGGGGACTAAGCCAGCATGGCCAGGATGCACACAGTCTGTGTCAGAAGACATAGAACAAACAAGGACATGAGGGCCATGCAGGGACAAGGGCTCTGACAAATGTAAGCAGAGCAAAGGGGAGAGGGTGCTGTTCTCTAGAGGAAACCACACAAGTCTATGAGGTGACCTCACACCAGATCTTCAAGAAATGACAGAGAAAGGGAAGAGAGGATGCACACTCAGTGCAGACAGAACTGTAGCCTCCTGGGGGCAGGAGGCTGTGCAGGGCAGCAGGGTGGTGGTGGACAGTGAAGGAATGGGGAAACAGCAATAACATAAGGGTTGAGGATGGAGGTACTTATGCTGTGTAAGGAATTGCAGGTTTACTCCGACAGGAAGTCACAGAGTCTGACCAGCGAACAGATCCAAATTACAGTCTGACTAGCCAGCCATGGCAGTGCACGCCTATAATCCCAGCACTTGGGAGGGTGAGGCAGGAGGGTCACCATGAGTTTTAGGCCAGTCTGGGCTACAGAGCGAGACCTTGTCTCAAAAAACAAAAATAATAAAGTAATTAATTCATAAAAATATAGTCTGACCAATTATAGGCCAAAAAGTGGAGAAAAGTATGGAGAGAGGAAAGACATAAGACAAAGCATGACGAGAGAAAGCTGTGACAATAGCTTGCAAACCTATTCTGGCCTAGTCTGGGTGGTGGTGCTGGGATACAAAATGCTCACCGTCAGATGCAGCATGCGTGCTGAAGACGTAGCTGATGCTGGGATGACGGAACATGGCTCCAAGCCTCAGGCCTGGATAGTGAGCGTCTCATTAATTCACTAAGTTGCCCAGGCTTTGCTGGAACTTGCAATTGTCCTGCCTCAGCCTCCCAGAGTGCTAGTATTGTAGGTGAGCAGCACCAAGCCTGGCTAGCCAAGTGTGTTTGTTTTAGGGGGAGGGGTTGTTGAGATAACATCTCATTATGTAGCTCACACCGACCTTACTCTCAATTCCCCTGCCTCAGTTTCCTGAGTGTTGGAATTACAGTGTGCCACCACATCTGGCCCAAGAATGTTTTAAGAAAGAAGGAAAGGAGAAATCACTTGTGTAACAAGCAAATGACAGATGGACAAAAACTGACCAGGTATGTTAGTTTTCTATCACTGTAACAAATACATGAGATGAGTCAACTCACAAAGAGGAAAGGTTTATTTGGGTCACACTTCAGGAAGTCTGGATCCATGTTAGCTGGCCCCATTGCTTTGGGCCTGTGCTGAGGCAGCGCATCACAGTGCAACACATGGCAGGACCGGGAAGCAAAAGGAAAAGAAGTGGAAGGGACTGGGTCCAACCACCTCCATCAAAGGCGTGCCCCCAGGGACCCTAACCCTTCACCAGGCCTCGGCTCCTAAAGTGCCACCATCCTACTGTAGCACCATGCCAAGGACTAAGCGTTTCACACATGGTCCTTTGGGGGACATTCAAGCGTCAGAATGAAAGCCAGGTGTGGCAGTGCACATCTGCAATCCCAGCACTCAGGAGGCTGAGGCAGGATGATCACTATGAGTTCAAAGCCAGTTTGGGCTACATAGCGAGTTCAAGGCCAGCGTGAACTACAGAGTCTCTGTCTCAAAAACCAAAACCAGGGGCTGGGAGGATTTAGCTCAGTTGTGCCGTGCCTGCCTCATAAGCACAAGATCCTAAGTTTGATCCCTAGAATGTGCACACACACACACCAAAATCAAACCAAACCAAACCAAATTAGGGAGAGACTTTGAAAGATGGCAGAGTGGTGAGCAACAGAGAAAGAGCCTCTCCAAGATCTGCTGTTCTAACATTGGAATACAGCAGTGCAAGGAAAGAGGAAGAGGGAAGTGGGTCCCTGGGACCCAGGAAGGATCTGAGGTGAGAACCAAAGTCCATGGGGAGTGTGAAGACTGTAACAAAGAGGGAGGTAGCAAATAGTGCTCTTTCCCAGACACTGGCTCTTGGTGAGGGAATAGTAGGTGAGGGAACCTGAAGATGCATGGTGAGTACTGGCAACCCCAGAGGCCTCCACAGAGAAACACACCAGTGGAACAGAGCAGGGGAAACACTAAACTTCAGTAGCTAAGGACTTATCTGGATCCAGATGTCACTCAAGAGAAGACAGCTGGCTGGTAAGCCATCTTAGAGAGGGGCCAACTGAGCTTGAAACTTAGAATAGCTACAAGCTGACTCCATCTAGTGGCTCCCAGTGCCTCAATTTGAGTGCCAAGTTCAAGTGAGCAGGAGGTCAGGGAACAGAGATCAAGCCAGCAAGAAGCACATAGACCACTGTAGGCTCAAGGAATCTGGTTCCAGTCTCATAGCCAGAAACAAGACTGTTCCAGAGGAACTAAAGGATCAAGCTGGCTGTGACTATCAACTGCCCCACTGGCTTGCTGAGATTTATCAGTTTGGTTCTGGACTTTGTTTGCCCTCACTGCCTACCAGGAACAGCAGAGACACACCTTTAATTGGACAATTTTGGGTTTTTTCCTTCTTTACTTTTTCCTTATTTTTTTTCTTTATTTTATTTTGTGTTTTGATTTTCTGAACATGGTTTCTAGTTTGTTGTTGTTGTTCTACTCATTTTATTTTTTCCTTTTCTCTTTCCCACCTGTCTTCTTCATCTGTTTCATAAAGTTTGTCCTCCAGCCTTGCTTCTGATATTTTCTTCTATTTCTAATTGCAGGGGGGATGCACTGAGGTCCTTGCACTTGTGAGGCAGGCAGCAGAACCACTGAGCTAAATCCCCAGCCCTTTTTCTTCTATTTCTGTTCTTTCCCCCCTAAGCTCTTTTAAATCTTCTCCCCTCAAGGGAACATCATCATATTAAGGGCTTCTTTATTGCATACAATTTTCAGATTCATTCTAGATTATATTATACAACCACAAATCTTCATACAGTTAAAGGCAGAAAATTAATACTTACCACAGTTTGTAATTTTCTAGGCTGTATTTGATGCTATTGTTACTGTTGCTTGTACTACTTTAGACAAGGTGACATAATCAGTTGATCCTCTTGGTATACCAAAACTGAGATTGTCTAAGGGTCTTTAAAAAAAAAGCCTGGGCCAGGGATATGATTCAGTGACATCATGCCTGCCTCACAAATGCAAGGTCCAGAGTTTGGTGCCCAGCACAAAAAACAAAAACAAACAAACAAAAAACTCTATAGGCAGTACAAAAGAACTGGCAGCTGGACTGAGTAGGCAAAAACTTCTCATCCTCAATAAATTGAAGATGTGTGATTTTGCAATAGACTCAAAACCCAAAAGCCAGCTACACCTGGAAGACACGTATGAGAAGTAGTCATTTCCTAAGTTCTGAATACTGGCAATAAAACTACTCACCATAGGCAATTTACAAGCATTAGCCCAGAAATCAAACTTTTAAAAAAGCAGAAAATGAGAAGACACTTAAACTAGATACAAGCCAGATTTTTAGCTCACCAAAGGCAAACCCCAGGGACAGAGAGGTGGAATAATCCAAAAGCCACCCACCAGGACTCTTTGAAGTGGTAACAGCAGAAGTAACAAAGCAGATGCACAAGGCTTGAGAAAAAAAATAAATGCAGAAATAATTTCCCAGATAACTACAGAGATGGTGACTAGAATGCAAGACATGCTTATTAAGTCCAGAGAAAATGTGGATTAAAAAAAAAAACAGAGGAGCTCAGGAACATAATGGAAACCATTAACACCCAGCATAGGAAAAAAGTGGAAATCATGAATGACCAGCATATGAAAGAAATGGAATCCATAAAACAGATTCAAATAATTATCCAGGCTATTAATAACGCCACTGTAAGTATACAAAGCAGAATGGGCTAGTGTGAGGATAGAATATCAGATACAGAAGACTGCAGTTAGTGATCATGAAAAAAGAGATTTCTTTAAAATATCAAGGGACCATGAGAAATCAATCCAGCAGCTGCTAGATGATGCAAAGAAGAACATAAGACTGAATGGAGTCAATGAAAAAGCAGGAGAGCTCAAATGACATAAAAAACCTACTCACAGAAGTAATGGCAGAAAACTTCCCAATAGAAAAAAAGGATTTGACGTACAGAATAAGTGAGGCATATAGGACTCCAATAATTAGCCAAGATTTTTTTAAAAAAATCTTCCTCAAGGAAAGATTCCTGAAATTCAACAAAAGGACAGTATATTAAAAGCTGTTAGAGAAATACATACATACATACAAACAAATCACATATAAAGGAAAGCCCATCAGAATCACAGCAGGCTTCTCAACACAGACTCTCAAGTCAAGGAGAGCCTGGAGTGAAGTATTTCAAGCCCTAAAGGAAAACCTCCAATCCATGGAGAAATAAGATAATTCCATAACAAAAAAACACCTGAATAAATTCATGGCCACCAAACCACTCCAAGGTGTTCTGAAGAATATTCTAGAAGGAGATAACAAGGATTACAACTCCATAAATCCCAACCGAATGAATCAACCAGACAAGGCAAGAAATTAAAAAGAAAAGGAAGCCAACAAGAGGAAAATAACATGACAGAGATAAAACAACATGTATTAGTTATAACTATCAATATTAATGGTCTCAATTCACCAATCAAAAGGAACGGACTAGCAGAATAGACAAGGAAACAATATCCAACAATATGTTGCATATAAGAAACACATTTAGGGCCTGGGATTTAGCTCAGTGGTGCCACTGCCCACCTCGCAAGCACAAGGTCCTAAGTTTGATCCCAAAGTATAATAAAAAAGAAAGAAAGAAAAAAAAGAAACACATTTAACTCAAAAATAAATTCACAGACTGAAAGTTGAAGGATGTAAAACAACATTCCATGTGACAAGAACCCCCAAAAAAGCAGGGTTAGTGATTCTATTTGCAGACAGATTGGATTTCAAGTCAAGACTAAGAGACAAAGAATGTCACTATATCCTTATAAAGGAAACAATGTGAGAGGAAGCGATAACAATCCTAAATATATATGCACCAAATAGCAGTGCATCCAAGTATACAAAACAAATATTAATGGACATGATAAATCATATAAGTGCTAATACAGTTGTAATGGGGACCTCAATACCCCACTGCCACAAATAGACAGATCAACTAGACAAAAAATCAACAATGAAATATTAGAGCTAAACCAAACTCTTGAACAAATGGACTTAGTAGATGTCTATAGAGTATTCCATCCCACATCAGAATACACATTCCTCTCAGGTGCACATGGAATGTTCTCCAAAACAGACCACAAACTAGCTCATAAAACATACTTAAGTAAATGCAAAAGAAGTGAAACTATCCCATGCACATTACCAGAACACTGTGCAATGAAATTGGAAATCAATACCAAAAGAAACTACAAGAGAGCAAGGGATTTGGCTCAGTGGTTCCACCGCCTGCCTTGCAAGTGCAAAGGTCTGAGTTCAATCCCCAGTTAAAAAAAAAAAAAAAGAAAAAGAAAGAAACTACAAGAACTTCATAAACACATGGAAATTAAATAACACCCTGCTGAACAACCAATGGGTCACAGATTAAAGAAAAAATAGGCAGCTTGAAAAGGAAATGGGATAAAACTTATGAAAGAAAGAAGGAAAGAAATCAATCAGACAATTTCTACAATTAAATGATAATGACAATACAACATACCAGAACTTATGGGATGCAATGAAAGCAGTCTTACAAGAGAAATGTATAGCAGTAAATACCCATATCAAGAAATCAGAGTGGCCTTAAATAAACAACCTAATGTTGAACCTGAAGATTCTAGAAAAAGAAGAGCAAATTATGCCCAAAGCTTGTAAGAAGGAGGAAATTATTTTCAAAATCAGAGCAGAGGACCAGGGATTTAGCTCAGTGGCATCATACCTGCCTTGCAAGTACAAGGTCCTGAGTTCAATCCCCAGTACAAAAAATAAATAAATAAACAAACAAACATCAGAGCAGAAAAGGGCCAGGGATGTAACTCAGTGGCACTGTGCCTGCCTGGCAAGCACAAGGTCCTGAGTTTGAAACCCAATACCAGAAAAATAAAATCAGAGCAGAAATTACTGCAATGGAGACTAAAAAACAATACAAAGAATCAATGAATCAAAGACTTGGTTCTTTGAAAGATTAAATAAAGTTGACAAACCATTAGCCAACCTTATCAAAAAAAGGAAAAGAACTGGGCATGGTGGCGCATGCCTGTAATCCCAGCACACAGGAGAATCACTGTGAGTTTCAGACCAGCCTGGGCTACATAGTGAGTTCTAGGTCAGTTTCAACTACATAGTGAGACCCTGTCTCAAAAAAACAAAAAAAGAAAAAGAAAGAAAGAAAAATAAAAATTTGTAAAAAGACTCAAATTCATGCAATTAAGAATGTAAAGGGTGAAATCACCACAGATCCTACAAAAACCCAGAAATCCAGACCAACAATACCTATTTCAAGAACCTGTAGTCTAATAAGATAGAAAATACAGAAATGGAGATTCCTAGATATATATAAATTACCAAAACTGAAACAAGATATAGAAATTCTAAATAAGTCAGTATCAGCCAATGAAATTGAAGATGTAATTTAAAAACTACCACAATAAAGAAAAGCTCAAGCCCGGATGTATTCACTGCTAAACTCTACAAGAAATTTAGAGAAGACCTAATGCTGCCACTCCCAAACTCTTTAAGAAAACTGAAAGGGAAGCAATACTCCCAAATTTATTCCTAGAAGCAAGCATCTTTATTCCAAAACCAAAAAAGGATCTAACCAAAAAAGAGAAATACAGGCCAATCTCCCTATTAAAAACACAGAATGCAGCAAATTATCAAGATGGTTATACACCATAACCAAGTTGGATTCATCCCAGGGATGCAGGGATGCTCAACATATGCAAATTAATAAATGTAATACACTATATTAACCAAGCCAAGGACAAATACTAATATGATCCTCTCAACAGATGCGGAAAAAGCATCTGACAAGGTCTAACACCCATTCATAGTTAAAAACCCTACAGAAAATTGGTATAGATGGTCTTTATCTCAATCTGTTACAAGACTTCTATGACAAACCAACAGCTAACATCATACTCAATGGGCAAAAACTGCAAGCTTTCACTCTAAAATCAGGAATAAGGCAACGATGTCCACTGTCACCACTCTTGTTCAATTATCTCTGGAAACACTAACTAGAGCAATCAGACAAGAGAAAGAAATAAAAGAAATAAGGATAGGAAAGGAAGAAGTTAAATTATCATTATTTGTGGATGACATGATACTCTATGTAGAAGACCCCAAAAGCTCCACTTCTAGATGTGATAACCAAACTCAGTAGTGTAGCTGGATACAAAGACAACACTCAAATATAAATAGCCTTCCTGTATACAAATAAAAAACTCAATGAGATTAGAGAAACAACCTATTTCACAATAGCATCCAAAAAAATGAAGTACCTAGGAATCAATCTAATAGAGAAAAACATTGAGGATATGCTCAGTTTAATCCTCAAGGGGGATAAAACAGAAAATGAAAAAAAAAAAAGATTTAAACTATAACACCAGAGAATCTGACAGTCCTATAGTCATGGAAGACAAGACAGATGAAAAGTGAAAATGAGTAACTCCCAGACGACGACAGGCATGGTGGCACTCACGAGGCTGTGACAGGAGTGTCATGAATTTGAGATTTGAAACTAGTTTGGGCATCATAGCCAGACTCTGCTACAAACATACATGCACAGGTACACACACAAGGAAGAATTGTAAGAAATACATACTTTATAGAATCACTAAAGGAGAAGTCTTTTTATTTTTTGAGACAAGGTCCCCTATGGAGCCCCGGCTGACCTTGAACTCAAGATTCTCCAGCCTCAGCCTTCCATGGGCTGGGATTACAGGCATGCATCATTACAACCAGATGGAGAACTCCCTTCTCTAAAACAGACCACAAACAATATCCTTTTTCTTCTCTACACCAGGGAGGCTGCTAAGCATATGCCAAAGCCAGGCATAACTCATTTTTAGACAGATTCTGGCTTCACAGCCCAGGCTGGCTGTGGGTTTATTAGAGGTGGGAGGAGGAAGAGTGGCAGAAAGGGAGATGCCACATCTTCTGGGCTGAAATGCCACCTCTCCCTGCCTCCAGAGCCTTCCCATGTATATACCATCACGCAGTAGCTGCTCCTCCCAGGACTTTCAGTATATTCCAGACAGAGCTTCTCAAGAGATTCCATAAAGAATATTTATTAGTCATTTTAATTTAAAAAAATAAGCCCACAATTTCTGGGCAATAACCTAACACACAGTGAAAACTAGCATGAGAGACTCGGTTACACACCTGCTGCCATGCAGTGGCTCCCCAAGAGCAACAGCTCTGTGGGACCTGCACACTACCCCACACTGCCTCCCTTTCTGCAGGCATCCCTGCTGAAAGGAGGAAACTGAGGCACAGAGGTATAGGGGCCAGCCTGAGGTTAGACTGCCAGGAGATGAACACAAGAATCGAGCTGGAAGTCACAAGTTCCACAGGAAATGCGGCCCCAGGAAACATTTCTGTGGCCAAAAGGCAGCATGCAGGATCCAGCACACTCTACTACCATGCCCAGCCCTCCTCATGGAAAGCCAGCTGCATAGCCTCGTGCACATCATTCACCACGTGGGCCGCCTGCAGGAGCCCCGGACTGCAGCCGAAATCCCGGTGGCCATGGAACGGTAGCTCCCCAGACCCAGGCTCCCCAGGACGGTACACGCCGGTGCGCACCAGGATGGAAGTACAGCTCTGGGTGGCGGAGGGTGGCTGCTTCTGTAGGCCGCCAGCCCCTTGCTGCTCTGCCCGCACACCACGCTCTGCCATCTGCAGGTACTGGTGGAACAGGTTGGCCCCATAGACATCAGACATAGGATTATCACTGGCAAGGGAAACGGAGAGAGAAACCCAAATGCAGTGTTAAAAGGCAAAGCGGAGAATAATGTGAGGGGGTAAAAGCATGGTTCGGACATAGGGAATGGAGAGAGTGAGAGCTGAAGAGGGAGGGTGGACAGGGTGAGGAGACGGGTGCATACCCAACAGCATACAGCTTCTGGATGGGGGTGGTCCAGCCCCGCCTCTCCGCCTGCTGCCTGATCAGCTCCTCTGCATACTGATAGGTGAGCAGGCTGGGTTTGCCCATCAGGCCCTCATATCGCAGTTCCTTTCCGGTCATTTTCCGGTAGATAGCTTCCAGGCAAAGAAGAAAGGTGCCGTGGCCAAACCTGCCCAAGGGGAAAGCCTGGCAGCTCAGCCTCTAGGCCCCAGCCAGGCACACCAACCTCTCACTACAAAGTGTGCGGCTGAGAGATAAGTGAGACCCCTGCTGGGGAGGCTGGACAGGACTGAGCACTGCTCTAGCACAGGAGATGGTGCATTGTACTCATGATTCCTAGAAAGCCTGTGGGATGGAAACTAACACATCCAGAAATTGAGGCATAGCAAGATTCAGCACGATTCACTTGCCCATAGTGGTAGAGGTAAGATTACAATCCAGGCAGCTTAAATTTTATTTAGATATGCAGCAGGCTACTGGTTGCCATGTTCCCCTTCTCTGTTATTGCCAATTTTCAGCTGATCATATTGCAGAAAGTACATTCCCCGCCTTCCCTGAAGCTAGGTGTGACCATATAACTAAACTAGCATTAAATAGTCAATGAAAGCAAAGGGCTGGGGTAAACTTACAAAACAGCTTTAAAATTGGGGGGTGGGGTGTGCTCTTCTTTGTGCTCCTCTATTCTTTCCTGCCACTTGGAATGCTAATATGATGGCTGGCATCCAGGTAGCCACTTTGGATTATGTAGGGAAGGACTACAGGCTGCGCCAAGGGAAGACAGAAAAGACTTTGTCCCAGTACAGCATTCTCCCAACTTCTTTCACATGACAAAAAAATTCTATCTTATTTAAAACATTTTTGTTTTGGGATTTTTTTTTTTTTTTTTTTGTACCAGGGATTGAATTTGGAACCTTGCACTTGTGAGGCAGGCAGTGGTACCACTGAGCTAAATCCCCAGCCTTGTTTTGGGCTTTCATCCGTGGTTGCTAAACCAAATTCTAATTGATCCCGTGCTATATATTAGTTACACTTCAATCTCATTTATATAAAGAATTCTGAAGGGAAAAAATGCTGCATGCCTGTAGTCCCAGCACTCAGGAGGCCGAGACAGGAAGATCATTAGAAATTCGAGGCCATTCCAGAGGGATTTAGCTCAGTGGTTCCACCACTTGCCTCACAAGCGCAAGGACCCAAGTTCGATCCCCAGTAACAAAAAAAAATAGAAAGACAGAGAGAAAGAAAGAAAGATGGATGGATTAATTTTGCCTGTTGGCTTTGCTTTTTTTTTTCCAGGATTGGGAACTAAATCCAGAGCTTTCACACTGAACTACAACCCTGCATTTTTGATTTAGCTCAGTGGTTCCACCACTTGCCTCACAAGCGCAAGGACCCAAGTTCGATCCCCAGTAACAAAAAAAAATAGAAAGACAGAGAGAAAGAAAGAAAGATGGATGGATTAATTTTGCCTGTTGGCTTTGCTTTTTTTTTTCCAGGATTGGGAACTAAATCCAGAGCTTTCACACTGAACTACAACCCTGCATTTTTGTTTTGCTTTGCTTCTGAGACAGCATCTATCTCACCAATCTGCCCAGACTGGGCTCAAACTTGTGATCCTCCTGCCTTGGCCTCCCCGAAGGACTGAGATTATAGGCATGCACCACCATACCTTCCTCTCAATCACTGAATAAAAATTAATCCTGTCTGGTGTATAAAGCTCTGTCACCAGCTATCTAGTGCCATCTAAAAACTGTCCTTTGGAAAAAACACCAAAACCGAGCTCTGGAAATACACTTTAAAAGTGACAAGGGAAACACCATATGCTGCTTGCTTTCTGTGGAGCTCCTCAGTCCCAGGACTTGCAGCAGTCCTGGCCCCGACACCTGGTGCTGACCAACCATTTATACAGCCCAGTGGCAAGTGAGAAGAGCAGGACTCCAGCCCTGCTGCTCAGAACAGCCACAGGACAGTGCAGCCATCACTGGCCTCACAGTAAGGCTTTCTGAGCACCAGAAAAAGGGCTACCTAGCAGCCAGAGAAGGAAAGAAGAAAGATGTCTTCAGAGTGAGCAGAGTGCCCAGGCTTACTCAACACCCACATGCCTGACCAGGCCTTGGTCCATGGCTCTGTCCCACCATCAGAACAATCCTGGCTGCCCCTGCCCCTATATCTCACACGTAAATGCAAAGAAGCAAGAAAAGCAATGTTGGCTAGGGATTTAGCTCAGTGGTTCCACCACGTGCCTCGCAAACTCAAGGTCCCGAGTCTGATCCTCAGTACCAGAAAAAAAAAAAAGAAAGAAAAGCAATGTCACAGGGAGTAAGGAAAGAGAGAGGTGAGTAACATGCACTGACACTCCTCACCCACTGTCCTTAAAAGTGTGTTAAGATTATGGAGCACAGGTGGTGTGTGTTAAAAATCACTTCCACACCCAGCACTCGGGAGGCTGAGGCAGGAGGATCATTGTGAGTTTGAGACCAGCCTGAGCTACATAGTGAGTTCCAGGTCAGTCTCAACTACCTAGTGAAACCCTGTCTCAAAAAACCAAAAAAAAAAAAAAAAATCATCTCCACAACCCAGCATGGTGACACATGCCTGTAATCCTAGTACTCAGGAGGCTGAGGCAGGAGGATCACTTCCACACATCTTTGTGCTCAGCAGCCTGTAGTTTCAGGTCAGTAATGAATGGTTGAAGAGATGGTCGAAAACCTTTCCAGAGGCCCAGTTACTGTGACAACTATAGGGCCCAGTTAGGTAGTCACCAGCCCCCAAGCATCAGAATGACAGTGACAAACTGCTCCCAGGACTGGTCATGCAGCAGCTTGAAGCAGGCCACTATGGCCAGGGCTGGGGACCCTATGTCCTCACCTGGGCATCTTGGCCTCAGCCATCCAAAGAAGATCCATGTTGCTGGCCAGGACAGGGAGGTGTGGATAGGGTGCTGTTGCCAGGCCAGTGCCAGGGTTCCCATCGCTGAGGAGCACATCCACGATCAGCTGCAGGCTGGTCTCCCAGCGGACTGGCTCCCCGAGGAGGAGCACACCTAAAAGAGCAAAGGGGTAAGGGGTGAGGGTACTCACCTGCCCTTTGTGGCAGGCCCAGGAGGCTGTGGAGACAGGCTGGTGCAATCCACCTAGAACGCCTCCCTATGCTGCTTACACACAGGCAAGGCTGCCTTCCCAAAGCTCAGGGCACAGGAAGAGGGTCCCGACAGCCCAGTCTTCTGGCACTGAAGAACTGAACCAAGAAACGCAAGCTGCCCACTGCTTCCTCCTGTTGACTGGGGCTCTGCCCACCACGCTCCTTACCCCACGAGCTCTTTGCAGGGGGGCTCTCTCACTAGCCACTTCTCTCAGGGACCCAGAGACCAGCATACCCAATGGCCAAGGACTGACAGCCCTGACCCTGACAGTGTTCCCACAGGACAGTGGCAGTGATTTCCCTTCTCTAACCTCACTCTCCACAACACCTACTTATGGTGCTGCAAGGGTAAAAGTGAGATCTAGCAAACACTTCCCCCAGTGCCAGACACACAGCCAGCAGGCAGGAAGCAATAGCTGCAGTGTCACCCATAAGACTGGGGAACTGAAGCTCATCCGTGGCTCTCAACAGTGCAGTGGTAACCTGGGGAGGTGTATTCGAAAGGGAGGACGCAGGCACTGGGAATGTAATTCAATGCTACAGTGCTTGCCTGGTATGTACAAGGCCTGGGTTCCATCCCCACTGCCACCAAAAAAAGAGGAGGAGGAAGAGGCTATGTATCTATAGAGGAGGCTATATAGAAAAGTGATACACCTAGTAGGTGAGGAAGTCCTGTACAATCAAAACTGTTCCGCACCTTAAGAGTATCTGAATGTCTCACCTGGTATTCATGTAGCTGGACAACCTGGTCAATCTACGTGAGCTAATTCCATTTCACACAATATCACAAAGGAATTTTTAATTTTCATGAAGTACCTTTGTATACTTTTAATAAACACTAATTTTTCTTAAAATGCAAGGATCATTTGCAGGATTATCAGAAGACCGTTTTTCTTAAAACTTTACTAAGAGTTGTTTTCTAGCATGGACAATCCCTTCACCAACGGCAATGCTGAGCTGGGTATGGTGGCACACGCCTGTAATCTCAGCACTTGGGAGGCTGAGGCAAGAGGATCGCTGTGAGTTCGAGACCAGCCTGGGCTACATAGTGAGTTCCAGGACAGTCTCAACTATGTAGTGAGACCCTGTCTCAAAAAAACAAAACAAAACAAACAAACAAACAAAAAAAGGCAACACGATGCCCCAGCAACACCCTGCATCACCAGTATAAACATACAGCACATACAGCTAGAACATTCACAGTGAGTCTGTGTTTAGTGCAATCATTCACTTTTGGATAATTATTAAATATCAAAACACTGTAATCTTTTGTTATTGTTTTTTTTGAGACAAGATCTTGTTATATAGTCCAGGCTGGCTTTGAGCTCACAAGTAGCCCAGGATGGCCTTAAACATGCAATGATCCTCATGCCTTCCAGGAGCGGAGAATACAGCCTTGCACCCCACACCTGGCAAAACTTTAACTTACTACAACTTTTCCTTTTATTTTACCCTATTACAGTTAAGGTTTCATATCTGACTACTTCTTAAAATGTATTTATGGAAAAGTTTCATCACCCATGAATTTCAATTCAGGATAGTAAAGAGGAAATTACATTTTTGTTGTACAAAGAAGAACTGGCTTTAATAAAGTTGAGAAACACTGGAGTGAATTGTGTCTTGGTACTTTTCAACCTATAAGCCTCGAAGCTTACAATTTTTCCACCTAACAAGGTGAGCAACACGGGAAAGGAAAGAAATAGCAAACATTCCCCAGGTGGCAAGTGGCAGATCCAGGACCAGAGCCCAGATGCTGTTCTGTGCAATGTTACCCTACCAGGCCAGGGGCAAACAGTCAGACTACACCAGCCCGACAGCCAGGAAGGAGGAAGAAAAAGACCCTCCACTCACACAGGAAGAAGGTCTTTTACCTTCAATGGTGGGGAAGTCACTCCTCAGAAGGGGCTGTCAAGAGACAAAGAGGGTGTCAACCAACAGTCATCATCTGGAAAAGCCCAGAGAAGCTCGTCTCCAGAGTGAGGAGGAAAGGGACCTTCCCCAAAGACCACCCCCATCCAGCCCCAGGCAAGGAAAAGCTGCACAGGACCAAGGAAGAAGATTCACAAACAACAGCCAAGTGGTCTCAGCATGAGGTGAGGGACAGCACACTAAAGAGAGAGGAAGCAAGACATGAGCCAAACAAGACTCTAGAGCCAGCCAGGCATGGTGGTACACGCCAGGAGTCCTAGTATTAGGGAGGCTGAGGCAGGAGGATTGCCCTGAGTTTGAGGCCAGCCTGTGCTACATAGTGAGACCCTTTCTCAAAAAAACAGACATAAAAAAGTCTCCAGAGCCAGTGAGCTACAGGTAGTCCCCGGTGAGAAGACTCCAACAAGAACTGGTGGACTGTCCACCTGACAGCAGTTAGCAGGCAGAACCTTTACTTTACTGGCCTCTTGGGGTTCATCCTACCCCAGCCACTGCAGCCTTGGCTCTTCCACCACACAGTTCTGTGACCTGGGCTATGTCACTTCCCTGTGTGGGGCTCAGGCCTGAGTGGCTCTGAGTCTCTTCCTACTCTAAATTCTGGTTCTCCACAGACAGAAAGGTCTCGGAGAAGGGAACACATTCTACAGCTGGGAAACTCTGGAGAAGATAATATCTTATAAATAAATGAATGTGTGCCTGTTTATAGCTGCATTTCATTACGCGACTGAAAACAGAAGTTTCACGGTGTATATAAAGCTCACCTGAGGATATGGTTCAAGGACCCCTCAGGACACAAGAAATCATGGGCTAGGGGTGTAGCTCAGGATACCACATCTACCTAGTATGTGCAAAACCCTGGTTGCAGCCCCAGCACTACAGAGAGAAATCAAGCCAAAGTTTTGATATGAGCAGAACCAAAAAACACATGGGCAGAAGCACCAGTGCTCCATTACCAGCGAGCCACCTCTCCTAAGGGCAGCTCCCTGGACTGTGCTTCAGTAAACAGCTGTGGAGCAGTGAGTACTTTAGCAAAGGTTAACAATTCTCCAGAGGTACACAGAGGAAAGTGGTCTGGTATATACAAACCAGTTAGAGGACATGTGGAGACCCGAAAGAGGTTCCCAGCTCATTACAAACAACCCAGAAAGGCACGGGCTAGGAGTCTGCCACTCTTTCCTATCTAGAGAACAATCTCTGGCCAGATACATCTCTCCACAGCAGCCACACTCAAAAGCACAGATAAAGCACAGCTCTCAGCAGAAGGTTGGCAAAGTCAGCAAGGGAAGCCAGCAGAATGGACAGGACAGAAGTAAACAGAGACCCCAGAGAGACTTGGAGGGTGACATGACCCAACCTGCACGCCTCGTTACCGTGGCTGTCGGCCGCCGCTCGAGATCCACCATGTCCAGCACAGGGAAGGCTGTCCGCAGCTCCTCCACAGTAACTACATTCCGGAAGCACAGGCTGAAGCAAGATCAGGAAGCAAAGCTGGACAGTTCTGAGGAAGATGCCTTTCTGAACACACCAGAGCATAAGCAAGGGGACACAGACAGTTCTCCTAGTCACACGAGGAACATAGGATGCCAGACATCCTACAGGATGGGTGCCGAGAGGCAGGCCACAACAGCATGGGCTGTGTGATCAGACAATGCCAAGCAACCCTTCGGCACCTGCCAGGGTGCAATGGTGCATGGATCTGTGCTCATATGGCAGACAACATGCCCAGAGCACATCCAGACTTGCACAGACTTGCACTCCACGAACAGCGCTGGTGCTGAGTGTGGTGCTCAGAGGATACCTCAGTGGCTGAGAGCCTAGTAGTCTCGGGGGAGTCAGACAGCAGCTACAATCTGCAGGACAACTCAGCAGAGGCCAATAGATGGCCAAGCCAGTGAGGTCTTTCTCTTGTAAGACCTGCCTCCATCTTCCACCCCGCAGTTCCAACCTGCAGTCCTACCTGGACCTGGTTGCGATGACTCTCCAAACACATTTCCCCAAATGAGGGTGCAGATCACACCTCAGCGGTGAAGCCTCCCCAATACCACAGTAAGTATGCCCTGAGAACTCCTGGCCTGCCTGCTCCTCTGTCCTCTAACTCCCACCTGCCCCATTCCAACCTCTCATCTTGCCTGCCGAGAAACCTAGGCCATCTCCTGGGGCACAGCCATAACCCTCCATGGGGCCCCAGGCCACACCTGCCAGACAGTCACTCCCCTGGAGAACCTACCCCATGCTTTGTAGCCTGAAGTCATTTGCCATCTTGTTCTTTTTCCCTTGTGGTTCTGGGGATGAAATTCAGGGCCTCCCAAATGCTAGGCATACACTCTGCCACAGAGCTGCAGCCCCAGCCCATCACATGCAATGATAAATATCCTTTTACTGCTCATGGGTGACTCCTCTTACTCAAGTATGGGCCCCTGACAAAGTCACAATCCTAATGCCCCTTCCTCGGTCTCCTGTCCCCTTTAGCCATGCAGCACAGCATAATGGCAAGGAGGCACCCAACACAAAGGAACAGGCTGCTGAGAACAGGTACCATGTCCTCTGCTTCCTGATGCACACTCGCCAAACAGGAGCTCCCTGCTCAGTACTAAATGATGAGCTGACTGAGCGCCCTGACGAAGAGGGCTGGAACAGTGTTCCCCAAAGCTAATTACAGAATCACCTGGAGAGTTGTCTGTTTTTTAAAATGCAGCTTCATGGGTTGGGGCAGAGTGCTTGCCTAGAATGCACAAGGCCTTGTTCCATCCCCACAACAGTTTCTTGATGCCCACCCTAGCCCTAGTGAATCAAGATTCTCCAACCAGGGGTAAGGCACAAGACTCTGCACTTAAATCTCTGCAGAAGACTTGGTGTGGACTGACTTTCCAGAGCTACCAGACATGAGGCTGCCCTCAGTGGGAGCCTCCTCCTGCCCCAAGAGCCCACCCATACACTCCTTCACCCTGAGCCCAGACACTGCACCACAGTCCCCATCAGCCACGCAGGGAGGGCCTGTCCTCTCCATCAAGAAGACCGAAAGGATACGCTCGGGCATTCTCCACCACGGGTCCCTGCCCAGACACCAGCATCCACTTGTCATGGTACTGTGAAAAGAGCTTCATGGGGCTGTGAGAGAGAATGACCTGGTCTGGCTCCACCTGCAGGGAAAACCACAAGACAGAGGACAGCAGAGAAACACAGAGTTGAGAAAAAACAATGTAGAGACAGGTGGCAGGCTTTTACCTGAGAAAGAAAAACTGCTCAGAAAATGAAGGGGAAAAAGCCATCTCTGGCAGCTGACACTCAAAAAATACTCAACATGTGTAAGAGGACTGCTTCTTTTGGTTCTTGCCACACGAAACGAGAACAGAAATAGCATGAGAAGTGAAGTCTGGCCAGTGTTAGGCTTACTGATGCCCCTCTAGATCTCTCAGCCCCCAACATGGAGACCTCTGATTCACACGCATTTTCCTTATCAGTCACAGAAATATGCCTCCCACTTTGGCTACCTGTTTTCAAATCTACTCAAGCTCTTTAACATTTATACTTACTCCAACAATTTTGACTCAGAACGCTCTGAAACCTGCTCCTGGAAACCACAGCAGGGAGCCAATTCTATTCCTTTACTCTGTCCTAAACCTCAAGCAGAGTCACTGAAATAATCAGCCACTTTACTGGCTCTCTTGGCTCCACAGGACTCCTTCCAAAAACTAGTCACTCTTAAACTAGAACACATCTGTGTGAACTGCTTTCAGACAGCCCTTCTGCCGATGCCCACCACTCATCCACACAACACATGGGCTGTGACTGCACAGTCCCACCCAGATGTGTGGACTCAGGGGACAACAATCCCAAAGACACAACCCTCGTGGCCAGAAGAAAAGAAGGGGATATGACAAAGTAAACCTGCCAAATACAAGGACAGGACTTTTGTGCTCACTCAATTACATGTGTGTGCATGTGTGTGTGTGTGTGCGCACGCGCACGCCTGTGTCTAAGACCTTACTGATGAGGCTCAGCTTGAATGGGCAGGATTGAAAGATTTCCACTGGCCACAACTGAGGGCTTACTGACACTGTACCCCAACCATGGGAAGGGAGGCAGAACTGGAGTTGGGGTTCCAAATGGAACCATCTCTGGGTTTCCATACCTCTGCTTGTCTCCTTACCTTGCACCCCAGCAGGTCTGACAGCTCCTGGGCTTTTCTGTGTTGTAAGATGTTCCCAGCATTTGTGACAAAAACCACAGGCACCCGCAACTGGCCCTGAGTGTTCGTCAGCCTGTGAAATGCTTCCAGAGCAGCTGGTATGACTTTGTGGCCCCGCACCAGCACTCCATCAATGTCCAACAGGAACCCAAAGGTAGGCGGGCTCTGCACAGAGAGAGCAGAGATTCATCAGTGCATGAGACAAGAGCCCAAAAGGAGAAGAGAAACTGTCATCCTCAGGTCACTCAGGATCTAGGAGAAACTAAAAAATGAAGGCACATGGGCCAGGGATTTAGCTCAGTGGTTCCACCGCCTGCCCTGCAAGTGCAAGGACCCAAGTTTGATCTCCAGTACCAAAAAAAAAAAAAAAAAAAAAAAACGCACAGTCCTTCCCCTCTTCTTTCTGCTAGGACTCAAACCCAAGCCCTATACAAACAAGCCAGGCAAGCACTCTACCCCTGAGCTATAAGACACAGTATTGCTTTCTTTTGGGGTGGGGGTACCGTAGATCAAACTCAGGGTCTTAAGCTTACAAGGCAGGTGGCAGAAACACTGGGCTAAATCCCCAGCCCAAGACACAGTATTTCTGAATGCCCAAATCTGTATTTAACAAAGAATTGTTCTTTTTCATATTCCTTTAAGCACATTAAGTAAATGCAAAGGAATTGAAACTATCCCATGCATATTATCAGACCACAGTGCAATAAAATTGGAAATCAACGGCAAAAGAAATCACAAAAACTTCATAAACATATGGAAATTAAATAACACCCTCCTGAACAACCAATGGATCACAGATGAAATTATAGAAGAAATAAAAGACAGTTTCTACAATTGAAAACAATAATGACAATATAACATACTGGAACATATGGGATACAAAGAAAGCAGTGCTATGACAGAAATTTCTCTAACAGGAAAACAGAGCAGGATCAAATAAATAACCTAATGTTGAACCTCAAGTTTCTAGAAAAAGAAGAGCAAGTCAAGCCCATATTTAAGCATCTGACTTCTTTGCTAAAACATATAC
>NW_022900917.1:63881811-63884152 GCF_012274545.1 Fukomys damarensis | reverse complement strand
ATTTATATAGCGACTTTTAAAAATAGAATTTGAAGAAAATACAATCCTACCACTTTACCACACCCAGTTCATAGTCCTTTCCATCTTCTTTCTATTCTGTTTATCCTGTATCTACCTCTATAAATTGCAATTATATATGTAATTTTGCATCTTGTTCTAGTTGCTTGATATATTATAAACATTTTTACTATTAAAACATCCTTTGATAGCTAGGCATGAAGGGGCATGCCTCCAATCCCAGAAATAAAGAAAATAATAGGAAGCAGGGATACAGACCTTTCTCAAATGGGAGGGGACCAAGGGCTAGAGGCTGAAGGGAAGGTGTAAAGTCAAGGGAGTTGAAGAATGGGTCAAGTAAAAGAGAAACTGGAATGATGTAAAGTAATGCTTTCATGCTCCTTCTCAGGGCAGACACACCAGCAAGCAGACTTCTGCTCCTCTGTGCTGGCTACACAGAGCCTCCCAGGGATAGAGAACGACAGCGATGGCCCCGTTAGTTCAAGGTGGGCACGGACGCTGGGGAAACAGGAGGTAGCAACTTCTGACAGAGCCAGAGAGAAAATCACCAAGCCTCTCCTGCCATACAGGAAATACCTAAACAAACAGTGCCTGATCCTCTCACACCTGAGCCCTGAGCAAGGAAGAGAACACAGGTGCTCAATCCAATACAAGTTATAATCAATGGCAGTATTTATCACGACAGCGTACAAGGTCACTTCATCAACATATTCCTTGCTTCTGTCTTCCACTTAGAGCTCTACGATACTGGCCAGGTCACCGAACTTCTTTGAATCCGGGATGCTCCATATGTAAAGTAGCAATGAAAACATTAAGAGCTTGGACTTTGGAACCAGGCTGAGTTGGAGCTTTTAACAACTTACCAGCTGTGTGCCCTTGGGTAAATTGCTTAATCTCTCTGCCTCAGTTCCTACATCTGTAAAGTGGGAGTAATTGTACTTATCTCATAGTTATTAAGATTATATGAATTAATAATTGTTAAATACTTAGAATGGCACCTAGCACAAAATGAGCAATGCGTTTTTTCTTTCTTTCCTTGTTTTCGGTTTTTTTGAGACAGGATCTTGCTATGGAGTTTAGGCTGGCTTTGAATTCACTATATAGTCCAGGCTAGTGTAGAACTCTTGGTGATGCCCCTGCCTCAGCCTCCCCACTGCTAGGATTACAGGTGTGTACCACCTCTCGTGACATTCTCTTTCTAAATAATTGATTTAAAAACGCATTAAATGGTTCCTGTGAATGCACTGTGTAAAACAGCACCATTATATACAGAAAATGTGGGCTTAGAAGACAAGTTATTTAGCTTTAAATTAAATTAAAAAAAAAGAAAAAGCCACAGATTTAGCTCAGTGGTGCCACCACCTGCCTCAAAAGCGCAAGCTCCCGAGTTTAAATCCTGGTACCAAAAAATAAAGCAAAACAGAACAGCAAAAGCCTGGCACAGCACAGTGACACCTGCCTGTAATCCTAGCACCCTGGGAAACTGAAGCAGGAAGATCACCAACTTGGGCAACTAAGCAAGACCTGTCTCAAAATGTAAAAGGGTCGGAATATAGCTCAGTGCAAAGGCCCTGAGTTCAAAACCCAGTACCGCAAAAATAAATTTAAAAAGGCAAAATGGCCCAGGAGAAAGTGGGGGCTACTGGCCAGCTAAACCTAGCTTAGCTTCAAGGCATCAACCAGCTGGTTGACCTCACTGAAATACTTCAACGTTTCACCCCAAGCCCGGAGTTCTCCCTAACCCTAGGGCCTCACCCCGCTCCAAAGACACTGAGAAATTCTGGGGTCTGCACAGAACCTGCACACGCCAGGGTCCGGCAACTCTCTGGCCCTCAGATCTTCCCCTACTCTGCCCAACACAGCCGCTCTTCACAGGTCAAGCCCGCAGTAAAGCGAATCCAAACCCACAACCACTTCTGTGCTGTCGATCCAGAGGTGCAGCTCTCCACGGCGAGGCTCCCCAATCTCTTTCAAAAGTACCTGGAAATCATAACCAACATGTTTTCGTCATGAAAATCAAGGAAAAAGATAGACCCACGGGGCAAAGTAAGCACAAAACGTGGAGAAACTTTGGGGACGAGGCTGACGTGCAGCAAAGCGCCAAGCAACATCCGATGAGGGTTGGGTAGTGTCGCTCGCTCTCCACGTGCAGTGATTTTCGTCCAGGCCGCCTGTGAGGTAGCCGGACGCTGCGCCCCGTGATTTCCTGAAGAGGCCAGGATGCTTCAGTGGCCTGGCCGGCGGCCCCTTCCGTCCCGGCCCGGCCTCAGGAGCTGAGTACAGCTCAGCTGAAGCCAGGTCCTCACCTCAGCGGAGCCCGCAG
>NW_022900917.1:63877712-63881701 GCF_012274545.1 Fukomys damarensis | reverse complement strand
GAGCGCAGCCATCGGCAGCCGCGCACAAGCGCACCTTGCGCCGGCCGCCAGGCAGCCAATCAGCAGTCCCCGGCGCGCGAGGCCTCTGGGAGTTGTAGTCTGATTTCAGTGTCGCTCCCGACCGAAGAGAAGGTTCAGAGCGAAATGGCAGCGAGCTGAATGCTCAAGGTTGGGGTTCCTCCAGCTGGCTCATTTGTGGCGAACCGAGAGTCTCAAGGTCCCCACGTTCAGGAGACTGAACACTTGAGGTCAGCAGGCTGGTGTGCACAGCAGATGGTGTGCAGGCGCCTGTGCCGTACCTGCTGACTTCCGGAACGATCAGGCCGAAGTCCCGGCTCCCTGACCCTCGGAGGCTCCGGGGCTGGGCGCTGGGGAACTCGGTGGAGGAAACTCGACCCCGATTTCACGACGAGACTGGGAAGGTCTCTTGATGTCCAAGTTCTCAGAGCCCGAGAAGGGGTGCTAGTTGAGTGCCATTTATTTATCCTTTCAATAAATACTCGCTGAAGTTCTACTTTCTGCAGGATCTGCGCTAAACCCGAGGGTACTATGTGGAAACAATGCCCCAAACTCACTCTCCATTGAGCGATCCAAGTAGACTTTTTACAAGGCTGAAAGCACCTGTCCGCATTGTCAGCGAACTCAGCAAACGCCTGTTTTGCATCGCTGAGCGCAACAGATAAGGACACTGGACTTTGGTCATTGAGAACTGAGAGTTCAGTCCGTGGAGACTCGTGCAGAGCTGGGTCTGGCAATGAGGGGGTTGTATGGGGTTGCAGTAAGGAGTCTTACTTCCCTCCACTAGAAATGTGTAGGATGCTCCTTACAGACTCTAATCTGTCCTTGGCTGTAAGATTGAGTGAGCCTTGAGCAGCACATAGCATTTTCCTGTAATCCCACCGTTCTGGGAGGCTGAGGCAGAGGATGGCAAGTTCAAACCCTGCTCGGGCCACATACTGTAGTGAGTTTGAGCCCAGCCTGGAACACAGCAATATCCTCTGTGTGTGTGTGTGTGTGTGTGCGCGCACACACACACACACACACTGGGCGTGGTGGCCCATGCTCCTACTCCCAGGATTTGGGAGAATCGTTTCTGTAAGTATTTCATCCTGGAGTTCATGACGAGACCTTGTGTCAAAAAAGGGGGGACGGGGATTTAGCTTAGTGGTGCCACCACCTGCCTTGCAAGCACAAGGTCCTGAGTTCGATCCCGAATACAAAAAAAAAAAAAAAAAAAAAAAAAGAAATGGCAGGGGAGTGATCCTACAATATCTTGAGAGCTGAGTATAGTATGACACAGCACTTATCACCAACTATTTTTGTTATTTCTTTTCTGTGTAACAAAGCAAATCACTCCTATAGTTCAATATCTTAAAATACTAAACATTATCTCCCAGTTTCTGAGAGATAGGGATGCAGGAGTGACTTGGTTGTGCTATTCCTTAAGGGCACCCTGAGGTTTTGGTCAAAGCTGCAGGATCTCATGTTGTATAGTTGTGTCAAGTGACTATTACTGAAGTGGAAAGTTTTGTTACACACTACAGTTCTTCCAAGAGGATGGAAAGCACACCAAGAGTGTAGACAAGCTTTATTCTTAGCACCAGTGGGTCAATCCAGGTTCACACACCAAGAGACAGACCCCCCGCCTTTGGGGTTGAGCAGGGCATGTCATACTCTCACAAGAGGACTGGCTTGCAGGAGTTACAAAGAGTACAAGTCACATGGGCTCAGCAAATACATTGGTTATTAGGCATTACAGACAGCAAGCTCAGCGCACAGAGTTACACCTTATTTACAATTGGTGGGGAGGTAGAAGTAACAAAACTGTTCGAGAACAAAGAAAATCTCTGAGATGCCTGAGAGGAAGTGCCAGGCTAGGCAAGTGTTGAAAGAATGGGGGCAAACTTCTCCATCAGAGAGAGGAGAAGCAGAGAGGCCCATTCCTCATTTACTACCACATGGGCCTTTCCATAGGTTTGAGTTGAGTCTTAGCTACTTTCTTGTCATTGCTTCTCAGCCTTTTGGATAAGATCAAGCATAGTTACTTTCTTTCTGTGACAAAACACCGACAACCACAAGTTAAAGGAGGAAAGGTTTACTTTGGCTCACAGTTTGTAGAGATTTCAGCCCGTAGTCAGTTGGCTTCAAGACAGGGCAGATGATAGAGGAGAAACAGTTCATGGGGTGGCAGGCAGGAGGCAAAGAAGCAAGCCTTCCTTCTTTTCCTTTTAACCCCATCCTGGCTCAAAGCCTATTAGTACCACCCGCAGCTAGGATGGGCCTTCCCATTATCCACACCCAGAACCATGCTGATCCATGGACTGATCCAGTTATTGCACCCTTAATCTGGTGTGGCAGTCCAGCCGTCACAACACGAACATGCCTGAGTCGGGGAGTGAGGATTGAGAAAGGAAAGAACACTCAAGCCTGAGCGGAGACAAAGAGAAGTCTGAAACTTTCCCAGCTCAGCAAAAAGACTGTGCCTGTCTTAGGTGAGAAATATCCAGAGAAATCCCTTACCCGTCGTCAAGCCATGAGAATTCTGATACTCATGCTCTGTCTTAGGTTGGATATTTCTCTACACTTCTCTTGCCCATCTTTGACTACCAGCCTCTGCAGGGGTTAGATCATAGGTTGTGGAGGCTTGACATGTAGCTTTCTCTACCTCTATCAACATCTGTAACCCTTGATCTTCATACTAGGACTCATTAATTTTTACAAGCACCATTATGAAGAGATGTTGTCTCAAAACCATCACAGAATGAAAGGAAGTCATCATTTTTGAGAATATACAATTGGTCAATTTACAATTAAAACAGCTGTTATATTCACTATCAGTTTCATAAACAATCTCTGTATTTCTTACCAATAACATAAGGAGCATTAACACAAGACATTATCTTTTTCTTTTGTTCTTTGACTTGAGATAACACAGGATTTATGGTATTTCTCATATTAAAGGTCCCTATGTTAAAAACATTGAAACTAAGGCATCTTTGACATCTGACCATAAACATGTTTCTCCCAATGCAGTAGCAAGTTTCCAAATGTTGGTTTGAGGAAAACCTGAATCTGTCCACCAAAGTCCTGCAGACAAGCTTAAGTCCAAGTGATTAGTCCAAAAACTTTTGAGATGTGTCATTAAATGATCTTTCTTGAGGTATAGTAACATAGCACCTCTTCCATAAAATAGTAGTACTGCTTATTTTTGTTTCTTCTTCACACAAAGGTAATGATTGTGGAGGTTACTGTCCCATGATACTGGATGTAGATTTGTCAGGATGATCCACATGATGAACCAATCTCTCTGGTAACAATCGAGCTCCATCATGTTCCTGTGAGAAAACACAAACATATCCTCGGCCCCATATTAAAATGGGATTGGGTCCATACCATTGACCAGTTAAGGGATCTCTCCATTTTACCAAGGTATATGGAGAACCTTGTGGATGCCAGAATCTTTCTGCTGCTGAATGTCCATGCTTATAAATTTGTAAAAAATTTAGAATATAAATAGCATGATTTAAGTAATTTCTGGGTGAGGAGGGCTAAAACTCCCCCTTTTTTATTTTTAGAAGTTGCACTTTTAATGTGCCATGAGCACATTCAACTATTCCTTGTCCTTGAGGATTATAGGGAATACCTGTAATATGCACAATATGCATTTGTTGGCAGAATAGTTTGAAGGCCTTACTAACATATCCAGAACCATTATCTGTTTTTATTTTTTGAGGTACTCCTAAAATGGAGAAACAATATATACAGTGAGCAATAACATGTTTAGTAGCTTCTCCTGTTTGAGCAGAAGCAAGACTAAATCCTGAAAATGTGTCAACAACAACATGTACATACCTTTGTTTTCCAAACTCCATTACATGAGTAACATCCATTTGCCATAGTTGATTAGGAAGCAAACCTCGAGGATTAACACCATAATGTGGAACAGAAGAAAACTGAGGGCAAGTGGAGCACTGTTTAACAATTTGTCG
>NW_022900917.1:63865938-63877693 GCF_012274545.1 Fukomys damarensis | reverse complement strand
ATCTAAGAGTACGACTACTTTGATGATGGAGTTGATGAGATTGACAAGCTAAATCAATTTTAGAAAGGGCAATAAATTTTGTGGAAACATCAGCAAGATGATTTCCCAAAGACAATGGACTGCGTAAAACAGTATATGCTCGAATATGTCCAATAAAACAAGGAAGAGAACGAGCATGAATATAATTTTGTACTTGAATAAAAAGTTGTTGAATTTCTAAATTACTGGTATTAATACAGGCCACAGTTTCTAAAACAGGAAGGGCTTTAGCCAAATACTGACTATCGGTATATAGATTAAAAGAAACATGGGCAAATTCCTGAGAAACAAAAAGAATGGCACGCAATTCAACTACTTGTGCCGAAGTGGCAGGTGTTGAAAAAACCTTTTCATGACCATCAATAACATAAACAGCTTTTCCATTAGAGGATCCAACAGTGAAAATAACAATGGCATCAGGTATAGGTTTAAATGAAATAATTTTTGGAAAAATGAAGGATTGAAGGTTTGCAAATTGTAACAATTTATTAGGTGGATAATGAAATTTAATTTGGCCTGAAAAATACGCAAATGCAATAGCCCAGGAATCACAATTCTGAAACAGCCAATCTAATTGTTTTCCTGTAAATGGAATTACAATAATGGAAGGTTCTAAACCAAAATATGTCCGAGCATTACATCAGATTGATTGAACAAGTTGGGCAACAGCTTCATAATAAGGTTGTAAATTTTTGGCAGGTGAAACAGATAAATGTAACCACAATAAAGGTCCATTTTGCCACAAAACAGCTGTAGGGGAATATTTGGTTAGAAAAATAAAAGCTTCTAAGGGTTTTTGATAATCAAAATAAAATAACTATTGATTAGAAATGCCTATTTCCACCTTTTGAAGAGCCAATCATCCTTCATATGTGAGGGTCCTGAGGGAGGAAGGATCAGGATCCCCTTGCAAGTATCAAATGAAGGTTTTAATTCTCCAGTAGTTAATTTTAAATACGGACATATCCAATTTATATCTCCCAATAATTTTTGAAAATCATTCAAAGTTTTCAAATTATCTTTTTGAATCTGTAACTTTTGGGTAAATATTTTTCGAGGATATAGCTGATATCCCAAATATGAAAAAGGAGACTCCCGTTGAATTTTTTCAGGAGCAATAACTAATCCATAATCATTTAAAACCTTTTGTAAATAAACAAATACAGTAAGCAATAATGATTCATCTTCATTTGCTAAAAGAATATCATCCATATAATGTATCATATAAACAGAAGGATAACTTTGTCTAACACAGGAAAGAGCCTGTGCTACAAACTTTTGACACAAGGTAGGGCTATTTGCCATACCTTGAGGCAAAACTCTCCATTGGTACCTTTGCATAGGTCCCTGGAAATTAATAGAAGGGACACTAAAAGCAAATCGTTTACAATCTGTAGGGGCTAGAGGTATAGTATAAAAACAATCCTTTAAATCAATAACTATTTTAAAAGTATTTCTAGGTATTGCAGAGGCAAGGGGGAGACCAGGTTGTAATGCTCCCATGATTTCCATAGTTTCATTAATCCTTCTTAAATCTTGTAATAATCTCCATTTACCAGACTTATTCTTTATAACAAAAATTGGTGAATTCCAAGGAGAGACAGACGGCTCAATGTGGCCTTTATCTAATTGTTCCTGCACTAACTGTTGGGCAGCTGTTAATTTCTCACTAGTTAAGGGCCATTGGTCAACCCAAACAGGTTTTTCATCTTTCCAGACTATTGGATCTGCATGGGGTGCAGGCATGTCAATGACCCCTAGGGAAAATATCCCAGGCCTTGTTTAGGAGGATGAGCTGAAGGAGTCACAGGAAATTGAATTCCTTGACCTTCCTTTCCTAAACCAACATTAGGCAAAAATCCTTGATCAAACATTTGATTAGAGACCTTTTGATTAGGGCTATATAAATAAACTCCCATTTGTTGCATGACATCCCTTCCCCATAGATTAACCGGGAGGCCAGGAATAACATATGGTTGAAAAGTCCCACAATGTCCTTCTAAATCACTCCAATTTAATATATCAGTACTTTGTTTAGGATTTCTACTTTGACCAATGCCTTGTAATTGAGAGACAGTCTCCTGCAAAGGCCATGTAGAAGGCCACTGGTCAGCAGTTATAACAGAGACATCAGCACCAGTATCTAATAACCCAATAAAAGATTTTCCTTGAATTAACAGTTTTATCTCTGGCCTATTGGCTCCAATAAATTGCACCCAATAAACATCTGAGGACCCAAAGCCTTTATTCCCTCTAATGGCCTTTTTATATTTTCCTGAAGTAACTATCCTGGGTAAAAGAACCAATTGAGCTATACGCTGTCCAGGCTGAATAACAGAAATTTGAGAAGGAGAACAAACCATAATTTTAATTTCTCCAGTACAATCCTCATCGATAATTCCTGGGGAAATGATGAGTCCTTTCATGGTGGAGGAACTTCTACCCAATAAAAGACCTAGGGTACCCTTGGGTAACGGCCCAAAAACTCCAGTGGGTAATGCTTGCATTCCCATTTCAGGGGTTAGTACTGCATAGGAGGGGGAACTGAGGTCCAATCCTGCACTGCCTGGGGTGGCTCGGAATAAGTCCTGAACGGATTTTTTGACTGAGGGAGGATCCGAGGGGTTGGATCCTGAAATGCCCCAAAAGTTTGATACGGGGCCTGAGGCTGGCCCCTCCACCCGTTTCCCAACTGGATAGGATTGCCCATAACATCCCTTTTAGATCTACATTCATTGACCGAATGATTTCCTCTTTTACATCTAGGACATAAACCAGGTTCTTTAGGAGGTTTTGAAAAAGGTCTATTTTCTTTATCTTGTGGGCAGTCTCGTATTAAATGTCCTGCCTGACCACAGCCAAAGCAATTTCCATTATTCCCCTTTTTTGGAGGGCCACTTCTATGTTGTTGAAATAAGACCCCCTTTTATAGTTTTTCCTTGAAAAGCTGCAGCCATGGCAAGGCCCTGAGTGTAAGAAGGACCTATATCAGAACACAAGCGAACATAATCTGATAAATCAGCTTTCTTTCTAAAAGGACGAAGGGCAGCTTGGCAAGCAGAATTAGCATTTTCATAGGCCAATTGTTTAACTAAGATAATTACTGCTTCTGATTCTCCAATTATTCTACTAGCTGTTTGCAACAAACGATCTAAAAAATTTTGTCTGATTTTAGAAAGATCCTCTGTAGCCCGTCCAGAGGAAGATAATTTTCTCCAAGACGCTTTGGCAGCTGCATTAATTTGAGTATATACTCCTGGGGGAAAACCCAATTGCTGAGTAACATCAACGTAAGGTCCCTCTCCTGCTAGCATCTCATAAGTTGCATTAAGTTCTCCTTGCTGTCTATTCAGGTCTGCTATTCTCTGGCATTGTTCTGCATATTGAGACTTCCACAACAAATAATCTCCTCCAGCTAGGCAAGCCTTAGCAATCCATTTCCAATCGAAAGGCAGCAAGGCATCAGTTGCAAGAGAATCTAGCATGGCTAACGTAAAAGGGGCAGTCGGCCCATACTGGGTACAAGGCATTTTTAATTCTTTTAATTGTTTAAAAGGGATGGGGTCGTGTTGTCGAACAACGTTTCCCTGAGCATCCTGAGCCTCAAAAACTGGGCAGGCCAGAGAAAATGCAGATACATCCTCACCTTCTTTAAAGGCTTGTTGTAAACCCTGCTGAACTGGAGATTTAAGGAGTTGGGAGTTTACTCTCATAGGCTTCCAGCCTTCAGGAGGTCCTGAAGCCTAAGCAATCAAAGAAGGCTCCTCTTCTAACCAATTGTCACAAGGAGAAGGATCAAGATCTGCTATTGTAATAGGCTTGTTTTTAGGGGGGTTATTACTAATCCATTGGGCTTTCATTTGTTGAGACAGATTTTCTCTCATATTTTCTAATTTTTCCATCCTATCTTCCAACTGAAGTTTTTGTGAAACCTCAGTATGGGCTGCTGTCACTAAAGGGGGCCATACATTTTCATAATATTTAGCAGTTTCTACCTCAAGACCTAGAGGTTCCGGCGGAGCCGTCAGAACGATACTTTCAGTTTCAATTTTACAATTATCATACTCAGGTTCCTCTACACTCAATAAATTTTTAAACATATGTTCAAAAGGCAAGCGACTATTGCTAGCTCCCATTTTAAATATTTATAAGAAAACTCACCGCTCCTCTTTTGCCTTCCTTTTGAAGGTCCTCTTTTTTTCTTTTCATCGAGATCTCCTTTTATTCTTTATCCAGGGGTGTCCTTCACTGGATCCCTCGATACTCAGGTCCCTGTTCGGGCGCCACTGTCCGGCCTTCACAACACGAACATGCCTGAGTCGGGGAGTGAGGATTGAGAAAGGAAAGAACACTCAAGCCTGAGTGGAGACGAAGAGAAGTCTGATTTATTTCACAGAAACAGCTCCTTTTATAGGTTCACATCAACACAAAGCACCAAGCAACTATTTGTATCTTTTATGCAAAGACCGGATTTTCTGACTCTTTGCAAAGAACATCAGATCTTTGGCTGTCTCTTTGAGTTTCTCCCATTGCAGCAACGAGTTTAACAAGCAGAGTCCCAGAATGTTACAGATTGTATCAATGCCTTGAGTGTAGAGGTGAAGAAGTTTCCTTTTAAATGTCAAACTCCTGGAGGGCCATGGCCGGGCTCCCACAATCTGGTATCACAATCCATGATCCTAACCCTGACTTCCCAAAAGGCCCCCCTATGAGGACATGAGGCTTTGGGGAGACATCCAGTTAAAGCCATAACAGGTTGTTTGACTGATTTCATGACATGACATCTGGCTTCCCTCAAAAGAGCAATCCAAATACAAGCAAGATGGAAGCCACAGTGTCTTTTACGGCCTGGCATTGGCAATCACATTAGTCACTTCCTCCCCCACTGTAAATCCTGAAAATGGTTGAGTAGAGCCCACCATCAATGGGAGGAGACAAAGACATTGTGTATCTTTTTTATTTCTTAAAAATATCTAGATCTTATTGGGACTTTTTAAAAAAAAATATCCACAGCTTATTTGGATGGTTTCTCAGTCATCTCAATTCAGGGTGCGTTTAGTAAGTACTTCCTCCCGAAGGGTCCTCCATGTGGAAGCCTGGCTTCCCTTCAGTAGGGTGGAGGGACAGTGGACCACCCAATGCACGAAACTACTGTCTGGGCATAGCTAAAGACTGGTGATTTCAGCTGGGGATTTAGCTCAATAGTTCAGCTGACTGCCTCGCAAGCACAAGGACTAGAGCTTGACCCCCGCTGTGATTTTATAGTACCCTGGGCATTTCACACCCATGGAGTAGGAATGAATAGGGGATTGCAACAGATGCATTTTCCTCTCCTCCTTTCCCTCTCCCTTCTCTTCCTTCTCCCCTCCCCTCTCCTCCTCCTTTTCCTTCCTCAGTGTGCTGGGTATCCCCCAAGGGCCTCATGCATGCTAGGCAAGTGCTTCCCCCACCCATTTCTTTTCTGGAGAGAGCTGTAGATGGAGAGCTGCTCAGTGTCAGTCTTCCAGATCCTGCTCACCTGTGTTTGCACTGAATTAAGATCCTAACATTTAAAGCTAATGCATTGCTAACTTTAGAGTCCCTGCCCTCCTTCGGAGGTTCTCAGCCTAAGTCAGGTATGTTTCCTGTCTGGGTCTGCCTTGCTTTCAGTCTTGCAGCTGTGGATTGAGTGCCATAAACAGGTACCTATCTCCCTCCAGCAAGCATAAGAAAGGAACTGGGGTTTGTTATTTGTTTCAGGAAAGATGACAGAAAAGAAGGTGCATGCTAGAAGTCTTCAGGCTGATTATTGCATTGAATACTCCGTGTGTGTGTGTGCGCGCGCGCGAGAGAGAGAGAGAGAGAGAGAGAGAGAGAGAGAGAGAGAGAGAGAGAGAGAGAGAGAGACAGATGTTGAGAGGTCTTCATTAGATTCTCAGTTCTTAAACCAGAAATAGGTAAGAACTATCCAAAAGAAGGAATCTAATGGATTCTGACTGTCCTCAGTACCAACCTACCCTGCCACCTGCTCTAAGCCTCCACCCCTTGGCCAGTCCTGAAAAGACATTGAGGAACCGGACTACACAGTTGAAACTTTAGGCAGGCTCCTGTTCTTCTGTTACTTAGCACATCTTTTGTTTTTTTCCCAGTCACCTCACAACACAGTTCATCAGGTTGAAATGTTGTTTATCATTCAGGTTCTGAGACTACTACCTCTGCTCACACTAAATGAGTCTAGAAATGTCCTAAGACACTACACTAGCACACTTACCGAGTTTCTCTATAGTATGTTTTGTGCCTTCTGTCCTTTTTATTTTGTTTCTTCCTTTGTTTGGTTTTGGTTTTGATTCTTCTCATGGTGCTAGGATGAAATGCAAGGCCTCAGACCTGCTAGGCATGGGCTCTGCCATGCAGCCACACCCCAGCTGTCGCTCTCTGTCCTTGTACAAATGGACTGTGGCTTTTAATTAGGAGTCTGGCCGGTTCTCAATCACATGTTGTTCATGGACTGGCTCATGTTGATTTTCTCCTTCCGTTTTTAATTCCAAGGGGGCTTCAGAGCTTGGGGTGCAACACATTTGGAACTTGCAGCCTCTTATGTTCTGTTTTCCCCACCTTTCTATCTCGGTTCAGAGGCCAAGGGTGCCCTAGGTCAGAGGTTCTCAAATTGGCTCCCAAATCAGAATTGGCTGGAAGATTTGTAATCTGGAGAAAGAGGAATCCGGTCTCTTGCACATGTAACAAGGCCCAGAGTGTTGCTTCTGCTGCTTCACTTCCTGCTCTGGGAGCCAGAAGGTCTGAGGAGAAGATGGACCAGCTAAATTCTGGAGACTGCGCTCCCTGCCCTGTCGCCTGTTCCCAGCCACACCCACAGGCCTAGGTGTGTTCAGCTGGTGTCCCATACAGCAGGGAAAACAACTTGTATTCTGATGTCCAACCCTATAGATATATAAGCTTATTGTGTTATGATGGCAAGGATGTTTATTTGGAATTGCTCTCAGTATTTCAAATGATAAGAATAAAAATAATTTAAATTATTTAAAAGTATGTATGATAACTTATTAAATAAGTACAAAAGAAAAAGAAGGAAGAGAGTTAGAGAGAGAAAGGAAGAAAGAAAGAAAAAGGAAGGAAGGAAGAAAGAAAGAAAGAAAAAGAAGCCAGGCATGGTGGTGCACACCTGTAATCCCGGCACTCAAGAGGCTGAGGCAAGAGGATCGTTGTGAGTTTGAGACCAGCCTGAGCTACATAGTGACTTCCAGGTCAGTCTCAACTACATACAGAGACCCTGTCTCAAAAAAACAAAAACAAAAAAAAGAAAGAAAGAAAAAGTCAGTTCACAGATCCTGGGAGAGGAAGAGGTACCTCTATTGCTGGGGCTGGAAGAAAGACTGAAGAATGAGCAACAGACAACAGGGAGGGGACCTGGCCCGGTTACCATTTCTTGAGTTCAGCAAAAGGACTGCAGCAGAGGGTGCCGCCCCCTTCTGTCCCCAGACCCTCCAGGGAGAACTTTGTGCAGGTGTGGGGGCGAGCTCAAGGTGCCCAGGGCACTTCCGACCACTCCTCCAGTTTCCTGAACGAGGAACTTCTGTCAATCATCTTCTGGCCCCGCCCCCCAGGAGAGGAACAGTGACTCACCCTGCGGGTGTGCACGGAAGAGACTGCAGCTCTGTCCTCACTCCTCACCCATCTCTGGAAGGGCTGAGCTCCCTGTCCCTGCAGTGCGAGGGCTGGATCCACACCTGCGCCATGAGTGCAGCAGCGGGTGAGGCGAGGGCAGCTTCAGCAAGCCCATTTTGTCTCCCAAGTAAGCCAGGTCCTCCACGGAGCCAGTAGCAGGAATGAACCTGAGGGCCCGGGATGTAGCTTCTTCATCATAAAGCTCTTACCTAGCAAGCACCAGGCTCTGGATTCCATCCCCAGCACTGGGGAAAAAAATTAATAAATGTTTCCTTCAGTTTATTTTCTATATTCCTTTTTAAAAAAGAAAAGAAAGAAAGAACTCGTGTTGGGGATTTTAGTTTCCTCCAAAGCACAAAGTCCAGAGTTCGATCCCCGGTACCAAAAAAAAAAAAAAAAAAAAAAAAAAAGAACTCAAATTTGATACTAATGGTTTAAACACTGCACACCAAAGCAAAATCTCACTCATTTTAAACCGGGTATAGTGGCGCACGCCTGTAATCCCAGCACTCAGGAGGCTGAGGCAGGAGGATCGTTGTGAGTTCAAGACCAGCCTGGGCTACACAGTGAGTTCCAGGTCACTCTCACTACATAGTGAGACCCTGTCTCAAAAAAATAAAACTCACTCATCCTGCAAATTTGTCTGTTTTCTTTACTTCTGTTGGCCAGATGATCCTCTATAATTTCTGCAAACAGATACCTCTTCAACAGATTATATGCAAGAGATAAAAGATAGCCAGAAACTTTATAAAAATAATGTGAACTGTAGCAAAATAGGTCCATTTCCAACTCAAGCCCCATGCCATAATCACATTTGTCACTAGCAAATTGCACAAAAGTCATCATTTCCTGAATGGAAGCAAAGGCTTTTAGTTTTTCATCATTACTTATAGCCTCAACAATTATTTTGCAGGGCCAGGGATTTAGATCAGTGATGCCACTCGCTGCCTGCCTCGCAAGTACAAGGACTTGAGTTCAATCACTGGTACCAAAAAAAAATTTTTTTTATTTTGCAAATTTTCTTGAGGTCCGGAACAACAACAAGCCATACCATGAAAGATCTTTGGCACAACTTTCTTGCCTCTGTTTCTTCTTGTTCTTGTTTCTTCTCTGTTCCAATGTGTACCCCAATTTGCTGGCTGCTTCTGTGAGTTTTTCATCCATGCTTTTCAAGAAACTTTCTTTTTATCTGTTATTTATTTAAGCCTTTTCAAAAGACAATTGGTGTGGGGCTGGAGATTTAGCTCAGTGGTTTCACTGCCTGCCTTGCAAACACAAGGACCTGAGTTCAATCCCCAGGACACACACACACACACACACACACACACACACACACACACACATTTGAAGTGAAGAAGAGTAAATCCTGTGAAGTGATGTCTCCAGTGACCTTCGAAAAGAAATAAAATCATTATGGCTTTCACTACCTGAAGATTTCTGTTACTTATGAAAGTTCTGTGAAGAACTTGATCCTGAAAAGCCAGCTGATGCTCTTTCCACAAGCTTGGACTACAGTGAGTGGGTCCTTATGATATCCTTGCTAGAAAACATAAAATGAAGAGAAAAATCAATAGACTTGAACTTTAATCTTCACTGGAGGTTTTACTATGATCCTCTTAAGTTCCAGGCCATTATTGTTGGAGATAATAAAACTCAGCACCACATAGGGTATTTTAGAGATTCTCTTGATGAACTTCCTGTAAATATTGGTACAAATGAAGCAAATGTATAAGAAGAAAAATTGTATAATTGTTCAAGCTGGAGATAATGTGTTTGCTGAAAAAAATATATTTTTAAGGGCCAGGGATTTAGCCCAGTGGTTCTGCCAACTGTCTCGCAGGTGCAAGGTCCCAAGTTTGATCCCCAGTACAAAAAAAAAATTTTTTTTAAGCAGGATGGGGCCAGGCATCATGGTGCAGACTTGAGAGGCTGAGGCAGGAGGATCACAGTGAGTTTGAGGCCAGCCTGGGCTACATAGTGAGTGAGTTTAAGGCCAGCCTGAACTACACAGTGAAACCCTGTCTCAAAAAAGAGGCAGGATGAGGATGCGCCATGTTAGCACCACACAGCTCCAATCTGTGATCCCTAAACTGTCTGAGGACCTCAGTAGGGATGTGCTCAGGGGACTGGAAAAGGAGGTGACCCACAGGCTCTCCCAGGGCCTACCAGGGGAGTCCTTTGGGTGCGGGTGCTGCAGTGGAGGTGGGGTCTGGGGTCCTGGCGAGCATGCTGGGACAGTGATACAGTCAGTCTCAGGTTGTGTGACCCTGATTATTAGCCAGGTGATGTGGGAAACTTCAGAACCTCCCAGGCTACAGCTCTGTGTCCTTGAGCCCACCCACCTTGGCCCCATGCCCCGCCCCCGCTGGGGTATGGTCCTGAAGGGGCAGCCTGGCTGGAGAAGAAAAGCAAGAGCTCAGGAGTGGTCTGGCTGACTCGTACTCCTCACAGCCTGGGCTCCTGCGTGGGGCTCCCGCATCCCAAGCCCGCTCACGTCCAGTATGTCTACTCGTGGCACCGGCCCTAGAGAGGCCGCTTGTCCAAGGCGCTGAGCCGCTAGCAGGGACAACGGGCCAGGACCCTCCCTGGGCACCTGCTCAGGGCCTGGTGGGGTCCAGCAGCAGGGAAAGGCCCTGCGGGACTGGGGAGCCTGAGCTGCCGGGCGGCAGGGCCCCTGTGTGCCCCGCTGATCGCGATGATTTCTGCTGTGGGAAGAGGAGCAATAATAAAGACAGGCCAGGAGCAATAGAGGCTGGCCTGGGGCTCAGCTCATGCGGGGCCGTGGGGCTTGGGGACAGAGTGGTGAGGCTCCCGGAGGTCGGAGGCTGTCCAGAGCTGCCCCGTGGGTGGGCCTATGGGTGGAGGGGCTGCCCAGTCCTTCCGCCTTGCAGTGAGCCCGTTATACTTTGGATCTGAGATGTCCCCTGGAAATCCAGGTGGCTGGGTCCCCAGCATGGTGCCGCTGCAGAGTGGGGGTTGGAAACTCTGAGACGTGGGTCTGCCAGTTACTGAGGACGCGCCCTTGAAGGGACAGTGTGACTTGCCCTTTCTCTTTCTTTCCTTCCTCACCAAGAGCGGAGCAGGAGACCTGGGTCTCATCATCTCCTGGCCCAAAATCAACCGAGCCAACCAAGCATGGCGTGAAAACTCCAAAACTAAGACCCAACTTTTCTCTTCCTATGTTGATCATCCCAGGTGTTTTGTCACAGTAGTGGAAAGCCAAGCCACCCGCTCCCCACTTGCCTGCTGCCCCACAGCTGTGACCTTGGCTGGCTGTTCTTCACCGGTGTGGAGGTTAATTGTAGGTATCAGCTGACTGGGCTCAGGCTCCCAGCAAGCTGGTGCAATGTGTCATCCTGGCTGGGTCCTTTGGTGACAGTGTTTCCAGGCAGATGGTGATGAGTCATAGACCAGGCGGGGCAGCCCCACCCTCAGTGTGCATGGGCACCCTCGGTCGGCTGGGGCCCAAGCAGCACAAAAGACTCGAAGGAAAGGTACAATGGCTCTCTCCATCTCTCTCCTAACTCTGGAATGTCCTTCAGCGCTTGGACATCAGAATTTCAAGTTCTGCAGCTTTAGAGCCCAGTATCCTTACACCAGCAGCCCCCAGCCTTGGACTGAGATTGCACTGCCAGCCTCTCTGGGTTTTCGGTTGGTTGGTTGGGTGGTTGGTTTATCTGTTTGTTTCAGTACTGAGGATCGAATGCAGGTCCTTCATGCTGAGCTGCATCCCTAACCCTGTTTGTTGGTTTGTTGGTTTGTGACAGGGTAATTGCCCAGGCTGGGTACGAATTTACCATTCTCCTGCCTCAGCTTCCCAGGGTGCTGGGATTACAGATGTGCACCAACACGTCCACCTTGGTTCTGGGGCTTTTTTCTTTTTTGTGTGTGTGGGGGGTTCTTTTGAGACAAGGTCTCACTATGTAGTTCAAGCTGTTCAAGCTGGCCTTGCACTCGCTTCATGACCCAGGCTGGCCTCAAACCCCTGGCAGCCTCCTGAGTGCTGGGATTACAAGCATGTGCCACCATGCCCAGCTTTTCTTTATCTTTTTCT
>NW_022900917.1:63859173-63865683 GCF_012274545.1 Fukomys damarensis | reverse complement strand
ATGGGGTGGTTGGTTTTGGTTTGGTTTCTGGGACTTTTAGACTGAGCCACACTCCTGACATCCTGAATCTCTCTCTTGCAGACAGTCTGTGGATTTCTCACACTCCAAATTTCCCTTTCTCTCTTTCTCTCTCTCAACCCTCCCTCCCTCAATAAAACTTCTCCTACCTTCTTTTTTTGTTGTTGTTTAATTTTTTTGGTACCAGGGATCGAACTCAGGACCCTGCACTTGCCTGACAGGCACAGTGCCACTGAGCTACATCCCCATTCTCCTATTTGTCTTTTTCTCCATAAATTTTCTATCTATCTATCTATCCATCCATCTCCATAAGTCCATCTGTCCATTTACACATCCATCCTAGTGGTCCTGCTTCTCTGGAGACCCTTTAATACAACTGATATGCAATTAGAAGGGTACCATCTATTAAATAGCCCTGTCAAAAGAATCAATCTTCAGGCTGGGATTTAGCTCAGTGGCGCTGCGCCTGCCTCACAAGCACAAGGTCCCAAGTTCAATCTCTGGTACCAAAAAATAAAAATAAATCCTGCTGAATGTGGTGGCGCACTCCTGTGATCCTAGCAGTTTGGGAAACTGAGGCAGTAGGGTTGCAAATTCAAGATCTACCTGGGCAACTTAGTAAGACCATGTCCTAAAATTTTTAAATCAAAATGGTCTGGGGATATAGCTCAGTGCTACATATTCTTCATATATCATGCTCATAAATATATATCACATATAAAAATGCTATATATAAATATAAATAATATAAATACCATATATATATATATATATATATATATATGTATGTATGTATGTATGTATTGTGTGTGTGCCTCCTGAAAACCAGGAGGAAACTATGAATGGTGGAAGAGACAAGGACAGTTAATCAAAACACTGTTTCATTCCCAATATTCCCAATATGTGTTGAAAAATTGATTTAACCCCATCCCAGGCTGGAGTAATGACCCTCACCTGTAAACCCAGCTACCCAGCTGCTCAGGAGGCTGAGACAGGAAGATCAAAAGTTTGGACCTGACCTGAACAATTTAGCAAGACCTTGTCTCAAAATACAAAAGAGCTGGGGATGTAGCTCTGTGACAAACATGATGTCCTGAATTCAATTTCCATTACCAGGGGGAAAAAAGAAAAGGAAAATTGCATCACAGCTGCCCACCAGGGCTACTGTGCGCTGCTTGACCACGGCCAGTGCCAGCTCCTCCAAGAGCAGCCAGGTGTGCCCTAGGCAGCAAGCCTAGTGTGGCCAGGTGCCAGGCTCACGGCTTTAAGATTTAACTTCTGACCCGCTGGGTTTTGGTCGTTGAGCTGATTCCTTCTTTCCACTTTCCTATTCTTTTAGATTGGAAGTGTTTATTTTAGGGCCACCCCGTGAGGGTCCCCTCCTGTATCCTCCTCATTTCCAGTAAAACTTCCTAACCTCCAATAAGAAAGAAAGAGAGACTTATTCTGTACCTTAAAAACATGAAGCTTTTGTTTTGTTAATTGTTTGGCAGTGCTGAGGATATAACCCAGAGCCTGGTACACCATAAGCAAGCCCTTTACCATCGCCATCCCAGAAGAATATAACTTGCTTTTTTGTTTTTGTTTTTTAATTTTTATAGAGGCACAACTGAAGAGTTTCCCTGGAGTCTCTGCTGAGACTTTGGGCTTCCGTTTTTGAGCAATGCTGTAACAGTGAAGACCTCAGCATGGCTGTGCGTGGTGGCTCACACCTTGTAATCCCAGCACTCGGGAGGCAGAGGCAGGAGGATTGCCACGAGTTTGAGGCCAGCCTGAGCTACATAGTGAGTTCAGGGTCAGCCTGAACTACAAAGTGAGACCCTGTCTCAAAAAATCAATAAAAAAACAAATAAACAAAAAAAGACCTCAGCATGACCGGGGGTGGAATGAACACACTTTGCTCTCTGAGATGAACATGGATTGGGGAACCGAGGGAGTGATGCTGTGGTCTGCACCCCAAACGTCTGTGTGTCAGGCTTGGTGCTCAGGATGGTGGTACCAGGAGAGGGCACAGACTGCTAGGAGGCACAGCCCATGAGAGCCCCGGGGTCAGCTGCGGGTACCTGAGATCTAACCACTCGCTCGTCACTGCCATCACAGAACCTCGAAGCCAATATAGTGTCAGGCCCGGAACCTCCAAAACTGCACTAAATAAACCATTCTTTTCATAAGTGGCCCTTGCCAGGGATTTTGTTATGGTGACAAACAGATGACTAAGACACCAGCTTAGGCTGAAGTGAATGTTTCCCATGGTTGACTTTGCTAGGAGCTGCAAATATCAATATTTGGGTCTTTTAACCTATTCTTATACTGTTGTCGCCTTGAAGCAGCAGGCGGTATAATATTTGCCGCTGAATAGGGCTTTGGCTCCCAGCTGAGAGCTCCCAGTGGGCAGGGGCGGTCGGGTGCAGGAGCAGAGTTCCCTGCAGCCCATGCCCCTCCCTGCGAGCCGAGCCCCTCCCCTTTGCTCGGTGTCCTTGCCTGCGTTTGGCCTTAGAGACTTATTCGTGGGTTGGATCTAAAATATTCCCCAAGCCCAGGCTGTAAAGGCTTAGTCCCCAGCCCCTGGCACTAGTGGGAGCTGACAGTTTCGCTGAACGAGGTCCTAGGACTTTGCCAAAGTGGAGATGAGAAACCCAAACCCACCCTGCCTGGGACAAAGTTGCAAATCTTCTGACTCCCATTTTGGAAAAGTTTTCAGAACAAGTCAGTAAGAGGTATAAAGGGCCTTACTAGGCAGAATTTGACTTTGTTTTTTGAGTTTGTTTGTGTTTGTTTTGTTTTGTGATGGGGGGTTTTGAGACAGGGTCACACTACGCCGTTCAGGCTGGCCTCGAATTCCTGGTGATCCTTCTGCCTCAGTTTACTGACTGCTGGGATTACAGCTGTGTACCACCACACCTGGTATGTTAGGCATAATTTGAAAAGGGCGCAGTCAAAGAAACAGATCATGGGCTCTTGAGAGAGAGGTGCTTTATTTTCTGGAACTGGGAACACTTCTCTTGAAGGGGTGGAAACCCCGGGAAAATGTGGCCCACACACCCAGAAGGGTACTGGCCCATTTTACAGGACTGAGCCCAGCTTCGTTTTGTTTTGTTGAGATAGACAACTGAACCATTCTTTGAATATTCTTAGTCTGTTCCTTTATTTTAAAATCGGATTCCTGTTCTTTACTTTCCCAGCTGAGCCAATTTATGGACTTAGAGACTTTTTTAAATTGTTGATATGCAGATCAGGCTGGCCTTGAACTCACTATGTAGTCCAGGGTGGCCTCAAACTCATGACAGTCCTCCTGCCTCAGCCTCCTAAGTGCTGGGATTTCAGGTGCGCACCAACAAACCAGGCCAGATTGGGACTGTTTTTAAGGAATTTTGGGTGTGGTGGGTCTGGAAGAAAAGAAACAAATTAAACTACGGCATGCCAATGTGAGGCAGTGATGACCAACCTGTTAGAGACCCAAGATACAGCCCCAAACCCACTTATTTATGGCAAAGTGCCAGTGCTACGATTAAACCTCATGCTGGGGAGGCTTCACTAGGACGCTGACAGAGAAGGCTCTGTGTGCCCAATACGGCACCTGTGCCGTATGTTGAACCACCGCTGGCCCGAGGCAACTGCAACAGTTTGGGAAGTTGCAGTCTTAAAATTACAATTTTGTGTTATGATTTTCCTTGCCTCCTTTTCTACCTATCTTTATTTTATCCAACCTCAGTGAAACCTTTAAGAGGTGGCCTGTCGGGGATTTAGCTCAGTGGTTCTACTGCCTGCCTTGCAAGCGCAAGGACCCAAGTTCAATCCCTGGTACCAAAAAAAAAAGAGGTGGCCCAGTGGGTGGCCTTCTGGACACATGGCTGTGCCCTCTGAGGTGACATGGGACCCCAGCTTCTGGCTCCCTCTTCACCCTGGCCATGGCTGCCACAGTTATGCTCTGCCTCAGCACAGCCCAAAGCTGCCCGCCAAGCAACAATAGTCAGACCCTCCTGACCTGTGCTGTGTCTCTCTCCCAGGTCTCTGCACCAGTCTACATATCTAGTCCTATTTTTTCTTTTTTTTTTTTTTTTTTTTTTTTTTTTTTTGTTTTTTTGTTTGTTGCTTTGTTTTGTTTTTCTCAGTACTTGGGATCAAACTCAGGAACTTTGTGTTTGTGAGGCAGGCGCACTGCCACTGAGCTTCATCTCTGGCCCTATACGTTTGTTTTTTGAGGCATCTCACTAAATTGCCTGGCCTGGGCTCGAACTTGTGTTCTTCCTGCTTCAGCCTCCCAGAGTGCTAAGGTCGTAGCTGACCTCATCTCTTTATAAACCAATTACTTTAGGTATTTCTTACAGTAACAGAAAGCTGCTAACTTAGGAGTACAGAAGGACAGGGGTTTTCTTCCTTCAGTCTGCTTGTTTGCTTGTTTGCTTTTTGAGACAGGGTCTCACTAGCTACGCAGTTCAGCCTGGCCTTGAACTCAAACTCACAGTGATCATCCTGCCTAAAAGAAGAGACAGGGCCGGGGATTTGGCTCAGTGGTTGCACTGCCTGCCTTGCAAGCCGAAGGACCTAAATTCAATCCCCTGTACCAAAAAAAAAAAAAAAAAAAAATAAAAAAAAATGCAGAAGCCGGGGCCAGCCATACCCCAGAGCTCAGAGATCCAGGAGCTCCCAAGCCTCCAGCCCCTTCAGAGCAGAGTGTAGCATGGCTCCCTCAGCTCCTGCAGAAAGCTGTGTCTACTACAAAAGAAAACTGGCTTTTTTCTTCCTTCAAAACTTTGTTTATATGTTTTTCTTTTTCCATTTCTACTTCTAATTTGCCTAGATCAGGGCTTTGCCCTTTAAAGTGAGAGCCTCCCTTCCCACCAGATGGTGCATAGATGGTCACTTGCCACCTTCTGGGGCCTATTTGAGCTGATGTCCTGGAGGAATTGGGCAGAAGGCAGGCTTGTGAGGAACTCACGGATGTGAGCAATGACAGTGCTCTCCGGACTGCGGCCTTCTGGCAGCTCAGTGCTTGCCTAGCTTTGCCAGGAGACCAGGATCCCCAGGCCGGCTCTTCCCTGTCTCCTAGGCTGCGTCCCCAGTGAAGCCAGGCCTCTGGTTCCTAGGTAGAGCCACCCCTTCCTACTTTGCTAATGAGAGCACAGAGTACTACAGCTGAAGGACATTCTCTGTACTCCACCTAGGATAACAACAGCTCCAAGGTAAGCTCCCCCACATCCCAGTACCCTAAAACCATCTCTTTCCACATCTGACCCTTTGGCATCTTCTGTAGGATACAAAACAGTGAGGTTCTCGGCCCGGAAGAAAGTGCATGCTGCAGGCACCTGCAGGGTCTCTTCGGCCTACTCAATCTCACCCGTTTTGAGGCCCGCGAGGTACTTAGTGACCTTCTCCTGGCCCTCCATCTCCACAGTCATCCCCAGCCACTTGGTCTTCTCTTTCAGCAACAGCAGAGGCTGTGAATCCCAGGAAGTGCGGGAAGAGGAGAGCAGTCTGGCTTTACAACCCTTCTCACCTGGCCCCTCATTCATTCATTCAGTAAATTAAGACTTATTATGTTGCAGTAGTGTTTATAACAGCAGGTATTTGAAAACAATCCAGGTGCTTCCTTACAACAATCCAGGTGACAAGTAAGCTGGTTGCTTCTACAATGAAACACTATGCAGTTAAGAAACACACAGAACCCAGCCCCGGATTTAGCTCAGTGGTTCTGCTGCCTGCCTTGCAAACTCAAAGACCCAAGTTCCATCCCCAGTACCGAAAGAGAGAAACACCCAGAACTAATGACCAGCACCATCCTGAGCTGAGGCCCAAGAGAGCGGCTGTGTGAACCAGACCCTGCGCAACAGAAGCCTGGAGTCCAGACAGAGGTGGACAGAAAGACCACCGGCCTGAGCTCAGGAAGATGCTAGAGAGGTGAACAGCAGAGAGAGGGCCTCTCTGAGGTTTAGGATCTACATTTGAAGCCCGCCAGGAGAAGAGAGAGGGAACAGCAGAATAAAGATGCAGTGGACTGCAGTGGTTGGTGAGCCTGCAGTCAAACTGTGCAGAGCTAAGGGGGCTTTTTATTCTTTCTTTTCTCCCCCTTCCACTTCATTTATCTTCTTTCTGCCTTCTGTTCTTGTCCTGTTTTGTTTTTCTTTCTTTTTTTTTTTTTTTTTTTGTCTGTTAAATTATTGGTACATTTTAGGTATAAATACATTTACATTCATCAATGGAAACTTGTGGATAGGCCTGCCCCTTCGGCCCAGGGCAGCAGAGGACAGCGGTGTCCAGCAGAAGGACCTCGCCTTGCAAACTGGGGGAACAAGTATAAACTGGAGAAATCACGTGCAATTTTTGTTTCCATCTGTACTTGCTGAATTTTGCACATTTACCCCGTGCACGCGGGAAATTGTTCCTGGGGCTGCTCCGGACAGTAGCTGGAGAGGGCGGCACAGCCTCCCTGCAGTGCCAAAAGTGGCCACCGGGGGTCAGCAGCGGCCCGCCCGCCGGCAGCCCAGCCTGCTC
>NW_022900917.1:63756586-63858780 GCF_012274545.1 Fukomys damarensis | reverse complement strand
TCTGTGGCCGAGGCCGGGCCGCAGCTCCCCGGCGGGAGGGGACAGGAAGCCCAGGCCGCTTCCGGGGCTGGGACGCGGCCAGAGGTCAGACGAAGGGTCAGCCGGTCCCTGGAGGGAGAGAGCTGCTCGCTGGGCACGGATGCACCGCGGCCTCCCCAGGAGGGGAGGATTCAGACCTTGGCCCAGGGCAGGTTTCGGGGCTCAGGCCACCCCAACCATCCTGCACCCCGGGAGAGTACGGAGAAAGCAGTCCCTGATCCAGTCCCTGAAAAGCACTGCAGACTAGGAGAGAAAACACCAGTACGCACCGCAACCTAGGGGTGGTCATGAGCCTCCCAGGGCACAAAGTTGGGTAAGAGGATCCTCGGGGGGCTCCTGGCTGTGATCGCCTTTGAGGTAAACTGGCCACCGTTCCCCATCGCGGAGCTGGCCCGAGCCGGGCCAGAACCTGGCCAGAACCTGGCCCAGGCTGCTCTGTCTGCGGACGCGGGAGTGTGTGGATGTTTCCCAGGTCAAGGCCACAGCGAATCACGCCTGGGCTCCTGCGGTGCCCAAATAATTCATTTACGCTCTGCCCACACAGGGAGAGCACAGAGCAGGGCATGATATTTCTAGAGTGACTGCTATGTAAAGTAACATGTGATGTGTGTGAGGATTAATATTTACAGGGTAGAGGTATAGCTTAGTGGCAGAGAGCTAGCCTGTCCCAGGCTCATCCCCAGCACCAGAGCAAAAGCTTACTTATGGCCCGTAGACACCTTCTGTACAGCGGCAGATCAGCTCTAGTGAGGGTCATGGATCACATCAGGCATTTGAAATCCTCACCCCAGAGGCCTTGGGGATACAGCTGAGCTGAGCATTTGCCCAGCAGGCACCAGGCTGTGTGGCTCACACCCTGACACTGGTCAAGAGCATGGGGTGTCCTGACACTAAAAAAAGCACACCTTGAGATTCTGGGCTGAGGCAGATTATAAAACCCTATCCTGGTGAGCTTTAAAAATTAAACAGAGCCTGATTTGGGACAACAGAGGCGAAGGAGCGGGTACCATAATCCTTGACTTTAAATTAAACTACAAAGCTACCATGATAAAGACATCATGGTATGGCAACAGAAGAGACCTGAGGATCAATGGAACAGACTAGAGGATGCAGGAACTATTCCAGACACACGCAGCCACCGACCTTTGACAAAGGAGCCAAACACCTTCACTGGAGGAAAGACAGCCTCTTGAATAAATGGTGCTGGAAAAACTGGCTTTCCATGTGCCAAAGATTGAAATGAGACCCATATCTTTCACTGTGCACTAACCTAAAATCCAATGGATCAAAGATCGAAATATTAAAACAGAAACACTAACTCTGCTGGAAGAGAGAATACATAGAATGCTTGAGGACAGGAGTAGGCAAAGACTTCATGATCAAAACCCAGACTGCACAGGAAGTACTACAAAGAATCAACAACTGGAACCTCTTCTTTTTTATTTTTTATTTTTGGTACTGGGGATCAAACTTGGGACCTCATGCTTGCCAGGCAGGCACTGTGCCACTGAGCTATATCCCAGCCCAGACCTCATCTTAGTCCGTGGGATGCACAGGGCACAGCTCCCCACCAGCCTCTGGAGCTCCAGCTCTGCTGCTGTATTGACTGTAACTCAGGAGCCTGTATTCCCAGCACTCACTGGGAAGGCTAAGACAGGAAGACTGCTGCAAATTCAAGCGCAGCCTGGGCTACACAGTGAGTTCAACATCAGTCTGAACTACACAGCACAGCAAGACTCTATCTCAAAAACCACACAAAAAAATAAAGAAAGAAAAAGAAAATGTTGAGACCACAAAAGACAAGGGAAGACCAAAGTGCTATTTCAGACTAAAGATCCTGGAGATACAGGACAAGGAATGTAATACAGGATCCAAGGTTAGGTTCTGGACTGGGAAAAAATGCTGGGTGGCCAGGGTCTTATCAGTGCTAATCTCCTGCCTGGGATGGATGTACCACGGTTACATGGGAGAATTCAGTGTCTTTGGGAAATAAACAGAGTTGATGGTGAACTATAAATACTGGTTGAAATTCTCACATATTTGAGCACACTAAAAACCACTGGCATAATCAGAAGTACCGTAGCTACTTGAGGAAGACAAGCAAAGAGCATATTAAAGTTCTTTTTTCCAGTGCTGGGGTGGAACCCAGGGCCTCACGCTCAGTGAGTGCACTGCATTAAGCTCCTACACCCTCTACCCAGACAGCCCCGTGCCTTCCTCACAAGCTGTCTAAAGATTCAAAGCATCTATGACCCGGGATTTAGCTCAGTGGTTCCGCCTCCTGCCTCACAAGCTCAAGGACCCGAGTTGGAAAAATGTATGGACGTTCACTTAGTTCAGAGGGACTCGGCCCATCCCACTAGGCACCAGGGCAGCAGAGAAGCGCGGAACAGGCGGGAAGGCAGGGCTGCGGCTGGTCCACTCTGCCACTCCGAGTCGGCCGCTGACCCTCACTTCTGCCAGAGGCCCCGGGTCCTGGCAACTGGCCACAGAGGCCCGGGCTGCTCAGTTCCACTGTCAGCGGTTATGAAACAGAAGTGAGTGGAGTTGGGACCTAAGAGGTTAAGGCGATGAATCATGCTCCGCGTCGAACAGGAGGGCAAGGTCGTCTGGCTCCGCCGGGGTTCAGCCTGCACCTGGGGTCCAGGCAGCAGCATCAAGCTCTTCCCGGGACCATGAACCGGAGCCGGCTGCACCTGGATGGCTTGGCTGCAGATGACGGAGGGGAAGAAATTTGAAGCCTCTGGGGACCGATAAGGAAATTTTATTTATTTTATTTTTTTTTGCAGTACCAGGAATCAAACTCAGGATCTCGTGCTTGCCGGGCAGGTGCGGCTCCACTGAGCTAAGTCCCTGGCTTTTTGTTCATTTAATATTATTTTTGCAGTGCTGAGGACTGAACCCAGAGTCTCACGCTAAGCAAGTACTCCAACATCGAGCTACATCCTGGCCCCCTCCCTCCTCCCTTCTTCTTCTTCTTCTTTCCCCGCCCCACTTCTCTTTTTTGGTACCAGGAATCAAACCCAGGGCCTCACACGTGCCGGACAGGCTCTGCACCACTGAGCTACATCCCTGGCCCTCTCTCCCCTTCTTTTGAGTTAAGGTCTCATTAAATTGATCACACTGGCCTCAAACTTGTGATCCCTGCTCCTGCCTAAAGCTCCTGAGCAGGTGGGGTTGCTGGCCTGTTTGGAGGTACTCAGCAAGGGATTCCTGATTCTTCTTCACATCGTGCAGCTGAGTGAGGACAGGGCTGGCTTCTTGCCTTCTTTCTCCGAAGACCAGGCAGTGTGCCAGACTCTGTCATCACAAGAGGCCTGCTGTTACTCTGCTCCATCTTGCCTTACCAACCCACTCAACAGACAGAGAGCAAGGTAGGGGGATATTTCATTCTTAAGAGTATTTGTCCAGAAACTGGGTATGGGGTGATACACACCTGTAATCCCAGCACTCAGGAGCTGAGGCAGGAGGATAATCATGAGTTCAGGGCCAGCCTGACTACATAACCAGACCAAGCACGCAAGAGGCCCTAGGTTGGCTCTCCAGCCCAGGGGGTGGGGGGCTGAACTGATCATTGGTGCATGCTTGTAAACCCAACCACCCATAAGGCAGGAGGATTGTAAGAGCAAAGCCACCCTGGATGACAATTTAGTGACCTCCCCCAGCCTGAAGAAAAAAAGCTGAAGATGTAGCTCAGTGCTAGAAAGCACTTTCCTAACGTACACAAGCTACTGGGTTCAATCCCAGTGGTGCTAAAATAAACAAATCAGCAACAATAGAAAAACAGAGGTGACACCCATGCACTCAGCACACCTTTTATGAAGTTCTTAGCAGGTTGGGGAACGGAGCTAGACGGGCAGGAGAGAATCAGCATCTTCCCATGTGGAACTGCAGTCTGGGAGAGATTTTTGTCTATAGAAATCAGCACATGATTACAAGTGGCAAAGGCAAAGAGCGAGGTGCTGGGAGACAGAATGGCAGGCCAGCCGACTGAGGAGAACTTTCTGGGGCAGGGCATGAGCAGGAGGGAGCTGGATAAAAGTGGAGAGCTATTCAAGGCAGGGAAAAGAGAAAACACCCTGGTACAAGGAGGAGCTCGGGACATTTGCTGACAGAGGACCAGCAGTGTGACTCTGGGGCCCTGGGGATTTCTGGGGTGGGATGGTACAGAAGGGACTGGGTGAGACAGGATGTGGGTGAACTGCGCGCAGAGCTCCGAGTTTTATTTGTGAAGCACAGTGCGCTGTTAGCAATGGAGTCACTGGATTGAAATTTAACTTTTTAAAAATCACCCTGCTCTGTGAAAAATAAATCTGAAGGGACAAAGAAAGATGGGAGGATTAATTAGGGGAAACCGCCATAACCCAGCAAGAGGCACAGTGACCTGGATTCCTCTAACAACGCTGGGGAGAGAACAAGATGGAGAGCGTCACCAAACGTATCTGCTTGAGCCCCTGAGCAGAACAGGAGGAAAAGAGGAGAGACCAGGGAAGGACTGGGAGTTCAGAATTACACATAAGCTTCATGGTCATCAGCAAATGTGGTGTATTTAAAGGCCATGGGGCGGGGTGGGGGCAGTCAGTGGGGTGATGGAGCACTAGCGCAGCATGCCTAGAGCCTGCGGTTGGATCTGCAGCACAGGAGGAGAAAAAAGCAAAGAACTAGAAAAGAGTACTTGGGGAACGTGTACAGAAAAAGTGAAGAGAAAAAAAGAGACTACAATAAAAGAACAATCCTGGACTAGGCCCTAAGGACGCCCCCCAGAGGCCTGATGGAGAAGGAGGCTGGGGCTATGGGCAGCAGCCAGTGGAGTCCAGGAGGCTGGGGCTGAGTGAGTCTGGTCGTCTGGTCAGCTGGTCGACCAGCTGAAGGGTCGAGCAACACAGAAGTCATCACTGGCCTTCACTAGGTCAGTCTGGTTTGTTTGTTTTTGGTACTGGGGATCGAACTCGGGACCTTGCACTGAGAGGCAGGCAGTGGAACCATTGAGCTAAATCCCCAGCAACATTGCCCCTTTTCTTTCTTTCTTTCTTTCTTTCTTTCTTTCTTTCTTTCTTTCTTTCTTTCTTTCTTTCTTTCTTTCTTTCTCTCTCTCTCTCTCTCTCTCTCTCTCTCTCTCTCTCTCTCTCTCTTTTTCTTTTGTCGAGCAACACAGAAGTCATCACTGGCCTTCACTAGGTCAGTCTGGTTTGTTTGTTTTTGGTACTGGGGATCGAACTCGGGACCTTGCACTGAGAGGCAGGCAGTGGAACCATTGAGCTAAATCCCCAGACACATTGCCCCTTTTCTTTCTTTCTTTCTTTCTTTCTTTCTTTCTTTCTTTCTTTCTTTCTTTCTTTCTCTCTCTCTCTCTCTCTCTCTCTCTCTCTCTCTCTCTCTCTCTCTGTTTCTTTCTTTCTATGTGTATGTGTGTGTGGTACCGGGGATCAAACTCTGGTCCTTGCACTTGCAAGGCAGGCGGCCGCACCACTGAGCTATCCCTGGCCAAAGGACAGTATTCAAGAGAGATGGATGGAGACCCCCAGACCCTCCCAGGATATAGACATTGGCTGGCCCATACAATGGAAAGAAAAAGTAACACTGACACATACTTATACACACACACACACACACACACACACACACACACAGAGGATATAATATACCTTTTCCTTTCTTTCTTTTATTTATTAATCAGAGATGAGGAAGTTGAGACACATATAAGTTTTTTTTGTTTACTTGTTGTCATACCAGGGATTGAACCCAGAGTCTTGCCCATGCTAGGCAAGTACTCTATCACTGAGAATCCCCAAGCTCCTTACATGGGGTGGGGGGGTATATGTGTATTCTTTTTGTTTTTGCCATGCTGGGAGCTGAACACTGGGCCTTGTGCATGCCAAACATTTCTCTACCTTTGAGCTGCATCTGTAGATCTCTTTTCACTAGTTTGTAAACACTTCCTCTCTTCTTTTAAATAAGGACACTATTGGGGCCTGGGATTTAGCTCAGTGGTTCCAGCACCTGCCTCACAACAAGGTCCCGAGTTCGATCCCCAGTACCAAAGCCAAAAACAAATAAATAAGGACACTATTGAATTCTCAAGTCCCAGTAAAATGGTCACCAAGGACTGTACATGTTGGACCTCGGTTGGGCCCCATGTTACACTGTTTTGCACTGTGAAGGTCTTGTTTCATACACACATGTAAGTATAATTTTGCCAACTAGACCACAACTTCTTCAAGAATGAAAGCCTCCTGCCCCATCCACTGCCACAATAATCCTTTAAATCTCCCAGAGCAGACTTTGATCTAAACTGGATCTAAATGGACTGGAAGTGTCAGGAAGAAGAGATGAACACAAGGGACCCTTCCTCTGTGAGACCAGGGATAAACCGGGTGGAAGCCTGTGCCTGAGGTGCAAGCAGCCCTCAGCTCTCCTCCCTCTCACCTTGGTCCTCTGAAGGTAACAGCAGCAGCTGACACTGTGACAGATGCTGGGGGCGCTGCTGAGAGGCCCCCACTAGAACGGCCTCCCCCACATCTTCCTCTGCTGACATCTGTGCTTGGGGTTTGTGGACTGAAATACGAGAAAGGCTCCGGGGGAAAGATGTGCTCAAGACATTCCTGACAGGACAGAGCCAGGGCTGGCTCCTCAGCGGCGCGGATGAGGGTGGACAGAGCATTCGGAGGGCAGGGGCCTGGCCCTCACCCCTCTCCGGCCAGGGTCCAGCGTGTGACCGCGGGCGGTCAGCTCTCTCCTAGATTCCACTCCTGTCCTGGGCCGGTCACTGTCTTTATAAAGTGGGGATTAAAACACTTCCCCCAGGACTGGGGTGAGAATCAGGAATAATACCTGTGAAGTTCCTCCTGCTGTTCCATCTCTGCTCCCCCTCTATCTCTGGCCCAAGCTGCTGTCAGGACCAAAAGAGATGAGGCTCAGGACAGGGCCTGACAATGGGGAGGCCCCCCCCAGCGCTCTGCTGTACACACCCCTCACTCCCTGTGGTGGCCTGTGTGGCTCACCTGTGTCCCCCGCACGGAAGAAGTAAGGGAATGGAATCATCGGAGCCTCCTTGTACAAGTACAGGCTGTGGCCGGTGTCTTCCCAGCCGACCTGCAGAGCGAAGAGAACGTGAGGTGCCTCTGCTTTGCTGGTGGTGCACCCCAAAACCCAGGCACACCCTGCCAGTGCCCTAATACTGCTGCTGTCACACAGCCTTTTAAGAATAAGCAGGAGCACCTGGGTGTGGCAGGGACGCCTGTAATCCCAGCACTCTGGAGTCTGAGGCAGGAGGACTGGGAGTTCAAGGCCAGCCTGAACAACCGAGTAAGGTCAAGGTCGGCCTTGTAGTGAGACCCTATAGCAGAGCTGGGAAAGAAGAGCAGTACATTTTTGCCCTGAAGTAGTTTGGCTTTTGCTCAGAGCCTTCACCTTGTGTCCTCTCAGCCCCTCCTCTCTGCAGTGCCCTCACACACACCATGCTGGCCCCTGCCAGCGAGCCACATCTGCTGGCCCCCATGGCCTCTCCTGCTCTATCTTCTCAGACCACCTCCCACCCTGCCTGGCCCTGAGCCTCTTGGTGTGGAGTGTGGGAAGATCTTCAGAAAGAGACTGACACTTGGAGAAACAGACAGGAAGAGACACAAAGACTGGGGCACAGTAGCGCGTGCCTGCAGTGCCGGCACTCCTGGCCAGAGACTGAGGCAGGAAGATCACTTGAGCCTAGGGGTTTGAGACCAACCTGGGCAGCATAGCAAGATCCCATCTCAGGAAGAAAGAGCAAGGGGAGAATATCCCAACACTCTTGGGAGGCTGGGGCAGGAGGATCTCAAGTTCAAGACCATCCTGGATAATTTGGCAACTTAGTGGGACCCCTGTCTCAAAATAAAACATAAATAGGCCCGGGGATTTAGCTCAGTGGTTCCACTGCCAGCTTCACAAGTGCAAGTTCCCGAGTTCGATCTCCAGTACCAAAAAACAAAATTAAAAAAAATAAATTGAAATTTTTTTTAAATTAAAAGCCTGGCGATGTAGTTTAGTGCAAAGGTCCTGAGTTCAGTCCTTGAGTACTACAAAAATTAATTCATGAATCAATTTATTTATGAGAGAGAAAGAGAGAGACTAAGAAAGAGAGATAGAGAGAGAGGGTGAGAGCCCTTCAGAGTCCAGGATGCTGACGTGAAACACCCCGACCCCAGCCCAGGTCCCTGTCTGCCACTCATTCCTTTGCTGTGACAGGAAGAGCAACCAAGCCACACATACTCTTGGGGCTCTGCAGCTTTGTGCTGAGCGTCGGGTACAATAAGGTGCAACCTCTTCAGAGATCATCTGGGACGTGAGTGTGGGAGGGCTCTGGTGAGGTATGGCCCACTGTCACAATAAAACAAGGACTGTTCGCTCCCCGATACCAAATAAATAAATAAAATGAGGACTGGATTTTCAGGGTAGGTAGGCAGAATGGATGGGAGACTTAAAAGAAACTTGGAGAGGAGCTAGGTGTGATGGCACATGCCTGTAATCTCAGCACTCGGAGGCTGAGGCAGGAGGATCCTCATGGGTCCAAGGCCAGCCTGGGCTACTTAGTGAGTTCAAGGTCAGCCTGAACTACATAGCAATATACCTATCTCAAAACAAACAGAAAGAGAGAAAGAAAGAAAGAAACTTGAAGATTGCAAGTGGTGCCCTTTGTAAAATGACAAATCCCTCCAGTACTTTGTACCACCAGTACAAATCCCCACAAGTACTTGTCTGTGAGTTATGCAAATGAACGGATTGTGCTAGAGCCAGGTGTGTGTAGCACACCTGTAACCCAGCTCCTGGGAGGCTCAGGCAGGAGGATCTCTTGAACACTGGAGTTCAAGACCAGTCTGTGCAACACAGTAAGACCCTGTTTTAAAAAGTAAACCAGGATGGGCCAGGGATTTAGCTCAGTGGTGCCACCACCTACCTCACAAGCTCAAGGTCCAGAATTTGATCCCCGTACCATAAATAAATTCATTAATTTAAAAAGGACTGGAGATTTGGCTTAAGGGTTCTGCTGCTTGCCTCACAAGCACAAGGTCCTGAGTTCGATCCCCAGCAATAAATAAATAAGTAAGTGGGACAGACTGGGGGCTCAGTGATGGAGAGTTTGCCTGGCATTTGGAAGGCCCTGGGTTCCTCCCCAGCACCACAAAATCAACACATAGGTGGATGGGGTATGGTGGTGCACACCTGTAATCCCAGCACTTGGATGCTGAGACATGAGAATTGCAAGAGTTCAAGGCCAGCCAGAACTACATAGCAAGACCCTGTCTCCAAAAAACAAAACAAACCAACAAACAAAACAAAGAGAGAGATGAGATAGATAGATAGATAGATAGATAGGCAGGCAGGCAGGCAGGCAGACAGGCAGACAGGCAAGCAAATGGGTTAGAGGAGAGGGGACAGATTCACATCCTTAAGAATTTGTCCAGGGCTCCCCCATTTCTCAAGTTTTCTTCTGTGTGCTACAGGGGTAGTGACAGCTTTAAGGCCAGAAAACAGGGCAGAAGGTGGCGACAGGGAGCCCCCATAACTGCTGAATCCTGGAACTCCCCCAAATCCTTGCACATCTGTCTTTTCGGTCCTTCCCTCTCCTTTCCTAGCCACCCCTGCCCCAACCCCCAAAAGAGGGCTGTGCCTGCTCGACTGCCAGCTCTGCGAGGGTCTGGGTCCCCTTCACAAACAACATCCCACACAGCCCCTTCTCAGGTGGCCTTTCTGTTCACAGAGTCGGTTACCAAATGGGAGCCGCGCCACGTGGGGGAAGGCCGTCACAGTCTCACAGTTTGCACAGTGGCGTCTGTGATGAGCACCACACTTTTGGATCTGAGAGAGAGACAGAGAGGCTGGGAGACATGCAGGAATCGAACCAAGCCCAGGGCGCTGGCTCCCTCCACCCTGGGCTGTGCGACAACCCCAGGACCTACCGGCCATGTGACCCCATCCTGACCAGGTCCTGTGATGAGGCAGGGTAAGGAGGAACTGCACAGCCACAGGCTGATGAGGTCAGCAGACCCCTACGCCCCCCAGACAGCCTGTACCTGAGCTGGTATGGCCTCCACGCTCCTGTCCTGAAGGCAGCCACAGGACAGAAGCACCAAGGGACAAGGGACTGGCGTGACTCCTCAACATCATGCGAGCTTCTGCCCAGCCACAGAGTCACCTGTTCCCACTCTCGGTCCTAAGGGGCTAAGCTGTCCTGCCTGGTCTCTCCTCCAGAGCCTAAGGGAACTTGGGTCTCCATCCCCTCGTTCTGTCCTCACTCCTCCTGGCACTGGCCCTGGGAGGGGCTACGGTGCCTGCCGCCTCTCCTGCCCACTGTGATACAGGCTCAGCTCAGGGAGTCTCCGCCCACAGGCCAGGCCAGTGTCACCCAGGGCTGTGGCCAGTGAATGCCTCACACCAAGGCATGCATGGCACATAACAGACACAAGCAGAACCCTAGCGGCCAAGGAAAACAAAGACAAGGGCCGGCTATCCAAATATTTAAGCGAAAACATTACAGCCATCCTGGAGTCACCTAGGTCGGTGTGGTGTCACAGCTGGAATTATCTGGACCTCCTCTCAGACTGGTTGTAAAAATGTGAGCTACAGGGGGTGAAGGAAGAGTAGGGGTAGCAGGGAAAAAAAGAACCAAGATAGATCATGTGATGATACAAGATCCCAATGATGAACGTAACTGTACTGCATACCTAAAAAGTACCAATAATTTAATGAGAAAAACAATGTGAGCTAAAGGGATTTCAGGGAAGGCTCCTCGCATGTGCATCACACACAAGCTCCCGCCAGGCCCTAGCTCCACTGCGTGGGATTCCCTCCCATCCCCTCACCTCCTGTCTCCCCTCTTCCTCCCAGCCCCGTGGCTCTGTCCACATCCCAGGGGTATTTGCTCACCTGCTCTCTGAAAAGATGAGTCTGAGTCCCATAAATTCAGGGTGAATCGCTGGAAACTTGACAACTGATCCCTTGTAAACCTTCACCGTCCACAGTGCGTCATGGATCTGCCCACCCAGCTCCTACACCTGGGGACAGAGCACGCCCAGGCCGAAATCAGGCGGGAGCAGGAGAGAACCCTAACATCATTCCATTTCTCCCGTGGACTCTAACTTGCTCCTTGCTGCTTTTGGAGAAGTCCTGGCCCCCTGGCAGCCTCCAATGCCACCAGGCCAGGCTGCCTGGCTGTGCCGTGCCTCCGCTTTGCCTGGATTTGTGGGATGAATGAAGATCAGGGCCGCAGGGCAAGAGTGCAGCCAGAGTGGCCTCCAGACCCACATCACTGTTCCCACCGCTCTCACAAGCCCGCTGCTTCCTGCTCCAGGATGAGTATGGACACCAGGGCCACCAAGTGGGACATGGTTAAGACACAGTACCAGAGAGCTGGGGATGGGTGGTGGGTGACACAGAAGCAAGATGCTGATTGGAGGAGAGGCACAAAAGGGGGTGGGGTGCACAGCCCCTTAGGGCGGGGTGAGAGCAGGGGCAGAGTAGTGCTCGGCCCGTGGGCAGCCTGGGTTTCACCCCAGCACCACACACACACACACACACACAGGCCCTCAGTGCCAATTGGCAGAGTGCTATTGGGTAGTCTAATTGCCAGGAGAGGGACTGCAGGAAGCCTGAGTGCCACCTCTGCAACACCTCCTGCCCTCTCTGCCACTGGGCCAGGTCTTAATCCCACCCCACTTTTTCTTTAGTTTTTTTGAGACAGGGTCTCACTATGTAGCTGAGACTGACCTGGAACTCACTATGTAGCTCAGGCTGGTCTCAAACTCACAGCGATCCTCCTGCCTCAGCCTCCCAAGTGCTGGGATTACAGGTGTGCACCAGCTTGCCTGGCTTCCCCTTTCTTTTCTTTTCTTTTTTTTTTCTGTTGCTGTTGTGGTACCTGGCACATTTTTTCTATTAGCCTCTTAGTCATCATCTGGAAAGAGAACATTCTAGAGTAATATCATTAAATGTAGCTCTGATAAAGCACAGTCCCTATGTATCATAAAGCAGGTACTAGATATTTTACATTCATAGAAGTATGATACAGTACCGTCCTGCATCAATAATACTAGAATCAGTTTTGGTTTGAAATTTACTTTGTCTGCAAATAAGATTGCTACCCTGCATTTTTCTGGGCTCCTGTCACATGGAGAATTGTTTTCTATCTTTTCACTTTCAGTCTATGGGCTTCTTTTTGCACTAGGTGTGTTTCTTGTATACAATATATTGTTGGATTTTGCTTCTTATTCCATTTTGCCAGCCTATTTCTCTTGATTGGTGAGTTGAGGCCATTGACATTGCTGGTTATAACTGATATGTACTGACTTATTATTGACATGTTATTGGCCTTTTGTTGACTCTTTTTATTTTTTCACCTTCTCCTTTTAATTTCTTGCCTTGCCTATTTGATTTGCTCTGTTGGGCCTCATGGTGTTGTTGCCTTCATTGTCTTTTTCTAGGATCTTGTTTAGAATTCCTTGTAGTGCTGGCTTGGTATTCATGTAGTTTCTCAGGTGTTCTTTGTCATAGAAGTGTCTTATTTCCCCATCCATTTTGAAAGAGAGTTTTGCTGGATACATCAGTCTAGGTTGGAGGGTGTTCTCTTTTAGTACTTGAAATATCTCATTCCAGGCTCTCCTTGCCCCAAGGATTTGTGTTGAAAAGTCTGCTGTGATTCTGGTGGGCTTTCCTTTGTATGTGATTTGTTTCTTTTCTCTTACTGCTTGTAGTATTTTGTTCTTCTGTTGGGTTTCTGGGATCTTGATTATTATATGTCTAGGTGTAGATTTTTTTTGATTGTAGCTAGTTGGGGTCCTATATGCCTCAGTTATCTGAATGTCAAATTTTTCCCCTCTGTTTGGGAAGTTTTCTGTCATTAATTCTGTGAACAGCTTTTTAAAGTCATTTGTATTTTCTCCTGCTACTTCATGTATTCCTATCAGTCTTATGTTATTCTTCTTTGCATCATCTAGGAGTTGTTGGATCGATTTCTCATGATCTCTTACTGTTTTTAAGAGACCTCTCTTTTCATGGTCACTGACTGCAATCTTATCTTCTATATCTGAGAGCCTATCTTCGCATTCTTTTATTCTGTTGCGTACACTTTCAATAGAGTGTTTAATCTCCTGGATATCTGTTTGAATCTGTTTTATGGATTCCATTTCTTTCCTATGTTGGGCGTTTATTTGTTCCATTTCTTTCTTATGCTGGGCCTTCATGGCTTCTATCATGGTCCTGAGCTCATCTATTTTTTTGTCAGTTTCTGCTCTAGAGTCTCGAATCACAACTTCCATTTTGCTCACTATCTCTATGGTTATCTGGGAAATTATTTCTGTTTTGAATTTTTCTAGAGCCTGATTGATCTGTTTTGTTACTTCCTGTGCTTTGAGTTCAGGGTGTCCTACTATCGGCCTTTTCATGCTCATTTGTCCTACTGTTTGCCATTGGTAAACTGGAAGTCTGTCCTTGTGTCTTGCTTAAGTGTTTTCTCATTTTTATTTTTGTTGTTGGACTGTCCTTGATTTAATCTCTGGATTATCACGCAAATCTTCCTGATATAGTTGTGCCCTAGCTTCTGTGTCTCTAACGACCCACAGACATTCTCATCTTCATAACATCAGAGAAAACAGCTCATCAAATCAACAGCAATGCTTTACCCCAACTGATACAATCAGCAACACATTAAGATCAAGCACAACTTGGACACTGACCACCTGTGGTAGTCACTAGTCTATCACCCTTAAATCATTTGAATTAAATTGAAGTCAAGAAGCAGTCCAGAACATGTCTGCAGTGAACAAACTTTTCAATATAGTATATTAACCATTTAATGGCTCAGACAGAGCGAGGATGGAAGACCCCTGATCTCAGTTAGCTGATTGCTGAACCCCATGACGTTGATTGACCTCGGGGCTGCAAGGCCCAGATTGAGTTCCCCATCCTTCTGAATGGTTGAACTCTGCAACGTTCTATTATTACAGGTTTCCCCCACTCTTTCTTTAAAGATGTTCAAAGTTGGGAACTCAGAAAAATACCCTTGATGACCACCTCTGCCTCTGCAGAGTGGGTCCAAAGACTGGCACAGTCAGGAGGTCTGACAGTGCGGGGGGTGGGGCTTATGGGGGTTCAGGGGTGCCCACACAGCTACCTTCCTGGCACTGGGGTGATGGTGGCTGGGTCGGGAGCAGGCGTGGCTCTCCTTCCCATGGTGGATCCGGGCCCAGGCTTCCTCCCAGCCCTTGAGCAATGGCGGCTGGTTTGGGAGCAGGCATGGCTCTCCTTCCTGGGGTGGATCCAGGCCCCCCCTTTCTTATTTCTAACATGGAGACAAGATCTTGCTAAGTTGCTAGACCTGGACTTGAACTTGTGATCCTCCTGCCTCAGCCTTCTGAATAGCTAGGACTGTAGGAGTGCACCATGCATGGCCCCTGACTCCTACCCACTTCAACAACACCAAGGAAAAAGAATGGGTGCTGCACAGAAGTGTGTGGCATCTCACTGTAACTGGATGAGGTAGGGAAGGCTGCCCATCCTGATTTAGCAACATGACCCTCCATGGAGCCCAGGGCCAAATGACAGGAGGCGGGGATCGAGGACAGAGGGAAACGGAAAGCCAAGAACGTCCTGTCTTTCTCCTCATGGAGTCAGCTCTTGATTCCCTGGCACCACAGGGGCCCCTGCCTTCTCCTCCTACCAGCAGCTGGCCTCACTCTACTCCGCCCCCCTCCCAGCCAGGAACTCCTCCTTCCCTCCTGGCTGTGCACCCTGTGTCCCAACCGCACCTCTCTGGGGCTGCCCTTGTCTCTGGACAGCCTCCTGGGCCCTACGTTCTCCCTAGGCCCAAGGCCAGCTTTCTGCTCTTTGGTCTCTGGGTCCTGCTCTGAGGTCTGGGAGGTGAAGGAAGTGGGGTGAGTGGGCAGCTTGGCCCTAATGGCCTCTGTTGCTCTGCTGTTTCCTCTGATGTTCTCTGTGGCACCCAGCAAGTCACACACTCCCCCAAAAGGCTGCCCCAGCCAGGGCACTGACCTCCCTTTGGGGGGTGCAGTTTGCTGTGATGCGCTGCCCCAAGCTCAGGGCTCCCGGGAAGGTTCAGGGCAGAGAATGTGGGTACCATGAACTCAGCATCTGGAATTGCTCATAGCACCCATAGCACCAGTTCACCCAAGCACAGCAGAGCATGCTGCCCCAAATATGCCACTTTGGCATCAGGGTCACTTTGAGCTGAAGGGAGAGAAACAGCACCACCACACATACGAGAGGCAGCAAGGAAGGAAGGAGTCTTTGCCTTCCTCCTGCCCCCGTGAAGCAGGACAAGATTCCCTTGTGAAAGTGTCCCCCTCTCTCCTCCATACCTTACAAGCAACCTTTCTGTCTCCTTTTGATCACAGGCACCGAAAGCAGCCAGCAGGATGGGTGTGGACGCACAGCCTTCCCTCAGCTTACAACCTGTGGCTCCAAAGCCCCAGGCCCCTTCCCTCATCTCATCACTTCTGTACCTATCACCACTGTCAAAATGGAAAATGAAACCAAATCAAATGGAACGTAAGGGCTGGGAATGTAGCTCAGCAGCACAGCACCTGCCTGTCAAGCACAAGCCCCTAAGTTGGATTCCTGGGACCAAAAAAAAAAAAGAAAAATAATACAAAGCATAAACCCCCAAGCTTGTTTGAGTCTTCACTTTTCTTTCTTTTTTTGGGGGAGTGGGTACCAGGCATGGAACTCAGGCTCTTGCACTTGTGAAGCAGGTGCCGGAACCACTGAGCTAAATCCCCAGCCCAGGATGCTCAAAAATTTTTAAGACTATAAAAGAGGTTCTGAGACCAGAAAGTTCAAACTAGTTAAGGTAGGCACAGTGACACATGCCTATAATCCCAGCACTCTGGAAGGCTGAGGCAGAAAGAAGGCAGGAAGATTGAAGACTCGAGCCCAGCCTGGGCAACTTAGCAACTTAGTGAGGCCTTGTCTCAAAATAAAAAAAGAAAGGTGTAGGAATGTAGCTCAGTGTGAAGGGCTTGGGTTTAATCCTTAGTACCACACATAGAGAAGAAGGAAAGGAAGGAAGGGAGGAAGGAAGAAAGGAAGGAAGGGAGAAAAAGATTCTTCCTTAAAGTCATCTGAATGTCACCTCTTTGTTTGCAGTAGGGAAGAACAAAATTCCATCCTGGGCCTTCGTTATCTGCTATCATTAGGGAGTCATTTGCCCATCACCCCAGCTGGACCAGAGACTCCCGGAGGAGACAGCCAATGTAGATTTGGTCTCCTCACCTGTCTCCTACAGCACCAGGGTAGGTGCTCCACAAATAAAAATTAACTTAAGAAGTGTGCTATCCTGAAGGAACTCCAAAAGCATTAAAACCAGTGTTAGCCAGCTTTCCGTTATGGCAACAAATACCTGAGACTATAAACTTTAAAGAAGGGAAGGCTTATTTTTTTGCTCACAGTTTTGAGGTTTCACTCCATGGTCTCTTGTTTCTGTGGCTTGTGGGCCTGAGGTGAGGCAGCCATCAAGGTGGGACACAGGACAGAGGGAGCTGTTCACCTCATGGTGGCCAGGAACCAAGAGAGGGAGAGAAAGGGACTGAAGCCCCACAGTCCCTATGAGGTCCTGGCCGCTGTGACCTAAGACCTCATCTCTTCCAGTTCCCACAGCCTTTCAGCAGCACCAGGCCGGAGAGCAAGACTTTGAGAAACACTCAGGATCCTTACTGTAGCAACAACCAGGAAGCACATTTTAGGGAATGAAAGGATGCCGGAAGTGAGCTGGGTGATGCCCTGCTAGCAGAATAGAAAGGAGGTGATGGAAAAAAATTTAAAGAAAAGAAAAAGACAATTGTCAATCAAGCATAGGGAGAAGCTGGGACCCCACCTCCGTGTTCTTCACTCACTGCTTGTTCCCACAGCTCAGAGCTATGCACAGAGGGTTCCCCCTTCAGGGTCTGCAGATACAAGTGCCCATCTTCCTGGTGCCAGGGCAATCACCTCAGGGGCCTCTACTGCCTGTGCTTCTGCAGCCCTGACCTCTGGCACAGAGACCAAGGATTTGCCAGACTTGGCCTGGAAGCTCTGTAGCATCCCTACTGCAGGGAGAGGGGGCCCCAGGAGGAGAGGCCTACTGCCCCGCACAGCCTCCCTGCAGCACATGCCGCAGAACAGATCCTGATAATGAAGGCAGGCACTGCAGTGGGCTCAGGCCTCAGCAGCTGTGGGGTTTGTGGGTCTTCTGGGCTCAGCTCCCATGAGAGGTACATGCTGCCTCCAATCAGTCATACCTCACAGATTACTTCAAGAGCAAAGTTTTTCGAGTTTGTATTTGTAAAGATGCAAAAACGATAAATACTTTTTTTGTTCGGCAGTACCGGGAATTGAACTCAGGACCTTCAGCTTAAGAGGCAGGCACAGCATTTTACAGAGAAGGATTTTGAGGCTTAAAAAGTTTGAGAAACTCAGCCTCACTGCAGCTAAATCCCTAGCCCTATAAACTTTTTTTTGAGACAAGGTCTTGCTACATAGTTCAGACTGGCCTCAAACACACAGCAATCCTGTCTCAGCCTCCCCAGGGCTGGGTGACAGGCCTGTGCCACTACGCCCAGCTGCAAAAATGATAACTCTTGATGACATTGTTATTGTGATTACAAATCTGTTACCAGATCTAGGAAAAAACCTATGATCCTGGCACTATGGGGGCTGAGGCAGGAGGATCACTGCAAGTTAGAGGTCAGTGTGTGATACACGAAGAGTTCAGGGCCTGCCCCAACTACATAGAGAGATCCTGTCTCCGAAACAAAGTAAATAAATACGTAAATGCACACTTAGGTCAATTAAGGTCATCTTGATTTTGTTGCCATTATTCTTGCGGATAGAACCTAGGGTTTCACCCGGGCTAAGCTACCATTGAGCTACTTACTACACTTCAGCCTCAATTTTAAATTGTAGTTTCATTGAAGAAATGAAAATCCATGGGTAAATATTTAAATTACATAGGACTTCTTGTTTGTTTGTTTGTTTGTTTGTTTTGAGACAGGGTCTCACTACGTAGTTGAGACCGACCTGGAACTCACTATGCAGCCCAGGCTGGTCTCAAACTCACAGCAATCCTCCTGCCTCAGCCTCCTGAGTGCTGGGATTATAGGCATGCACCACCACACCCCACTTACGTAGGATTTCTATAAACTGATACACAGCGATATCACAGTCTTACTGTCTATAATACTACAGAATTGTAGAACTGTGTACAGAGCAGGGGACAGTGACTTGCTCATGGTCACACCTCTGGTCTGTATCAGAGCAGAAAGAGGCACTTGGGTGTGCATGCAGTCGCCTTCAAACACTAGAGGTCCTTCACTGGGCCAAGCAGACACAGACAGCTTTGCCTCCTAATCTCATTTAATCCTCAAAATGACACCGTTAGGCCACTCTCACTTTACAGAGACCATTTTGAGGCTTAAGAACTTTAAGAAACTCAGGCCCACTGCAGCTAACAGGGACAGAGGTCTGTCAGGCTTCAGGATATCAGGGGTGGGAGTGTGGCTGGAGGGAGAGCAGATGCTTACACACTCCAGGCCCTGGGTACCAGCACCAGCACCAAAATAAACATAGGGCACTGCTTAGTGACAGCCAGGGCATCAGTGTCTCACCCTTGGCTCACACGGTGCCTTCCTGAGTCATATCAGGCCCCTCATATTATCGCAATAGGTAAGCTAATTGGATATCTTTAGGCAGTTAGACAGGGCCGCCCTCAAGGAGCCAACACAGCAAGGAGCCACATGGAGGACAATTCTACATAGGAGTTAATCATCTGGGTCGGGGGACAAGGTCTTAGCCCAGCCTTACTGAAAATCCTGTACACTTGCTACATGACTTTTGCCCATCTGACCCCATTTAATCAATATTACCTGGGTGACTGTACTTGTAATCTTATTGGTTGGTCATGGTTTTGCCCCACCACATGCCCACCTTGTAATTTTCCACGGGGTCTTTTTTTTTTTTTTTTTTTTTTTTAGTATTGGGGATTGAACTCAGGCCCTTGTGCTTGCAGGGCAGGCAGCAGAACCACTGAGCTAAATCACCAGCTCCACTGGGTCTTGTAGTTTTGTCCCACTTTGTACCCACCTCACCACATAGCTTTGCTGTATGAAACATGCTTGAGAAGTGGGTGGGTGAGCAGCCCATTTCCGGTCCCCCTTCCCTCTTAGACAGAAGCTTTCTTTCCCTCAATAAAATTTTCCTGCTCTTAACCTATATTGTTCCTAAAATTCATTCTTCGATTTTAGGGAACACGAACTCGAGTTTGGATATCTAGCAGGTTTGGGAGTTACATCTCTTCCCCCTATATGATTTTGGAGGTCTTCTACCCAGATTACTGGTTGGAGGTAAGAGTTTTCTTTCATAGGTTCTAACTTGATCTTTTTGCTTCATAGATTGGAATTTGTTTCACAGGCTCTCATTTGTTTCATAGATTCTGCTTTTTGTTTCATAAATTCTGGTCTTTGTATCAGCTTTTTTTTCCCAAAGTGTCTTAATTTTAACTTGTGTGTTTTAAATGTTTGCAAATTTCTTGTTTTTCTTATGCATTGTGTTTTGTTAAAATTACATTTTATTGTTTTGTATGTGTTGCATTTGCACTTAGTTGCTTCAAAATGCTGTAAAAATGGGTGTCTTATGAAATCGTCTCAGATAAAGACAGTTCAGGCTTTTATCTGTCCCTCCTAGAATCATAAACAATAGGTGGTTACTCTGCCAGCTAGTAATTGCCTTTAGGGCAGCTGCCACTCTCAAAGCAGGGGACAGGTTTCTCCAGTTGCCCTCTGGTGAATCCCCACTCCCATCACTGCCCGTGGCAGGTGGAACGTTGACCAGATAGGCAATTGGGTTCCTTTTGGAGACACATCTTTGATTGCATGAAACTAGTGGAAACTGAAGTGGTCATGGTCAGGGCTACTCTCTGACAGAGACACCCAAAGGTCCCTCAGAAGAAACTAGCTTCTGACAACCCATCCGGGTAATCAGCAGGAAATCTCCACATCTTGTCCTAGCTGGACTCTTCTGTGAGGTGAAAAGGGGAACTCTGTCAGTGATCATCAGGTATCCTCTGTCTCAGAGTGATCCGAAACGATGCTGTCAGAGCCCTTTCTTAAACCTCCATTAAGAGCTGAGCTACAGGTGTAGAAAGGAAATACTATTATAGTTTTTCCCAAGTCAGTCTTGCAATATGTAGATGGTATAGCTTTCAGAAAAGCTTTCTAGCCAAGACACCTGTGTTCTGCTGAATTTTCTAACAGAGGTTGTAATTTTTCTAGGTCTAAGGCACAATTTTGCAGCCTTGAGGTAAAATACTTAGGCCTTATTATATCTAAGAGAACCCAAAGACTAGGGGAAGAAAGATTAAAAAAAAGAATTAAACCAATTTTTTACTCTCCACATCCCAAGATCCTAAAACCACTAAGGAGATTTCTAGAAATTACAGGTTTTTGTTGCCTTTAGATAGCAGAATATATTGAGATTGTGTGACCCATCTATCAGCCTATAGAGAAACCCAAAAGACAGCCATATTTTAACCTGGGAATCTGGTTCCCAGACTGCATTCCAGAAGTTCAAATAAGCACGTTTAAGTGCCTACCTACAGGACACCATTTTAGTTTGTATGTTAATAAAAGATAAGACATGGCTCTGGGAATGTTTCTACGAGATCAGAAAGCTGCTCAACAGCCTGTAGGGTATTCAAGTCATAAATTAGATATTATAGATTCAAAATAATTTACTTAAAAAGAAAACTCCTAAACAATATAGTTATAACACTTTCATTCTCTTTCAAGAGGCAAAGCAGCCATTGAGTTTCTTTGATTATTGGTTTGATTTTATGCTTGGCAATACAACTGGATTCAACCACAGATTTTGTCTCTAGAGATGTGTTTTGCTAAGGATTACGGATCCACCATGAAAAAGCTCCTGATCTTAAATGTCTTTCTACACCTGAGATGGTCAAGATTTAGTTCTTGTGCCATACTTAAAGGCACTCTTCTTGTCCCTTTTGCACTGCCCTGCCCTGAGAAATAGCACAGTTCTATACAGTATTTAATTCAAGGCACTTCCCTCCTCTGTGGCTGCTGGATTTCAAGACAAAGCTTCCACAATGTTGAGTTTACCTTTCCTAGAACACTTCCAGAGTAAAACTGACCTCAGCTGTTTTGTCTGCACTTTTTTTCTTTTGGCATTTTGTATTTTTAAAGATGTTTGCCTGTAACTCAGGTTGGCTTATAGATAAATGTCACTAAAGACATGCTTCCCCCATATTGCTGGATGATCCAAATAATATCAACTGGTTTTACAAATACAGTACATATTGTTTATAAATCTTAGGAATCTTTCATTGGTCAAAATATATTATGATCTGGTGCTCATAGGTCATCTAAAAATTTGTTGAGATAATTAAATAAAGACTTATGCTTAGAAAAGTTGGACAGGACTCCCCTTGGTAAATAAAATTTATTCCAACCTTTGTTCACAAAGGGGACCCCAATAATTACCATAGTCTTACATATATTTATAAAAAATACATTGCTAGCGGGGGATTTAGCTCAGTGGTTCCACTTCCTGCTTTGCAAGCACAAGGTCCTGAGTTCAATTCCTAGTACCAAAAACAAAACAAAAAAAAAACCAAAATACATTGCTAAACATATATAGATATAGATATAGATATAGATAGATATAGATATAGATTTTTTTTTTTTTGGAGACACGGTCTCACTATGTAGTTGAGACTGATCTGGAACTCACTATGTAGCCCAGGCTGGTCTCAAACTCACAGTGATACTCCTGCCTCGGCCTCCCAAGTGGTGGGATTACAGGTGTGTGCCACCACACCTGGCCGAGCTAAACATATTATTATGATATGTATACATTGGTCATGGTCAAATGGCTAAGTTTTTTATGGGAAAACAATAAGGTTTTATTTAAAATGCTCTTGGTACAAAACAATTAAAGGGCAAAGGGTTTCATGTAACTGATAGTCATTGTTATTTCATGGTGTACTGTGGAGAGCAAATATTTAGTGCAAAATTCATTACATAATTTACATCCTTTTCCAATGACAGCTGTCACTGAAGCTGTCACTGAGCCTGAGACTGTGACAGAGGCCATTACTGAACAAGACTGCTAAGTGGGGAGAGCCCATGCAGAATGGGTGTACGTGTGTGTGTGTGTGTGTGTGTGTGTGTGTGTGTACGAGTCGACCCCCTGATATGATAAGCACCTGTAAGACCCTCATGTGTGAAGTAACGTAATGTAATAGATAGATAAGCCCGAATCAGTGCCACACAGATATAAGAACAGTATAAAAGAGAGAGCGCAGACCAGCTCGTCGCACTCGGTGACCAGGAGACTTGGTGGCCACTGGCCACATATGTGATCTTATACGAGGTCACAGCCAAGACTCTGACCCAGGACATCAGGGGGCACCAGCCCGGAGTGCACCCCCGGAGACAAGGACACTGGCCACAGCCGACGCTGAGCCGCGAATCACCTTATAGGAGAAGAAAGTCACGCTCCTCGGATCTGTGCAGGTACAGGGAGTGGCAACTGAGGGGCGGTAGTTAGGAGAAGTGTGCTGTGTGATTCAAGGCATTCAGAAAGGCATTTGGCATCTGCCCATTATTACTAGCTTTGCTCCCTGCTTGCGACATGTATACATTCATGCCTTCTGGGTGTACAAGTCTTCTAGGATATTGTTTATAGTAATGATTTTTTTTTTGGTACCCAGGATTGAACTTGGGATCTGTGCACTTGTGAGGCAGGCAGCGGCACTACTGAGATAAATCCCCAGTCCAGTAATTACTCAGGTATCTGCCTTTTTTGCATTCCCGCTATTTGTGTACATGTCAAGCCAGCATGAGATAACCAGTCAAATAATAGTTTTCTTGATAAAACTTATGTGATGTATACGTGTCAGTACACTTAGAGACACTCAGTCGCCAAACAGTCGAAACAATGTCACACACTAAAATTAGAGGTTAAACATTACGAACTCCTAAGATTCATTTATAGGCCAATACGTATGTTCTCTTCAGATGGCATCCTACTAAAGGATAACAAATAAGAATTAAATAAGCATTTTCTTTACATCATTTAATGTCTTCTGATCAGATGGAAGTGTTTGAAAGATTATTTCATACTAAGATGGACACTGTTACAAAGAAAAAGTTATATGCTAAAATACTGTGTGTAGGGCCGGGGATTTAGCTCAGCAGTTCGGTGGCCTGCCTTGCAAGCACAAGGACTCAAGTTCAATCCCCGGTACCACACACACACAAAAAAAACTATGTGTGGCTCTTGATTTTAAGTTTCTATAATATATAACTGTTGTCTGTTAACATTCTCCAAGAATTAAACTACGAGAACAACTATGGTTGATAAGAAATAACAGCCCCCTAACTATGCTTTATATTTCAAGGAGCTTAATGTCCACACAAAATTATAATAGTTAAGCTCACTGCTTCTACTGAACTACTAATGTCAGTGATCTTCTCTTCTGGGTGTTCAACAACTAAAGTTTGAAGACCAAATTTAGAAAAGTAACTGGGCTATGAGGACAGCCAATATTTTGGTCCTGGCCCCTCAAGGCCTACAAGATCCAGGACACAAAGAAACCTTTCCTACAGGATCCTACATCTAGTAAGTCAGTCAACCTCCTGAGCAGGGGGACTGCTGGACACCAGAGGACAAATTTACTGTGTGCCAAAGGAGGGTCACCACAAGGAAAAGTGTCCCACACTTTCACTGAAAGCAGCATGGTCAAGCAAGGCCGTGACCCATCCTGATGGCTGACACTGACAGAGGAGATGAGAGGTTCTATGCATGGTTCCAATATAATGCTTGAGAGACTTACCTGACCTTGACAGATAGCAAGAGGTTCATGTTGATTGACACAGGTCTTAAACAAGACCCTTGGTCTTAAACACCCAGCAGAAAAGAATAATCCAAAGAGGTATAAAATAATGCCATAGTAATAAAGCTAGATATAAAAAGGGGCTCCAGTCACTGATCCCTTCTGGCAGTTTCCAGGTCTACCAGTAGCTGACCAAGGTTATGGACCATTAGGAAAACACTACGGTAAAATCTATAAGAGTTCAGCTAGAGTTTTATATTTCTTAGCGAAATTTGTTCTTCAAATTGTCTCATCTTACAGCCTAACTCTAGAAAGACTTATGACAAACTATCAGACTTATAGATAACCTCTGCAAATGAAAGAATCTTAGTCCAGCAGGTTTGATCACTATTTCAATTTCTAAGTGTGGCTTTCTCCCCAGCCTGCTCTTTCATTCTAGTGTGCTCATGCTTAGATTATGTATACTCTAATTTCTTAAAAGTTTCATTTATTCTTGCCTAGAGTTTGCCAAACTCCAAGTGGTCAGACAAATGGAACCAGTGACAAATGTGCTAGACTTCTTTTACTGGGATCCACCAAATCAAACTTACAAACAGCTCGTAACTGCTAAACTAAATAATATGACTTCTATGTTGGATTCTGAAGTCCCCTGGACCTTCTCCTTTATCCTCTTTGTTGGCTATATTCATAGCAATCCTGCTGACCTTATAATTTGGCCCATGCATTCTTTATGTTCAGTCCCTGGTACCTATCAGAGACCTTTAGATAGACCCTCTGTGGAGTAACTCTAACTGCTGATCACAACTACGACCCTCTTCAGCTACAAGTAGCCAGAGCTGTCTTCACCCTTTGCCCCCTCACAGCAGTTAAGGGTACTTCTTCAGAGGGGAAATATTGCAGATAGGCAAGTTAATTAGATATCTTGTAGGCAGTTAGACAGGGCTGCACTCAAGCAGCCAACACAGCAAGGAGCCAACATGGAGGACAATCAGGACACATTCACTGAGGGCCAGAAATGTAAAAGGAGAGAGACTACTATAACTTTGTGCTTCCTAAATAGCAGTGATTGATATTCCAAATAGGTTTCAATCACTTGGGAGGGGGCAAGACCTTAACCCAGCCTTTCCAGGAAATATCCCTAATCGCCACCCTTACTGAAAATCCTTGTATGCTTGCTATGTGTCTTGTTTCTCCCATTTGATTCCCATGATCAATATTACCTGGGTGATTGTACTTGTAATCTTATTGGTTGGTCATGGTTTTGCCCCACCTCATGCCCACCTTGTAACTTTTCCATTGGGTCTTACAGTTTTGTACCACTTTGTACCTGCCTCACTATACGGCTTTGCTGTATAAAATATCTTGGCAGGGCCGGGGATTTAGCTCAGTGGTTCTGCCACCTGCTTCGCAAGCTCAAGGTCCTGAGTTGGATCCCTGGTACCAGAAAAAATCTTGGTGAAGTGGGGTGACTGGGCCACCCACTTTCTGGCCCCCTTCTGTCTCAGAAGCTTTTTTTCCCTTAATAAATTTTTCCTACTCTTTTAGTCCACTGTTCCTAGAATTCATTCTTTGATTTTAGAGAAAACAAACTCTCATTTTGGATATCTAGCAGGTTTGGGAGTTACATCTCTTCCACCTATATCCATGTCAGAATCTGGAGTAAAGCCAGTTTTTTCTTTTGTAACCTTCTTGGGTGATTTTTTAAAAAATTTATTTATTCATACCAGGGATCAAACTCAGGTCCTTGCACTTGTGAGACAGGCAGCAGAACCACTGAGCTAAATCCCTGGCCCTTCCATTTATTTGTTTGTTTGTTTGTTTGTTTTTGGTGCCAGGGATGAACTCGATAGGCAGGCAGTGGCACCACTGAGCTAAATCAGGGCCGTCAAGTGTAATTTCTAGACCCCAAGTACAGCATGAGCACTGGGGCACCAATGTAGCTTTTGATACAAGTGAGGTCGCCCAAGAAGTCCCTGGCAACGCACACCCTGGGGTCTCTGTGCCTGGCCTTCCTCGAATCTCTCCCGCAGGAGGAGAGGGCAGCACAGTCGCGGGCTGTAATCTCTGTGGGCCTGGAAATGCTCACCAGAGACCCAGGTCGTGGGGGCAGGGGCTGGAGCCCAGGAGATAAGACCCGCCTAGTGACTGTTGCTAGAGGCGAGTAGCCTTTGTTAGCGTGCATTAGTAACACAATAGGAGGGTTAGCAGCCAGGATAGTCCATCAACTTCGTCCCCAGGCCCTGAATTAGCCCAGGACTACGAAGGGGGAGGTGATGCGGCTCAGCAAAAGAATTCCAGGGCTGACTGTTTTTAGTTAATATGTCCCTGGCCCTCCTCTTTGGCCTAAAGGGGGCATTAAGGCCTAGACCCTCCAAGGCCAGAGGCTTTGTTTCTGGGCCAGGCCAGAATAAACAGCCACATCCCCATCCCCCTCACCCTCAATCCCAAACTGAAATTCTATCAGCTGCCACCTGGGGGTGGGGGGCCGGCTGAGGCGCGGCTTGGGGGTGGGCAGAGGGAGCAGATGACAGGAGCTGGGCCTGTCCCTAAGCCTCTCTGCCTCCGGCTCCGGAAGGATGGGGAAGAGGGACAGGAAACCAGAGGTCTGCCCCTTCCCTCTCCTCCAGTCCAGCTTCTTCTCAGCAGCTTCCCCACCCGAACCCAGCCCAGAGTTGCAGCCTTTCTCAGGTTCCCTCACCTCCTGCTGGGTCTGCTAGAGCCACAGGCTCCCTCTCCACTCTCCAGATCTCCCCAAAGGAAGCCAGTCCTGGCCAGAAGCCTTTGCCATCCAGGAAAGCTGTCAGCCCAGCTGTCCTGGGCTTGTGGCTTGCCCTCGGGACACCAGCGTGACACTCTGGGAGCCTCCACAGAAGATAAGCATCCCATTCTTGAGCCTTGACCTCTCTCCACTTACCCCTGACAACCCATGTGGTCTCAAGCAAGCTCTCTGACCTTTGGGAGCCTCAGTTTCCACATCTGTGAAATGGGCTGCTATCTTCTTAAAACAGGTTTGTTGTGTTTTGTAGAGGTCACTTGACCTTTCTCAAGTGCACCTGAACCAGGCAATCTGCATTCAAATCACCAGGAGGGATGGAAAGGAGATTACTATTGAGCTTCCCAGGCCCCAGGCCCGAACTGTCAGCACAGAATTAGCTTTCTTTTTCTTTTTTTCCCCTGGTGCCGGGGATCGAACTCAGGACCTTGTGCTTCTGAGGCAGAGGCAGTACCACAGAGCTAAAACCCCAGCCCGTGCCAGTACAGAATTAGAACCTCAAGGTCCAGGGCCGGGGATTTAGCTCAGTGGTTCTGCCACCTGCCTTGCAAGCACAAGGAGTTCAATCCTTGGTACCAAAACAAATGAACCACAAGGTCCAGTCTAAAACAGATTTTAAACTGCAGCTATAAATTACTCCCGTGTGTCCTGAGGAGCCCCCACCCCATACTGGGAATTGAACTCAGGACCCTGTGCTTGCCAGGCAGATGCAGAGGTTTTAAAGTTTTAGTTTTTGTTTATTTGTAGAGCTGGGACTGGAACTCAAGGCCTTGTGCATTCTAAGTAAGTGCCCTGCCCCAGGGCTACACCCAGGCCCCCATACCACAAGTCTGAGGGCCTCGGCATGTATGATTACCTCTTGCTATCTTCTGGGGGTGCCCCGCAACATGAGCTGTGGTGCTGGTATGGGGTCGCTCACAATCTAGTTGGGAAGTCAGGGTTTACACGTGATGGCGGAATGACACCACTCAGCACCCATAAGGTATGGGATTGTCACAAAGGGACCGAGGCCTTGGTGCAGGGCCACGTGTTTTTCATCCCAGTTGCTCGGAGACACTGTTTTTGAGGCCCATGTGGGCAATTTAGGGAGACCCTGTCACAAGATACAGTGAAGTGTAGGACTGGGAGGCAGCTCAGGGGTGAAGCATTAACCCAGCATGTGTGAAGCCCTGGGCTCAATCCTTGGAAACGTAAAATATATAAAAAAGAATAAAAGGGGCTCAGGTGTGACAAGCTGAGGGGGTTGAGGAAGATGCTGGCTGAGTCACTAAGGAGGTATCCAGAGAACACCAAGGACCTAGATGCAATGGAGTCCATGTTAGGACAGAGGGGAGTTTCTTTGGGTCTTGTTATACAGCTCCAGCTGACCTTGAACTCCTTGAGGCAATCCCCCTGCCTCAGCCTCCTGAGCACTGGATGACCGGCCTGTGCCACCATGCCCAGCTGCAAAGAGGAGAGTTTCTAAAACCTGCAAATCAAATGTTCTTTGAAAAGCAATTTCTTCCACCTACCTGGGCCAGGCCTGATGCCAGCTCATCTCTTCCAGAAATCCTTTTCTCAGTGGAAGATGGAGTAAACCCTTCTCTTTCAGGAGGATGATTTGTGCCCAGTCTATTTACTCTGATCACAAATCCAATGAAAGCTCTACTCAGCCAAAGGTGAGGCTCCCTCTCTCTCCTTAAGAAAGGCATCAGAGCTGGGCTGTGGCTCAGTGGCAGAGCCCTTGCCTAGGATGTGTAAGGCCCTGGGTTCCAGCCCAGCACTGGGGGAAACAAACACCAGGTCTTCACATAGGGAGTTCAGATGAACACACAGCAGACCCGAGTGGAAAATGCAAAGTGGCCCAGGACACGGGGCTCTCCTGGGCCCACTTCTAGGGGAAACTTCCTGAGGGTGTGTGTGTGTGTGTGTGTGCGTGTGTGTGAATGTGTGTGTGTCTATTCAGGGAAAGGGAGAGGGCTCCATGCAGCGAGATGGGACAAGTGGTGCTAGAGGGGCCTTGAAGGCTTCAACTTAAACTGAAGGTAGCAAAGTCAGCTAAGTCCCAATCAGAACTTTTGAAAAAGAAAGCGTAAAATATCAGCCGCCTTACATTGCACTGTTTCCACACCATTTGTTTCGTTTCATAGATGCATATGAATATATGTGAAAACAATGTTTCCACAGGCAAATTAGCCCCTTCCCTCTCCCAGGAAGAAGGTAAGAACCTTCATCAAAATTTCCAAAGTTTAGGAATACTGTTACTGACTCCCTGAGATTCTAGGGGCTCAGTGATGGGGCTCTTCATGGCTTTAGCTCACCAAACAACCCCATGACTGTTCTAGGGCTTTGAGGAGGGAATTTCCCCATTGGGAAGCACGAATGGCTGGCCTGATAGCGTTCTCTGAAAACAGTGTTCCAATCGGCTTATTTATTCCATCTAGTTCTTAGGAATTTGATCAGTGTTAATCAGTCACCCAGCACCCTATCACTTCTGGGTATACAAACAATAAGGGCTCTGAGCCTGCAAAGCCACAATGCTGCCCCCCTGTGGGCCCTTCCACAAGCTTGACAATTAGTCCTAAGGTTTTGCATACTCCACAAATATTTGAGCTAGGCCTGGTGGTGCATGCCTGCGCTCACAGCATTCCGGGGGCTCACAAGTTTGAGTACCACTTTGGCAATATAGAGAGACCCTGTTCAAGATGGAAAAAAAAACAAAAAACCCTGGAGAGTAGTTCAGTACAGAGGCCCTGGGCTCAAGCCTCAGTACCAAAATAGAATAAATTAAAAATGTCAATTAAAACCTGTTACTCTATGTGGATCCCCCACCCAGAAACTGTTGCCCTTGAGAACTTGTGACTCTCCCAAATATCTGCCTTTGTACAGCCAGCATATAGCACAGTGCCGGGCATGGAGGAGGACCTTGCAGATGTTTGATGAATAGGAAGACGGGGAAGGGGACAGGGAGAGGGAGCTTGGGGAAAGGCTGAGGGGGTGAATTGAGAGGTTCTCACTGCAGGTCAGGAGCTGGACTTTTATTCGCCCAACAGTTGGGAATCACATATGTAGAAAGCGTATTTCAGGGAGATTGGAGAAGGTAGCAGCAGGGATGTAGCTCTGTGGCAGAGCATGTGCTTAGCATGTACAAGGTCCTGGGTTCCATCCCCAGGACCTGGAGGGAGGGAAGGAGAGAGGAGTCGGGTACAGACTGATGGGGAGGGGATCAGAGACGCCATCCATGATACTGAGGCTTGGACCCGGGCAGATGAGGGCCGGAGAATCCCAGCTGGCAGGGAGTGGCCCTCCTCACAGACTCCTTAGCAGTGCTTCCCCGAGTTCTACGACAAGACCCTGACCCTGATGTGGGGCTGTAGGACCTCGAAGACAGCACTGCCCACAGCCTCTCTGTGACAGCACACACTTGGCTATGCAAAGGGCCTGATCCCACTCACCCACTGTCCAGCACCAAGAGCATTGTCCTCAGTGACTCAGGGATCTAAATTTCCATATGAAAGCGATGGGCCGAGAAACATCCAGGCGTGAGGCCCGTCTCAGAGGCCCAGAGGCAGTGACAGTCAGCAGGGCACCAGCCCAGTCTAGGGCAGGGCTTGAGGTTCAGTGGCCCTGGAAAGGCCCAGGCCTCTTTACACCAGCGACCTGGGGCAGACAGCAGAGGGCACTCGACCCCCTAAGGTGGGCTCAGGACAGAGGCACAGCACAGGGGCTGAGAGGAGAGGGGAGGACTCGCCCGCATCAGCCTGGTTCTGATCTACAGGCAGAGCGCTTTGTCCTGGCAGAACTCCTTCGGGGCCTGGAAGATTTAGTCTTTGAACACCGGGGCACAAAGGACAAGGCCAGAGATGGAAGAGAAGCCGCTCTAAAGCTTTGTCCGCAGGGCACTTTGGTTGGAGTGAGTCCTCTCAGGGGTTCTTGGTCACGAGCCAGCGAAGTGGAACGTCTGCTTCAGGCTACAGACAGAGCGGGTGCTAATGGTTCGGCCTAGCACACAAGGCCCTGGGTCCCATCCTCAGTATTGCTCCTCACACACCAAAAAACAGAGAGGGAGTTAAGGAAGCTTCAGGCTACTGTCTCCAAGCAACTGTAAGATTCTTGTTCACCGGAAAGCTCAAACTCAAAAGCAAATCAGGTGCATCCTAGTGTGCAGAGACCAGGAGATGACAAGGGAAGCGTGCCTGGCTTTCTCAGGTAAGCAGCTGGCTACTTCCGCTAAGGACCTTGAGAGGCAGCCAGCAGCTAGGCTCTCCCACTCTCCTCCCACCTTTGGCCAATCTGACCACACTGCGCTCATCTCCTAGACAGAGCTCTCTCTGGTGTTTACAGGCTGAATTGTGTCCCCAACTCCCCAAATTCCTGTTGAAGCCCTAACCTTCCATGTGACTATGTTTAGGAATAGATCCTTTTAGCCAGGCATGGTGGCTCATGCCTGTAATCTCAGCACTCGGGAGGATCGCTGTGAGTTCGAGACCAGCCTGGGCTACCTAGTGAGTTCCAGGTCAGTCTCGACTACATAGTGAGACCCTGTCTCAAAAAAAACAAAAAAAAAAGAAAACCAAAGAAATAGATCCTTTTAGTAAGATGTGTAGATGTTTACCGTGAATCGAGGTCACGAGGGAGGGGCCGATCCAATAGGACAGCAGAGGAGGAAGAAACCTGATGTGTGCATTGGTAGTGTGTGGGTAGAGGGAAGCCCACCACTCAGGAATGCCACAGGGAGGGTGCACACAGGAGAACCAACCCTGCCTGCACCTTGGTCTTGGACTTCTGGCCTCCACAACTGTGAGACAATACATTTCTTTCTTTTCTCTCTTTTTTTGGTACTGGGGATCAAACTCAGGACCTTGTGCTTACGAAGCAGGTGCCGTGCCACTGAGCTAAATCCCAGGCCCAAGACAATACATCTCTATTGTCTACTACTCTGTGTACTCTGTGGTGTTGTTTTTTGTTATTGTTGTTGTTTTGGTCCTGGGGAATCGAACTGGGGACTGTGCACTTTCAAGGCAGGCGGCAGCACCACTGAGCTAAATCCCCAGCCCTAGTCTGTGCTGTTCTCTCTTGGCAGTCCAAACAGAATGAAGCAGGGCATGATGGAAAGAACTCTGGTCTTGGCACGCTAAGAACCAGGATCCAATCTCTGATTTGCCAAGTAGCACCAGTGTGACCTTGGGGAACTGTCTGAGTCTCAAAGAGCTTCTTGCTTCTCACTTTATAAAGGGAGATAACCACACTTACGGTATTACTGTACAAGCCCCTAGGAAAGTGCTCCATTGGGTGCTCCCAGTGGCTTGCCTAGAAGGACCCCTACACTATATTCCTATCCCTTCTGGTGTAAAGGACCCTTAATTATCTTTTATTATCAACCCCCCTTTGTTGATGGTGTTGTTGGTACCGGCAGTGGAACCCAGGACCTAATATGCTAGGCAAGCTCTCTACCACTGAGTTATATCCCCAACCCTTTAAAAAAGTTTTGCTACACATGTTGGCGCATGCCTATAATCGCAGCAACCCAGAGAGGCTAAGGCAGGATGATCCCTGAAATTTTGAGGTCACCCTGGACTATGTAGCACCGTGCCTGCCTTGCAAGTGCAAGGTCCTAAATTCAATCTCCAGTACCAAAAACAAAACAAAACAAAACAAAAAAGAAGTCTGTCTTTTAAAACAATGTATTGGGGGGTGGCAAAAACTGTTTAATTCATCACTAAATTCTTTCATCTTGAGACAGGGTCTTCTTGTTGCCCAGGCAAGCCTTGAACCTGCCGTTCTCCTGCCTCAACCTCTCTAGTAGCTGGAATCACAGATGCATGCCACAGTGCCCAGCCATCTGATCTCTTCAGACACTAGATCTGGACTTGCAGAGAGGGAAGGACCCAGACTGGTCTGTAACAAGCACTTCTGGGCCACGGCTCACCTCTTGTCAAACTCAGTGACTTCCTTGTGGGTCATGTCTTTTCAAAGCTCCTCCATTGAAAACCACTGTGAGGGCTGGGGATTTTTTAGCTCAGTGGTTCCACCACCTGCCTCGCAAACAGAAGGTCTGGAGTTTGATCCCTGGTACCAAAAAAAAAAGAGAGAGTGGGCCTTTGTGGGTTTCCCTCTTCTCTAGTCAGAAGGTCTGGGTAATTTCATTCAAGAGGGGGAAGCATGGTAGGGTGGGAGGCTTTCAGGCTTGGAATCATGAGACTGGAGTTCCAATCAGGGCTCTGTCAGTTTCTCCCTCTCTGTTTGAAGCCAGAGACTAATGTAATCCAGGCCTCCACAAACAGCTGCACGAAGGGTTATGATAAGGTCACGCCCAGGGCCTACCGTGCTGGCACACTTGCTCTTGGTGCTCTTATCTTTACACACTTGTCCTCTTTTTTGAGATGGGGCCTCACTATGTATTTTAGGCTGGTCTTTTTCTTTTCTTTTTTCTTTTTGGTACAGGGGATCAACTCAGGACCTTCCTTACACTTGCCAGGCAGGCACAGCGCCACTGAGCTACACCCCTAGCCCTTTTTCTTTCTCTCATTCTTTCTTTCTAATTGTTTTGGGGGGTGGGCATGGTAGTTTTTTGAGACGGTCTCACTAGGTAGTTAAGACTGACCTGGAAATCACTATGTAGTCCAAGCTGGTCTCTAACTCACAGCGATCCTCCTGCCTCAGCCTCCCAAATTCTGGGATTATAGGCTTGTACAACCAGGCCTGGATGATTTTTTGGGGTTTTTTTGTTTGTTTTTGTTTTTTCTTGTTTGTTTGTTTTTTTGTTTTTTTGGTACCAGGGATCTAACTTAGGCCCTTGTGCTTGTGAGGCAGGCGGTGGAACCACTGAGCTAAATCCCCAGCCCTGGATTGATTTTTTAAAACAGATTCTCATCATGCAGTTCAGCCTGGTCTTGAACTCACTATGTAACCCAGCCTGGCCTCCAATAAGCAGTGATCCATCCTCCTGTCTCTGCTTTCCTAGTGCTAGGATTACGGGCATGTGTCACCACACCCTGCCAAGCAGCTATTTTTTAAAAATAAATTTTATCCCTTTGCCCACCTCAAGCTCCTACCCTTTTAAAAAAATATGTATAGCAGGGCCGGGGGTTTGGCTCAGTGGTTCCGCCTCCTACCTCACAAGTGCAAGGGCCTGAGTTCTGTCTGTGGTACCAAAACAAACAAACAAACAAAAAAACATTTATTGGCATGTTTTAAGCCTGCATAATGATAATATTCATAGGGAATTGGACTGTGCGATACCTCCTGTCTTTTCCTCATTCTCTCTCCCCTCAAGCCCTCCTTCCCTTCCATGTGCCAAATATGCAGCTATTTTAAATTAAATTTTGGCGCTGGGGGTGGAACCCCAGGCCTCATGCATGCTAGGCAAGAGCTCTACCACTGAGCTGCACCCTCGCCCAGCAAGTGGCTATTTACATGTGCAGAGTTACAGCTATTTCGCTATTCACAAGAATCTGCTTGCTGGGGATTTGGCTCAGAGGCTCTGTCGCCAGCCTCACAAGCTCAAGGGCCTGAGTTCGATCCCTGGCACCAAAAAAGAAAGAAAGAATGTACTCTACCGCACTAGGGTGCTCCCTCTCTTGCACCTGGAGAAAGGGCAGAAGGCAGGCTTGTGAGGAACTCACGGATGTGAGCAATGACAGTGCTCTCCGGACTGCGGCCTTCTGGCAGCTCAGTGCTTGCCTAGCTTTGCCAGGAGACCAGGATCCCCAGGCCGGCTCTTCCCTGTCTCCTAGGCTGCGTCCCCAGTGAAGCCAGGCCTCTGGTTCCTAGGTAGAGCCACCCCTTCCTACTTTGCTAATGAGAGCACAGAGCACTACAGCTGAAGGACATTCTCTGTACTCCACCTAGGATAACAACAGCTCCAAGGTAAGCTCCCCCACATCCCAGCACCCTAAAACCATCCCTCTCCCTCTCCACACCTGACCCTTTGGCATCTTCTGTAGGATACAAAACAGTGAGGTTCTCGGCCCGGAAGAAAGTGCATGCTGGAGGCACCTGCAGGGTCTCTTCGGCCTACTCAGTCTCACCCGTTTTGAGGCCCGCGAGGTACTTAATGACCTTCTCCTGGCCCTCCATCTCCACAGTCATCCCCAGCCACTTGGTCTTCTCTTTCAGCAACAGCTCTTTCCACAGGCCATCTAGTAGGTGTTGGTATTGCCCAAGGATGTCACCACCACCACAGCCAGGGGCAGCAGCCCCCACCCCAGGGAGCCTTCACCTTCACCGCCATCAGGGTGCCTGCAAGTGAGAAGGCACTGGAGGAGGTGGGGGACTCGGAGGGGAGTGGGTGAGAGGAGCGCACATAGCAAAAGGTCAGGCTCCAGGAGCAAAACTTTAGGGTCCTGCCCAGCACCTGAAGCAACTCACTGAAAAATGAAAGCTGAGCTCTGCTTTCCTTCTCCAACTCATTCCAAGATTACCAAGGTGCAGGACATTGAAGGTTTCTTCTCTGAGAACCCAGATAAAAGATCCCCAGTACAGACATAGAGTGAGGCTTCTCAAACAGCAAGCTGCCCTGAGAAAACAACAGACACCGCAATCCAATCCCCCCTCCCTTTTGCAGTCCTGGGGACGACTCCCAGGCCTTTGCATTGAGCTACATCCCTGCCCTGTTTGTTCGTTTGTTGAGATACTAAATAGTCCAGGCTGGGTTCAAACTTGTGATCCTCGGACCTCAGCCTCCCAGAGTGAGTACAGGTGTGTGTTACCACATCCAGCTTTGCAAATCAAATTTTTCAAGTTTCACTTTTAAGCTACACACGGCAGCACACAGCTCGTTTGTTTGTTTTTTGAGACAGGGTCTCATTATGTAGTTGAGACTGACCTAGAACTCACTATGTAGCTCAGGCTGATCTCGAACTCACAGTGATCCTCCTGCCTCAGCCTCCCCGAGTGCTGGGATTACAAGCGTGCACCACCATGCCCGGCCACAGCTCGTGATCCCAATACCATACTCTGGGAGGCTGAGGCAGCAGGAGTACACGCTTGAGCCCTGCTTGGGCAACTTAGTGATTTAGCAAGACCTTGTCTAAAACTAAAAAAATATATGAAGGGCTGGGGAGGTAGCTCAGTGTGAAAGCTCTGACTTGATTCCCAGCACTGTGAAATTTAAAAAGTTTTACTTTTAAATATAACCAAGGAACAAAGGATTGCAAGATGTTTGAAGAAAGGCTTTAACTGAGAGAGAAACCAAAACAAGCAAGGAGTCCAGTCTGGTGACACACGTATGTAATCCCAGCACTCAGGGACCTAAGGCAAGAGGATCTCCTGGAGTTGGAGGCCAGCCTGCACTACATCTGAGATCCTGTCTCAAAAAGAAAAGAAAAAGACCAGGGGCTGGGGATTTAGCTCAGTGGTTCCACCACCTGCCTTGCAAGCACAAGGTCCCAAGTTGGAGCCCTGGTACCAAAAACAAACAAACAAAAGAAAAGAAGAAAAAGACCAGAGGTGAGCTGGGACTGCAGACAGCAGGAGAGCTTCGGCTTACCATGCATGAAACCCTCGGTTAAATTCCTGGTACCGCAAACAGTGAAACCAGACACAGTGGCACACACCTGTAATTTCAGCGTTCCAGGAGGCTGAGACTAGAAGATTGAGATTTGTTGGTTTGTTTGCTTGCTTGCTTGTTTGTTTTTTTTAAGACAGGGTCTTGATGTGTAGTTCAGGCTGGCTCGAATTCACTATGTAGCCCAGGCTGACTTTGAACTCACAACGATCCTCTTGTCTCAACCTCCTGGAATACTGAAATTATAGGTATGCACCACTGTGCCCAGCTGAGGCCAGAAGATTGAAAGTTCAAGCCTAGGCTAGACAATTTAGCAAATTAATGAGACCCTCTCTCAATTAAAAAGGGATGGGCGGCCAGGGATTTAGCTCAGTGGTTCTGCCACCTGCCTTGCAAGCGCAAGGACCCAAGTTCAATACCTGGTGCCAAAAAATAAAATAAAATAAAATAAAAATAAGAAGGGATGGGGATGTAGCTCAGTATGAAGAACCTCTCTTTCCCCTTTCCCCTTTTCCTAACAGAGGTTATTTATGGTTTAAGGTCTAAGGTAGTATCTATGCCAGTTTCTGTTACTGATTACTGTAATTATATAATTTATGAGGTGCAGTGTAATAACTGAATGCATATATCATGCGGTGCTATATAATGATGAAGTCAGGGTAGCTAACGTTTCCATTTCCTAAACAGATTTTATTTTATTTTTGGTGCTGGGGATTGAACCCAGGGCCTTATGTGTATTAAGGAAGTACTGTATCACTGAGATATACCTCCGACCCATTTTTTTTTTTTTTTATACTGGGGATTGAACTTGGGTCCTTGCACTTACGAGGCAGGCGGCAGCAGACTGAGATAACTCCCCTGGCCCTCAATCCACTTTTTAAAATTTTTAGATTAACACATAATAACTGCATACATATTTAAGAGACGTGGCAAGGCTGGGTATGGTGGCAGTCCAGTATTCTGGGAGGCTGAGGCAGGAAGACTGCAAGTTCAAACTCAGACTGGGCAATTTAGCAATTTAGTGAGACACTGTCTCAAAATATAAAAAAGGCAGGGCCAGGGATTTAGCTCAGTGGTTCCACCGCCTGCCTCACAAGTGCAAGGTCCTGAGTTCGATCTCCAGTATGAAGAAAAAAAAAGAAAGAAAGAAAATGAAAAAGGCTGAGAAATAGCATGGTGGCATACACCTGTAATCCCAGTACTCAGAAGGCTGAGGCAGGAGGATTGCCACAAGTCTGAGGCCAGCCTGGGGTACATAGTGAGTTCAAGGCCAGCCTGGACTAAAGTGACTACCCTGTCTCCAAAAAACAAACAAAACAAAAACTGAAAAGACAATAAAAAGAGCTGAGGGTGCAGCTCAGTATGAAGATCCTGGCTTCAATCCTCAGTACTGAGAGAGAAAGAGAGATGCAAGGCGATATTTCTTTGATGTTCTTTTGGCACCCAGGGGGTCCAGCCGCACCACCTTCCACCCAGGTGGCAAGGAGAGGAATTCAAGGCAATGAGACCTGGAGCCGGAATGCCTCACCTTGGGGTGAGCAAAGGTGGGAAGCAGGAGACAAGTTAGACCCAGAGCATGTTCCCAGGCACCCTGGAGTTTGTGGCTTCAATCATCAAACTTTTTTTTTTTTTTTTTTTTTGGTACCAGGGATCGAACTCGGGTCCTTGCACTTACGAGGCACGTGGCGGAACTACTGAGCTAAATCCCCAGCCCAATCATCAAACTATTCTTAAGAGACCAGAAAAGTTAGCTCTTTCACTGTGTGAGTCTGAAAAAAAATCCTCCATATCCAGAGCCTACTGCCTTTTATCTGCAACAAAAGAATACCATGAAGTTTTTTGTTTGTTAAATATGGCTTGTATGTGTGTATGAAATAACATATATGGAAATTTTAATAAATTAATTAAAAGACTACTGGGTCAGAGATTTAGCTCAGTGGTTCTGCTGCCTGCCTCGCAAGCACAAGGACCCGAGTTCGATGCCCGGAACCAAAAAAAAAAAAAAAAAAAAAAAAGGCTACTGCTAAATTGCCCAGGCTGGGATTGAATTTATGGTTCTCTCCCTTTGCTTCCCAAGTAGCTGAGACTACAGATGAGAGCTATCACACCCAACTAATGTGAAATATTGTTGAAACTATGAATTATGCAACTACACAGCATAAGTGATAGTCCCAGTGCACATTTCTCGAAGGTGTGCTTTCCTGGCTTGGTAGAGTGTGGTGAACGTCATATGGTTTTTATCCTACTTCACGGTGCTTGCATGCTGTGGCTCGATCTAGGGTGCTCGGGAGGTCTGTGGCTGGTGCCCCTCTTCTAACAGCTGTCGGTTGCCCTGCTTGTGCCACCTCTTACTTATGCCCTGTTCACCCTCCCCCTCAAATGTGCTGTTTCTTGTTGTCCAGGAACAGAGGAGCTGGATAAACAAGCCTGTAAGGCCGTACGTATGCAAAGCAGTTGTCCACGGTTCTGTGGGAGCCTCTCCGGAGCCTGTGGGCTGGGGCATACAGTGTGCGCAGGACTGTGGCCTTGGGTGCAGTTAAAGATGGTAGGTGGAACACAGGAATTAACCTGAGTTCCTCTCCAACACCCACGCTAAAATGACTCAGTGATTTTTTTTAAAAAAAGCGTATACCCATTAAGGATAAAGAAAACAGGAAAGGAGCAAATAGGAAAAGATTTGAAACCTGAAAGGTGGATAAGGGCTCAGTGGTGCAATACTGGCTTAGTATCTAGGAGGTCCTGGGCTCAATTCCCAGTGACACACACACACACACACACACACACACACACACACGTGCACACACATGCACACAATGAAATAAAGCTATCTTCCGGAAAGTAAAGCAGAACAACAGAGGAAAAAAAGTTGAAGGGAAAGATTTTTTGAAAGAACAAACAAGCTGGGCATAGCAGTATATACTGTAATCCCAGCACTCTGGGAAGCCAAGGCAGGAGCATTGCATGTTTAAATCCAATCTAAGCAACGTAATGACTTAGCAGGACCCTGTCTCAAAATTTAAAAGTGCTAGGGGCTGGAGATTTAGCTCAGTGGTGGTGTGCCTGCTTCACAAGTGCAAGGTCCTAAATTTAATTCCCTCCCCCCAAAAATTAACAAAATTTAAAACTACTAGAGCTGAGGATGTAGCTCAGTGCCTGGTACACACAAGGTGCTGAGTTTAACTGGGGAAGAAAAAAAAGAAAAAAATTTAAAAGTGGTAAAAGGCCTGGGGATGTAGCTCAGTGCAAAGGCCCTCAGTTCAATTTCCAGTACCACAATTAAGTAATTAGCTAATTTTTAAAAATCAGGGGCTGGGAATTTAGTTCAGTGGTTCCGCTGCCTACCTCAAAAGCACAAGGTCCCAAGTTCAATCCCCAGTACCAAAAAAAAAAAAAAAAAAAACCAAAAACAAATTAAAAAAGAAAAAAAAAAAAAAAAAAAAACCAAAAACAAATTAAAAAAATGAAAAAATAAAACTAAAAGGATAAGTAGTTCCAGAAACCTAAATATGAAAATTTCATGTTCTAGAAAGAGAAAAGAGTGGAGGAAATCATCCAAGAAATAATTCAAGAAAATATTTTAGAACTGAAATGCATTGAAAGGCCACATGGAGAGACTAGTACAATAGATGAAAATTAACCAAACCAAGAGCAGAGGGTGTTGCTCAGCGGGACAGCACTTGCCTTGCGTGAGGCCCTGAGTTCAGTCCCCAGCAACGCAAAAGAAGGAAAGAGAAAGAAAATCAACCACACTGACACCATCATGCTACCATCTCCGAAAACTGAGGACACAGTAAAGAATATAAAATCCTCCAAAACCAGAGAGCAAACCAGGAAAAAGGAATTTAGGGGATGGGAGTCAGGCACAAAAAAGAGGCATATCTTCAAAAAAGAGAAATCTCCCAGCTATGGCCGCGTGCAGAGCTGTGTGGCAGGGCATCTGAGCAGGGCTCTGAGCGTCTTTAAGGCCAGACTGCAGAGCGCTCAACGCGGCTGACTGTCTTCACCGAATTCCGCATGCTGGGCGTATAGCTCAGCGGCAGAGCGCTTGCCCAGTGTGCACAGGGCCAGATTCCTACTGGAGAAGAAAAAAGAGTGTACGATGATTCATTCCATGAAATACAAAGTACTGAGAAGAAAAGAAAAAGTTATCATAAACTACACAGTTCCACATACAGGAAACCCTTGGCTGATGAACTCCATTTGTTCACAAAGGCTGGTTGTAACTTCAAGTTGGTCATTTGAAGGCTCAGGCTCCTCTATACAGCCTTCAAAGTCTCTCTCTACTGCATAGAGGCGGATCTCAGTGTCCTTAGTGAAACATTGGCCCAGGATTTCTCAATTAACCCTACCCGAAAAAAGATGTTGTAATGTTCCTTTGAGGGTTAAATCTGTGTCTGAGACCAGTGGCACAATGCCTGCCTCTCAAGCACAAGGTCCTAAGTTTGATTCCCAGTATCAAAAAAAAAGTAAAAAAAGAAATCTGTATCTGAGACCATCTGGAAGCACAAGCGGCTGGCATTTGGGTCATAACGCAAGACTTTGTAAATTAAAACTAAACTCTAGGGAGGCTGGGGATTTAGCTCAGTGGTTCTGCCACCTGCTTTGCAAGCATAATGACCCAAGCCCCATCCCAGGTACAAAAAAATATATATATAAGCACTGGATATAGAGCTAAGAAATGATGTCATCAGTGCATTGGGGTGATGGCGGGACAGAGGCTGCGTGCTGCGGCTAAAGAGACTGAGCTAAGTCTTCCTCTTATAGATGGGGAGATGGTTTTATCAAGAATAGAGGCTGGGTTGGAGAGAGGCATGATGGCACATTCCTGTAATCCCAGCACTACGGAGGCTGAAACAGGCAGATCGCCATTCGTGCCAGGCCAAACTGGACTATGTGGCAAGATCTTATCTCAAAAAAACAAAAGAAGAGTTTCTGGGAGGGAGCCGAACATTCTATCTCACACCTGTAATTCCAATGACTTTTAGGCTCAGCTGCGGTGTAAGCCCACGGCCCCAGTTGGGGTGCCTCCTTCCTGTTTTTTAGGCTGCTGTGTTTGTCAGTAAAGTGGCTCGGGACAGAATGGAGAAGCAACAAACCACAGATGTCACATGCCGACAGAGCCCAACGGACCGTCACGAGCCAAGAAATGTTACAATGAGCTCTCCATCGTTCTGAGACAGACTCTGAAAAGGAAGAAAGAGGTCGCAGCAGCTCATCACTCTTACAATTATTTGCTCGGGGAGGCGGTGGAGCTGCATGCTTGTAGCATCAGCATTTGGAAGGCTGAGGCAGGAAGATGGCTTGAGTCTAGGAGTTTGAGACCAGCCTCAGCAACATAACAAGATAGGGAGAAGAGAGTGAGGCTGGGAGTGTAACTCAGTGGGCCTAATAGCTAGCCTATTTTGATTTGTTTTGTTTTTTGAGACAGAGTTTTGCCATGTAGTCTTCGGCTGGCCTCAAACATGCAGTGACCCTTCTGCCTCAGCCTCCTGAGTGCTGGGATTCCAGACGTATGCCACCATGCCTGGCTAGTCTCCCCTTTGGATTGCAACATTCACTAAATATTTGTTCAAAAATTGTTTATATCTATTGAGCCCTTACTATGTGCCAGGCACAATGTTAAAGAACTTTTCTCAGCACTGTTTTATGTAGTCATCAAACAACTCTGTGAGGGGGCTGGGGATTTAGCTCAGTGGTGCTGCTGCCCACCTTTCAAGGTCCCTAGTTCAATCCCTGGTACAAAAAAAAAAAAACAACAACAACTCTGCGAGGTAAGTGACAGCCTCATTTAACATAAGCAAAAGTACAGTCCAAATTAAGTTAGCACTTATTTATTCGGTATTTGCTTGTTTATTTTGAGGCTCTAGGGATTAACCTAGGACCTGTCCCATGCTTGGCAAGGGCCCCTCCACCAAGCTACAGCCCCGGTGCTCAGTTCTCCAGAGACCATGCTGGCTGCCACTTGGTGCTGCCACCTTGCTTGCTACCTTGTTCCCTACTAAATTCCCAGTGATTTGTGTGGTGCTGGACCACAGCAAGGTGCTCGACAAACTTATTGGATTGTACTTTTGTTTTTTGGAGGTACTAGAGACTGGACCTAGGGCCTTTACTTTTATTTTGAGACAGGGTCTTGCTAAATCGCTAAGTTACCCAGACTGGGCTCGAACATGTGATCCTTCTGCCTGAGCTTCCCAGAGTCCTGGAACGTGCCACCATGCCCAGCAAGGTAGACAAAGGTAATGGAGTCCTAGGAGCCCCAGGCCCTGGCTGTGTAGGAGACTCTGAGGGAGCGGGCCCTCTCCCTCCCAAGCTGCTTGAGAACAGTTTTCCCACAAAGTCTGATCCTCTTCCAACTTTCCTTTTCTCAATACGTGGCATCTTCATCCCCACAGTGGCTTATGCTGGAAACTCTATTTCTGCTCTCGAAAGTGAGGAGTTAGCTGTTACCTTTCACATCTTTCAGACCCAACCTTTCCTACCCTTCCCCATCTCGCTCCACTGTGTGGCCACTGTTTATGAGGACGACATCACACAGTGGGTGCCTTTCTGAGGAAGGTGTTGCCATCAACAGATGAGCCTACAGTGTCAGCAGTTAACACTTCCTTACTGTCTGCTGATGGTCAGACGGGTTGCTGGGTTTTGTGCCATGGTGGTGGGGTTTGTTTGTTTGTTTGTTTGTTTGTTTTTACTGGGGATTGAACCCAGAGCCTTCCACACTGAGCTCCAGCCCCAGTCCTTTTCTTCATTTTTGAGACAGGGTTTCTTGCTAAGTTGTCCATTCTGGGCTCAAACTTTGGTCCTCCGTCCTCTGCTAGGATTACAGTGAGTGCCACCACACTCAACCTGTGCTATTAACTTTTGGGTTTTTTTGGGTTTTTTTTTTTTGGTACTGGGGATCAAACTCGGGACCTTGTGCTTGCAAAGCAGGCAGCAGAACCACTGAGCTAAGTCCTCCACCCTTGTGCTATTACGTTTGTTTTTTTTTTTAAAATTGCGGTGCTGTGGATCAAACTCAGGACCTTGCACTTGCCGGGCAGGTGCAGTGCTACTGAACTACAATCTGCCCCACCCCTTTGGAGGCAGGATCTCCATATGAATATGTTTCCCAGGCTGACTGCAAACTCCTTATGTAGCCCATGCTGGCCTTGAATTCATGGTGATCCTCCTGCCTCTGCCTCCCAGATGCTGGGATCACAGGCATGCACCACCAGGTCTGGCCACAAGCTGTGCTCTTTCTTGAGGAAAGCTGTTCTCAAGCAGTTTGGGAGGGAGAGGGCCCTCTCCCTTGGAGCCTCCTACACAGCCAGGGCCTGGGGCTCCTAGGACTCCATTCCCTTAGTCTACCTTGCACAGTCCCAGCCTCTGCCAGTGTTCTCTCTACTCTGGAGGTGAGACCTGCTGGAGCAAGTCAGGCCCACCCAATGCCCCCAGGAGTTACCTGCTGTCCACTAGCTTTCCAGGGTTACTCCTGTCCCAGGGATTATCCGTGCCTGCCAAAGCTCTTCTGCCCTCTTCACCCTCCTCCAAGCTTGTTTCCTGTTCAACCCCTCATTTCGTTTCGTTTCTCTTCACTTCACTTCATTTCATTCATTTCAGTGCGTGGACGAACCCAGGGATTGACACATGCAGGCCAGCAATCTGCCACTGAACCACACCCCAGTCTCTTTTAGCCCACAACACACCCTCCTGAAATGATCCAGGTACCCATTTGTTCCCCCCAGCCTTCTTTGGTGGCTGAGGCTGTCATATTCGCCATGACTCTGAGCAACGTCTTGTAACTAGGCAATCAGGGCTGAGCATGGTGGTACACACCCGTAATTCCAATACTCAGCACTCAGGAGGCCGAGACAACAGAATGGCTATGAGTTTGAGGCCAGACTGAGCTACATAGCAAGACCTTGTCTCAAAACAAAACCACAGGGCAGGGCATTTAGCTCAGTGATTCCACCGCCTGCCTAGGAAGCGCAAGGTCTTGGGTTCCATCGCTGGTACCAAAACAAAACAAAGCAAAACACAGAGGCCGGGTATTTAGTTCAGTGGTTCCGGCGCCTGCTTTGCAAGCACACGGGCCCAAGTACGATCCCCGGTACCAAAACACACACACACACACACACACACACACACACACACACACACAAATAAATAAATAAATAAATAAATAAATAAATAAATAAATGCAATCAGTATTGCTCAGGGGACAAGGGAAGCTGCACATACCCTTTGGTCTCTGGGGCTTCTGTCCCTGTCCCTGGCAGGGATTTAGGACAGGAAACTCGTGACTGGTTCCTCTGATTTCAGCAGGCCCTTTCTCCCTGAGGTGCATTTCCCTGTCTGTTCTACATCTACCTTCACTTTAAACCAAAAAGCTCCATCCAGAGGCTCCAAATCAGGGCCTATTCAGGAGGATGGAGTGCGGAGGCTGAGGAGGAAGGCCATGGAGAGAGCTTCAGATGCTGGGGAGAAAGCAGAGGTGGGGTGGAAGGCACCGGGGAGCCACTTCCTGACCGCCTCTCTGTGCCCTGCACAGACCACAACAGAGCCACAGTGGTTGTTTCAGGACACATTTTTCTGAATGTACCTTAAAATAGTTGATTGTAGCTGTCAGCCTGTTATTTAATTTAAATGGTGCTAAAGGAACAGAAAAGCCTTGATACTTTGGGAGGGTGGGATAAAACTATTGCCCCTGACTGAAATAGAGAAGTTCACATTGAACCTACCTTTTGCTTAAAGCCTCCTCCGGAGACCAGGGAAACAGGGTGTATGGAAAATAAAGCAAACATGGAAATGTGTCATTTTGTTTTGCTTTGCAGTGCCACGGATGGAATCAGGCCTGTGCGCACTATATGCAAGCGTTCTGTACTGAGCTCTACTCCAACCTAGAAAGCGTCATTCAGAGAAAAGGGGATTCCAGAGCAAGGACTGCAGCCAGCCAGGCTCCTTCACCTCGGGGTGAGGCCAGGCCCAGAGCATGTGTGCGCCCCATATGCTTCTCAGAAGGCCCCTGTTGCCCCTGCACTGGACAGCTGGAATCCCCCAGCACACATCACCTCCGCCACTTTCCTGACATTCTCTGGATCCTGCCCCACCACTGTCCAGCCCCAGGACATCTGTTTCAGCCTCAGGACACCTGCTTTCCAAAGGTCCATTTAATCTCGCTCCCACCCAGGAGATGTCAGAAAGTCCTCTGAGTGCTGAACCCTGGCAAGTCCCCCTTTGCAGGGTTCTCAATCTTAGCCCCCCCAAGGGTCCCCTGGGAAACTTACTGGGCAGGGAGGCTGAACTCTACCCTGGACCTACAAACCAGAGCCTGGGACTTGGCTTCTGGTGTTTCTAGTGATTCTTATGTGCGGCCTGGGTTGGAAACCATTGCATTTTTGGAGACAGGTTCACAGGAAAATGTTAAATACCAATAAATAGCCTTATCAGCACACTTACAAATTCTCGCTAGGGTGGTGGTACATGTGTGTAATCCCACCACTGTGGAAAATCACAAGTTCCAGTACCACCCAAGGAACTGAGCAACTCAGGGACAACTTGGCTCAAAATTGTACAAAGGGCTGAGGAAGTAAGTCAGTGGAGAGGGGCCCTGGGCTCAATCTCCAATACCACAGAAACAAAAAGCACAACAACAAGACTCAGATTCTTCAAGAGTCAGAGGACAAACCAGTGACTGTCTCACCCCGGAGGAGATGATGAGCAATATTCATAAGAGGAATGAAGGGAGACTTCAGAAGAGGAAATGACCTGAAGGCAGGATCGAACTCGGGACCTTGTGCTTGCGAGGCAGACGGCAGAACCACTGAGCTAAATCCCCAGGTTTCTTTGTGCTTTTGATGAAGGATTTTAAGTCAAGACACATCATCATGCAGAAGTATACATAGAGCTTATTGTAAAGCAGATATAGGGAGATTTACTTTCAAGTGAGAAGGTAGACAATGCTACCGCAACCAAGAAATCTGCCCGAGTGTGACTCTGGATACCTTTTATGCACACAAAGTTACCCCTGGGGTTGGGTAGCTATGGTATTATGATGCTTACTAGCATTTCTCTTAGGGGACACTTTGCAATGTTGATATTACAGGAAATAAAACGGAAGATGAAATGTGAAATGTTGTATCTCCCAACCTGTCAACTGTATGATATGCCGAGTTCTTGTTCTCTAGAAATCGGAGAATGAGACCTAGGAACAACGGGGGTTAAGAGTAGGAAGACACTTATTGATAGGAAAGCTCCTGAGGGCCAGGAGGGGTCCCACTTTACAGAGGAGTTTTATAGGGTGAAACCCACGTGGGTCCAATGTGGGCCACAGCCATGATCATCCAATAAGGTCACAGGTATAGTCACTTAGGTAGTGGTGGTCCAACTGGGAAACAAAGCACGTAACAAGCGTGGATGGAAAGAACAAAGATTCTCCTAGGAAGTGGTGGGTGCAGAGGTCTCTGATCACCCATCAGGGTCGCTGATGTTTATCTAGACTTCATTAGACTGAGTGTTTGTTCTTTGAGGAAATATATAGGTCTGGTCATCTTGTCTTTATCTTGAGGCCAGGTTTTCAGCCGATGTGTCTCTGGTGCAGCTGTGGTATGTTTCACCCTTGTCCCGACCCTCTCGAGAACTTAGCCCTATCTGACTGCCTATAATATTTCTACTGTCTATAATATTCATATCTCAAAAATGCCTTCCCTGTCCTTTTGGGTGGTCAGTGTTCTCTCGGGGCCTTAATCATGTATAAGAATCTAAACTGGGTCTCAGCCAGCAGAGTGAAGGTCTTAAAGAAGCACCCACCCCCACTTCTGGTGTCACTGGGTGGAGACCAGGCACCCGGGAATGTTATGTGCCTTTTCTCAAAAACAAAGGCCGGAGTGGGCATGGTGGCACATGCCTGTAATATCAGCACTTAGGAGGCTGAGGCAGGAGGATCACTGTGAGTTTGAGACCAGCTTGGGCTACATAGTGAGTTCCAGGTCAGTCTCAACTACACAGGGAGACCCTGTCTCAAAAGAAAAAAAAAGAAAAAAAAAGCCAGGTATAGGAAGAAACATGAACAATATGTAACCTCAAAATGTCACTGCTCTGTGGATTGCTTTAGGTCTGAGGCCTAACAAAAGATTGTAAATCTATTACACACGAAGGTCCTTGCTTCTTTATTTAACTATTACTGGCAATGCACACTAGTTTAGACACAACCCTCCTCGCCTCTGCTAATATCTAACTACGTGCCTCATGCATGCATTCAGCTCCTCCTGTTGGAAAGCAAGTACTGATGGCCCTGTTTCATACAGAGAAACTGAGATCCACAGGCAGAAACAGGAAGCTATCCCAGAGAGAAGACGTTCAAGCACCAGCCACCATAAAAGAAGTGAGTGGGTGGCCGGGAGAACTTCAGAGCAGGGGCTGGGATGCGTCTCCACACGGAAACCTACTTATCAAGACTGAGGAAAACGCCCAACATCCTCACCCTTCAGGCTGGGGACTGGGTTAGGGTCTGTCCCAATAGGCTAAGATCAAAGCTGGGGCCTGAGCACCCTACAGGTGCTGTCCTCACCATCCCAACCGAAGTGCGCAGTCGCTCTGCAGGTAACCAGGACAACTCCTAGGTGACATTTCTTCACCCCCAGAGCAAATGTAACAACTTCGGGTGACTCCACCTCCCAAAAATGGAAACTAGCAGGTCTGTGTTAAAATGTAAATTCAGGGTTCTTAAATATTTTTAAAAGTTGTAACACAAGAAACAATTGTTCCTGAGCCAGAGAGCTTAGCTTTTACATGCAAATGAAATAATGAGTCCTTCAATGCAGTTATTGTCAGGGTGATGAGCTGACTGAGCCAGAGGGAAGGGGGCCACCTGGGTGGGCTCCAGGGCACAGGGGAAAAACAACCCACACAGAGAAGAACTCAGCCAGACCAAGAGGGGACGTCAGAACCCAGGAGAGCTGGTGGAAGAGCTGTAGGGCCCAGACTGCTGGTAGAAAGAGGACCCCAGGTCTGGAGTCAATAACCAAGGGTGACAAAAGAAAACACTTCCACTAGAGGACCAAGGGATCATCTGGAACAAAACCAAGGCCGGAGGCACTGTCCTGGAAACCAGGGTCAGGAACTCACTGCCAGTTATCCTCCTCTCATCCTGCAGCTTTGTTTTATTTATTTTTTTTTTTGGACAGAATTTCACTATGCAGTTCAGGCTGGTCTTGAACTCACTATGTTCCCCAGTCTGGACTCAAACCCATAGCGATTGTCCTGCCTCAGCTTCCAGAGTGCTGGGATTATAAAGGCATGCGCCCCCTGGTCTGGCCATGTGCAGCAATTCTTGGGCTTGGATTTTTTTGCTCTCATTCCCACACCATGACTGAGGCTGATTTCCTGATCCACAGGGACTGCTTTGTCTCTTATTCGATACCCCCAGCACCTGGCATTTCACTGAGTATTTGCTGAAGGAACGGCTGGGTCTCTTCTCTGTCACTTATCACAGAGCCTGCATGGACAGCCTGCTGTATGCCAAGTGCTGTAAAGGGCACCTGCGAGATACTCCCTGCCCTCGTGGAGTTTGCATTCTACAGGGAAAAACAGTATGACTGCTGTGGACCCTTAAGTTACAAGCAGCCTGGCATACAAACAACTTGGGTTAATTAGGTTAACGGAAGATTCGTCTCCCTCTTGATATGTACAGTGTGTACCCAGGTAAACATCCAGCTCTCAGCTGTATTGACTTACAACCAACTTGAGTTACAACCAGCCCTTGGGAACTGAGTTTGTAAATCAAGGGTCCACTGTAAATAATTAAATATATATATGTAATTACTTTTAGGGTAGCAAAGGATAAAAACAGCGTGAGGAGGAGGCCCAACCCAGAACAGGAAGTTTTCTATAGAAAATGACAATCAAAGATTTATAGTTCAGCCACGCATGGTGGTGCAAGCCTGTAATCCCAGGACTTTGGAGGCTGAGGCAAGAGGATTGCCAGCCTGGGCTACATAATGAGTTCAGCCACATTTTTTTTTTTTTTCTGTACCAGGCATCAAATTCAGGATCTTGTGCTTGTGAGGCAGGCAGCCACACCACTGAGCCAAATCCCGGGCCCGTTAGTGAGTTCAAAGCCAGCCTGAACTACATGGTGAGATCCTCTCTCTCAAAAAAAAAAATTAATTAAAAAAATAAAGCTGAGGGGGCTGGGGATTTAGCTCAGTGGTTCCATCACCTGCCTTGGAAATGCAAGGTCCCAAGTTTGAACCCTGGTACAATAAATAAATAAATAAATAAATAAATGTAGCCTAGGTTGGTGGTACACACCAGGAATCTCAGTACTCTGGAAGGCTGAGGCAAGAGCATAAAAAGTTCAAGTCCCAGATGGGCAACTTAATGAGATCTGCTCTCAAAATAAAAAGGACGAGAGCCAGAGATTTAGCTCAGTGGCATGGCACCTGGCAAGTGCAAGGTTCTGACTTAGATCCCCGACACCAATAAATTCAAGCCGGGTGTAGTGGCACACGCCTCTAATCCCAGCACTCGGGAGGCTGAGGCAGGAGGATCGCTGTGAGTTCGAGACCAGCCTGAGCTACATAGTGAGTTCCAGGTCAGTCTCTACTACATAATGAGACCCTGTCTCAAAAAACAAAACCAATAAATTCATAAATAAATGAATAAACAAAATAAAAAGGACTAGGAATGTAGTTCAGTCAGGAGACCCTGGGTTCAACCCCAGTAACACACACACACACACACACACACACACACACACACACAGTGTGCTATCAGGCTGGGGCTGCAACTCAGTGGCAGGTTGCTTGCCTAGCATGTAAGAGACGCTGGGTTCCAATCCCAGCCCTGAAACAAACAACAAAAAAAGAGTGAGATCTAAAATAAGGACAGAGGGAGACAGAGGGAGGCTGAAGGCTGGGCTGCCACTACTGGGTGAAGGCTCCTGACACTACTGGGAGGTGGAGAAACCTTCAGGGGGTGGGGCTTAATAGTAGGAACTCAGGTCTTTAGAACTGCGCTCCCTAGGGGGATTTGAGAACCCACTCTCCTTGCTCTCTCCCTCTCTCCCTCCCTAAGGATGGATGGATAGATATAGATAGATGATAAATAGATATCCTGTGCTTCCTATCGACTGTACCGAAAACTCTGAAACTATGAGTCAAAATACATCTTCCTCTCCTCAACCCCTTTTCTTCTGAAACAGCGCCTCACTGTACAGCCTCAGGGGCTTCCAATTGGCAACGCGCCTCACTGTACAGCCTCAGGGGCTTCCAATTGGCAACCTGCCTGCCTCCGCCTCCTCAGTGCAGGGCTTACAAGTGTGCTCCACCACCCCCAGCTTCTTTCCTCTCAGCTTGCTTTTCTGAGGTTCTGTCACAGTGACAGGAAGCTAACACAGACAGGTAATGCTAACTTCCTGGAAAGAGGGCAGCAGAGGAGAGGCTCTTCAGAAAGGCTCCAGATGTATCCTGGCAGGCAAGTGGCCACTCAGTGTCAGAGTCTTCAGGTGAGAACAGAAACCGCCAGGCCAGAGAAGCAAAGACTGGTCAGTCGTCTGCCCAGCCAGACCAGGTGTGTTTGGCATGTTCCACAGAGAAGGGCAGGCTGCTTGTCCTCAGAGGGCCACACAGGGTCAAGCCCTGAGGAGGCCACACCAGAAGTGGCAGAGCAGAAGAAGTGCTGCTCTAGGTCAGTACCCGTCCACCTAGAAAACACCTTTTCTGAATACAAATAAAGCCAGGATTTGGCTCAGTGGTTCCACTACTACCTGCCTCGCAAGCTCAAGGGCCTGAGTTCAATCGCTAGTACAAAAGAAAAAAAAAAAAAAGAATACAAATAAGGCCAACCTAGGTCAGCCAAGAAGCACAGGCTATAATCACCAAAAAGTGGATTTTAAATCCCACAAGGAGTATGTGCCCAGTTCTGTATCGTTGGGCAGAAGCTGGCAAATGCTACACACACCTGACACTGGCAAATAGCAATCCAGGTGAGGAAACAATTTTCCCAGGCAGGCACCAAGGAGAGAGATGATCAGGATCTGATATGCATGAGGCAGACGTCTAAGGGTTAAAGTGGTACAGGACCATCTGCCTGCTTCTCTGCTGCTTGGCTAGGGTCTCTCCCCTTGGTACCTCTTGAGTTGGATCTTTTCTTTTTCTGAGTTGGGTCTCAAACAGGCAGTTGTTCAAATGTCTAGGCCTTGCTTGTTGGTTTTCTTCTGGTCCTCTGACCATTTGGTTCTTGCCCATTTTCCCCCAGGGGTTGTTCAGGTTTGTGTCCCTGTACCCTGCCTAGGTGTCCTGCCTGGTGCCAGGGAGCTTGACTTCTGCCCACCCCGCATCGGCCCCACCCTTGGGGCGTGATGTTCGCACCAGATGGCCTTGCACAGGGCCAGTGGAGAAAGGAGCCCTGAGACAACGTTTAGAGCTCACCTCACTCGTAAAGCTGAGCCCTGCGTTCTCCTACTGTGTAGTGGGTCACATCGCCCTCTTGCACTGCTCTTGCAATGACACGGGGGCAGAGGTGGAGGACTGAGGAGGGATACGGTAGGGCTAGGGTTCTCCATGGACCCCGGGACCCCGCTGAGTATGTAGGGAGCACGAGAAGGAAGAAACCCAAGACCGACAGCCAAAGCACAAGGCACAGGTGGTCTGTGCATCCTCTGGGACTCCCACACATGGGGACATGTGGCAATGGGGGTTTCCAGAAGGCTTAGGCACCGAGCTTGTGCTGGGAGATACTTCCCTTCTGGGGGATCTCAACTTCCCTATCTATATTAGTCGGCTGTCATAACAAATACCACAGACTAGAGGCTCAAACTACAGAAGTGTGCTTGCTCATCCCTTGAGAGGCTAGGAGTCGCCTCCAGCTGTGGGCAGGTTTGGTTTCTCCTGAAGACTTTCTCCTTGACTGTCAGGTAGCTTCTTCTCTGTGCAAACACATCCCCAGTGTCTCTGTGTCCCTCGGGATTTCCTGCAAGGACACCTGACATGTTGGATCAGGGAAATCCTAATGGCCTCCTCTTAATTTGTCTTTTTTTTTTTTTTGGTACCAGGGTTTGAACTCAGGTCCCTGTGCTTGTGAAGCAGGGGGCGGAACCACTGAGCTAAATCCCCAGCCCCTCTTAATTTGTCATCTTGTCAAGACAGCCGGTCTCCAAACGCAGAGTCACATTTGGAGGTACCGTGTGTTAGTGTTAGGAATGCAGCATGTTAATCTTTTGGGGGACACAGTTCAGCCCCGTACACATATACTTTCTCAGTACTAATTCACCTAATGCTGTAGTTGGAAATTTTTTTTGGAAAACGAAGAAGGGTATAATCAACAGTCCAAGTTTTGTCTGTTTGTTTTGCTTTGTTTTGTTTTTTCTAGTACTGAGGATGAAACCCGGGGTGCTCTACAACACCCCCTTTTTTTACTTCACTAAGAATCCCACTACGTTGACCGGGCTGGCCTGGAATTGTAACCCTCCTGCCTCAGTCTCCCACGGACTGAGATTACAGGCCTGTACCACCATACCTGGCTCCAAGTTTCAAAAGACTCCTAGAAGTTTTTCAGAAGGTTCTGTATTTCCTTTTGTTGATAGGAAAATACTCTTTCCTGCAAACAGTTATGGAACGCTTCTTTGTGTCAAACATTTTGAAGGTAAAGCCATAAAGGCTGAGAGACAGGGGCTCCCACCACATTGCAGGTATGTTCTAATCCAATCCAGAAGTGTTCATTAAGTGGTGTTGGAGGTTAAAGAGGCACCAAACATACTGAAAGAGCTTGTAATTGTTGTTGACACTCAGATGAGACAGCAGGGGCAGCACCAGCAATATATACCTGTGTTCTGAATTGTGTGGTAAGGACTTTAATCGCTGTTGGAATTAGGAATGAAGAAGATCAGTGAAGGAGCAGGCCAACCACTGCTAAGTCACTTAGATGGAAGCATTCATTAGTGGGAATTATTGCTCAGGTTCAGGCTTTCTGTCAAGGTAGAGGTCAGTCAGAAGGCTTCACTGGGCCAGGGATTTAGCTCAGTGGTTCTGCTGCAAATCCTGGCAAGAGCAAGGTCCCGAGTTCGATCCCCCCAGTTAAAAAAAAAAAAAAAAAAAAAAAAAAAAAAAGGCCCGCAATCACATGAATGATGCAAGACCTCCAGTTTCATTTCAAGTTTCAACCTCAGGAGACCACTGTGAGGCCCACTCTGCTCGTCACCCATCACCCACGCTAGGAGGGCCCTGAAGACCTCTCCACCCACTGCCCAACCCAAAGGGGCACAGGGCCCCTGCTCTATAGCCATCCCTGAGAGGGCCAGTGAGCACACAGCTGCACCCCTCTCCCACCTCACCCACAGCTCTCGGCCCCTGGGGAGCGCCCAGTTACTGGTAAGAGCCAGAAGTGATGGTTATCCTAGCTACTCAGAGGCTGCGGCCGCAGGATTTCAAATTCAAGGCCAGCCTGGGCATCTTAGCAAGATCAGGTGTCAAATAAAATATCTTAGGGTTGGGAATTTAGCTCAGTGGTTCCATTGCCAGCCTCGCAAGCACAAGGACCTGAGTTTGATCCCCAGTACCAAAAATAAATAAATAAACTTTTTTTTTTGGTACCGGGGATTGAACTCAGGTCCCTGTGCTTGCAAGGCAGGCAGAAGAATCACTGAGCTCAATCCCTGGCCCCAAAATAAAATTTAAAAGGGCTGAGAATAGGGCCGGGATTTAGCTCAGTGGCTCTGCCAGCTGCCTCGCAAGTGCAAGCTTCTGAGTTTGATCTCTAGTAAAAAAGGCTGGGAATATAGCTCAGTCGTAGGGGTTTTGCCTAGTATATGTAAGGTCCTGGGTTTAATCACCAAAAAGAAAATTAAATTACCAGCAAGAATCCCCTGGGTCAGGGAGGGACTTAGCTCAGTGGAAGAGCACTTGCATACTGTGCCAGGGGACCATAGATGGTTTGGCCTGTCACAAGTTTGTCCCCACTCTCTGGGAGGCCCCTCTGGTTTTGGTGCCTGCGCTCCATCTTCCTGCAAGTGAGCTTGGGAATTCTGCGCCCGCACAGGTTTCTGTGGGTGCTCTGACTTCTCAGGATGGATCCTCGTCTCCTTCATACAGGAATAGCTCTGTTGTGGTGACCAGGGCCCTCCTGATGGCCATGGGATCTGTTGTGAATACCTTTTAAAACTCTCTTAAGGTAGGTGTGCCTAGCATGCACGAAGCTCTGGGTTCCATCCCTAATCCTCCCACACACACAAAAAAACCCTGCCTGAAGCAAGTCAGTCAGAATCCAGTTTCATGAGCAAGTAACTGACAGTCTCATGGTTCACTTAGAGCAATATTTGTCGGAGCGAGTGGAAATCAGTAGTGCACAATCGAAGGGAGTTCGGGAATACAGGCTTCACCAGAGCATGGGAAGTTCAGCATCCACCCAGCAGGCTGCGAGCCAAGCCCCATTCCACTCAGACCTCACGCTGCTGTGAGACTGGCAGCAAAACTAACTGAATGGGGTGAGGCTTTGGGGTTACAGCATCTTCATTTCACTTCCCCAGGTGTTTCTGGTATGTGACTTTCAAAGGACACCAGTAGTTTATTAGAAGCATTGATACACTTTACATCTGCCTTTAACAAGCCTCAACACGCAATCTTCAGCTGGGTGCAGTGGCACTCGCCTATAATCCCAACACTCGGGAGGCTGAGGCAGGAGGATCACTGAGAGTTCGAGGCCAGTTGGGGCTACATAGTGAGTTCAAGGCCAAACTGAATTGATACTGTCTAAAAAACAAAAGTAGAAGCCAGGGATTTAACTCAGTGGTTCTGGCACATGCCTTGCAAGAGCAAGGACCCAAAATCAATCTCTAGCCCCAGAAAGGAAAAAGGAAAAACAAAAACCACCCAAAAAACCTCTAACGAAAGGATATTAATAGACCCTCCTCACTTTTTTTTTTTGGTACCAGGGATCAAATGCAGGACCTTTGATTTGCAAGGCAGGTGGCAGCAACATTGAGCTAAATCACCAGCTTCCCCAAATTTTTTTCTTTTTTCTTTCTTTTTGTGCTGGGGATTGAACTAGGATCCTTGGGCTTGCAAGGCAGGTGGTAGAACCATTAGAGCTAGATCTCCCACCCCCCAAATTTCTTTTTAAAAAGGAGTCTAACCCTGAATTTCCCAAAGGACACTACTTTGGTTTGCTCTTTCCTTCAGGTCAGGCACACACAGCTCCTGGAAGTTCTGGAAAGCTCAAATCAAGACGCTTGCCTCCACCCTGCCACAGGCTGCTAGGAGAGCAGCCGAGGGGATCTCCAGTTACCTCACTGTGGTGGTGGACTTGGGGCAATTCCTGCCCCAGGAAGGAAAAAGGAAAGGCTACTTAGTCCAGGTATTGAATGGCAAGCATTACTCGTAATACATCTATTATGGGCCAGGGGTGTAGCTCAGGGTGTAAAACGAGTGCTCACTATGCAGGAGGCCCTGGGCTTCATCCCGAGCAATACAAAACAAACAAGCATTATTCCTTGAAGACTTAAATTGTGCTGGATGTTTGCATATATTATTTCATTTAATCTTCTAGGTATTATTATTGTCATTCCTATTTTATTTTTGAGACAACATCTCGCTAAGTTACCCAAGCTAGACTGGAACTTGCTACCCTCCTGTTTTGGCCCCCCAGAGTGCTAGGATTACAAGTGTGCACCACTAGGAGGCAAAGTGCCCAGGACCACGTGGCTTGGCACTCAGGAAGGTGGAGTGAAACTGAGAGGACTTCATAGCCCTCGTGTTAGCCACTTGGCCCTACCCTTGCTCTGGAGCTGCAGTGTCCTGTGCTCAGCTCCAGCTGGGGTTAATTCTCAAAACCAAAGCCAGGCCTGGAGAAGGCTTAGGAATAGCAAACTAGACCCTGCAGCAGAAACCCACAGGCTGCAGCCCCATTTTTTAAAAACTTCATTGAAAATACTTTACTTATCATATAATTCATCCATTTCAAGTGTGCAAATCAGTAATTTTTCATAAATGTATCACTGCTCTAGTTTGGATATTGAATGTCCCTTAAAGTCCTACATGTAGTTGAAGGCTTGGTCGCCAGCCTGTGGTGCTGTTGAGAGATGGTGGAACCTTGAAGTGGGGCCTCGTGGGTGGAAGTGAGGTCACAGGGACGTGGTTTGGAGGGGTGTTGGGGACCCAGACCTCCACCTCTTCTACCACTGGGTCCCACCACAGTGTGCTGCCTTACCATAGGCCCAAAAGCAGCACAATCCAGTGACCCTGAGCCAAAATCTCTGAAACCACCAGCCAAAATATACCTTTCCTCCTTGTAAATTGACTATCACAGATATTTTGTCACAGAAAGCTAACACATCCAAAGCCAATATCTTAAATATATTTTAGAATGTTTTCATTAGCCCAGCAAGATCACTCTTTCCAACTAAACTGGAGGTCAAAGTATGACCTACAGATGTATGTGGTTCTCCTTATGTATGTATTTATTTATTTATTTATTGGTACCAGGGATTGAAGTCAGGACCTTATGCTTGCCAGGCAGGCGCAGCGCCACTGAGCTACAACGCCGGTCCTATTTATTTATTTTAACAGCAAAATATTTATTGGTTTGCCATATTTAAATTTTTTAGCTATGTGTAGTGGCGCACATGTACGATCTCAGTATAGAGGAGGCTGAGACAGTAGGATCACCTTGAGTTTGAGGCTACCCTGGGCTGCACAGTGAGTTCAAGGCCAATATGCACTACAAAGTGAAAGACCCTGGGACTGGGGATTTAACTCAGTGGTTCTGCTGCCTGCCTTGCAAGCACAAGGTCCTGAGTTTGATCCCTGGTACCAAAACAAAAACAAAAGCAAAACAAAGCAAGAGGCCCTATCTCAAAAAAACCAAAAAAAAAATAAAATAAATAAAAATAATAATAAATAATAAATAAAGCTGGAGAAGTAGCTCAGTACAAAGGCCCTTGGTTCAATCCCCAGTGCCCTAAATAAAAGTAAATAAATAATAAATTAGATAGGTAAACAAATGTAAAAAGTGATACAATTAATTTCCCTTGAAAAATCAAAACACGGACACACGTGTAAATACTGAATAGTTTCTCTGGTGTGGAAAAACTGTAACTGTAAATAAGATCCAAATGATATAACTGACAATGTGAAATAGGAAGAAAAGGGCTAAAGGTGTAGGGAAAGTGGGAAGGGTAGGGGAAAGGTAATAAAGGAGAGGAAAAAAATATGAGAAACTGAAAAAATGGAAATAAAGTGTTTGTAAATGGGGAAGGGAGGGGGGGTGAAGGGAGGGCAGGGACAAGGGGAAAAAATGAGAACCAAGACCTGTCATGTAGAGGTACAAGAGCCTAGTAATGAATGTAACTGTACTGTATCCCTGGAATGTACCAATAAACTCGATGAGTTAAAAAAACAAAACACGGAGCACTTTGGCTCCTCCGTCCTACAAGGCTTAGTGGCTGGCCCTTTTAGACAAACGTGTGTACCCTGACTGTCACGTAAAACCAGTAAAGGGGCACGTGCATGGTCTCCAGAACCCTGCTCCCACATGTTCGCCCTCCAGCTTTAGACACCAGCCCCGCAGCTCCTGGCAGATGGCAGAGCCGCTGCAGCTGCTTTGTTGTTATAAAGTTAATTTGGTCCTCGCGGAAAAGGTGCTGTGCTTCTTTTGTTGGATGACAAAATACATACCCTTCCCGGAAACCAGTGACACGTCCTGCCCCGTGGTGAGACTTTATACCTGGTGTGGAGAGGAAGACTCCTTTGGCTTTCCTTGGACTTCGCCACTCCTACACATAGAGATGGGGTCTCTGGAATCCTGCGCGGAGCCCGGATGAAACCCAGGGCAGGTCCCGGACCACTGAGCGCACCCCAGCCAGGATGACTGTCTTTCATTGCTGAGGTAGACATTGCTAGCTGTCCCCTAGTTTCTCTTTTTCCCGTTATTGTTTTGTTCACAGCAGTGGTGTTTTCAGAGAAGGCCGACCCAGTCCTGGACTGTGACCTGTGGCTAACCCATCAGGGAACCCCAGGTTTCTTGGACAGTGATTGGTTTTGGGCTAAGCATATGAACAGGTCTAGGCAGGGGCGTCGTGGGACGCAGCAGGGACTTTAGTAAGCTATCCTTCCCCTTTTGCCATCTTTGTTGATCGCCACATTAAGATGTCACGCTTGATGCTTTTGCAGCCACCTTGTGATCATGAGTTGAAAGTCAAGAGAATCAAAGAGAAGCTGAAACAGAGCCCTGACATTGTTGAGCTGCCAAATCATCCAAATGTCTCCTTCTGGACTTCCTGTTATGGAGATAAGATGCGCGCCCCTGCTGTTAGACCACATCTAGTTGCATCCTGTTGTTGGAAACCAAAGGCATCCTGACTATAGTGTCACATTCTAATGAGTCCTGTCGCCAACATTACATGCTTCCCTGGTTCCCATCACTTGCGGTCTTCCCTACCCTATTCTGGGAGTGGGTTTCTCAAGTGTAATGTGTGCACTTGCACATATGTGTGTGTGTGCAAGTGATGCTGGGGGTCAAGCCTCATGCGTGCTCAGCACACACTGTACCGCTGAACAGTCCCAGCCCCTGAAAAGTGTATTCAATCATTTTATGCTGCTGTCTGTTTATAACTCTCAAAAGATGAGCTGTTTTTTAGAATCTTAACTCCAAGTTAGTTGCAAATGATTTGTCCTAAAACCCACAATATAAACTGCTGCACAGTCAGCCAGAAACACAAGCTAACAGCAGCAGAGACTCTGCCGTGGTAGGCACCCCTTCCCCAATCATCTTTGGCTAAGGTTTTTGTTTGGTTTGGTTTGGTTTGGTTTGGTACCGGGGATCGAACTTGGGTCCTTGAGATCCTTGGCTAAGTCAACAAGCAGGCAAAGCACACCCGAAGCAGCCACAGGTTCTGGCCATCTCTAATGGCCTATAAGAGGCTTTGTTTGTAGCCAGCCTGCACCCACCGTCTTCATGAGAGAATTGATAGTCCCTGTGGCAGGAAGGCTTTAGCTGCTTCAAACTGCACCCCAGCCTAACAATTGGAGAGCAGCACTCAGTCCCTGGGCTTTTGGCATCTTGGAGGCCACCCAGTGTGCCACCAGCCCTGTACTGGGCCCGAGCCTCATTCACAAGTATCAGCTCCTGCCCGGGAAGCATCTGTGTCACATGTCCATTAGCACCAATCCCCAAAGCAACCTTGGTAAGTAGGATGATTACAGCATCATTTCACACACAGGGCAAGCAAGGCTAAAGGACTTCAAGTGACTGGTCCACGGCCAAACACTGGAGGGCTGTGGAACTCAGTCCAGCCATTTCCAAAACAGGCCGTTTTTTGCCCAATGCCAGGCTTAGTGCCACTCACTCCCAGGGCAAGGAGACCAGAGCTCCTTGTGTGGCGCTGAACTCATGGCCCTTGTGGTAACCACACGGAGACAATGAGACAATGGCCCAGGTCCTGGGCCACCCCTCAGGCTCTCAGGTGGAGGGAGACACTGCTTTGGTATTGAGATGTGCCCCAGTACCAAGGGAAGGCTCCACACTCCTCTGGCTCAGGTTTTGCTGCTTCTCGCCTGCCCTTCATCCCACAGTGAAGATCTGATCTAAGCTTCCTGATGTCAGTCTTCATTATAAAATAGGTTAGAGGAGTCGAGCGTCACGGTGCCTGACTATAATCCTAGTTACTCGGAAGGTTGAGGCAGGAGGATAGCACTTTCAAGCCCAGCCTGGACAATACAAGGAGACCATTTCTCAGCCAGGTGTGGTGAATATGCCTGTAATCCCAGCACACAGAAGGCTGAGGCAGGAGGACCACCCATCTTGAGGCCAGCCTGGGCTACATTGTGAGCTCAAAGCCAGCCTGAACTACACAGTGAGACCCTGTCTCAAAAAATAAAATAAAATAAAGCCAGGCTTGGTGGTGCACACCTGTAATCTCAGTTTTCTGGAAGGCTGAGGCAGGAGGATCACTGAGTTTGAGGCCATCCTGGGCTACATAGTGAGTTCAAAGCTAGCCTGAACTCTATATAGTGAGACCTAGGGCAGGGATTTAGCTTAGTGGTACCATCACCTATTTTTAAAAACCCAAACAAAACAAGAACAAAAAGAAGGGATGATGTAGCTCAGTGCCAAAGTCTTAAATTCGATTCTTAGTACCTCAGGAAAGAGAGAGGTGTTTTTTTTGTTTTGTTTTGTTTTTTTATCTAGGGCCTCACTGTGTTACTTAGGTTGGTCGTGAACATCTGGGCTCAAGTATTCCTCCTGCTTCAGTCTCCTGAGAACATGGAGACTACAGGTGCTGCCACTGCAGCTAGCTGACATGTGTGGACTGGATCCTGGTTTAAACAAAGCACCTACAAAAAGATGTTGAGGAGTGGGATTTAGCTCAGTGGCATTGCACTTGATCCTGGGTACCAAAAAAAAAAAAAAAAAAAAAAAAAAAAAAAAAAAAAAAAATTGTAAACCAATAAAATGAGATTAATTATGTCTACATCATATGTTTAAATTATCTTATCTTTAAAAAATAGTTAATACTTGTAACTATCAGTATTTCTAAAGCTCCACACAAAGTGGGATTTTGTTTGTTTGTTCATTTGTTTGTTTGTTTGTTGAGGTATGATATCAAAGCGAGGCGTGGTGGTGCACTCCTGTAATCCCAGCACTCGGGAGGCTGAGGCAGGAGGATCACTGTGAGTTCTAGACCAGCCTGGGCTACATAGTGAGTTCCAGGTCAGTCTTAACTACATAGTGAGACTTTGTCTCAAAAAACAAAAAACAACAACAACAACAAAATTGAGGGGCTAGTGGGAAATTTGAATATGGCCTTATTATTAAATAGTTATTTTAACTGTTAGGTGTGAAATGGCATGGATTATATGGGAAAATATATTTTTAAAAAGGGGAAATATCTTCGCTGTGAGAGATGGGTTGGAAGGAGGAAAGCTATTGTGATTTACTTTGATAGCAAATACAAGAAAGTGCTAAGCACTGTCAGACCCAGTGCTATCCAATACTCACGTAGGTGATGTGTGGTTTTATTCCTGTTATTTTTTTGTTGTTTGCAGCATTGAGCTTTTGACCAGGGGCCTGGTGCATGCCGGTCAAGCGCTGCACCCCTGAGCCACATCCCCAGGCCTCTTAGAGGCAGGATCTCACTAACTTGCCCAAGGTAGGCTTGAACTCTCTGTTCTCCTACCTCAGCCTCCAGAGCAGCTGGGTTTACAGGCAAATGCCACCTTCCCTATCATGTTATTCTAGTTTTCTGTTAAATTCTAATATTCTTTTTTTTTTCCTGTGTAGAAACTTGCATAATAAAAAGTTTGAAAATTTAAAAGACTTAAGGCCAGGGCTGCTCTGCTGATCAGGTTTCCCTAAGCCAGGTCTCCTTGGTGCTCTGCTCACCCCCCGCTGGCCACCTGCTGTGTCTGCCTGGGTCCTCTGAGAGTTGGATGAGCTCAGAGGCTGCTGAGCCCTGTAGGACCAGCCTGGGAAGGCTGGTGAGGGCCCTGGACAACCAAAACAGGACTCCTAATTGTGTCTTGGAGCTGAAGATAAACATAACTCCCAAAAAGCAGCCCTGGGAGAGATCGACCCTACACAGAAGAGTCAGGGCCTTTCCTGGGCCTCTCTCCCAGCACAAGAGGAACAGGATCAACAACACAGCTGTCCTGCTGGTGCACACCTGTAATTCCATCACTGAGGAGGCAGAAGGACTGGTGTGAATTGGAGGCCAATCTGGGCTACACAGTGATTTCAAGGCCAGCCTGAACTACATAATGAGAACCTGTCTCAAAAACAAACAAACAAAACAAAAAGGAAGGAGCCTGGAAATATAGCTCAGTGCAAAGGCCCTGGGTTCAACTGATCCCCTGTACTGCTAAATAAATAAAACTTGAAAGATTTATTTTTTCAATACTGAGGATTGAGCCCAATAGAGAGAGCACTTGCCTAGCATTCACAGTCTTTGGGTTCAATCCTCAACACTGAAGTAAAACTAAAAAAGGAAGGATCAAGGCCACAAGATCCTGAAAGGCCAGAGCACAGGAAATCTAATAGCGTCCAGTCTGGTGCTCAGCAGCCTCACCTTGGCCTTCAGCCTTTGGTCACTGGACACATCACAGATCTGAGGTGAGCGCTGCCCACGACACAGAGTATGCCACAGCTGCTTGAGATCTGACTGGGGTGCCAGCCCCCGGCCTCGGAGTTCAGTAGACATTCCGATATTAAAAACTAGTTGATAATTTCCTCATCTGAAAATGGAGATTTTAGGGGCCAGGTATCTATTTCAGTGGTACAGCTCACCCTTCATCCCTAGCACCACCAACAAATAAAACAGGGGCTTGGGCTGTAGCTTTCATCCTTAGCACTGCAATAAAATGTAAAATAACATAAGATAAATCAGGCACTGTGCTACATGACTGCAATCCTAGAATTCTAGAGGTTGAGACAGAAGGATCCCAAGTTTGAGACCTGTCTAGACAACTTTGTGATTTAGTAAAACCCTATCTCAAAATAAAAAAGGGGCCGAGGATCTAGCTCAGTGGTTCCACTGCCTATCTGGCAAACACAAGGTCCTGAGTTCAATCGCTGGTACCCCCACACACACACAAAAAGATAATGTATGCAAACCAGGTATGTTGGTGCTTCCCTGTAATCCCAACATTCTGGGAAGCTGAGGCAGGAGGATTCCAAGTTCAAGCCCAGCCTGGGCAATTTAGTGACTTAGTAAGACTCTGTCTAGAAATAAAAAGTTTATAATGGGCTGCAGTGTAGCTTAGCGCAAAGGCCAGTTTCAATCCCAAGGGCTGAAAAAAATTTTTTTCTTTAATTTAAAGAAGGAAAAAAATGTGCACAGAATTATTCATTCATTCATTCATTTATTTATTTCAGTACTAGGAATCAAACTCAGGACCTTGCCCTTGCCAGAAAGGTGTAGCACCACTGAGCTACATCCCCAGCCCCTGACACAGAATGATTTTAGATGGTTCACTAATCCCTGACCAGCAAGTAGACTCTCATCCCAGAGCCAACATATGGTGTGAGTTTTAACTGATGCTTAGGCTACAGCATCCAGGTTGGGGAGAAGAGTAATTCAGGCTGCAACCAGCCACCATCAAGGGATGATTTTATGGGCTCCCTTGTCTTGGAGAAGAAAATGGACTATACACAAAGAAATTAGCATTTTAAAAGGAGAGTATCTGCAAAGTAGAAAAGGACCCTGAGATCAGAGCTTCCAATGCTGCATTTTACACCAGTGGTACTAAAGCAGGTAGGACAGAGGAGCTAAATCTGCCACCCACCCACAGCCAGCCTTTCCCAGGGTCCACTCCCTCTGCTAAGGAGATCCAGAGGGATAGACAGCTCCACTCTGCTTCTCCCCACAAGTCTCATTCCACCCTTCCTGGCCCTCCTATCTTTCCCTCCCTCCAAGTGCCTAGTGTTGGGACAGCAGCAGGCCAGGCCTTCCTGTCCTGAGGTATGATGGGTGGCTTTTTTTCTGGCTGCTTAAAAGGAGCAGGGCAGACATCAGCAGAAGTCTGCAAAAGGACATCTGCTTTTCTCACCCTGTCCCCAATCACCAGGCCTGGTGCCAGACAAGCAGACCTTTTGTCAATAGAGTCGCCCTGGCTTTGTGCTTTGAGAGGAAGGCAGAAAAAGACCTTTGGCAGGACACACTGGCCTCTGGGGAGGAGGGGGAGGGATCCACCTACCAAAGTTCCAGCAAATGTTCTCATTTAAACAAACAAGACAATAATAAGCTGGAGAGCCAAAGGGGGGAGAATAAGTAGCCTCTTGAAATCGCGCCGTCATTAAGGCACAGCTACCTCCCGATTCTCTGTGTGCTGAGAAGGGTGTGTGTTTATTAACCTGGTAGCAGGGCACCATCCCAACCTCGCCTCCAGACAATTTAGCATGGAAATGAGATTTGAGCTCTGAGCATGGAGGGGAACCCTGAGTAGTCCCTCATAGGTCTTGGGCTATGGGAGAGAGAAATCCAAGGCCAGTCAGGGAGCTGCAGAGAAGGGCGGCCAGCCGGACAGCCTCCATTGTTACGGGCTGGGTGCAAAGCGAGGCAGCTGGTCCGGCCCCCCAGGACCGTGCCAATTCACATCCAAGCAGCACCAGACCAAGGCCCAGGAGGAGCACTGCGTGATGTGTGCCAGCGCTAGCCCAAGGGATGCCTACCTGGCGAGAACCTCCACTAAGGAAGAGGGCACTGGGCAGAAACCAGAGTACAGGCAGGGTGAGGGAGGGCTGTGCCCACATGAATCACTCTCTGGTGGCTTTTGCTTTGGTTTCCGGACCTGTGGCTAAGGCAGAAGAACCAATAGGGCCCCTGGTAGTGTTGCTTTTTCTCTTCCCAGCTGCTTCTGTCTCTCTCTCTCAGGCTTCTGGACACAAAACAGCTGAGTAGATAAACAAGTCACCACCTGCTCCCTCCTCCCTTGTGACACCGCCCCTGTCCCCAAGTCCCACCCTTCTTCCCTTCACTCTCTCCATCCTCCCTGAAGCCAAGCTCCCAGCCCCAGCAGCTGCAGCCTGCTCTCTCCTTCGGCCCCATGCTTGCCTGCCGGCACCCCCAGCTCAGCCCCCCCAGCCCCTGCTCCCTACCAATGGCAAATGAGGAGCGTGTGTACAGAGCCCTGGGCTCTCCTTCCTCCCAGGGCCATTTCAAACAAAACAGTTGTGCTTTCTCCTAGTCCCATGGGAAGCAGGTTTATGGCATCAGCCAGCCCTGGAGCCAGCGAGTGTCTGGGCACTTGGCCCAGAGCCCCTCTGCAAGGCACAGGAAAACTGGAAGGAAAGGGTTAACCTGAGCAGAGGGAGACAGGAGGGCCCCAGACCCCAGGATGGAGGGCAGAGGGCAGGAAGCAGCTCAGAGAGACTCAGAGGACCAGGCCCTGCGCAAACTCTGTGAAGGCCACCTTCTCAGTAGCGTGCACGCACACACCACGCTGTACACTCTTATTAGCAAAATAAATGTTGTCACAACAGGCTCAGTTTGATACTCAGAAGCGCTGCTGGTGCTGTTTAATAAGTCCCCAGTGCCCAGGGCGAGCGGTACTTGAGGCCCCGACTGGTGGGAGACACAGGAATGGGAGCCCAGGCCGCCTCTGGGTTGTGTGCCATGACCCGGGTGGTGAGGATCCCCCAGGGTTTAAATCTGTGTTACGGCTGGCTCACCTGGGTCCCGAGAAGTCCAAGTCAGTCTCCGCATGCACGCAGATCTTGAGGCGCTCCAGCTCCTTAGAGCTGGGCCTTCACTGTGCAGCGCAGCAGCAGGGGCTGGGTTTGGTGCCTGAGCAGAGCAAAGGCGCCTTCTGTTTGTTCAGTGCTGGGGAGGAACACAGGGCCTCGTGCAGCAGGCGACGCTTTACCGCCGCGCGCCACCTGCAAACCCTGCCATGTCTGTAGCTGTCTGCCTCACGCAGGGCTATTTGTGTAGAAGGCAGCAGAAGCCCTGGATTCAGAGCTGGGACGGAAGCAGTTACCGGCTGTGTGACTGAGAACACATTGTTACCAGTCTCAACTTTGGTTTTCTTATTGGTAAAGTGGAAATAATATCTGCCTTACAAGTTACACTCCCCTTTATTTCTCAGGTGAAGTTCAATGATAAGGCAAAATTCATGTAAGATATTTTTTTTAGTACCAGGGATCGAATTCAGAACCTTGCGCTCACAAGGCAGGCCGCGGGCGGGACCGCTGAGCTAAATCCCCAGCCAGTGGAAGCACTTTCATTCTTGAGTAGCAGTCTCTGTGTGAATACGCTACAGTTTAGTAAATGTGCTGCTGAGGCGAGCACATATGCTGTAGTTTGTTTGTCTATTGATGAATACTGAGGTTGCTTGCAGCTATGCTATTTTGAATAAAGCTGTGATGAACATTTGTGTATGAAAAACAAATGCACACATAAATACCAGGGCCCAGGCATCCTATTTTGCTTGGGCTCCACTTGGTGATCAATAACAAAGCTTCTTGTTTTTTTCTTTCTGGCTGTTCTGTAAGATGTAGGGTGGAAACACCAAATGGCCAGTAGATCCTTGGTTGAGGGCCGTCTGATTTCACAGCTTTGTTGGCCTCTACTCCTGGTTGCAGTCAGATCTGTCCCTGCCCTTGCTGGGTCACAAATGAGCGGTATGACCTTAGACATGAGATCAGCTGTCTAATCTCTCTGCAGTTGCTTCTTGGGCTGCAGACTGGGCGGGGGGTTGCTGTGAATGAGTCCTGAGGTCCCTTCTAGATTCAAGTTCAAAGGCCTGGCAACCCACAATGTGACTAAGTCAGTGGGGTAGTTAGAGTGTTGTAAGAATACAACCTCCTGCACTACAAGCCAGTGGTCTCCACATCTTTTTTTTTTTTTTTCTTCACTTTGTGCTGAGGCTGAATTCAGGGCCTCATGGAATAGCAAGCAAGCACTCTACCACTGAGCTGCATTTCCAGCCATCTCTGCCTCTCTCTCTCTCTCTCTCTCTCTCTCTCTCTCGTGTGTGTGGGGTCTCCAAGGGATTTAATCTAGTGCTTTTGCTCTGGGATATATAATATCCCTGCTTTTTTTGTTGTCATTTTGTTTTAATTGACATAAGGTCTTCCTAAATTGTTAAATTGCCCAGGCAAAACTTGAACTTGCACTCTTTCTGCCTCAGCCTCTTTTGGAGCCGGTCTGGGTCTAAAGGCTGGCTCCCTGGTTGGGTCACTTGATCTCAGTTTCTTCATCTGTACAATGGGCACAGTGCTAGCAGCCATGCTACAGCGTTGATGAAAGAGTGGAAGGAGATGCTAAGTGTGGGACAATCAGCCTGGGGCTTGAGCCAGACAGGGGGCCCGGACACGGTGACAGCATCTCAGGACACAGCACGGAGCAATGACCGTGCTGAGCCCTGTGGCACAGCCAGTGCTGTGGACCGGGCTAAGGAGGCTAGGTCCTGAGGGGGCAGGGGGACAAGCAAGCCTGAAAGTTCATCCCAGAAAGAAGGGGCCTGCAAAATGCATTCTTTTTATGAGCTGGGTATTTGGCTCAGTGGTTCTGCCACCTGCCTCATAAGCTCAAGGGCCCGAGTTCGATCTCTGGCACCCCCCACAAAAAGGCATTGTAGTCACGCTACTTCCCATTGTGACCCAGTCACCAGGCAGCTCGGGTTTGGCCATGCTTCCTTGAATCCAGGTTTCCTGGTGTAATTATTCTTTTACTCCAGATTCTTTACAGCTTAGACCTCGATGTTTCATCTGATTTGGGGGTTTAGGTGCTTATGCCATTGATTTTAAACTGCTTTCAATCTTTTTCTAAATACAGATGATGGAACCAAGGATATAGCTCAATGGCAGTGCCTGTCTGGCAAGTGGAAGGTCCTAAATGCGATTCCTGGACCCGCCCCATCAACAAACAAATAAACACAGATGTATAAATAAATAGGGCCGGGATATAGCTCAGTGACACCATGCTTGCCTGGAAGCACAAGGTCCTAAATTCAATCTCTGGTACTGAGAAAAAACAAAAAAGAAACTGTAAAATACAAGTGCACACGTAGGAATGAAGTTGGACGCTACACCAGCGCCTCAAGAATCTTTCTTGTTCCTGATGGTCTCCGTGAGTGTCTGGCACACAGTAGCATCTTGATAAACCCCTGCTGACCAAGAGACGAATATTTGGGGGTATCTGACCTGACCAGAGCATTCTCCATCAATTACACCAGGACTGACCTTCTGGCCCTTCCCTTGGGGGCTGGGGATGTAGCTGAATTGGTGTGGTGCTTCCCTAGTTTGTGTGAGGCACTAGGCTCCATCCCCAGAACCAATAGATAAGTACATAAATATAAAATTATAAAACTGATTGTGTCATACTTTGAGATTCTTTTTTTTTTTTTTTTTTTTTTTTTTTGGTATAGGGATCAAACTCGGGACCTCACACTTGCAAGGCAGGTAGCAGAACCACTGAACTAAATCCCTACCCCACAGTTTGGGATTCTTTACGGGACTTCTTTCTTTTTTTGGCAGTATTGGGGATTGAATTCAGGACCTTGTGCTTTTGAGGCAGGGGAGGTGCCATTGAGCTAAATCCCTGGCCCTGGGATTTTTATTTTCAGTTCTAGAGATTAAACCCAGGACCTTTTCACTAAGTTACACTCCCAGCCCTTTGCTTTACTTTTTTATTTTGAGGCAGGGTCTCTAAATCTCTAAATTGCCGGCTGGGCTAGAATTTGTAATCCTCCCGCCTCAGCCTTCTAGAGTACTAGAATTATAGGTGTGTGCCACCACATTCAGTTTATGGGGCTTCCTGGAATATTATTCACTAGTGGTTTTGGCTAAAGCCTTGTTGCTCCGGCCACATGGCAAACTACATCAATATTGGTTATATGTAGGATAATCAAAATTCGGTTAATGTGTAAAAGTATGCCTTGCCATTAATCCCCCTCAGAATACTCCAGCTCACTTGTAACACATTCATATCATCCTTCTTGGCAATGTATCTTGTATGCAGTAAGGTTGTTTGTTTTGTTTTGTTTTGTTTGAAACAGGGTCTCACTATGCAGTTGAGACTGACCTGGAACTCACTATGTAGCCCAGTCTGGTCTTGAACTCACAGCGATCCTCCTGCCTCAGCCTCCTGAGTGCTGGGATTACAGGCAAGTACCACCACGCCCAGCTTAAGGTTTTTAAAAATGTAAGTGTTACCCTACGTTTCCATTACCACTAGTATGCACCTATAGCCCCCAGAACTGCACCAAGCACATAGCTGGTCACAAGACAGCCTCCCCACATTCTTTGACTTGAGCCTTATAAACACCTGCAATTCCTTGTAGGTAAACAAGGACCATCCACAAGCCTGGCCCATCCAAGTTAGAAAATTTCCTCTCTCGGGACTAGGGATTTAGCTCAGTGGTTTGGTGGCCTGTCTTGCAAGCTCAAGTACCCGAGTTCAATCCCCAGTACCAAAAAAAAAAAGAAAAAAAGAAAATTTCCTCTCTGGAATCCTTGACATCTCTGCCCACCCCCACACCCAGTGGACCACACGGAGAATGGCACGTTTATTCCTCCAGGTGCCATGGGGTGTCTGCAGAATGGAAAGGAGAAAGGACTGCTTTCTACACTGGCCCAGCTGAAGGTCTCCCCACACACATTTTTCTCAGCAGCATTATACGGCCCCTTTACACTTGGGGCAAAGGAAGAGCCTTTTAAGAAAGGGCCCCAGGCTCCTAAAAGCTTCGCTGCTGGTGTCCCTGATGGTGGGCGGTGGGCAGAACAGTCCTCTGGGCTCTTAGCTAGTCATGCACAGACCAAGGGCCCTGCAAATCAGGACAATTCATGTGAAAGCTGGGCTCCCGCTTCCAGCTGACCCCGCCCTCCCCCCATGGTCTCTCTCTGCCTCTCCAGTGAAAGGGCTCCCTGGACAAGGACAAGGAGATCAAGTTTCAGCTGTTCGTGTCCTGGGAAATGACGCATGCGATCTTTCCCCCTTTCTCTTTTGAACCAGGATTACCCATCCGGTGCGAGCTGGCTCACTGGCTGCCCAGCTGCTGCGGAGCGAAGCCAGGGCTCTAGGCCTGGCTGCACCCGGGACAGTGCTAGGCTTGCCCTCTTCCCTTCCTGGCCTGATCTCAGGGCTGAACTCCAGGGACCTCGGGACTTCTGAGGGCAGGGCTCTGGCTGTCCTCGCCCAGCGGGGGTTGCTCCGGCGTGCCCGCTCTGGCCAGGCATCTGGCCTCCAAAACTCCTTCCATCCCGCAGACCGCTGGAGACGGGCAAGGTGGGAAACGGGTTATCTGTGATCTGAGCATTTGGTTATTTAAGAAAGAGAAACTAAAGACTGAGAAAATGGATAAGACCAGCCAAGGATTCAGCTCAGTGGTACCACGTCTGCCTGGCAAGTACAAGGTCCTGAGTTCAATTCCTAATATAAAAAAAGGAAAGAAAAAGAAAAGAAGGAAGGAAAGAAAAGGGATAGGACAATGAGGACAGCAGAGACTAGGGCAGAGGAAAAATGATTGGGAAGAAGAGACTCATAGTGTGTGGTGGTGCACACCCGTAATCTCAAAACTAAGGAGGCTGAGGCCGGAGAGGTAACATGAGTTTAAGGCCAGCCTGGGCTACATAGTGAGTTCAGGCATAGCAAGTAGCCTCAAAAAAGAAAAAAAAGACCCACCAATTCCCTACCGTCTGTGGTTCCAGCCACCAGAGGCTATGGAATAAAAAGGACCTGAGGACATGACCTTATTTAGAAAATTAGAAAAGATTAGCCAGGTGTGGTGCTGAACGCCTGTGGTCCCAGTTACTTGGGACACTCAGGAGTGAGGCGTGTATGTTCAAGCCTCACCTGAGACCCTGTCTCAAAATTTAAAATTAGCTGGGAAAGGCCAGGGATTTAGTTTAGTGGTGACACTGCTGCCTGCCTCAAAGGCACAAGGACTTGAATTGGATCACCAGTACAAAAAAAAAAAAAAATAAAAAAAAAAAAAATTAGCTGGGATATAGCTCAGTGGCACAGTGCCTTCCCAGTGAGAGCAAAGTCCTGATGTAAGACCTAAGGCCTTACTACCACTCCAAGGAGCTCAACAGCCACTGAGGGCTTTCAAAATGTAAGACCAAGGGCCTTACTACCACTCTGAGGAGCTTGATTCTACCTCAGAAGAGCTCGACAGCCATGAGATTCACCCGGGAAGGAACACACTGGACACATTAGAAAGGAAACAGACCTTTACTAGTCTGGCCAGACGGCACTCCCGGAGCCAAGCAGCTCAGGGAGGTGGCACCAGCTCAGGGGCTGAGGTCCTTTTTGTAAGGGGATAGGCAGGGTGGGGGCCTATACTCAAGATGCTTACAGAAGGTCCCAAGGTTTTCAAAACATTCCTTCCCGGGCAGACAAGGAGTGAAACAATCTTTATTTACCCAGAAATACTAAATGTTCACCTGTTAATTTACATTAATCACAGCTGAGACTAGGATTTAAGATTACAAAGTTATGCAGTTCCACACTGAGTTCAATCCCTGATTTAAAAAAAAATTAAAATTAATAATAATAGGTTGGGAATACAGCTCAGAGGTAGACTGCTTCCCTAACAGGTGTGAGCCCATGATACAGGAGGAATTAGAGCAACTCCCAAACCTGCTACATATCCAAAATGCGGGTTCATGTTCTCTAAAATCAGAGAATACATTCTAGGAACAACAGAGTTTAAGAGTAGGAGAAATTTTTTAAAGAGAGTAGGAAAATTTCATTTATTGAGAGAAAGACAGCTTCTAAGAGACAGAAGGGGGACCGGAAAATGGGTTACCCTCTCACCCAACTTCTCTTAAAGTGTTTTATGGGACAAAACCAGGATGGGAGGCGGGTTCAAGGTGGGACAAAACTACAGCCAACTGGTGAGGTTGCAAGTACAGTTGCTTAGGTAATACTGATCCAATGAGAAATCACCAGGTGGGCAAAACTGTGATCAACCAATAAAATTACAAGGATAGTCGTTAGGTAATAGTGAGTGAATGGGGATCCAATGGGGGAGCAAGCCACATAGCAAGGATACAATGAACTATGCAAGGACTTGCAAAGAAATGGATCAGGGATCTGTCCTGGAAGATCTTGGTCCCCCACCCAGTGATAGATGCCTATTTAGAATATCAATCACTGCTATTTATCCTACATGGGTGTGGTAGTTTCTCTCCTTTTACAATTCTGGCCTTCAGTGAATGTGTCTTGTTTGTTCTCCATGTTGACTTCTCAAGGGCCAGCCCTGTCTAACTGCCTACAAGATATCCAATTAATTTAGCTATTCTACAATACCCCTAGGATCAATCTCTAATATTGAACAAAAAAAAAAATTAAAGCGGGGGCAGGGATTTAGCTCAGTGGTTCTGCCACCTGCCTCACAAGTGCAAGGTCCCGTTCAATCCCTTCAGGGATTTAGCTCAGTGGTTCTGCCACCTGCCTCACAAGTGCAAGGTCCCGAGTTCAATCCCTGGCACCAGAAAAAAAAAAATTCAAGGGGTTACAGGTAGACCCTACCACAATTGGCTCCAATTTTGCCTTCTGTGACAAGTGGGGGCCATAGGTTCAAAGTGTACTGGACAGAAGACATCTCCAATGCCTTATTCTCACAGGGGAAACAATGGCTGAGGCCATTGTAGCACATTTTGTAATCCCAGCACTCTGGGAAGCTGAGACAGGAGAATCGTAAATTTAACCCTACTTGGGCAATTTAGTGATACAGTGGGACCCTATTTTAAGAGGGCTGAGTGCCAGACATGTAAGCCCAGTACTCCAGGGGCTGAGGCTGGAAGACTGATGTGAGTTCAAGACCAGCCTGGGCCACATAGCAAGACCCTGTCTCAAAGGGGGTGGGGTGGGGACACAGCTTTGTTTGAAGGCCTTGGGTTCAATCCCCAGAATGGCAAGTAAATATTAAATAAATAAAAATTTTAAATAAAAAAAAAAGGCACGACAGATACCTAGGTATCTAAGGCAGAGGCTGAAGTGCAGAGCAGAGAAGGTTCTGCGTTTCAGCGGGGAGTGAGGGACGTCACTCTCACCTTGGGCCCAGCGTCGCAGCAAGGGCGAACCTGGTGTCTTGAGCTGCAGCTGCTGACCTTCCCCTCTCCCACGGGGCCTCTAACTGAGAACTCCCTGCACTCGTTCCTGGCTTTGGGGACAGATATTTTCCAGAACACAATTTTTAGCACCTTTAAAAGAGGAAGGTGAGGGAGCCAGGGCCTGTAGCTCAGATTTCCTGACGCTCGCCGGACACAAGTCTTAGGAAATTGCCGCTGTGCACAGCCCTACCGTTCAAAAGAAACATAACACCCACGCCTCGGGAGTCACACGTGGTCACTCACCAAGGACGCACCGTCTAGGGCTGAGCTAAGGGCATCAGCCTAGGCAGCTTGTGGCGGCTCCCCAGCTGGGCCCCCTTAGGGCCACTATTCCCTGGGCTCAATCTGCTGAGGAAATAATACGCAACGTCCCAGGTTTAGGAGAAACAACTTTCCAAAGAATGTCACCGGCTGCAGACGCCCCTGTCATAAACTGTCCCAGCTCTAAGCCACCTAGGGCTTTTATCCGCTCCTCTTGGCTACTCATTACCCAGTTTAATTAGGCCAGGAAATGCTCTCGAAGAGGACACTCTCTGCAGGAGGCGAGGCTGGAGGAGAGACTCTCAGCAGCCCATTTCCTGAGGCTGAGCTGGGGGCTGGAGGTGGCAGGGCTTCGTCCTCCGGCACACAGCTGCTGGGAAGGAGGCAGAGATGCGCGCATTTGCTCCCCGGGCCCTCCAGGGAGCTGAGGGTTGCACTTGTTTACGGGAACAGCACCGGTCCCATCGCAATTAACCAGCTCCACCGCCCCACCCCCACCCTTTCCTGGGGAAGAGGTAGCACCCAGTAACCCCTTCAGCGTTTCAGCCGGGTCCCTGACTTAATCACAGCCAAAGACATGGCCTGAGGCGGCCTCCTATTTTCAACTAGCCTCTGACCTTCACCCTGAACTGGCTGGGTAGCATGTGTGGCAGGCAGGCCTCCCCTAGGAAGTGTCAAGAGTCTTCTCCCGATTGACCTTGGGGCTGGTCTGCTTGCTAGGAAGCAGGGTGTATTTTACTTATATGGGAAGCTTGCTCTTCCTGGGCTGGGAAGAGGGGAGTTACACTGTGTCGGGGTTAATAGAATTTTAGTGACCTTTCATTTTTATGAACCTCAGTTTCCTTAGGTACAAAAAAAGCGAGGATTGTAATAGCAATCCCCTGGCAGGTTAACTCGGTCTACATACACATGTATTTTTAGCAGTGGATTTAGCTCTGGTTCTGCTGCCTTTCAAATGTGCAAGGTCCCAAGTTCAATCCCTGGTACCAAAACCAAAAAAACAACATAGGTATTTATTTTCTTTTTTTGGTTTTTGAGACAGGGTCTCACTATGTAGTTGAGACTGACCTGGAACTATGTAGCCCAGGCTAGTCTTGAACTCAGCGATCCTCCTGCCTCAGCCTCCTGAGTGCTGGGATTACAGGGATGCACCACCACCCCCCGCCATCTATTTTAGTTTTTTTTTATTTTGAGATACTGCTGGTGGAGCCCAGGACCTCACTCTCAAAAGGCGAGCCCTCTGCCTTTGAGCTAGGTGCCTAACTCCTCTACTTACATCTTTATACCAGAAATGGGAAACATTTGGGGAAGAAATAGCTAGTATTATTTATTTCATTTTTGGTTCTGGGGATCGAACCCAGGACCTTGAGTTCACTAGGTAAGTACTCTGCTAGAGCTAAATCCCCATTCCCTGTATTTTATTGTTTGTTTTTTTTTTTCTGGTATCAAGAATCAAACTCAGGACCTTGAGCTTGTCAGGCAGGGGTGGTGCTACTGAGCTAAATCCCAGACCCAATACCTATATTTTATTTTATTTATTTATTTTGGTACTGGGCATCAAACTCAGGCCCTTCTGCTTGCAAGGCAGGCAGCAGAACCACTGAGCCAAATCCACAGCCATCTATACTTTATTTTTAAGATAGGGTCACAATATTGCTGAGGACAGCCTTGAACTCCTGGGCCTAAGGGGTCCTTCTGACTCAGCCTCCTGAGTAACTGGGGCTGTGGATGTGTCACTGCCCCCACAGCACTGTGGAAGTCAAGACATTGGTCAGGCTGAGCCAGTGAGCAGGTCTAGACTTACTGTCTGCACCCCTACTTTTCTTGGGGGAAAGGCTTAGTCAGGGATATCGATGCAATGGACTCCTTCTATTGACTGGCAGCATTCATAGTTGTTCTTTGAATTATCTGCCGAGGCTTCGGGATACAAATGAGTAAACCAAGGCTTAGAGAGGCGTGAGGAATGGTCTGTCAGTGGCAGAGCAGAACATGCAATGAGGCTATGGCAGATGCTGGGGCTGCTAAGTCTGGGCTGCTTGGTGGCCCATCAGGAAGACACCAGCCTGGAGCGAGGAGGATGACCTGGGTCTATGCCAACTCCCCAACCTGAGGATCACACCCGGGGACTCCTTTAACGGAGGTTACTGAGGCAGAGACGCTGAGTGGGGAGGGGACAGCCGCAGAAACCCAGAACCTGGACTCCCGGTTCTACCAGGACTTTCTCTGCCATCTGGGGTAATCTTTCACAAAGGCTTAGCTTCAGGGTGTCATCGGGAATGGAGCCTGAAGTGTCCCCACCCCCACAGCGGGCAGCCACTGACCTTTAACTCCTGGAGCTATGTGGGTCAAGCCCCTGGCTTATGGTTTTATGCTCTTTCCTTGACTCTTGCCTTGTGGGAAGGGCTCTTCCCTTGTGTCAGTGTTTTCTGAGAAAATGGACATTTCTTGAAAAATTACTCATTATACTCACCTGTAGCAAGACAAAAGGGATTCTGAGTTCTCAGATATCCAATAGTGCTGAATTTCAAATTTTATTTTATTTCATTTTTGGTGCTGGGGGTTGAACCCAGGGCCTTTTTCACGCTAAGGCAAATATTCTGCCACTGAGCTAGTCTCCAGTCCCAAATGCTGTGACCTGAAGTTTTATAACAATTTTAAAAGATACTCTTCCAAATGGGCGTACATGCTTGTAATCCCAGCACTCTGGGAGGCTGAGGCAGGAGAATCACAAATTTGAGTCTAGCCTGGGCAACTTAGTGAGACCCCGTCTCAAAATTAAAAATACAAAAAGGGGCAGGTGTGGTGGCACACACCTGTAATCCCAGCACTTGGGAGGCTGAGGCAGAAAGGACCACTGCAAATTTGAGGCTAGCCTCAGCTGCATAGTGAGTTCAAGGTCAGCCAGAATTGCATAGTGAGACACTATCTCAAAAACAAAAAGGGCTGGGAATGTCATTCAGTATGAAAGCCCTGGGTTCGGTCCCCAGCCCAGCAAAAATAAAACTCGCCAGCAGGGTATAGTTCAAGGGTAGAGTCCATGCAGTGCACACCAGGCCAGGGTTCCATCCCTAGCACCACAAAAAAGAAAGAGAAAAAGGAAGGAAGGAAGGGAGGGAGGGAAAAGAAAGAGGGAGGAGCCTGGGGGAAAGGAAGAAGAAAGAAAGAAATGTGCTTTCCCATTCCACCAAGAAAATTAAAAAAAATAAAATGCCCCACAGCTGAGATACTGGGAGGGCAGGGCTACCTCCAATTCCAACCAGAGGGGGGCAGCAGTCCGTTTACCCAGGCATCTCCCGGGGCTGGGTGCTCCAGGGGCCCCCAGAGAAATCTGCGTCTCCTCTTGAACCTTCCAGACTCTGCACCTCTGTTCCCCCAACATCTTGCCCATTGATCTGGGGAGTCCTTGGTTCTAGCATTCCTAGACTTAGTGGTGGGCGAGGCTTTACTTATTCGAAATACAAAACATCACGAGCTCGTTTCTGGCTGAGCAGCCAGAGGCTTGGAAACCTTGGAATCCTGAACCTTGCCCTGGGGAGCAGAACTTGGGCAGAAGTTCCAGGAACAGGACAGGACCTTAGTCTGTGGGCCCAGGAAGGCAGGGCCCTGGGCGGGAAGGTGCTGGAGGGGCTGCGCACAGGGAAGACCAGCGACCTTCCGGCTCGCACCCGTGGGACTCCTTTAACGAAGATTACTGAGGCAGAGATGCTGAGTGGGTAGGGGACAGCCGGAGAAACCCAGAACCTGGACTCCCAGTTCTACCAGGACTTTCTTTGCCATCTGGGGTAACCTTTCAGGCCACCGCCCCTCCTCCTTTCCTGGCGCCCCACCTTTCTGCTCCCCCACTCGTAGGCAGCTTCTTTGGTGCTGACTCCCACACAGAGGCAGGGGTGGGAACCACCACCTCCAACCCAGCATCTGGGGGTCTCACATCTGCCGGCATTGTTTCCCCTGTCTAGGGAGGGAAGGCCCAGGCTCCCTTCTCCCTCTGAGAGGGATTTCCAGGGGGCGATGGCCACGCTGAGAGAGAGAGAGGTGGGGTGACACCCTTGTACCCTGGCCACACCCCGCATTTTTTCTGTGGCTCCCGGGTCCTGGCAAGGCCTCGTGGCTTGTGGGTACGTCTCCTCTGCCCCCACCCTCCCATGGGTCTGTTCTTGTGTCACCTCCAACCCCAGGCTGGCAGCAGAGCACCTGCAGGCGTGGGTGTGGGCAGGCATGTGCCACAGCGACCCGCCCCTACTCCAGGCTGGGGCTCCAGCATACACCTGCCCACCTGCCGAGCAATGCAGGACTTGGAGAGACTTCAGCAACCCTACCCACCCAGGGAACACCCAGTGTCAGATGCTAACTCTGGGACCCAGGGGACAGTCAAGCTAGACTGGCCTGGCTTCTTTGCTGTCTGTTCTAGAAGTGGTGGTTGAGCAACTTCTCCACAGTGATGCAAGGAGGCCCCTGCTCAGATGGCTCTGTGACATCATGCCAAAGGGTGGCACACACAGGACAAAATTGGGGTGCAATGAAAAGGGCCACAGGAGCAAGGAAAGAAGATGGTGCAGTCAGGGAAAGCTCATACAGACAGAGACAGAACTTACCACAGGACTGGCTCCCAGCTGGCTGTCAGGGTGAAAGGTCTCAGATGATAGGAGCTAGGACACCCCACATCCACACAGGCCCTAACTCAGGTCCTCATTCTGGTCTTTTTCTTTTTTTTCTTTTTTCTTTTTTTTTGGTTTTGGTTTTGTTTTTTTTGAGACAGGGTCTCACTATGTAGTTGAGACTGACCTGGAACTCACTATGTAGCCCAGGCTGGTCTCGAACTCACAGTGATCCTCCTGCATCAGCCTCCCGAGTGCTGGGATTACAGGCGTGCGCCACCACGCCTGGCTCTCATTCTGGTCTTTCTAATAATGTACCTCATGGCCTGACCAGCAGCCCTTCTTCATTCCTTGGGATGAGGTCAGCCTGTCTGCCAAGGATGAGAAGATACTGTGTGCCTCCAAATCTTCAAGCACCGGGCGTGGTGGAGTTGTGCCTCTGGGCCCAGCTGCTGGGGGTTGAGGGGGCTGAAGCAGGAAGATCACAAGTTTAAAGGCAACCTGGACAATTTAGCAAAATCCCATCTCAAAACACAATAAACAGCTCTTGTGAGACAAGATTCTGCAAATTGTTAGCAGCACCAGCAGCGGCAGCAGCAGCTGTGTTACTTCTAGTTTCTGCCCACTTCTCAAAAGAAGATGCCTGTTCCCTTTCTAAACTGAGCCCAGAAAACTCCGCTTCTCAATTATTCCTATAATCCAGAAGGCCTTCCTGATGACCTTGCCAACGTGGTCTGCACGTGGAAACCCTTTGCCACAGCCCTGCCAACACACAGCTAGCAATTCTGTGGACATTTCCCATGTGTGCACTCTTCGGATGTGTACATCGAGTGAAACCTACAATAGCTCTGTAGCGTCTTTATTGTTCTTTCTTATTTATTTATTTTTGAGAAAGGGTCTCGCTATGTAGTTCAGGCTGGCCTAAAATTCACAGCAGTCCTCCTGCCCCAGCCTCCCCAGCCTCTGGAGTGCTGGGATTACAGGTGTGCACCACTCTGCCTGCCTAGCTCCATAATTTCTTTTAACACAATAATTCCTCTCCCAGTGTGTCTGTTTATCTAACCGTTGTGTCAAATTCATCTATCTCCCTATTGTTGGATATTTGGGGTTCCCTCCCTTTAGTTATCTTTTTATTTATTTTTTTGGTACCGGGGATCAAACTCAGGACCTTGAGCCTGTGAGGCAGGTAGCAGAACCACTGAGCTAAATCCCCGGCCCTGGTTATCATTTATTAATTGTGCTGGAGATTGAACCGGGGGCTTTATGTATGTATATTTGTGTGTTTGCTTGTTTTTTGGTACCAGAGATCGAACTCAGGGACCTTGTACTTGCAAGGCAAGCGGCGGATCCAATGAACTAAATACCCAGCCCTTTTTATTTTGTTTTTTTTTTATTTACTTATTTATTTTTTTTGAGACAAGGTCTTACTGTGCAGTTCAGGCTGGCCTTGAATTCACTATTTAGCTAAGGCTGGCCTCAAATTTACAGTGATCCTCCTGCCTCAGCCTCCCAAGTGCTGGGATTACAGAGGTGCGCCCACATGGCTTGTTTATGCATGTTCTTGTAATTATGTGCTTTCCCACTGAGCTACGCCTCAGGCCCCTCCTCCCTTTCCTTTTTCCGCTATTACACACTGGGTGGCTTTGGCTTGTTCAGTTTTAGTTTTAGTTTAGTTTTGTTTTGCTTTTTCCTGTACCAGAGATCGAACTCAGGAACTAGCATTTGCAAGCTTGAGAGGTAGGGGAGGTGCCACTGAGCAAAACCCGTGGCTGTTCTGTTCTTTTGTTAAAACTCAAACCCAGAGTCTTGTGCATGGTAGGCAATGGATGACTTCTTTTGTAAGTTGAGTTAGAGATGGGTTGGATTTTAGATTTTGGAGGGGAATACTAGAAATTGAAACCAGGGCAGTTAACACTAAGCTACATCCCCAGCCCACTTTTTTTTTTTTTTTTTTTTTTTTGGTACAGGGGATCAAACTCAAGACCTTGCTCTTTCGAGGCAGGCGGCCGAACCACTGAGCTAAATCCCCCAGTCCTTTTTTATTTTGAGCCAGAGTCTCCACAATTTGCTCAGTTACCCGGGCCTAGCTGAAATTTGTAATCCTTTTGTCTCAGCCTTCCAGGTGCTGAGATTACAGAGATGCACCACTACCCTGGCAATGTTCTTTTTTGGGGGCGGTTACTGGGGATTGAACTCGGGACCTTGTGCTTGCGAGGCAGGTGGCAGCACCACTGAGCTAAATCCCTGGCCCTTTCAATGTTCATTTTTAAGAAAACCTTCTTCATCAAGGAAGATGAAGAACCCACCACTAATAATGCCATTTTTGTTTTTCTTTTAAGTTCCATTTGGGTTTGGTTGTTGTTTCACAGTGTTGGGATAGAACCCAGACACACACTAAGCAAGTGCCTGCCGTGGAGCCCTAAGTCCTATTGGGCCAGGGCCCCTCTCACCATGTGACCTTAGTCTCCCTTCGCAGTTCCCGTCCATGCCTGTCCTCATCCTGGTGTGACAGGTGACAAATCACCTCCCTCTGCTGATGGCTCTGATGAGCCTGCTCACCACTTCAGGCTGGAAGGACCTGAGGAAGCCTCTCACCAGGGCCCTGCACTCCCTCAAGGGCGCTATGGAGGACGGACTGGCTGGGAGGAGCCTTCTCTCTGAAAAGCCTACCTTCCCTGGTGGGCCCTTCTCTGTGACTGCTGGCCCTCATCGAAGCCTCCTCTCTTTCCCAAGCCTGTATGGCCATTTATACTTGCTCCTTGTTTTCTCTGGGTTTTGATTTCTGAAGGAGTTTCTTGTACCACCTCTGCCCAGCGCCCCTCCTGCATATCTGCTCCCCAATTCCTCCTCTTTCCCAGCTCCAGGCCTTTTGTTTCTGCCTCCTCCTCCATCCAGCCTCCCACCCCCCATAGCTGTGGTCTGCAGCTCCACAGGCTCTCCACTTACTAATCTCTTTTCCAAATGCTGCCTCTTCCCCAGCCAGGTCTACAAACCACAAAGTGAAGGAGAAGGTTGGCAATTATCTAATGAGTCCACACAATGCAGGACACCAATTAAAATATCCTTGACACCATGATCCCCTTCACTTTGTTTAAAGCTGAACTCCAGTGAGGCCTGCCTTCCACAAAATCCACCACACTGTCCAGCCGACCAGAATGACAATAACTGATGTTTGCCTCATGGGCAAGTGAGAATTTCAGCACCCTCTAGGTCTGGCTGTCAGCTCCCAAAATAAAGGATAACCAAATGCACCGGTGAGTAAAATAACAAAAACAGAAAATGACATACACTAGGGACTACTTTTTTAGGGTTAGAGCATAATTAAAATCTATCCTCAAAGGAGAAATATCTTAGCTGATGTGGGGGTACACACATGCAATCCCAGTACTCTGGGAGGCTGAAGCAGGAGGCTCACAAGTTCGAGTTCAGCCTAGGCAATTTAGCAAGAGAACTTGTCTCAAAAAAGGACTGGGGTCCCCAACTACAATTGTATTACTGCTAATTTGATGTTTCATGTCCCTTAATATTTGTTTTGTATAGTTGGGAAGATTAATATTTACTGCATATATATTTATGATCATCATTTCTTCCTCTTGGATTGTCCCCTTTACAAGGATGCAGTGACCTTTGTCTCTCTGAATTAGTTTTGGTTTGAAATTTATTTTGTCTGCAAATAAGATAGCTACCCCTGCTTTTTTCTGGGTTCCTGTCACATGGAGAACTGTTTTCCATCCTTTCACTTTCAGTATATGAGTATCTTTTTCAAGTAGGTGTGTTTCTTGTATACAGCATATTGTTGGATTTTGCTTCTTAATGATTGGTGAACTGAGGCCATTGACATTGATGGTTATAACTGATATGTGTTGACTTATCATTTTCATATTATTTTCTTGTTGTTGGTTTTTTTTTTGTTTGTTTGTTTTTCTCCCTCTTCCTTTAAATTCTTGCCTATTGGATTTACTCTGTCATGCCTCATGGAGTTATGACCTTCATTGTCTTTGGATATTTTAAAAAATTGTTTGTAGTGCTGGTTTGATATTCATGAAATTTCTCAGGTGTTCTTTGTCAATGAAAATATCTTACTTCTCCATCAATTTTGAAAGATAGCTTTGCGGGATACATCAGCCTAGGTTGGAGGTTATTTTCTTTTAAAGCTTGAAATACCTCACTCCAGGCTTTCCCTGACCTGAGGGCTTGTGTTGAAAAGTCAGTTGTGATTCTGAAGGGCTTTCCTTTGCATGTAATTTGTTCCTTTTCTCTAACTGCTTGTAGTATTTTGTACTTCTGTTGGGTTTCTGGGATCTTGATTATTATATGTCTAATTGTAGTTTTTGTTTTTTTTGGTTTTTTTGTTTTGTTTTGTTTTTTTCGAGACAGGGTCTCACTATATAGTTGAGACTGAACTGGAACTCACGATGTAGCCCAGGTTGGTCTCAAACTCAAAGTGATCCTCCTGCCTCAGCCTCCTGAGTGCTGGGATTACAGGCGTGCACCACCATGCCTGGCTTCTAGGTGTAGATTTTATTTTATTGTAATTAGTTGGAGTCCTATATGCCTCACTTATCTGTATGTCAAATTCTTTTGCTCTGTTTGGGAAGTTTTCTATCATTAATTCTGTGAAGAGTCTTTTTTATGTTATTTGTGCTTTCTCCTGAGTTTTCATGGACTCCTATTAATCTTATATTATTCTTCTTTGCATCATCTAGGAATTGGTGGATTAATTTCTAGTGGTTCCTTACTATTTTTAAGAGATCTCCGTTTTCAAGGTCACTGACTATCATCCTATCTTCTATATCTGATATTCTGTCTTCAAATTGGGTTAGTCTCCTATGTATACTTTTAGTAGAGTTTTTAATATCCTGGATATCAGTTTGAATCTGTTTCATGGTTTCCATTTCTTTCCTATGCCGAGGATTGATGGCTTCAATCATGGACCTGAACTCATCTATTTTTTTTTTATCTGTTTCTTTTCTAGAGTTTATAATCATGTCTTTTATCTGGGAAATTATTTCTGTTTGAATACCTTTAGAGTCTCATTCACCTTTTTTTTTTTTTTTTTTTTTTTTACTTCCTGTTCTATCCATTCAGATTGTTCAGGTGGTTGATTATCAGACTTTTCCATCTTGTTTTCCCCAGAATTTGCCTTTGGTAAGCTAGAAGACTCTGTCTTGTTTAAATGTCTTTTCATTTCTATTATTATTGTTGGTATAGTCCTTGGTTTAATTCCTGGGTTGATAATTAGATATTACTTATTGTAGGTATCTTTGTTGCTAGTATTTAGAAACCTTGGGCTGGTAATTTAGCTCAGTGGTTCTGTTGCCTGCCTTGCCGGAACCACTGAGCTAAATCCCCGGCCCAATGAAAGCAGTTTTACATGGGAAATTCATAGCAGTGAATGCCCACACTAGGAAAACAGAGTGAGCTCAAATAGCCTAATGGTGAATCTTAACCTCCTAGAAAAAGAAGAGCAAGAGAAACCCAAAGCTCATACAAGGGAAGAAATTATAAAGATCAGAGCAGAAATCAATGCAATAGAGACTAAGAGAATGATACAAAAAAAATCAATGAATGAAAGAGTTGGTTTTTAGAGAGAATAAATAAAATCAATAAACCCTTAGCCAACCTTATCAAAAAAAAAAGGAAAGAAAAGGCTCAAATTAATGAAATTGGGAATGAAAATGGTGGTCACAACAGATGCAGCAGAAATCCAGAGGATCATTAGTACTTACTTCAAGAAACTGTACTCTTAATAAAATGCAGAACATAGAAGAAATGACAGATTTCTAGATACATATGAACTACCAAAGTTGAGTGAAAAAGATATAAAAATTCTAAGCCCTCAATTATAATCAGTGAAATTGAAAATGTAATTAAAATTTTACCAACAAAGAAAAGCCCAGGTACTGGTGGATTCACTGCTGAATTCTATGACATTTAGAGAAGAACTACTGCCACTGCTCTTTAAACTTTTCAATGAAATTGAAAGGGAATCAATACTTCCAAATTCACTCCTGGAAGCAAGTATTACTTTAATTCTAAAATCAGGGAAAGACCCAACAAAAAAGAGAACTAGAGGCCAATCTCCCTAATGAACATAGACACAAAAATCCTCAATAAGATACTAGCAAACAGAATACAAAGGGTCATCAAGAAGATTATACACTCTGACCAAGTCAGATTTATCCCAGGGATACAAGGATAGTTTAACATACATAAATCAAAAAGTGTAATACACTATATTAACAGAATCAAGGACAAAAACCATATCATCTTCTTAATAGATGCAGAAAAAGCATTAAAAAAAATTCAACACCCATTCATGATTTTAAAAAACCCTACAGAAAATTGGAATAGATGAGATGGTCTTTATCTCAACTTGATAAAGACTCTCTGTGAAAAGCCAACAGCCAACATCATACTAAATGATCAAAAACTGAAATCCTTCATGCTAAAATCAGGAATGAGACAAGGATGTCTACTATCACCATTCCTGTTCAATATAGTTTTGGAAACATTAGCCACAGCAATTAGACAAGAGAAAGAAATGAAAGCAATAAAGATAGGAAATAAAGAAGTGAAACTGTCATTATTTGTTAACGATATGATACTCTACATAGAAGGCTCAAAGAACTCTGCCAAAAGACTTCTAGACTGGATTGACAGAACCAATAGAGTAGCTGGAAACAAGGTAAATACTCAAAAATCAATAGCCTTCTTGTACAGAAATAGAAGTCTCACTGAGAGTCAAATTAGAGAAACAATTCCTTTCATAATAGCATCCAAAAAAATGAGATATCTAAGAATCAATCTAACAGAGGCAAAAGGCTGCTACACTGAACACTACAACACTCTAAGAAAAGAGATAGAAGAGGATATAAGAAAATAGAAGAACATCCCTTGTTCCTGGGTAGGAAGAATCAATATAGTGAAAATGGTGATACTTCCAAAACTGCTGTACAGATTCAATGCAATCCCTATCGAAATCCCAACAGTTCAATCCAAAAATTCATTTGGAATCAGAAGAGAACTAGAATAGCAAAAGCAATTCTAGGCAACAGAGACATGGCAGGGAGTATCACAATCCCCAATTTGAAACTATACTACTAAGCTACTGTGATAAAAACAGCATGGTACTGGTAAATAAATAGACCCAAGGATCAGTGGAATGGATTAGAAGATGCAACATCTCATGACATACTCAACTACCTCATCTTTGACAAAGGAGCCAAACACCCTCTCTGGAGGAAAGTTAACTTCTTTAATAAATGTTGTTGGAAAAACTGGATTTCAACTTGTCAAAGATTAAAACTAGACATCTTTCACCATGCACTAAACTAAAATCCAAGTGGATTAAAGATATAAATGTTAAAACAGAAACACTAAACTTGCTGGAAGATAAGCTAGGTAGAACTCTTAAAGATATTGGCACAGGAAAGGATATTATGAACAAATCCTCTAAGTAGCACAGGAACTAGCACAAAGAATCAACAATTGGGATCTCATCTTTTTTTTTTTTTTTTTGGTACCGGGGATCAAACTTAGGTCCCTGTGCTTGCAAGGCAGGCGCCAGAACCACTGAGCTAAATCCCCAGCCTGGGATCTCATCTTTTTAAAAACAACTTCTGCACTGCCAGAGAAATCACAAGCAGAGCTAAGAGATAACCCACAATGTGGGAAAATAATTTTGCCAGCTGCTCCTCATACAAAGGTCTACTATCTAGAATATATAAAAAACTCAAAAAAAGATCAGACTCCCCCAAATATAAAGACACAATTCAAAAATGGGCATCTGAAATAAACAGACATTTCTCAGACAAAGAAGTAAAAGCAGCAAATAACCATATGGAAAAATGTTCAACATCACTGGTCATTCAAGAGATGCAGATGAAAACAACACTGAGATTCCATCTCACACCAGAAAGAATGGCTGCTATCAAGAAATCAACCAATAACAAATGCTGGCAGAGTTGTGGGGAGATAGGAACCCTTCTTTATCATTGGTGGGAGTGCAGACTGGTGCAACCACTGTGGAAATCAATATGGAGATACTTCAAACAACTAGAATTAAAAGTCCCATTTGACCTAATATTCCTCTGCTGGGTATCTTCCCAAAACAATTAGAAGGATCATACCACAGTGATATATGCTCATCCATGTTTATATTGGCACAGTTTGTAATAGCTAAAATTTGGAAACAGCCTAATTGACCATCAGCTGGGAGACTGGATAAAGAAGATGTGTTTTTTAAAAATAAAAGGGAATACTACTCAGCCATAAAGAATGAAAAACTAGAGAGATTTATAGCTAAGTGGATGAACATTGAAGCCATACGCTTGTGAAATTAATAAGTTACACATGTGTAAATACTGAATATTTTCTGGTGGGAAGAATTAAAAGTATAAATAAGGATTAATATGTATATTGCATAATAAGAAGAAAAGTCTAAAAGAGTAGAGAAATTGAGAGGGGTAAGGGAAGGGTAAAAAGGGAAAAGAAAAAAATTGTGAAAAGGAAAAATACGGAAACAGTGTCTTTGTAAACAGGGAAGGGTGAAGGTGGTGAGGGGAGGGCCAGGGAATGGTGAAAAATAAGAACCTGATAAGTGATGTATAGGCACAAGATCCCAGTGATGACTATAACTGTGTTATATGCCTAATATGTACCAATACATTTAATAAAGATTTTTTTTAAAAAAGGGCTGGGTATGTAGTTAGTGTGAAGGCACTGGGCTCAGTACCACACACACACATACAAAAGAATAGATGGTGTATTTGTTTTAGTTGTCTTAGAAATGTAATACTAGGCAACCACTCTACCCCTGAGGTATGTCCCCAGCTATTTATTTATTTTAAAATTTGAGACAGGGTCTTGTTATATACTCCAGGCTGGCCTTGAACTCACTATGTAGCCCAGGTTGGCCTCAAACTTCAGGCTTCCTAAGTGTTGGAATTATAGACAGGTAGTACCATGCCTAGTTTATATTTTCTTTTCTCTCTCTCTCTCTTTCTTTTTTTTGTACCAGGGATTGAACTCAGAGCCTTGTGCTTTCCAGGCAGGTGCACTGCTGCTGAACTATAGCCCTGGGCCTATATCTTCATTTTTAATGACACATAATGACTATGTATATTTATGGAGTACAGCCTGATATTCAATATATACACACAATGCATAATGATTAAATCAAGGTAATTGCCAGAGATATCACCTCACATATATGTCATTTCTTTCTGTTGAGGACATTCAGAATTCTTTCTACTAGATACTTAGAAATATTCAATATAAAATAGGGATTTCAGAGCCAGGCGTGGCGGCACACTCCTGTAATCCCAGCACTTGGAAGCCTGAGGGAGGAGGATCAATATGATTTCAAGATCAGCCTGGGCTACGTAGTGAGTTCCAGGTAAGTCTCAACTACATAGTGAGACCCTGTCTCAAAAAAACCCTAAATAAATAAATAAATAGGGATTTCATGCCAGGCATTGTGGCACATGCCTGTAATTCCAGCACTCAGGAGATTAAGGCAGGAGAATCACTGTGAATTTGAGGCCAGCCTGGGCTACCCAGTGAGTTCAAGGCCAGCTGGAACTACATAGGGAGACCCTGTCTCAATAAAAAGGAATACCTGGGCTGAGGTTATAACTCAGTGACAGAGCACATACCTTGCACACACCAAGCCTGGGTTTCATTCCCAGAGCTGCCCCCCCAAAGGAATTTTTGGGTTATAACTCAGTGATACAGTATGCATTTAGAATAGGTTCTGCCTGCATTATAACAACATAAAAGTTTTTTTAAACAAAGAGTAGGGCATAGTAGTATATGCCTATAATCCCAGTGCTGAGGAGGCTGACACAGGAGGATTACTGCAAGTTTGAGGCCATCCTGGGCTACAGAATGAGTTCAAATCCAGCTTGAATGCCATAGCAGGCAAGACAACAAGAAGAAGAAAGAAGAAGGAGGAGGAGAAGGAGGTGGAGGGGGAGGGGAGGAGGAAAAGGAGGAGAAGAAGAAGAAGAAGCAGCAGCAGCAGCAGCAGCAGCAGCTGGGTGTGGTGGTAAGGCAGGAGATTAGGGTATGGCAAACTGTCTGGGAAGTGGGCCTGTAATTTAGGACATGTGCACAGAGCAGTTCCCAAAGCCCTGTACCTGGAACCAGTCGGAGAGTGGTATCTTCAATTCTCAGAAGAATTGGATCAAACTCGGGACCTTGTGCTTGGGAGGCAGGCAGTGGAACCACTGGGCCAAATCCCCGGCCCCTGGAGCAGGTTTTTGATAGGAAAGCCTAGTCTTGAGGTCGGCCTGAGGAATGGGAGATACAACAGGCAGCCACTATCAAGCCCTTCTGCACTGTCAGCTCTTTCCTTGGCACACCCTGTGGCTTTCCGGGTGTACTTTTTCTTGCCTGTAGTTGGCCCAAACTCACTCCAAAGAGCATATTTCTTTTCTTTGCATACCACTAATAAATGTAAAATCTCACTACCTTTTCTAGACTTATTCTTGTTCAGGAGAGAAAGACTCTAGAGACCACCTCTAGGAGCCCCTAGAACCCCAGAACTGGGTGACAGTGGCAAGTGCTGAGGCAGGAGGATCATAAGTTCAAGGCCAGACAGGGCACCTTATTGAGATGTGGTCACAAATTTAAAATTCATAAATAAATGAAAGGGGCTCAGTGATCAAGCACAACTGGGTTCTCCCCTCAGAACTGGTAGAAAAACAACAACAACAACAACTAAAAACCACAGTATGTCCCTGATGGCTTCTAATGTCAAGAAAATGACAAGTACATTTCACTTGTTCAATTGTGCAGGAATACAGGTATGAAGGTAGGTAAAAGCCCACATGGCTTATGATAAGAGTTAGGAAAGCATCACAGGGACTAGGGCCATCGCTGTGCGGTAGATCACTTTGCCCAGCAGTCTGCTTCATCCCCCACAGCCTCTACACTGAGGCCGCCTTTGTGAGCACACCTGGGCAGCCAGGTGTCCCTTCAGATGCCTGGACTCAGGGACAGATGCCTTCCCCTTCATTTTCTTCTTCTGTGGCCTTTTTTTTTGGGGGGGTACTGGGGGTCAAACTCTGGTCCTTGTCTTTGTGAGGCAGGCGGTGGTACCACTGAGCTAAATCCCTGGTCCTTCTGTGGCCTTTTAAATTTAATTTAATTTATTATTATTTGTTTGTTTGAGACAGAGTAGCACTATGTAATTGAGATTGACCTGGAACTCACTATGTAGCCCAGGCTGGTCTCAAACTCACAGTGATCCTCCTGCCTCAGCCTTCCAAGTGCTGGGATTACAGGTGTGGGCCACCAAGCCCGGCTTTGTGACCTTTTTACAAATAAAGGGTCTCACTGTGTTTCTCAAACTGGCTTCAAACTTCTGGGTTCAAGCATCCTCCTGCCTCAGCCTCCTGAGTACCTGCGACTACAGGTGCACGCCACAGCCACAGCTACGATTAACCTTTGATGACCCTGCTTCCCACTTTGTTCTGTTTTGCTCTCAGTTCTGAAGCTGTCTGCACACGATCCTTTCATGTTGCTCACGAGGTATTATAACTCCATGTTTCCGGCTCAGACTGTTCTTTTGGAAACTGGAAGCTAGGCTCCAGTTGTGTGTGTGTGTGTGTGTGTGTGTGTTGTGTGTTACTGGGGATTGAACCCACAACCTTTCCATTGAGCCACATCCCTGTTCCTGCTTTAGTCTCCCAGATCACCGGGATTATAGGTGTGCACCTCCACACAGGATCATCTGGCTTTTACTCGGCGTCTCTTTAACTCTTTTTCCTTCCCTTGATCTTTTCACTGGTCCTGAAGGAATTTTCCAGAATGGGCGCACCTTCCTCACTAGCATTTTTCCTAATTAAGTTTTTTATGGCTTCCTTGACCATGAATTTAATCATCATTCCTTTCGAGAGCCAGTTTCTCCCAAAAGGTTCTTCTTTTTTACTTTTTAACTTTCTTTTTATTTCCTGTTTGTTTGGTTAGTTGGTTGGTTTGGGGTTTGTTTTTTTTTGTTTTTGTTTGTACCGGGGATGGAACTCCAGACCTTGTGCTTGCGAGGCAGGTGGTGGAATCATTGAGCTAAATCCCCTGCCCAGGTTTATTTTTTTGACTATGTAGTTCAGGCTGGCCTTGGACTCATTATGTAGCCCAGAATGGCCTCAAATTTACAGCAATCCTCCTGCCTCAGCCTCCTGAGTGCTAGCATTAGAAGCATGAGCCATCATGTTTGGCTTTGTTGCTTTTTGGGTTTTTTATTTTTTTTTTCTAGTTCTGAGGATGAAACACAGGGGTTTAACATACACCAAGTGAGAACTTTATCACTGAACTATACCTTCACCTCCCAACGCGAAAACAGCTTTGTTCTCCACTGGAGAAATTTTTCTTTTTTTTCTTTGATCCTCCTGCATCTGTGTGTCCCTCCTCCCCTTCACAGTAACCTCTCTTCCTTGTCTCCTGAGTCACCACCGTCCATCTAGGACCAACCTTTGCTCACCAGCTCTGCAGAGCCCTTGCATCATTTTCCTCAGTATCTCTGCCCCTGTCTGAGCACATGGCAGTGGTGACCAGCCCACCATCTCCTGGGGAGCTGAGAGTGGGTTTCTCCAAGAGTCCTAGCCCTATGGTTCCAAAAAGAGCCAGTAAGATTTGGAAAGGGCAGAATATCACCTTCTCTCCCTCTCCTCCCAACGTCAGGTAATAATGCTTCTCCAGGAAATATACACTTGCAGGTATTAAGAAACATGTAAATGCAGTATCCATAATATTTTACAGACAGATAAAATCTGTAATATTTTACAAGAAGACAGTATCTTGCTTGCTAGAGAGGAAAGGAAGAAGAAAGTAGACAAATATTTGCACTGTGACAGTGCAAATGGAAAGAAGATTAAGATGAAGTAAAAGAGACAGACAGACACAGAAGAAAAGAACCTCAGGGGCAGTGAGCCCAACTGTAGTCCAGCCACTCTGGAGGCTGAGGTAGAAGGATTGCCTGCACCTAGGCATGCAAGACCAGCCTGGGCAATGGAGCAAGACCAGACCTAAGAAAGGAAAAACAAAAGATAATAAAAGAACTTTCTTGTTGGGAGTGGTGGCAGAGGCTGAGGCAGGAGAGTTACTTCAAGTTTGAGAACAGCCTGGGCTACATAGTGAGTTTAAGGCCAGCCTGAGCTGTGTAGAGAGACCCTGTCTCAAACAAACAAGCAAACAGAATCTTATTTGTTTTGTATCATTTAGTCCAAGTTGGCCTTGAACTCACAAAATTGCCTGGGCTGAGCTGCAATTTGAGATCCTTTTGCCTTGGCCTCCAGAGTACAGGGATTACAGGTATTAATCATCACACTGGGCAAAAAGAAGCAACACATCCTCCACATTGAAAGGCTTGGACAGAGGTTTCCAACTGGCCACGGCAGGTGGGGTGCTGCATCTGCACCCACTGAAGGAAGGGGACAGCAGGGGACTGGGGGTGCAATCAGTGGCACAGCCCACCCTGGGCCTACACAAGGCCCTGGATTTACCCCTGAGCACCACATTCCCAGAAAGGAGGAGGAATGTTGTCTCAGCTTTCTGTAGCGGTAGATAAGGTTCTCCCCGAACTAGGCGCCCTCTCTGGGAAAGACACAAGTAGGCTGGGATTTGGCAGTGCACGATACAAGCAACGGCCTCAGTCCACTGCAGCCCCCAGTATCACCCAGTAGCCCGCACAGCTGTCTTCCTTACTTCACTCTTCCCAAGAGCTCCCAGAGGCTACGCGGCTCACTCTCCAGGGCCCATCAGTGACCCCACTGCTCTGGATTCTCTTGCTCAGTGACCCCGGCCAGCACTCCAACTTCTGTTTTTTTCTGTTTGGCTAATGACACAAGGAGACGAAATACAAGGTAGCAACACTGGCCTCAGTCTCAATGTCTCCTGGTAGAAGCATCCTCTCTTGGGTACTAAAACCTTGAAACCAGCAGAGAACAGGTTCATGGGGCCAAAGGTGAAAATTACTGTGAAGGGATTATTGGGTATGATTTTACCCACTTTACCCTCCTGCTTCTTAGTTCTGAGTATTTTGGCCACAGGAGGGACCAAACCATTGAAAGCATGTGTTGTATCCTACAAAAGAGCTGCACCATCTCCGGAGATGTTATTCTGTGTCCCTGGTGACCTGTGTCAGGCCATTGTTCAATGGTCCGGACAATGGGGTAAATGGTAAGACTGTTGACTCTGACAGAGTCCATTGCCATGTCTTTCCCTGTAAATGTTGTGAGAGCTTTTTCTTTTTCAGTGCTGAGGAAGGGCCTTGCCTTGGGCTGGGAAAGTGCCATGCTCCTGAGCTACATCTGTGGCCCTCCCCGACTTTCCAAGGAGTTTACTGTAAGCCCTGGAAGAGAAAGTCTGTTTCTGCACGGAGGAGTCTCACTTTATGCTGGGGAAGACAAATTGTTATTAAGCGAAGCAAATGAAGACTCAAAATGCAGTGTGATGAGTGCTATCGCAGAGGTCAGGAGGAGCGACTATGGGGATCAGATGAGCAACGAGACTCAGTCCAGAAGGTCCCCCATGAACCCGGCACAGATGTGTTCAGAAGAGTGCTGGCCCCGAAGGACTTGTGAGCGTGCCTGACTGTGATCATTTTCTCCCCTCTTCCTCCCAGATTCCAGCTCTGCTTCACTGGCTCTCCCTTTTGAGCACAGAGGCCCACGCAGGGCAAACAACCCTTTCAGTACTCCCTGTCTGTCATTCAGAGCCCAGAGCCCTTAGTAGGTGCTGAGTGAGCAGAGGCTGGGATTCAATCAGCCATTCCTCCCTCCAAGTCAGTCCAGTCTCTGGTCTTTCTGCCTTAGTGTTCCTACAGCATTATTTTCTTCCTGTGCGTGTCCATCACAGCTCTGACATTTCATGTGTTGGCTGATAGGCTTTGGCTTAATGGCAGTTAGTGCTCCCTTTTAGGGCAGAGCTTCCACGCGGCCACCCAAAACTACAAATCTGATACCCTTTCCTCCTTACTTAAAATTCTGCATGAGTTCTTATCTCTCAAGAGATAAACCTAAAATCCTAGAAAAGAGTCTTCAAAAAGAGGTTTCCTGCCAGTTTTTCCAGCCTGAACCACCTGCTTCTGTTTGCACAAATCTAAAAATGTTTACAAGGCCTCACCTCCAGCTCTTTTGCAGACTCTGCCCACTGAGCAGTCCTCATCTCCAGTGCAGCATACTACCTCAGATGTCTCCTTTACAAGACCCTCCTGGGTTTGGCCCCACCAATGGCACCCTGTCCTTTGATGAAAATTCTAAAAATTATGATGCCCTATATGCTATAGTGTGGATCTAAAGTGACCTGGAAGGCCCATGTGTTAAAGGCCAGGTTTCCAGTCTGTGGTGCTCCTGGGAGGTGGTGGAACCTTTAAGAGGTGGGGCCTAGTGAAAGGAAGTTAGGTCACTGGGGGCGTGGCCTCGACAAGGATATTAAGGCCCCATTCCTCCTCTTCCCTTCTCTTTTCTTTCCTGGTTGTTTTAGGGTGTTTCTTGATTTTTGGGTTTTTGTTTTTGCTTTTTTTTCTTTCCTGGTTGTTTTGAAGTGAACAGGCCACCTACACTACAGGCACTGGCCATGATATACTGTGTAGCCACAGGGCCACACGATCGCAGATTGAAATATCTGAAACTGTGGGTCAGAATAAGCCTTCTCTCTTACTAGGAGGATTATCTCAGCAGTTTTGTTACAGTACTAGAAGGCAGACAGCACACATGCCTTGAATGCTCAGCCCCCAAGCTCCTCTGCAAACCTTGCCTGCTGGCCAGTCTTTCTCCCTTGCAGCCCACAACCCCAAATACCTCCTCCATGAAGCCAACCTGGACCTGCCCACAGCAGCTCCCTGCCCTGTGGGATTCACATGATTGTATACCACAGGTTACTATTCACAGTCTCTCCTCCCACCAAATATAAGCTGCTTGAGGGAAGAGGCTGTTTGTTTGTTTGTTTGTTTGTTTTTTGAGTCAGGGTCTCACTGTGTAGTGAGACTGACCTGGAACTCACTATGTGGCCCAGGCTGGTCTCAAACTCACAGCGATCCTCCTGCTTTAGCCTCCCGAGTGCTGGGATTACAGGCGTGCACCATCACGCCCAGCTGCTAAGCAGAGGCTGTTTTAACAAGATCCAGGGTTTAGCTTGTATCTGGGAGAAGAAGCTGAGGGCTTCAATAAACAAACATGATAATCCTGCAGGACCTGAGAGGTGACACCGTAGTGGGGGGTTCAGATATATATCTCAAGAAGAAAAAAATACCAAGATTTAGGGGCCGATGGATAAGGTGTAGGCTTATATCTGCGATTCAATAATGAGGATCATTTTTCTCATTTAATTTTATTGGCTTTTTCTTTTCTGTTGCTGGGGACTGAACCTAGGACCTCTTGCATGCTAGGCAAGTGCTCTACTACTAAGCTGCATCCCCACCCCCAGCCCTCAATGCATTTTTACATAAATCCTACATAGCTGGAAAGTAGACCTTCTCTGTCCCTTCGTGTAGACAGAGCCATGGAGAAGGAGGTCCCTTCACTGAGAATTTATTTTTTTAATGAAGTTTTTTTTGGGGGGGGTACCTGGGACTCAAACTCAGGTCCTTGCATTTGCAACGCAGGTGCCAGAACCACTCAGCCAAATCCCCAGCCCCCTTCACTGAGACCTCATTGGAGTCTCACAAGACACAGAAGCTTCTTTTTTGCAGCAATCAGATATGTCTCTGGGACATGTGGCCAACAAAGGGCCTCTGTCTTCTTACGGGATGGTCTGGACAGGAAAGGGTGAGACGGAAAGGAACGAAGCTACTCTACTGCTGTGCCTGGCCACAGGGTGGGCGGCTGTGAGGAGAGCAGCACCCCTAGACAGGGCTGGTGCAGCAGGCACAGGCTTAGGCCCCACCCTCCCACCTCCGCTCCACACAGGGCTCCCCCAGCAGGGACTGAAGAGTGGGTTTGGTGCCTCAGCTGCTAGAGAGTGAAGAGAAGGTCCCAAAGTCACACTGTAAGGAAGACTGGAAAGGAGGCCCTGACAGGGGCCCACATTCACCTGGGACCTCACTGCACGGCCTGCTCCTGGGATTTGAGGGGACAGAGTACGAGACGTGACCTGAACCAGAGTGGAGCATGGCGCTCCTGGCATGAAGTCAGGGCAAGGGGTGCCTGAGAAGGGAACGCAGGAGTTTCGGGGTGGGGGTGGAAGAGGGAGGTGAGAACTGCAGGCATTCGGGCAAGAGGAGCAATCCTGAGGGAGGAGCTGGGTGCTCCTGGGGACCTGACTCCACTGGAGAGGTGCCTTTGCTTTCTTTATTGCAGTATACTTTCATTTATTTATTTTATCTTTTAAAAATTAGGTTTTCACTACTGTGGATTAAATTTAGGGCCTTTGCCCTGAGCTGCCCTGAGCTACATCGCCAGCCTTGTTTTGTTTTGTTGTTTTTTGAGGCAGGGTCTCTATATATTGCTGAGTTGCCCAAGTTGGACTGGAACTTGTGATCTTCCTCCTGCCTCAGCCTCCTCTGAGTGCAGAGATTACAGGCATAATGCCTGGCTTTTATTTTTAATTTTCGAAGAAGTCAGGGTCTTGCTCTGTTGCTCAGGCTGGCCCCAAACTCTTGGTCTCAAGTGATCCTCGTGCCTCGGGTTCCTGGGTAGCTGAGCCCACAGGCATTGTACCACTACATTCAGGACTGTCATTTCCTTTTTTTTACTCTGGCTCTTAGTTCCTCAAGGGATCTGATCCTCCTGCTTCTAGCTCCTGAGTGGCTGGACTGCATACCCCTGGATTGGCAAGAAAATGAGCATTTTTATTGGGAATAAATGTGCTCAGGAGCCACTGTGCTAAAGGAAGGACCTTGAAGAGGGGATAGGCATGGATACAGATTCTTAGGTTACTTGCAAAAAGTTGGCAGGACCAGTATGAGCTTTTTATTTGTTTGTTTGGGTACCAGGAGTCAAACTCAGGACCTTGTGCCTGTGAGGCAGGCAGCAGCACCACTGAGCTAAATCCCCGGCTCAAGCTCCGTTTTATAGAAAGTAAAATGTTCTAAAGAGAACTGACGAGGGCTGAGCCCCTGCTCATACGAAGTGCAGCACCTGTGCTTTCTTGTATGTTATTCTTCTGCCTCTCTGAGGGGAGGCTGGGGTTGGAACAGAAGAGAAGTTTGAGCTGGGCGTGGTGGTGCACGCCTGTAATCCCAGCACTAGGGAAGATGAGGCAGGAGGATCGCTGTGAGTTTGAGACCAGCCTGGGCTACACAGTGAGTTCCAGGTCAGTCTCAACTACATGGTGAGATCCTGTCTCAAAAACCAAAAGAGAAAAAAAAAAGAAGAGAAGCTTCAGTGAGTTGCCTATTGTTTGAAAGCTTTGCAGAAGTGTTCCAACTTCCCGACTCTGCTCATTTGCTTAAGTAAAGGCCTTTCCGCACACCTGTAATCCCAGCACTCTGGGAGGCTGAGACAGGAGACTACAAGTTCAAGCCTACTCTGAGAAGTCTTGTCTCGAAATAGCAAATAAAAAGAGCTGGGGATGCAGCTCCGTGTGAAGACGCTGGGATCAAGCTCCAGTGCTTAAAAAGAAAGGAGGAGGTATTGGAAGCTAGAAACAAGGACGCACACCTGTAATCCCAGATGGTCAAGAGCCTGAGGCAAAACACAAGTTTGAGGCCAGCCTGGACAATTTAGCAAGACCCTGTCTCAAAATAAAAAATGAAAAGTGGCTGGGGATAGCTCAGTGATAGAGCACTCCAGGGTTCAATCCCCAGTACCACACAAAAGGGGGCAGTATTTGGGAAGCTGACCCTGAGTACAGGTGAGTGGGTTTCTGAGGACTAGAGTTCGGGCATGGGTGGAGGGTGGTAGAAAAGCCCGGCTTCTCAGAGAACCCTTCAAAGTCACACGGGGCCCGCGTGGCTGGCTCGTGTGGGAGACAGTTCCCAGCCCTCCTGTGGGTTGAGCGGAAGGACAGGAACATTAACACTGAGAGCCCAGGGTTTCCCTGGGGGTCACCCCAGATGGAGAACAAAGCAACAGCACATAGGTATCTCCACCCATGAATTTTGCTCAAGTGGCAAAAGCCTGTGTTTACCGGGAACCTATGATGTGACGGTGGCCGTGATGCATGCTGGGGAGGTGTGCTAGGCACTCAAACCTCAGGCGGCCACAGCACTCACAGCAGCACACACAAGAAAGGGTGTGGAAGGAATGTGCAGGCCTGGAAACTGCAGCTAGAGCCAGGAGGGAGGTGGCAGGGTTAGGGGCTTCCCGGGGGTAGGTCCCGGAGTTTCTGACCCACAGCTCTTCATCTGTTCGCAGTCTGTGAGTGTCATTTGAGTTTGCCACCTCTAGGATCTGTGATAAGGCTAGGAAACTGTCTGGGAAGAGGGACCTGTTTAGTGATAGCAGCAAGGAAGCTAATTAAATGGGCTCATTTACCTGACAAATTCTGTGATTTATGGGATAGCAAGGAAGTGGGTCTCCTGGTAATATTAGGAGCCTGGGAGCGTGGACTCCTAGCTTTCTTCACTAGCTCCATCCTCGACATGGAGAGTGACTGTAAGACCTTCGTCTTACCTGATTCGCTTCATTTCCTGCTTCTGCTCTAGCACCTTGACCTTCCCCTTCCCACCTACTGGGGTGCTGGTGCCTGGCGGCTGGGCCTCCACGAGCATGAACACCCCCACTTCACATGCACACAGAGCAGGCCCTCCTCCTTCTAGGCAGGAAGTGTCGATCATTGTCATCATCATCATCATCATCGGGGTTTTTTTTAGTCAAGGTCTTGCTATGTAGTCCAGGCTGGCCTCGAACTCACAGTGATCCTCCTGCTTCAGCCTCCCTCGTGCTGGGAAAGGAAATGGGGGATGCTCACCCATCCTGTGGCACAGGGAGGGCATCACAGCACTTCTTACCTGATTTTTTTAGCTCTGTACAAGCTCTTCTATCAGTGTCATGCCGTGCTTGGTCCACATGGGCTGTAGCACTACATACGCCGGAGCTGTCTTTTCTGTCCTGGACTCAGAACCAAGACACAAGGTCCTGTGCAATAAATATAGGCTGGTTATTAATGAAATTTATTGCCCACTCTGTAAAGTGGTGACAGTTGCCTGCCAAGCAGTTTTAGATCATTAGGGGGAAAAGAACCACATAAAAGTAAAGTATTAACTTATAAAGCCATTCCCCTTTTAAAACATCTGTAAATGCTTTCCTTGTTGTGGTTTCCTGTACCACATGAATAAACTTCAAAATAACTGATATCCACCACACATCCAATACAGCTGGAAAGCGCTAAGCAATCGCAGCACCTACCTTTAATGATGTGATTTTGAGTTCAGAAAACCGCAGCTCAGTGGCAGAGCACTTGCCTAGCACAAGGGCTCCACTCTTGGTCCTCGAAGAGCTCTTGGTGACCTCAAAGATTGGCTCCCAAACACAGAGGGAAAATCTAGCCCTTTTCTTCCTGAACAAAATGACCTGTCACCAGGCGTGTGCTGTACACCTATGATCCCTGAACCCTGGCAGGCTGATGCAGGGTGATTGCATGTTCAGTCCCAGCCTGGGCACCTCAGTGACTTCACAAGACCCTGTCTCAAGAAAGGGGGTGGTGCTGGTGCTGGGGATAGAGCTCAGTGGGAAGGCCCTGGCTTCAGTTCCCAGCACTGCAGCCACAACAGTAATAATGAAATTACTAGTGTAGGATTCGACTGAAGATAGTAAAAGTTTTCTTAGAAAAAATAAACGGAGCTTCTTTGTGTTCCATGCTCTGTCTTGAGTATTTTTGTAATGCACTAACAGTTGATACTGGTTATACTGTCTCTCTCTTGTATTTTTCCACGTGATTTCAGGATATATATGCATTGTTCATATTCCACTCTTTGGTTAAAATAACCGCCATTTATTGACCACAAACTGTTTGCCATGCATTTTGCATTTTTGCTTATTGATTCCTCTCAACAGGAAGGCGTGTACTTCTGGATATGTTTGTGTTCCATTCATTTTTTTTTTTCCATCTGAGGATGGGATGGGACCCAGGCCTTGCATATGCTAGGCAAGCAGTCTGCCACTAAGCTGCACTCGCAGTCCCAGAGTCATCTTTCTGATACACAAATCTCCTGCTCCAAACCCTTCACATGCTCACCATTGTTCTTGGACTGACTCCCAAATTCCTTTCATCCTCCCAACCCTGTCTGGTACTGAGGGTGAAATGCAGGAGCACTCTACAACTGAGCTACATCTCCAGCCCTTTGCTATTTAATTAATTTATATTAAATTAATTATTTTAATTAATTAATTTACTTTTTGACACAAAGTCTCACTAAGTTGCCCAGGCTGGCCTCAAACTTGAGAACCTCCTGCCCCAGCCTCACAAGTAGCTGGGATTACAGTGTGTGCCAACTCACTCAGCTTCCAAATTCTTTACCCTGACAGGCAAGGGTCGAGTGTATTGCTCAGACCCTCTCACCCCTGGAGCATTCAGCAGTGCCTTTAGTTCACCAAATATCTTTCCCACATACTGGCAATACCCTTCATTTCTTCTCTTCTCATTCTACCTAGGTAATGTCCTCAGATAATTATGCACCATCTTCCTGTCACCACCTCCCTAAAGAAGTGTAGATATCCCCTCTGTTTTCACCCTGCTCTGTACCCTCTACTGAAGCCCTTGTCTCTCTATTGTACCTGCCTGGGTTGTTTTGTTTTGGGTTTTCTTTTGTTTGTGGTTCTGGTGAGTGAACCCAGGACCTTCAAACTGAGCTACATCCTAGCCCTTTCTTTATTTCTTGTTTTGAGACAGGGTCTCACTGAGTTGCTAAATTGTGCAGCCTGGGCTCGAATTTACAATCATCCTTCTGGGACGACAGGCACGTGACACCACAGCCATCTTGGTTTTTTGTTTTGGTACCGGGGATTGAACTCAGGTCCTTGCGCTTGCAAGGCAGACCACCGAACTGCTGAGCTAAATCCCCGGCCCGCCATCTTGTTTGTCATTTTGGAACCAGGGGTGGAACCCAGGGTCTCCCCCATGCTACACATGTGCTCCACCATTGGGTCACACCCCAGCCCTGAGTTCTGCTTTAGATGGCTTAAACAGTTTTGTTTTAGATGGGTTAAACTCCAGGTCCCTAGAGCAGATCTAAGTAGAGATGAATAATATGAAATTAGAAATCAGTGTGACTAGAGCTGAAGGTAGACTTAAGAGTTGTACCAGGAAGAGGAGGAAGAGAGAAAAGTAGGGCTGGGTTGTAGCTCAGTGTGCTTGTCTAGCATGCAGGAGGCCCTGGGATCCCTGCACAGAGAAATAACAATAATGACCACAGGAGAAGAGAGAAAATAGTGTGGGGCCCGCTGTCGAGGCAATGGTAAGGGCAGATATGAAAGAGGGGGTCTCAGACACGGGCAAGGGTAACGGATATAAGGGCAAGGAGGTCTCGAGCGGTCTTGAGCGTATCGCTAGGCCCACGGACAAGCTGGGGACGGACAGTGGAACCTCAGAGGCAGGATCTTTGTGGCAGCCAGGCCCCAGGTGGGTGGGAGGGGCTGGGCTGGGGCGCGGGAGGCAGGGCCAGCTCTGGAAGGAGTCCAAGCACTCCTCCCTCTGAGGCAGACTGTGCGGCAGAAACCCTGGCTCAGCCCCAGCGCAGCGGGGAGCACAGCTGAGCCTGCTCCCGCCTGCGCGTGCTCTCTTCCCAGCGCGGCCTCCCTGTGACCAACTGGGAGCCAGGCGTCCACCAATCTTCTCTCCAAGCCCGCGAGTGCTGTGGAAACAGCTCATCTCTCCAGGGAATTCAACAACCTGCTTTATAGTCTTCTCGGTTTCTATAAAAACATGTATTTGATGATCCAACCCACATTTCAGCTGCGCTCTCTCCATCTTGAGGGAGTTAGTTTAGGGGGACAATGAAAAGGAGCCACAGGAGGGGCCAAAGGAGGGGAGCAGGGCACGGTGGTTGGCCAGTGTGTGTCGCCGTCTAGGTGTGATTGCACCAATGTGGGGGAGGGCTTGTCCTGACACCAGTGTGCAAGAACGGGCAGGCGGAGGTGCAAGCTGACCGTGGGTCCCCGTTCTTCTGTCTCCCATGAAGGACTCCCTGTGGCGTGAACACGGCTTGAATGAGGGTCACACACATTTTGCCCGGCATAAATATACTGAACACTGCACAAAGTACTGATGTGTGTTAGGGGTTCACATGATGACTTAGAAATGTTTGCACGCTGGGTGTGGCGACACACACCAGGCTGAGGCAGGAAAATCTCAGATTACAAGGCTGGGCCACCAGCCTGAGACCTTGTTCCACAATTCAAAACATAAATAAAGGGCCAGGGATTTAGCCAGCGTTTCGGTGGCCTGCCTTGCAAGCGCAAGGACCTGAGTTCAATCCCCAGTAGCAAAAACAAACAAGCAAACAAAAAAACCCAAAAAATAAATAAAAAGGGCTAAGGATAGAGCTTTTGCAAAGGCCCTGGGTTCTCTTTCCAGTACCGCAACCATCAGTCAATCAACAAACCACCCAAAGCACCCAGCCTGGTTCAGGGGATGTAGCTCAGTGTGGAAGGGTGTGAGTTTAACAGGTACAAAAATCTCATTCCAGCCTCAGCACAAAAAAATTCAACCTGCAATACTGAGCAAAACTAGTGTGTTAGAGAGCTGGAGATTTGGCTCAGTGGTTCTGCTACCTGCCTCGCGAGGGCCAGAGTTCTAATCCCCAGTACCAAAAAATAAACAAACAAAAAGTCCTAGGATGTTACAGCGTAACTTTAATATAAATATGTAATTTTCCCCCCCAGGTACCGGGGATCGAACTCAGGACCTTGTGCTTGTGAGGCAGGTTCGTCACTGCTGAGCTACATCCCCGGCCCACCACATATGTAATTTTAAATTCTCCAACAGCCACATTTTCAGAAAGGGCTGGAGTAGGAAAAGAGAGGGCCTAGGACAGCTCTGCGGGAGAGCTCTGGCCTGGCTTGGAGAAGCGCTCGTTTCACGCTAGCACGGATTTGTGTAGGAAGCCACGCCCCGCAGCCCTGCTGCCCCGCCCACTCTGCCCAGGTCCCCCACAGCTCATGCACTGATGAGCCCTGCGTCCCAGTGGCCAGAGTTGGTTCTGAGCCGCTCAGGACCGAGGGGCCGATCCGCACCCGCTTCCCCTCACCCTGGGCAGAGCTGTGGCCTCCAGCTGTCCAGTCCCACCGTCACTGAGCCCAACAAACTTCCTCCCAGGGGAGAGAGGCCCGGATAGCTCTGTCTGCCTTGTTGGGACCCGCAGAGGCACTGCGAAGCTGTTTGTCCTTGCCAGGGAGTTCGGTTACAAACATCTGCAGCTGCCAGCTGTTTCCGGGTCCCCTGCTATTTACTGTGTGTACTCGAGGGATGGACACCTGGGGTTTTCTTTCTTTGCGCAGCTTTGTTTCTTTGGGGAGCACTGCCCTGCCCACTGTCCCATGGCCTCTCACTCTGGCGGGGCTGTCACCTGGAGGGTTCTCCCCACTCCTCCACCCCACGCCAGGCGGATGCCCTCTCCCCAGAACTGAGGGAGATTGGAGCCAGAGCCCAGGTTCCACTGAGTGCCCCGTGCCTGCCCTAGGCCCTGTGAGCTCCCTTCGGGGCACTTCTTCCCCCTCAGGTTAGCCAGAATCCGCCTCTGATGCTCATCACTAAAGAAGT